>NC_140937.1:157495175-158695175 GCF_014529385.1 Adiantum capillus-veneris
ATAGCACTTTGTATATCTATTCCTTGTATTTTTCTTTTTCAAATTAAAAATTGTGCTTTCATAGTTTTTTTTTTATAGATAACGGGAGAGAGAGAGAGGGGGCGGGGGGGATGAGCATCTAAGGCCAATATTAGGCAGAGAAGTACAAAGCATAGCACAACAAAGAAGTAAAAAGTGACAAAAATGCTAAGGTAAATAGACATGCAAAAATTTGGCACCTACATTAAAAACTAACAAGATGAAAATTCACAATGCGCTACATAAGGCTATTGAGAAGTGAGAAGAATTTGAGAGAGAAAGTGATACTATTATTTTAAAAAATGTTAGGGTTTTTGACAAAAAGCGTAATATAAATACCAAATCAATGAATGAAGTCTTACTCTTTATATCTCTAGTTATTATAACATAGGGTTATATCTCTTTACATCTCTAGTTATTAGAAGACAGGGTTATCTTCTTTATGTTACTATATAGATGTGGTAGTGATGTGTGTGAACACACTTAAGATCGTCGGGGTATTTTTTCTCTCACTAGGTAGTTTTTTCATGTGCATTATATATCCGCCCATCATTTTAGGGCTATCCATTTTTCCATTGCACAGTAAGTAATACACTCTCTATTGTGTGCCTTGAGCTTCCTTCCTCTTCTCCGAGCTGTGTGTATTTCCTTGCAATGCTAATTCCAACAATTGGTATTAGAGTAGATTGCATTCTCTCGGGCTTAGTCGTCAACAGTTCCAACACATGCTTGCTCACTTTCTCTGATTTCTATGAGCTTTGGTGACGAGCGTCAGCAGGTCGACAAATACTTCGAGAGAACTCGTAGAGCCGGTCTGCTCAAAAATTTTATTTGGGCTCATTTTGGACTTCTTTTCCACTATAAGCAAAACTGCGTATGTTATTTTATCATTTTGTGCAAAATTTCTTTCGGTGCCATTTTCTGCATAGCAAGTCCCTTACAGTCTTCTATAGTTTGTGCTATATAGCACGTGTTGTTCCCGCTTTGTTTCTCCTCTTTTAGGACAATTTTCACATCAAGTGTAGGATTTACCATGGCTGACAACAACACAGACGTGTTCAAGATGTTTGTTGATGAGGATAGATTGGATGGGGACAATTACCCTATGTGGACTTATATGATGCAACATGTCCTTGTGTCAAAGGGCATTTGGAATATTGTGCAGAGCCTCGGGGGGGGCACTATGTAATCATGTTAATGTATAACGTGAGTTCGAAAGGAGGGATTTTAAAATACAAAAAAATTAGGCAATTTAACAGAGATACATTAAAATACGGGGCTTTTATATTCAATTTTGAAAAATTTTCCTAAAATAAGGGGTCATTTTATTCATTTAAACGTGTTAAAAGAGGGGTTTTTTAAATACCCCATGAACGCACGTTATATAGGGGGTACTGAACGTTGAACCCCCCGAGTGCAGAGCATTGATGTACGTCTTGGTTCTGAGGATGTAGGTGATGTTGAGGATGTTCTAGGTTTTGCTGGCAAGATTGTTGCTGCCATAGCTATTTTGCCTACTATTGAGCAAGCTCATTGGGATGTAAAAGATACACACGCTCATGCTTTGATTGTGTTGTCTATGAAGCGCGCTATTACTCCTCATATCCGTTCAGCAAAATCTGCAAAATGGGCTTTGGATATTCTAGTTGGTCTTTATGCAAGTCGCAATGAGGCTAAAATTGCACTACTTCGTAAAGAGCTGGAGTCGAAGATTATGCATGAGGAAGATGAGATGGACACTTTCCTTGTTGGTGTCAAGGATATCAATGAGCAACTTATTTCTGCAGCATTCGAAGTCATTTTTGACAATTCCTTTGTGCAAATTGTTCTTGATTCTTTGTTAGATTCTTGCCATACTTTTGCTAGTACTTGGAGACTTATGACCCAAGGAAATCCTGAAGTTGTCAAGTTTGATGCATTATGCACATTGCTGTTGCAAGAGTTACTTTCCTGAAAAAACGGGGCTAAACAGCGTGCAGTTGAACAGGCTTTTATTGTTGCTCAAAGAAAAAGTGTTAACAACAATGTAAGCACTCTGTTCAATTCACTTTCTTAAAGGACCATCAAAGATCTTGATATCCAAGTTGGTATTGGCTCTCAACCTCAAGGGGGAGTTCTTTGTAGAGCAAAATATTGAAGAGATTTCTTCTCCAAGCATAGAAGATATGTATGTGTTATCCAATCTTGAGATTATTAGAAACCCTAGTACCCCCAAGCCATGCATTCACATGAACTTATTTTAACATTTTGTACAAATCTATTGCGTCCATATTTGCTTCTATACAAGCACTATGTCCACCAAGGTGTGCCCTCACTGCAACGAGAAGGATATATTCATGCACCAAACGTAGTACGCATCCACATGTACACCATCATCATCAAAATTATCTAGATTCCAAAAGAAAGGAAAATTAAGTGAAAGTTGAGGCCACTAACAATAATAGAAAGTGATGACCCACATTATAATGGGTTTAGACATTGCCCCAAACCCAAAGTTTGGTGGTAAGACCTACCCTCTTGCATTAGATTCATCTTACGAGCCATACATAGTTACCTAATGTACCCCGTATTAGACTCCTTGATTAGAGTCAATGCTTCTAGTGTAAGCTTCAACTTACGGGGGTGTTTGTTAGGGTAAGCCTTTAGTTTACAATTGCATTGAAAACAATCCCTAAAAGTAAAAAATGCACCACTTATGTGCATACTCACACTTTCTCCATGGAACCCTATAAGCATCACACATGCTACACATTAGAGTCCATGAGGATTCCACATGTTGTTTTTGTGTTTTCCACATATAGTGCATATCCTTTTCAAGGACTCATGGTAGGTGTAAGAGACCGCCCTTTACCAATCGCATTAATATCCTTAGCAAGGAGGGAATGTGTGGTCATAACACTTAAGTTCAATAGAAGGGGCTATTTAGCCCCATTTTTGGTACATTTTTAACATGCAAAAGAGTATCAATGAAAGGGAATATCCACATGCAAAACTAGAATAGGTGGGATTATGGAGCTCACTTGAGTTAATATCCTCCCCCGTTTGTCAGCTTTTCCTAACATAGCTATTGTTGAATTCTGTTTCCACTAGAGTTTAGCATCCCTAGTGAGCCTAAACATATCTAGCATAACCTGTTATCAATAGATGTGCCAAAAACTCTAAAATAAGTGTTCATCTCTTCAAGCCAAACATCTACATCTTACTGGGGAATATTTTTTGGGCGAGCATTTTTCGGCAAGCGCTTTTTGGAATTAGGCAAGCAGATTCCAAAAAGATTCTTTTTCTCTCTCAACCCGTAATAGTTGAGAATGTGCTCATTGTTTTCTCTCTCCAGATTCTCCATTGACCTTTCTCTACCTCTCTCTCTCTCTCTCTGTCTCTCTCTCTCTGATTTTTCACCTTGGCAAGCACACCTCAATCAAACATCGTTGTCATCATCTCTCTCTCTCTCTCTCTCTCTCTCTCTCTCTCTCTCTCTCTCTCTCTCACACACACACACACACACACACACACACACACACACACACACACACACAAGGACAGTATACACCTAAATCATTAAACGCCAAGATTAACGTTAAGAAGTGGAAAGACAGAATGATTTTTAATCCAAGATAATCCAAAACCACCTCTCTATCTCTCTCTCTCTCTCTCTCTCTCTCTCTCTCTCACTTGATTTTGCTTGATCTCATACTCACTTCTTCCCATCCACCAACGCACAATTTGGTACAGGCCGGCAAATAGACATAACATCATGGCAACCCAGATGGAAACATAGAGGGAGAGAGAGAAGATGTGTGTGCACGGTTTAGGCTGACAAAGAAACAAAGAGAGAGAGAGAGAGAGAGAGAGAGAGAGAGAGAGAGAGAGAGAGAGAGAGAAGTAGATAGAGAGAGAGAGAGGCAATGATATGCCAACTATCAAAGTTCTTCAAAGACATCAGAAACAAAGCTATTCAAAAGATGAACATCCATATTGATAGAGAACATTACATTTATATTGCTTGCAGTACATAAGGCGGCACTTTATATGGTGTGGCCACATTCATTTTCTACAAGCCCCTGGATGTGTAGGAGTGTTGCCCTCTATAGGCAAGAGATGATTCACCATGTGCCCTAGCTGCGCCTTAGATATCCCCTTGTCCTCCTTTGTGATGATTCCGACTCTTTTCTACCAAGAGAATGCAAATTGCCCCTTCTCATTCAAGGTCAGCAATGAGTGCATGTTGAGTTCCGTGTGGCATCGATAAAGATGATACACCTCTAATGTTGCCTTGTGAGCCTCCCTAAACTATTTGGCTCTATATGTTGCCCCTCCATTGGGGATGGCCTCCATGGCATCCCAAGTAGACTTGATGCTATTCTCAAGATCGTCGGACATTATAGCGAGATAGAGAAGCTCTCTATGATAGTTTTTGAATGGTTACACAAAATAAATGAAGGCACTATCAATTTTATAGCATCTAGGAGCTTATTAATTTATTGTTCATTACTTTTTAACTGATGTGACACCTCAACAGTCTCATTACCTCTCTCTCTCTCTCTCTCTCTCTCTCTCTCTCTCTCTCTCTCTCTCACACACACACACACACACACACACACACACACACACACACAAGGAGAAGTATACACCTAAAGAATTTGACACCAAGATTAATGCTAACAAAAAGAGAGGCAAAATGATTTATAAGCCAAGCTAATCCAAAACATCTTCACCAAAGGTCCAATATCTACCCAATCCAAATCAACTTTGCCAGCTTCAATACATGGAAAAAAATGTGTCACAAAATTATACAATCATGGGGCTTTAGTCTAAGTTTGGATATGTGCGTTCACGGCTAAGAGCATTGTAGACATCTCCTTTGCTTAGCACATGCTGATGTGTATGAACACGTTTTTATTTTGTCTCAACCCAAGCACTCTCAAGAAAATGAAGTACAAGTGCTTGCAAGCCAAATAAGATTTTTCTTGGCCTCCTTGGCAGTGCAATCGTGGCATGTACAGTAGGGCTCATCCTTTATGTGCACCTCATACACCCCCGCATGTTCTTCTCTTGTGTGAGACTCAGCCTTGAATACTTCATGTACTTTGTCTACGATGCATTTCTCTTAATCGCCTTAGCCTTTAAACAAAGAGCCAAACCAATTTTCTTTGTTTCCTCCTCTAAAATTGGAGTACAATATTTGACTCTTATGTCATTTCTTAGTATTGAATCACTGCTACCTACTTATGTTGAAGCGGAAGAGGAATCGCCTCCTACCCTAGGAGGAGTCCACATTGTGGTTGCACTCATTTGTTCTTTTCCAATTTTCTCCACTTGAAATCCTCCTTTAAGCATTATCTCAACTTCTTCATTAGTGAGATTTGTTCCTAGATCAACCGGCCAAACTGTTGGAGGAGGAGATGGCCTTGGATCTATGTTATGATCCACCACATAACAATGAATAACATGTTTGGGACGTAACCAAAACCACTCATTTGGATGTGTTCTATACCCTTCAAAGGATGGTGCAAGAGTTCCTTTACTACATGCCACTATAATTTGTCCAGATCTTTTTCCACTGATGTGGGTGCCACTACATGTTACATGACTGCCGAGAGGGATTCTTCTGATTGCCCATGATGGTTCATTGACATTTCTTTTTAAAACACAAAACTTTGACTTCTCTTTAGAATTCTCACCCCAATCTGTTGCACCTGAACCTTCCATGAAAATGATCTTCTTGAACCTTCTGCCGGCCTTCCATGTGTTGTGTGGTCATGTGTTTTTGCATTGTATTTTGGTCTATGTGTTGATTCATCCTCAACATCAAACATAATCAATGGACCTCTCTTTTTTCGAATAGTTTCTTTGTCTCCTTCAATTGGGGTGCGAGCCTTATACATGGGTGTTCCAGATGTATCCTCATTTACTACTCTTATCACTTGTGCTGGACTAGAGGAAACTCTCTCCTTGAGTCTCTCTAATGAAGGACCCTTTCCAATATGTTTACCTTGAGAGTAAGAAACTTCCTTTGTGCTTTGTAGTATTCCATTCTCCATATCTGAAGTATATACGTCATACAATGAGAAATTATTTTTTTAATCCCTCACTTGCAAGCCATCTCCCATGCTTACTCTCGGCCAAGTTGGTTCTTCGAGTGTTTGCCCCATTAGTACTTCTCTCTATTGTTGTCATAATGCTCTCCAATGTGCAATACGCACCTCCCACCAACTACCAAGAGTCCATTGCGGGGATGTTTCTATCCATGCAATCTCCATTGTACCACCATTGTCAAAGAAGATGAAACTCTGCTATAGTTGCCTCTCTAGAGGGGTCTAAACGCCACTTTTTGAACATGTCTTTTTAAGTTTGTTGAGATGAAGAACAATGTACTTTGTTGTGTGCAGCACCATTCTTTGCTTCCACTACAAAAGACAAGATCAATATCGATGTTGTTGAACATTGTCTTTCCCACCGTTGAACATGCTCCGAACTACATTCTAGTTCACTTAAGCTTTCTCGGACATGAATTCATGGAAATCCACTCTGTCACATCCATGCCCCTCCATAACTTCATTTATGCATTGTCACAAAAGAATCTGTGCTTCCATGTCTTCCTCTTTCATCTCACAGGTTGAAATAGTGCGGAGATCTTGCATGCTATAACATAAGACATTCATATTAGTATACGTATTGTTAGTCATTTCTTAAGATATGCCAAACTTGAGAAATATGTTCCTAAAATAATGAACCTTGGATTGTAAGCATGGCATGCCATGCTCACCCAATCCGTCACTCGATGAGTGTGATCAAATTGCACCCAAGCGTGCCAAAGATCTCTAGTTCCACTTCGTCGCATTTGATTAACCAAATCCAATCCAGATGCAGGGCCAATCGTAGACATCTTGAGCACAAGGCACTGACCTTTTGCTCCTTGCCTGGGAAACCCGCTTCTATGGAAAAAAAAAATGTGCAATCCCTTTTTGGCCACAACAAAGAGTCCACACCAAAGCTCTCTTTTGTTGGACCATTTCTTGTTGTTGCAACGAACCTACAAATCCTGTATTACATAATTTAGTTACTTTGAAATAATATGCACAAACAAGAGAAACAAGTAATCATCCTCACCAATTCTCCTCCATTAAGGGACCCATTGCTTCAACAAAGTTTAGGAATTCTTGCTCGCCAAGTACATGGCTAGAACCCCCCTCTTGCATCAAAGTTGTTGTCACAATTTCTTTTGCCACACACATTTGTACCTTTTGTGCACCTGCATGTCTATCTACATTGATGACTCATACAACCATTTATTTGGTTTTATCTGTGAGTCCTTTGGACGTACCATCCCTCATGTCACATTGGTGAGTTCCTTGATGTACCATCAATTTGCTCATGCTTTTATCCCTTGGTGGATTTCCACAATAGTGGCAAGTAAGGTTGCCTCCAAGTACATCACAAAACTCACTCATATAAGGTACTTTTAGCATACTACAATTGAAATGTGCCGCGTTTGACTTCCCAAAATTATCCAATTTGGGACAACTTTTATTGAGATACTTTAGGGCACGTACACAATGACTCTTGCAACACACTCTAGGAAATGCGATGTTTGAGGTTTGCGGTTTGGTCCAGTGATGTGGATCATACTTATGTTCCATAGAATCCATTGGATGAACCTTTCCTAGGTCAGTGGAAACTCAAACACCATGTTACCATTGTGCACTTTTGGAATTTTTGACACTTGTTTGGTTTCCACCATCTTTGAAAGAAGCTTCGTCAAGGTATTGGGCTTCGTCATTGAGTTAAAAAAGGACAAAATACTATTAGTTCTCCTTAGCTTGGTAGAGTTTTGCAATTCTTTCTCCCCATAGAGTTGTTCCTTGCTTGGGCTAGTAGGGTCTATGCAGGGAACGTCCACCAAAGGAGCAGCCACGCCAGTCGAATTTGAGACTATGTCATCTTCAACTAGCACCACAAAATTTGAAGAGAGAGATTTGTCCACAACATAAAACTTCTCTCCTAAGTGATTTCTTTCTTTCTCTAGTGACACTGTCAACTCTTCACTCCCAACCATGACAATGGCACATAGAGCACTAAATGTTTGCGGTGAAACATGATCTTGTAGATATCTAACCCCAAAATAATATTTCCATTGGTAAAGGAAAAAGCTCTTTTGAAATAAGGGAAGACTATAGTGCACGACATGATAGCAGAGTTGAAAAATAAGCAATAGAATAAAAAATGAGAGTGAAAGTGTCTACGTGTTTAGAAGATTTAAAAGTATTTTATATTAATCTTAATAGTTATTTGTATTATTTAAAAACTTTTTTTCAATCCAAATTAAATAAATGTTTAAAAATTTTATTCCCTCTCCTCCCCCCAACACCGACCTCCTCCTCCCTCTCTCCCTCTCTCTCTCTGTGCATTGATGTAAAGACAAAAAAATTTAGAGTTATGGATGGCATTTTTGTAGCAGCATTTTCGAAGTGAACAGGTTCAAGAAAGTTGACTCTCATCTCTTATTTTACATACAATGTCTTCCGGCACTCGCAAGGGTTCTTCTTCTTCAACAATGTCCACAACCATTGTGGAAAATGATGCAAAATCTCCTAAGTGTGGAGATACAACACAACCACCCAACCAACAACATCAAAAACCATGATCATGGCATACTTGGTATCATTGCAAGAGACCGTAAACAAACAAGGTAAAGACTTATGAGCACTTGCAATGGAGAATGGCACACTAAGGGTACTTGTGGTTGAGATAATCTCAAGAGGACACTTGAGATGCAGACAACACGTTTGATGCAACTTGAAGAGGAAAACAAAGAATGTAAACGCTCTCTTGTGGACTTGAATGCTTTGAAGGAGTGCATGAGCAAAGTAGAGCATGACCATGTATTGAAAGAAGAGAAATTTGACACCATGAGCCGAGATGTATGCTACATGAAAAATGTATGCACAAACAAGTCTTGGACTGATGTATGTGGTAACAATGTGGTTCCTAATTCCTCACTCGTGCAAGCTATGGTTCAAACCAAGAATGTTGAGAATGTGGATGTGGAGGAGTTCAAGAAACGGGATCGACGTTCCAAGAACATTGTTATTTGTGGAATTCCCGAAGAGAAGTTAAAGACACCGCCTTCTCTTGCCATTGTTATCAAAGATTTCTTCAAAACCCACATTGGCATGTCTGGAGTTATGGTCTATGGAGCACATAGAGTAGGGAAGCAAGGAGATCCTCGCTTGGGAGAACGGCCAATTGTATGCACCATGCCGGATGAGACCAAACGAAAGATTATCCTTGATAATAGTTGGATCTATTTGAGGGATACGAAATGTTTTTTTATGTGAAGATCGCACTATTAAGCAACAAAATATGCGTCGCAAGGCATCTGATGAAAAGAATAAGAAAAACAAGGAGATCTCTCATGAAGAAAATGTGCCCAAGGAGGAGGCAAGTCCCTTGAGCAAATAGGGATGCGTGACCTATGAGACCGAGTTACCATTGAAAATATACTTTTGGAATTGTAATGGATACCCATGGAATGCGGGGGTTGGCATTGATGAAATACCAAGCAAAGCCGATGTTGTACTTCTTCTTGAAACTTGGGAGCATAATACATAAAGGATTAACAGCTTGGAGGATTACAATGTACATTCATTGATATGGTCAAATAATCTCAAGCAACGAAGAGGGCAAGGAGGGGTAGCATGTATGGTTAAGAAAGGATTGGAAGATTTTGTATCAATTGTGAAAGATGACAAGTACAAATGTTATGTATGGCTGAAAATTATGACACCAAAAAGAGCACCCATTTTTGTAGCCAGTTTGCTACATTCCTCATGTTATTGTATTTGGGGATATGAATGCTCGCACAAAAACATTGCAACATAATATTCAACAATTTGATATGCCATACATTTCAAGGGAGTTGGAGGAAGTTCACTTGTATGATCGTACTTCAATGGATGAGAAAGAGCAAGATCACTATGGAAAGTTACTTTTACACATGTGTAATAGCACGAGTATGCTCATTGCCAATGGTGAATCTTTGTGGAGTGGAACCATTGGATTTACATGTAGGAAACATAATGGGGACAGTTTGATTGACTATATGCTACTCTCTGAAGCCATCATGTATTGCATAAAGAGTTTTATGTTTGGCCAATGGATCCAGGAATCCAACCATCAGACCTTATGTATTGACCTTTCATGTGGAGAAGCAACTAAGCATTATAATCTTAGCCAAAGGAAAGAGAAATTATCATTATGTACGGATTTCAAACGAGCACCAATGTACATTGAAATGGTTGAGCAAAAGTTATGGATGACAAAGCTTCAATATAACGCACCGTTGGAAACTAAATGGGAAGCTTTCAAGAAACTTATTTGTTCTTTTTTCGAGGAATGCTTTGCTACTATAAAGCATCGCCATGGTACCAACAAAGATAGATCACACAAAAGGTCGTTTGATAAAGAATGTCAAGATGCTCGAAAGTCCTTGATAAAGCTTGATGCAACTATGGACAAATACAACTATCAAAGTCATTTGCATACATACAAGGCATTGAGTCAAAAGAAGAGAAGAAGATGGGAAGTAAAGCAACAACTTTTTCAAGTCCAAGAAAAGGCACATGCATGTGGAAGATTTTGGAGAAACTTGAGGGGCAAGTAGGTTGAGAATTTTGGTAATTTGAGTCCTGTGGATATGTACACACATTGTAGGAAATTATACGAGCAAGCAAATGCTGAAAAAATGTCATTTTATGGTTCACTCTCATGTATGCCCTTTATTTTTTACTATTGAGGATGTATATGGTGGGCTTAAAAAGTTGGGCACTTGCAAAGTGGGAGATCTTCAAGGTATTAAGCCAGAGATTATCAAATGGACGGGAGATTTTACCCATGAGTGGATGTGTGATATGTTCAACCTTGCACTTCAACATGGTGTGCCTTATGATTGAAGTACTAATTGGGTTAAGCCTTTGCATAAAGGAGGGGATGTGAAGAATGCAAACAACTACCGGACTATAATGATTGGGTCTCTTATGGAAAAGTTGTTAGGGTGCATAATGGAGATGAAATTGAGTGATTTGGCTGAAGAGAATGACAAGCATGCAAAAGGACAAGAGGGTTTTCGTCGATGTCATAGCATCATTGATCATCTTGTCACTCTTCATGTTCTCATGGAGGAAAGTCGGTCGAAAGACCAGCGATTGTATTCTTGTTTTGTGGACTTTAAGAAAGCCTTTGATATGATTCCACGTAACAATTTGTGGAGAAGAATGGAAGAACTCCAAGTGCCAAGTGAGTTTATGCTTGCAGTTTCTCGAATCTATGAACAGGTGATTTGTCAATTGCGCATGGAAAGAGAAATTTAGAAATTTTTGTAAGCACTATTGGCGTTAAACAAGGATGTCCGTTGTCACCAACTCTCTTTGGTCTATGCATCGATCAATTGGAACAAATGATACTTAACTTTATGCAAGAAGAAGGCATTGAAGAGGTCACTATTTGCAATGCGGCAATCATGCTTTTGTTGTATGCGGATGATGTAGTGCTTCTATAGCACACACTTTAGAAGATGCACAAAAGCTTATGGCTCTCTCTCTCTCTCTCTCTCTCTCTCTCTCTCTCTCTCTCTCTCCACGTATCCCCCACCCCTCCTCTCTCTATCTCTCTCTCCCCCTCCCCCCGTGGGAGCCGCGCCCGTTCTCTCTTCTCTCTCTCTCTCTCTCTCTCTCTCTCTATCTCTATCTCTATCTCTATCTCTATCTCTATCTCTTCCCCCTTAGTGCAATCACAACACATTAATCATGGATTGTAATGGAATTGGCCTATTTAATTTGAGAGTAGCGGAAATTAATGAGAGTACTTTTGAGAAATGACTTTGTGAGAATAGCAGGTGAACATAATTGAAGATAGCAGCATAATCATAGCAATTAGTTGACTTGGCATGAACAATACTTTTGCAAGAGAGAGAATTTAGAGAACATGACAACATTTGAGGACCGGATTTATGTGGAGCCGGTCCCCCCTCCAATAGGCATTTGTATTATGATTTCTCCCATTAAGAGAGACTTGTTACAATACAATCTTTGTGTTCCTTGTGACCTAGGTGATGCAATGAATATGGAAAGCTTCATGCATCACAAACATAACATAAACTTGAAGAAAGCTTTAACTATCCCAAGCCTCAGTCCCAAGACCTCAAACACCTTCGAAGGTGGAGAGAGCTAGCAGGGAATGAGGGTAGGGAAGAGGAAGAAGAAACATTTCGTAGGAGAAAGAATTAGTTCCTCACTTATCATAACTCTTGTTGCTAGCATACATAATAGCATAGTAATGAAGAAGAAGGAGATGGCAAGCTTAAGCCACAAGCAGGAGGCATTACAAGCAGCAAGGGTAGCCTTGAGACAAGTGTCCCCCTTTCCCCTTTGAGAGAGAGGGCTAGATAAATGCTAAATCATTTAATTAAATCTCCTAAATTATTATTGGACCCCTTGGGTGGCCAACCAATAGGCTTTGAGGGCAACATGAGGAGGAACTTGACAAGTGTCCCTTTTGCTTTCTTTGTACCATGCATGCCTTGTGTGAGTGTGTGGGTGTTCTCTCTCATCCCCCCTCATGTAGGGCTCGCCCCCTCCTTGTAGGGATTGAATATTTGACTTTTTGACACCTTAAGCCCCTCATGTATAGGCCCAGTTCCCACCACAAGCTTGGCTCATAAGCACTTTAAGCTTGGGCTGGGTTCTCACCTCAAGTGCAACCCTAGCATCTCAAGCATGTCAAGCACCTCAAGCATCTCAATAATTAAGCACCTCAAGCATCTCAATCACCTCAATCATCAAGCACCTCAAGCACCTTAGTCATCAAGCATGACAAGCAAGACAAGCACCTCGAGTTGGGTCGGGTTCCCACGCCTCAAGCTCAGCCCTAGCTTACCTTACTTAAGGTCAAAGGCCTTTTACACACATTATTGGAGGTCTTCAATGAAGCTAACCCTAAGGTCTTATGCTCCATTTGTTAGCCTTGCTCTTTGATAGACCATCTCTCATTTGGGCCCCTTTACCATTGGCCCCGTGTTGAGATAGATCTATAAGCACATGTCTATATCTTAACACTTGTTCCCGTTTATTCTCCCACATTAAGTGATCAATTTAATATGAGAAAATCATTTGGGTTGGTTAGATATTAGATATTATATTTTATGACATGGTTTAGATGTATATTGACAAGAGTAGCTGGTTCTATATGATGAGAGCCCCAAGACCCAAGTCTACAACAAGATTCTATCATAGCTATGGCTCAGAGTGCACGAGAACACTGAAGCTATAAGGGTGTGGATGCAACTCTATATTTTCTTGATTTGAATATTCATTGAACAAATCCTCGCCTAGCACAAGGAATGAAATGCCTATGGCCCAACAAAATCAAGCCATATGCAAAACTTGAGCCACAATTGTCATAAAATCTAATATCTAACCAATCCAAATGATTTTCTCATATTAAACTAATCATTTAATGTGGGAGAATAAAAGGAATAAGGGTTAGAATATAGACATGTGCTTACAGATCTATCTCAACACGGGGCCAATGGTAAAGGGGCCCAAATGAGAGATGGCTTGTCAAAGAGCAAGACTAGCCAATGGAGCTTAAATACCTTAGGGCTAGCTTCATTGAAGACCTCCAATAGCTAGTGTAGTCATTTAACCTTAGGTAAGCTAGGGTTGTGCTTGAGGTGGGAACCCAACCCAAGCTTGAGGTGCTTGTCGTGCTTGGTGGCTAAGGTGCTTGAGGTACTTGTCGTGCTTGCTGCCTAAGATGCTTCAGGTGCTTGTCGTGCTTGCTAGCTAGGGAGCTTGAGGTGCTTGTGGGAACACTACCCAATCTTGAGGTGCTTTGTCATACTTGCTAACTAAGGTGCTTGAGGTTAAGGGGTTCAAAAAGTCAAATTCAATCCCTACTCAAGAGGGGGCGGGCCCTAAAGCTAGGGGGATGAGAGAGAACACACACACACACACACACACAAGGAAAGCCCAAGCCTCAAGAGTCAGCAAGGACACATATCAAGCCCCTACCCATGATGCCCTCATGGTATGCCTAAGGTCTATTGGTTGGCCTCCCAAGGGATCCAATGCTAGATTAGTTAATTTAATTAATTGTTTTAGCATTTATCAAGTCCTCTCTCTCAAAGGGGAAAGAGGGACACTTGTCCCAAGGCTACCCTTGTTGCTTGATATGCCTATTGTATGTGATTGGCTAGGCCTGGAAGGGTCCAATGAGCTTCAAGTATGAGCTACAAGGGGGGGTCGACCAAAGCAAGAAGGGGGGCTGCTTTGGGGATATACTCTCCCACACACACTCACACACACCCTCATTGTGTGAAGTGCAAAGTGCAAGAGCTCCATCTCCTTCTCCAAGCTAGTAGAGAAGTTGAGAGCCTACACCAACACTCTTGGCTATGGAATGAAAATCCAACCAAGAGCCATGCTTCAATGCTTAAGCTTGCCATCTTCATTACTATGCTATTATGTATGCTAGCAAGAAGAGTGATCATAAATGAGGAACTACTTCTTTCTCCTATGGAATATATCTTCTTCCTCTTCCCTACCCTCATTCCCCGCTAGCTCTCTCCACCTTCAATGGTGTTTGAGGCCTTGGGACTGAAGCTTGCGATAGTTAATGCTTTTTGCAAAGCTTATATTATGCTCGTGATGCATGAAGCTTTCCATCTTCATTGCATCACCTAAGTCACAAGGAACACAAAGATTGTATTGTACCAAGTCTCTCTTGATAGGAGAAACTATAATACAAATGCCTATTGGAGGAGGACCGGCTCCACATAAATCCGGTCCTCAACAAACTCTCTCTATTACAAAAGTATTGTTCATGCCAAGTTAAGTAATTACTATGATTATGTTGCTACCGTCAATTAAGTTCACCCTCTATGCTCTCAAAGTAGTCTCACAAAAATATTCTCTCTAATCTCTTAATTCCACTATTCTCAAAGTTCATAGGCCATTTCCATTACATTAGTATCATAGCATTTGGTTTCTCTTTTCTTGCTTAAGAAGAGAGGTCCTTAATAAGTAGCCTATTAATGGTTGATTTTGTTAATTATATTAGGGTAAGTGGGACTGGGATCTATTATCGATTTTGTTGAGCCCACTATGTGGGATATGGTGCACACCTCGAGAGCTTTTGTCTTAACAATGGCTTTTTAAATTTGCCTACAACCTTACCATTATTGAGCCATAAGAAGTCCAAAAGGAGCTATCCCTCGGCAATTATGCAATATTAGACCCACTCCACTACTCTCTATAATTAACCAATTTGAGCCGTGGGTGTAGATGCTTAAGTGCCAATTTTCAAAGGCTAAGAGGAGTAGCAACTAAGCTTTTGAATTGCCAAAGAGTACACTAAGTAAGCACACAAATTTTGTTAACACGGGCTGACAATAACCAAGAGAGTAGAATAAGCATTGATAACTTTGATTTTGCACATGAAGGTCTAAATGATGATGCCCCCATGTTTGTCAATAATCTTGTTACTAGGTTGTAGCAAGCTATGGGCAACCCTGCTTTGCAAGCCGAAGTTACTCGACAACGTCGCATTTATGGGATTTCCCTTCCTCTCCAAAAGGAGAGAGAGCTTAGGAGGCCTCTTGATGAGACCCCCAAAAGAAGACTCTCTCCCATACGAGAGGAGGAATCTAAAGAGCAATAAAGTAATGAATCTTTAAGTTCCCTTAAAGATGTGGCTCCACAAAGACGGTGGTCTAGAGGATCACCAACTCCTCCCAAGAGGAAATGATCAACCCACAGTCCTTCTCCTTGTCACTCCAAAAGGGAAGAGAGGAAACAAAGGAAGAAACGGGCAAGACAGAGGTCAACCTCTTCTCCTTTTTCTTCAACTTGCTCCTCTTCCGACAAAAGCTATGGCTATTCTCCTAGAGAATACAGGAGGGGAGGACATCGCAAATCTTACCCTGCATGGAGAAGGTCACAAAAGCTCAAGAAATTCAAAGAGGGAGGAAAGAGTATCTCTTTTCTCACCTATGATGGCACCTTTGGTGCTACCGACAAAGTATTAGCCTTCATCCTGCAATTTGATGCGGCCTTTGGAGACGAGGGCTTCACGGAGTCCTCCAAGCTACGCCATGTAGCTATGCACTTCCAGAAATTGGCTCGTCAATGGTGGGCTAGCCTTCGTGGCAACGGCGAAGCCCCAAAGACATGGAAAACTCTACGAGTTTCCATCATGAATCAATTCCTTGCAAGCGATGCAAAGGACAAAGTGCTTACCGAATGGTGTAGTTTGAAGCTTCTCTCCCATGAGTCTATCCACAAATATATGGACAAGTTTTGGCATTTACATCTCAAAGCTAGTGTCTTTCAGAAGATAGCGTTTGCCGAGAAAAAGCAACAAATTTGTGCGGGATTACATGAAGATATGGCCGAGTATGTCAACTCTCAACGGCCTCGTTCTATCACCAAAGTAATCCACCACACCATGGCTGCTTTGCACATCAATTTCCAACAAGGGGCTAGACAGAATGTCAAGCCCATGGAAAGCAAAGACAAAAGTGATGCAAAGGGGAAAACCAATGCCTAAAATTCTTCCCAAGGAAATTCCAACAAAAACAAAACCAACAACAATCAGTCCAAGAGAAGAGAGTTTACAAAGGTTAAAAAAAACTCTCTGCTAAAGAGCTTGAAGCTTTTCGCTAGGACCACAAATGTGAGGGGGGGGGGGGGGGGGGGAGAGAGAGAGAGAGAGAGAGAGAGAGAGATTGTATTATCGTCCACGGAGGTCAAATATGACCTATGGGACCAAAGACAAAACATTACAAACGTGGGGGGATTTTGGGATACATCTCACTTAAGGACTGAGGGTCCAAAAAAAGGTAAGATAAGATAAGATGAACAAAATCTATGCAGAAGGGGGTGAGGAGAGAGCCGGTTTGGGAATTCGAAACTCTTGAATAATGGCTTTACCTCCTTGGTAGACTGCCCATTTCCCTGTTGTGCGTGCTTCTCGCATCTTTTGTTGTTCTGCCTTCTTTTGCTTGAGTTGAGCGGCTGTAAGATCTTCTGCAATCCACATCTTGGTGTCTTTGAGAAGCCTTGATTGCTCAAGAAATTTGATTCGGTCCACCTTGGTTTTGAAAGTGTAGATTGCATGATTGGTGCAAAGTTCATGTGCAAGAGAAGTGATTGTTGTTGGATCACATTGTATCATGGGGATTGCTGATTGGATGTGGGAAAATGACTCATGAAACCTCCCCTTTCCAATTTCTTGGGAGCCCACCAATGCAAACATTGAGGGCGATGTCCTCTTGTCGTTGTCGTTCACTTAACGTGGATGCTACGCGACCTTCAACCCTGCGAGAGATTACCTCTTCTACTTGGGTTTTGACCTCCTTTGTGACGGTCGTCTCTACTTTTCTTTTGCCTTTGTGAATTTGATTTCTATGTGCTTCAACTCCTCCTCCTTGCGACTCTCTATTGTGACAAGCCGGGCTTCAAAAGCTGAAAGCCTTTGTTTCAGCTCGTCATTCTCCTTGCGGAGGCTTTCGACTTCGGTTTGAAGGTGGGTGATGTTGTCTATCTTCGGAGGTGTTGCTACGACTCCAACGAAACTGGGCTTACCTCAAGACGAAGCTCGGGTAGCCATGAACGCAAAGAGTACGCTGCTTAGGTCGGAGTAGCCTTTAGATAAAGGCTGATCTTCTTGAAACAGAGAAAGACACCTTCTTGAAACACAGACCTTAGGTCAGAAAACCCACCAATAAGGTCGATCTGCTTCTTGTTTGGAAACCCTTCCTAGGTTAAGGTCGTTGCAAATCGGGTAACCTTGAGGTCGTTGCAAATCGGGTAACCACGTCGACAAAACACGGGTTGTCGTGCAGTCGGCCACGGAGGACCAGGACTGCGCCGAAACCCATGCAGGACCAAGTCGCGAGGTGAGGCCGAAATAGGTGCAGGGGGCTTGTGTGTAGCGTCCACGAAGGACCAGGATTGTGCCGAATACCCACGCAGGACCAGGTGGAGTGAAGCCGACAGGAGCTTTGAAGTCAAGTGGGGGGCGAGCTATGGCTTAACGCCCCTCCACAGGGCAACCCCCTCGCATAGGGGGAGGCTGGGGGAGGAAGGAACGGATAGGGTTTGGCTTTAGAGAGAGAGAGAGAGAGAGAGAGAGAGAGAGAGAGAGAGAGAGAGAGAGAGAGAGAGAGGGGGGGGGGGGGGGGGGGCATGGGGGGGGACATGGGTATAGAGTGATAGGAAAAGAAAGAGGAAGAAGGGAGTGGAGGACCTTAAGGAAGGGAGGGGGTTGCTAGAGGACAAGATGGAGGAAGTGAGGGCAGCTAGAGGAGTAAATGGAGAGAGGAGGTGGAGGAGAGGGAGGATGTTGGAGGAGGAGGAGCAAGGGAAGAGGAGGAAGCACATGGGCGGCAAGAGGAGGAAGGGGAGGTAGGGACGGCGGTCCTCAAAAAGAAAAAATCTCGCTTCGTTGAGCTCGCTCGAAGACCTAACTCAGCCAATGCAAATGCTAAAGCCTCTCAATACTGACCCCTTATTTAGCTATATATTATGCAAATGAATGTGGCTATGCTTTCCATTGTGGGTTATAAGAAGCATGCATAGAGAGGGTGAGAGAGAAAATCAAGGACACATTATACGGGTGGAGCTCCCTCTCATCACTGCAGCTCACAATAATGTAGCTCGCTTATCTTGCTATTGAAAGATATACAAAATAAGGATACTTATGTCAACAAGTTGGATGGCTGCCCAGACATGAATGATTGACTAAGCACAGTGGCCCTTCATGCCCAACAACCTCCCACTCCAAGCAGTGCTGGAAATTGCAACCCTTCCTTGGGGGTCTAGCCCTGCACATGCATGGCACTTTTGTGATAGGCCTTCCCCGTGAAGAGCATGCCATTCAGAGGCCCTTTCCCAATGGACGGGTCCTTTGAAAATAAGCTTTCACTAGGAAGGGCAAGTTTTGAAAATGCCCTTCAAAGATAAATTCTATAAAATATCAAAAAAAAAGTCAACATAGAAGGTTGCTTAGTTAAAACATGAGCCTAAGTTCTAAGGTGTAGCTCGGATGTGTTGCATTCAGGACCTACTTGTTTTAGTTCGAGCTTTGTGGTGGTAGAAAGTTTCTTTGGTAGGTTATAATTTGTTTCCATATGTCGTTTTGTCTTCCTATCCATTGGACATGTTGGGATGGGGTGGCAAGCACCTCGATGTGGTGGCGTCCGTTGCTCAAGCTCTGTGTCCAAATATATTGTTTGTAAAAGGCTAGTCTTTATGGTGTTTATGCTCCTTGTGGCATGTGATCTACATGGGGTTGTCATGGTATGTAATGGTGGGTTGCGGGTCCCTATAAAAGCCAAGACATGTGTAGTGTTTTTCTTCCTTGATATAAATAGTTCCTATTGAGCAATGCTTATATATTAGGGCATGGTCACGTGAGGCTTAGTAAGAACTAAGCCCTCACATCCTCTGGCAGGAGCTCAGCGCGAGGATCGTCTGCAACAATAGGTAGAGAGAGGAACAACAAAGCACAAGCAGAAGAGAGGAAAGATGGCGCTGGCCAACTATGCCGGTGGATGCCTGCGAAAAGCTGCCGACCGTCAGACCTTGCCGGCTCAACTTACGGGAAACTAAGCTCCGTGTGACTATAGCCTTATAAAAAAAACAAAGCCTAAGCTCTAAGGTGGTAAAATATAAGTTTAAATTTATTAAAATTTGAGTCCCACCACCTAAATCAAAGAAGAGTTAACACTTTTAATATGTTATTTTTAATAAAGACCTTCAAAAAATCAAAATGCGACAAGATTTGAGAGTGGCAGCTCACTAGTTATGCTTTTTATACGAATGTATATGCTTTGCAATGCAGAGTTTGATGCAACCAGACTTGTGATGTGTGCCACGTGCATGATGATTCTAGAATCTAGCGACCTCTAAGCTCCTCCTCTAATGTCCTAGCCTCTAGTGCATGTGTGACTATAGTTGAGTTTGGGCATGAATCTTTTAAAGGAAATGAGGAGATAGCATTGAGGCTCAAGGAAACAAGTCACTCTCTCTCTCTCTCTCTCTCTCTCTCTCTCTCTCTCTCTCTCAATCAACGCATTTTTGGCCTCTGCATGGCTTCACATGAGAGATGAACACTTTCTCTCTACACTTCTTTCTCTCTTTGCGCCACCCACTGTCCTCTCTCCTGCTTGCAGCTATAGCATGCAAGTAGGAGCATGCGCGTTGAAGGGCCACTATATGCCAAGAAAATCTAGAACCACATCTTGGCCCCTCTACCCTTGCGCAAACTCCTGCGTCATGCGTTCCATGCCATTGTTGCAATAGGCATTGACCAAGACACCATCCTCTTTCTTCCTCTCAGAGGGCCTTACCTCGTTGAACTGCGTTCCTCCTCTTCCTTTTCTCAGAGGGCCTCACCTCACAAATGTCCCTCAAACTTGTAGACTCTTGCATACACTTCTTATGGCACATGTTGGCTAAAGTGAGTGCTCTCAAGAGATGTGTATGTGTGTGTGTGTTTGTGTGTGTTTGTGTGTGTGTGTGTGTGTGTGTGTGTGTGTGTGAGAGAGAGAGAGAGAGAGAGAGAGAGAGACAAAAACTAATGGTGATGCTTTTGGGGGAAAGAGGAGCGAACAGAGCTAAGGTATGATATACCAATATTCTAAAATTTACTAACCACCATCGAATTTTATTAAATACCTAGTATGTTTACTAACATGCTAGCTCCTCTTAAGTATGGAACAACAAAAGATACACCAAAAGCAAGTGAATATTTCATAAGAGCAAGAAAATTAAGGGATATCGAGTGAAGGGTTGGTGCACTTTTGCCTTGCATGACGACGGGCAAAGTGTATGATGGCCCTTCCTCTCCGAAGGCCAACTAAGGGAATTCCCCTTCCCTAGGAAGGACAAGGGCACCCTTCAATTTCCAGGCCTGACTCCAAGGCCAAGTGTTTTCAAGCAATCTCTGGACATATATAAGGTATGTAGAGTCTAAATTTCTACCCACTCCCCATAAGCACTCTTTAATGTTCAAACTTGTTGGAAGATAGACCTTCCATACGCAGATCTACTAGGTTATCACCTGTGTGAATCTTAACATGCTCTTTACACATGCCCTCAAGGACCTCATAAATGAAGGGACCTCTCACATCAATGTGCTTTGTCTTTGCATGGAACATTGAATTCCATGTTAGCTGGATAGCACTTTGACTATCACAGTGCCAAACCAAAAAATTTGCGCTAATGCCTAAATATGTCACTAGATGAGTAAGCAATTAGTTTTCTTGTTGGCATCTAGCACAACAACATATTCAACTTCTATGTTGGATTGAGATGTACATTCATGCCCTAAGGCGGTTACTCATCAAAAGCTCCCTATATCACATGCGTTCAAGAGATCATTAAAAGTACACCAATATACCTCTTATATTTACATTGGGAGTCTCTTTAAGAAAACCCCACCCCCCTCTAGTGTATACATAAACGTATACATTTTATACTATTAATAATCCCCTCCTTGTTAACTCGCTCAATATGATACACGTTTTCGAAAGTGCCCCCCCACAATAATCCAAGAATAGAGTATCGCCGATCTTAACAATAAAGGTGATCTCGATACCTGGTATTACTTTGCTCTCCAACGTGTTCATACATCAAAAGCAAATGTGATTGCTTATCAATCACTATTGTGTGAACTAGTGACGTGGTTAAGAGATGTGTGTTGCAGAGCCTAGGTGGTGGGTTCTTTTTTCTTTGGTTTTTCTAATCACTTTTGATGATCTAGATTACTCGATGGACAGACTTGAGGTAGGCTAGGATTACATTGGCAAACCATGTCCACTTCTTTCCTTCTTCCCGTCAAGAAGGTGTTCAGACTTGCTCAACCTGGCATGTTATATTGGACCACTTTCAAGACAACCTCAACCTGACTCTAGCTCATGCTTGGTAAAAAACCTCAACCAATTTGCGAGCATCTAGTCCTAGCCAAGAAGTGAGAGCCAGAGCATTTCCGCAATTGTGTGTGCCTTACAGTGCTAGACCCCATGATATTGAGAGGAAAAGCATATTCGGGATGAGTAAGTGGATAGACATGATTCTTTGTACCGGACGGAAAAGCATGCTCTTCGTACGACCACCGGTGGTGTACCGGAGTACCTTGCAAAGCACCTCTTTGGAAGAGCATGCTTTTTTCCTGCACGGCTGCGTTAATAATTTCGGACACGTTTAGCCCACGTCTTGATGTAGAAGATTTGTAACTCTGAAGTGAGAAAGTGAAAAAGTGAAGCTGTTAAAAGAGAGCATGCACATCGCAAACTGGGACTTCGAAGGCTTTTTGCCGATCCATCCTCTCCTCCACAAGCCAAAGCGAGAAGGCACGCGTTGAGATAGAGAAGAAACGCAGACTGCACGCGCTTGTACACGAATTCCCTCTCTCTCTCTCTCTCCTCTCTCTCTCTGCGCAGAGAGCCATGGCACCGAACGGTCTCCCCATTCCTTCCTATGGCGAATACACCTATCAAGAGCTGGAGCGTGAGCTCTACTGGCCCGATGCCAAGCTCCGCATTTCCATCACTGGTGCTGGCGGTTTCATTGCATCTCACATCGCTCGGCGCCTGAAGAGCGAGGGGCATTACATCATCGCCTCAGATTGGAAGAAGAATGAGCACATGACGGAGGACATGTTCTGCGACGAGTTCCATCTTGTGGACCTCCGCGTTATGGACAACTGCCTGGCGGTCTCCAAGGGGGCAGACCATGTTTTTAATCTTGCCGCGGACATGGGTGGCATGGGCTTCATTCAGTCAAACCACTCTGTCATCATGTACAACAACACCATGATTAGTTTCAACATGCTGGAGGCATCTAGAATCAATGGTGTTAAGAGGTAAGCGCCAGCAGTGCTGTTTTGTGGCGTTTTCATAGGTTTTGCCAGCGGGTGTTCCTGTTGCGCAGACAGATTGGACCCTTTTTGTTGTGTCGGAACTGTGTGTCACTGTTTGCCTTTGTGGGTTTGAGTTTTTCATTGCAATTGTTGTCTTGTCTATAGAAGAATTCATGGCGTGGGGTTTTCTTGCTTCTTTCGTCAGTTGTGGGTATCAATGTTACAAGCATGCCTTGTGCACTCGACTCCGTTGCTGTTTGGAATTTGGCTCCCTTGTTTGTTGCCCTTGGCTTTTATATGAATTTCTGTCCACGCTCAGAACCAAGATGTCGAAGCTTGGTCAGATTTTACTTTGTGTTGTCATGGGGTATAACGTTTTTGTTCGAATTGCAGATTTTTTTATGCTTCAAGTGCGTGCATTTATCCAGAGTTCAAGCAACTTGAAACTGACAATGTCAATTTGAAGGAGTCAGATGCATGGCCTGCTGAGGTTAGGTCTTGTTTCCCTGGCAATAGCTTGCTGTTTTGGTTTATTAAGATATGAGACGAGATGAGTCTGTTTTGTGTTCCAGCCACAAGATGCTTATGGGTTGGAGAAATTGGCATCAGAAGAGTTGTGCAAACACTATACCAAGGATTTTGGGATTGAATGCCGGGTTGGCCGTTTCCACAATATCTATGGACCTTTCGGTACCTGGAAAGGTAGGCCTCTTTTTCTTGCACCCATAGACCCGTTGGGGTGTAAGACAACCAAACCAGCACTACTACTCCTACCGGTTTGGTGTCTCATGTGGACTGGTTGTCTGTAGGTGGGCGTGAGAAGGCCCCTGCTGCCTTTTGCAGGAAGGCGTTGACATCTACTGATAAGTTTGAGATGTGGGGAGATGGCAAGCAGACTAGGTCTTTTACATTCATAGATGAATGTGTGGAGGGCGTCTTAAGGTTTGTACCTGCGGTCCTGTCAATAATTTATTTATGCTCTCCACTGTTCCACTTGTGCATATATGATGTGTGCAAGAGTGGCTTGCAGGTTAACAAAGTCCGACTTCAGAGAGCCAGTAAACATTGGTAGTGACGAGATGGTGAGCATGAATGGAATGGCCGACATAGTGTTGAGCTTTGAGGACAGGAAGCTGCCCATCCATCACATTCCGGGCCCCGAAGGTGTCAGAGGCCGCAATTCTGACAATACATTGATTAAGGAAAAGCTCGGATGGGCACCAACCATGAAACTGAAGGTTTGTTGCTGATTGTTTTTCTATAGTTTTTGGCAAGGTTAGGTTTGTTTGTTTTTTTTTAATATATAACTAAACGTAAGGAAATTATATTAAGAAAGATCAGGAATTACATCAAGAGGCAGGCAAGCCAGCCTCGGGATAACAAAAAACAACAAAACATCTAGCAGGGCAAAGTTCCTCACATCAAGTGGCGGCTTAGCTCGTCTGGGGATGACAAAACCGGAGTAGAATACAGGGTAAAGCTTATTGTGCAACCTGGGAGGTTAGGTTTGTTTTTGTATGTTTGTCTAGAGTTTGGGCATTGATTTTGTGAGCAGGATATGGGTTTGTGTTTTAGGTAGAGCATCTGTTGGAATTTTTTCCCCAAATGTCAATAAGCTCATGAGTGAAATGGCCATGAATATGCACCTTGAGAGCTTATAAAGAATCCATTTTCTATAGAAATATTATTGTTTGCATTGAAATTTGAGTGATTTTTGAGAGGTCTCGAGTATTGACATTGTGGTGGTCTTTGCACATATGTCTTTTTGACAGGATGGCTTGAGGATTACCTACTTCTGGATCAAAGAACAGATTGAGAAGGAGAAGGCACAAGGCATGAGTTTGGCAGCCTATTCGTCCTCAAAAGTTGTGCAGACGCAAGCTCCTGTGCAACTAGGTTCTCTTCGTGCAGCCGACGGCAAGGAGGGGCTGTAATGTGTTTAAGAAGCCCTTGAGTTGTATTTATGGGAGTCTGTTAGGAATAGTATTCTTAGGTTCCTTTACATGGCTACTGCTTATCTCACACTTCTTTCATTTACAAGCAGATGGGGTTATTTTAACTAAGATTACGCCTTTTTGGGTCTATGTTACTATTCAAAGAAAGAAGAGAGTTTTGTGATTATACTGGCGATTGCTTTGTGCTTATGTCGAGTTTGTGACAGTTGCTTCTGTTGAAGATTAGGGTATTTCCATTGATGATGTAATGAACGTGCCTCTTACTGTGTTCGCTATGTTCATTTGAATCATTGTGCATGGGTGGGTTGGAAAGTGGCAGGATTCTTTTTATCATGGATGAGGTTCTTATATGTTCTCTATGTATGTTTTGGGATTTTTAAGTTCTTGTCCTACTTATATGAGCATCTATGTGGAATGCTTAAGCCTCCTGTTTGAACAAACACCTAAATGATCGTACTTTAACGCCAGGCTAACTACAGTCTGTGCATTTGAAATGTTAAAGACTTCGTGCATCATTGCGCACTTGAAAACCCCAAGGTGACACTTAGAACTGGGAGATTTGAGTGAGTGAGATGGAGAATCACTCTTAAGCTATTACCCCACACCCCTTCTTGCTCCTCATATGCACAACTTTTGTGTCTCGAGATAGACATCATGATTCAGTCCTCTATGTGGAATTGCTTCTCAAGCAATAAAAGTAACATTTCTAGACATTTCACCCCAAAAAAGTTCATCAATACGATTATGCCCAAGTCAAGCTAATTTACATCCCCCCAATCAAGTTGGTGTAAGTGAGCATGGATATTGAAGTTTCATACTTTACATTGATGGAGCTCTGCAGATTCCTACACACATCGTGCAAGTGTGATGAGGAAACATGTAATGGGCATTGAGAACCAGTGCTCTAAAAAAACTTTTTTCCAAAAACTTGGCAAACCTGCGAATGTGAAACAACAAAGGTAAATTGACAAAATTTGTCACCTTCAAAAATAAAATTTAGAGGTAAGTTTCAAAATTTGTAGGTGGGATTACACTAAACCTAGGTTTTTTTTCGAGCATTGTTGAGAACCCTTCTTGAAGGGGCAGCATCTTGTACAATCTTGCCAATGCTTTTATGACCACACATAAAATGTCATTCCAATCTCTAAAAGACACTTTAGAGTGATTGAACAAAAAACCACGGACTTAGGATGAATTCTCTCTCTCTCTCTCGATTGAAGAGACAGAATACTCCCATAAATGGGCTCTAGAGTTGGCAGGAATGGCAATGCCTTAGTGAAGCGTTGCATTTTGGGTGCAATGGTCCAGAAGCGTTGCATTTTGG
This sequence comes from Adiantum capillus-veneris, assembly GCF_014529385.1. Taxonomy (NCBI): domain Eukaryota; kingdom Viridiplantae; phylum Streptophyta; class Polypodiopsida; order Polypodiales; family Pteridaceae; genus Adiantum; species Adiantum capillus-veneris. The sequence continues at coordinate 157,521,396 of NC_140937.1, forward strand.
GTGCAATGGTGGACCATTGAATAAGCTTGCTGCTTAGTGCCACATGGAAAGCTAGTGATGACAAACTTTCTTTTTTACTATTTCTTGTAGGTCCTTGTTAACACATGTTGACATTTGTGTACCTCTCTCTTTAAAAAAGGGCATTAAGTATTGAGTCGCCCACAATCTTTCTCATCCTCTTTCACCTTTTTTTAATGGCCTACTCGAAAAGGCCTTAGAGAATAAGGGATTAAGAAGTGCATTCATCTATGAGTTTTTATCCAATGATGTGACCTAATCTTTTCATTTGTAAGAGTCATCAAATTGTTTTATTATTTCGTATGTTTATTAGACCTATCTTTTCTTATGAAAAAACCATTTTTTTATGGGTCTTATTATTTTTGGACTACATAAGTAGTCCTTCATAAAGGGTTGGATTTTGGGTGCATCTCCGGACCATTGGATAAAGCTTGCAGATTAGTGCCACATGGCAAGCTAATTGATAATACATTTAAAGTATTTCTTTTAAGCCTTTGTGAGAGGGTGTTGACATTTGTGTATCTCTCTCTTTAAAGAGGGGGCATTGAGTATTGTGCCAAACATTATTTTTTGTGTTTTTGAAGTAGTAATCTAAATAGTTCATTGTTATACTTTTTTTTAAAACATAATATATTATAAAACGCGTGTAACTTTCTATTTTTCGCTCTCATAAAGAAGCCTCTTATTATGAAATTCTTCTCAATAGCCTTTATGTAGGCCATAGTGAATTTTCTTCTTGTTATTTTACTTTTCACTTTAATTGTTTTAAAATGTTAATGCGAGTCTTTTACCTTGTTGTTTAAGTGGGACCATTCGGAAGACATAAGGCATTTGTGACTATGTGTGTATAATGAACAATACAAAACACAACAAAAATGACGTGATTTTAGGCAATTATTAGTCTTACTATGTGTAACTCTCACCCCCCCTTAACTTCAGGAGGCCATCGTGCCTCCTCACCTTGTTTGTTCATTTAGTAGAACAAATGCCCAACTTTGACTATGCCTATGATTTTTAATGGCAGCATCATGGATTCACCTATGTTGCAGTAAAGCTTGCAAAAGTCGTGAGGGTTTCTTACTCAGATTAACACAGTAGTAGGTTGGTTAGCACCGTAGTTTATGTCTTTAACTTGCACCCCAACCATGATACTAGAGACCGTTTCAACCTTCTTGTCTTTGCCATTTTAGCAATCAAATTTGGATACCACACAATGCATGACCTTGGCTCTTTGGTATTTTATAGGCTTTGGATCTCCAATACCGGAATGGGCTCGGTTAGTTCTTCCATAAGAAAAAGTGAAGCTCCTTGTCAGGAATTGGCTTAGTTTACTCATGACATAAAAAGCCAAAAGGTTGTTTGAAGCTCTTAACTACCCCAAGATATGAAAAGATGTACAAGTCAAAGGACTTTAAAATCCTCCATTGGATGTGGAAAGGTCTGATGGTTCAATGTAAATTTGGTGATAGCAAGCTTTGGACCATTAGATCTTAGATCCAAGGGCTAGGAAGGAAAGATAAAAACTGTAAAATGTGGTGCATTTGATCTTTGGAAAAAAAAAAAAGGAGGGGGGGGGGGGGGGGGGGTCTAGGTAGGAGGATGACAAGGGTTTGGATAGATGCGGAAATTGATCTCAATATAAATAACATTTTCAGTGTTAGGAAAATCAATTTCACAAATGTACAAAATTCCCATTAGGGTAGATTCAAAGAGGAATTCTTCCAAAATAACCATGATTTTTTCGCAATTTAACACTATTTTCTTCAATTTTCAAAGGAGATTCTCTCCTTTTCCCCACCTTCAACAACTGACTAATTTGATTTTTCAACGGTTAATGAAAACAGGGAAAACTAAATCCATTCTTGTAATTCCTATATTAGTTACCATGAATTTTCCCTCCGTTTAAATAATATGCACTTCCCTTATGTAGTTACTATTTTTATCACACTTTTTCAAAGCACACGAGCGTTGTGCAACTACCAACGGACTTTTTTCGTGCAAGTTTTTGTCACCAAATTTAAAATTTTGTTCAAGCTACAAAATAGTCCTAAAGAAATAAAATGTCATTTCAATCTCTAAAAGTTACTAAAGTGATCATACAAAAAACCTAGGACTTATGATGAATTCTCCTCTCTAGGCTGGAGTTCATGTAAATTGTTTGGCTCTATTAATTTATTTTCACTCACAATGGCTAGTTGTTAGGGGGGAGAAAAAAAGGATTTTCTTTAGAGGTCCTAGAGGGCTACAACTTTGAGCATAGATTATAGTAGGTAAGAGTTGAATCTCTATGCCTCATTTTTGGACTGCATAAGGCCTTAGTAAGTGTTACATTTTGGGTGCAATCGTGGACCATTGGCTAAGCTTGCTGATTAGTGCCACATGGCAACCAATAATGACAAACTTTTCTTTTTACTATTTTTTTTTGTAGACACTTGTTAGCGGGTGTTGACCTCTCTTCGAACAGAGCATTCAACATTGAGTATTGGGTCACACACAATCTTTTCATCCTCTTTTACCTTTTTTTTGGCGTGCTCGAAAAGGCCTAAGGATTAAGAAGTGCATTGATACGAGTATGTCCCTATGATTTTGGAAAAAGAAAATAAAAGCCGAATCTAACGAGATGCGTGAAAAATTTCTGTTTCCTTCCTTCGCCAGTTGACCTTGCGCCTCTTTCTGTTGATCATGACGCATGCACCTAGAGGGCAAAAGAGATGCAGAGGGCCAACCACTACAAGTCGAGGAAGGTAGTTGGCGCAGGTAGACGCAAAGTTGGGAGGGGTTGCAAGAGTATTTTTATAAATTTGAAAAGGATGGTTTTTGGACAGTGAAATCAAGAAGATGAGTTGGTTAGTGCAATGTCTTTGGCTCAAGTGGATCCGAGTTCGAATTTGAGAGGAGCTTTTTGTGTTTCCTTTGTGCTACTCTGCCAGAAGAGGCGGTAAGCAAATCTGGAAAAGATCTATCAGATGAGGCATCTGAGAAGATTCTTTGCAATAAAAGTGAGAACGAACCAGTAGTATGTCCCTAAGTAAGCGAAGTATTGACTGGAGTTTGATCGCACGATGTGAAGTATTGACTGGAGTTTGATCGCACGATGTGAAGTATTGACTGATTGAAAGGGCGAGGCAAAACACGTGGCGGATTGTGCTTTCTCCGGCGCTCCCAAGTGAGCTCACAGTTGGAGAGAGAGAGAGAGAGAGAGAGAGAGATGAGAAAAGGACGAGGCGCTCTCTTTTTTTGCCTTCTCTCACGTCACCTCCCCCTGACATGTGGCGGTTCCAACCCTAAACCGGTCGCTGCTCGGGCAGTGTTCTTTGCACGAGAGAGCGAGAGAGAGAGAGAGAGAGAGAGAGCGGTGCAGTGAGAAAGCAGCAATATCCGGTCCACAAGCAAACATGAAGGAGAAGAGAACTATAATCTTTCTTTTGTGAGCCCACTTAAAGTCTGCGCTAAGAAGAAGGATTTGTACCAAGGCAGGAGGGGATTGGTAAGCTCACTTAAAGATTGTGCTATGAAGAAGGATATTCGTGATAGTGGGTTACTTGAAAAAAACACATACTGAGGCAATACATTAATCAATATGTATGTATGCCTTGCTAGACACTCGAACGCGATTTGAGGGACAAAAACATGCTTTGGTCGGAGAGAGATAGAAGAGAGAGAGGGTATCGTAGGACAAAACGCATCGCATGTATGCTAAGGAGACAATGTAAACAATGTCGTAAGTACATGTGCTCTTGTCAAAACTACACAAACGAAGATTGCATGGGGTCGAATATGGCTATAGTCTCTGAGTTGTTGCAATGTGACATCAGCTTATGTTAATGCGACCTCAGCTTCTTATTGCCATAATGAAGAGCAAAGTTGGTAAGCGAGGCTAGCTCTTGCCTCAGGCGACTGTTCCCTGCTACCTGGCAAGTCGGCGAGAGAGAGAGAGAGAGAGAGAGAGAGAGAGAGAGAGAGAGAGAGAGAGAGAGAGACGCGGGGGGGGGGGGGGGGGGGGCACGTAGCAAGAGAGATAAATGACATTGAGCCGCAAGGGCAGGGAAAGGGGGCCTGGGGCCCCGCCCCAAACGCAGAGTCTCGCCTTGCTAGAGTGGCTACACCGGAAGTGAAATTAAGAAAAGAGAGAGAGAGAGAGAGAGAGAGAGAGGGTATCGTTGGACAAAACACCTTGCATGTATGCCAAGGAGACAATGTAAACAATGTCGTAAGTGAAGGTGTTGTTGTCGGAACTACACAAGCCAGGGTAGGATAGGCAGACGGGATCAAAGCATGTGGTTGTGGGAGAGGAGGAAGACTGCATGGGGTCGAATATGGCTATAGGATCTGAGTTGTTGCAGTGCGTTGTTAGCTTCTGCCAATGTGACCCCCATGCGACCTCAGGTTCTTATTGCAATATTGCAAAGCAAAGTTGGAAGGGGGAGGCATTGACGACACGGCAAGGTGCTACAAGTGTCCAAAATGGCTGTGAAGGGCGAGGGAGGGGTGTCCAATGCCAGCATGGACAATTTCTAGCCATTGTCGGACACCACATACATGCGAGAAAGTAGGATACATACTAATATTCGTGATAGTGGGTTACTTGAATTAACACGTACTTAGGCAATATGTTAATCAGTATGTATGTTTGCCTTGCTAGAGTGGTTACACCCGAAGGCGAATTGAGGGATAGAGACAAGCTTCTTCCGCAGAGAGATAGAAGAGAGAGAGGGTATCAAAGGAAAAAATGACTCGCGTGTTTGCCAAGGAGGCAATGTAAACAATGTGGTAAGTGCAAGTGCTATTGTCAAAACTACACAAACCAGGATAGGACAAGGAGACACGGTCAAAGCATGTGGTTGTAGGATAGGAGAAAACTACATGGGGTCGAATATGGTATAGCCTCTAAGTTGTTGCAGTGCGTAGTCAGCTTATGTCAATGCGACCTCAGCTTCTTATTGCCATATTGAAGAGCAAAGTTGATAGGGGAGGCCAGCTCCTGCCTCGGGGGAGTGTTCCCTGCTTCTTGGCAAGTCAGAGAGAGAGAGAGAGAGAGACACAGAGAGAGAGAGAGAGAGAGAGAGAGAGAGAGAGGTCCCACAAAGCAAAAGAGATAAGTGACATTGAGTTGCAAGGGCAGGGAAAGGGGGACCCACCCCAAACGCACAATCTCGCCTTGCTAGAGTGGCTTCACTCGAAGGCAAATTGAGGGAAAGAGACAAGGTTCTACAATGGATCAGAGAGAGAGAGAGAGAGAGAGAGAGAGAGAGAGAGAGAGAGGGGGGGGGGGGGGGGGGGGGGGGGGGGTATTGTAGGACAAAACACATCGCATGTATGCCAAGGAGACAATGTAAACAATGTCATAAGTGAAGGTGTTGTTGTCTGAACTACACGAGCCAAGGTAGGATAGGCAGACAGGATCAAAGCATGTGGTTGTGGGATAGGAGGAAGACTACATGGGGTTGAATATGGCTATAGGATCTGAGTTTTTGATGTGTGTTGTTAGCTTCTGCTAATGTGACCCCCATGCGACCTCAGCTTCTTATTGCCATATTGCAGAGCAAAGTTGGAAGGGGGAGGCATTGATGATGCGGCAGGGTGCTACGAGTGTCCAAAATGGCTATGAAGGGTGAGGGAGAGGTGCCCAATTCCAACATGGACAAATTTCTAGTCATCGGCTGACACCATGTTTTTTTTTCCAGAAAAAGATCTATTAGTTAATGAAACTGCTCATAGGGCTACAACCGCCTCTACAAGAGAGGGCTACAACACTCATGAGGGGGAGACTCTCCCAATGAAAAAACAACATATGTACAATGAGGCTAAATCAAGAGATGGGAGGAGAGAAGAGCCACACAGGTGGACGGTAGTTCCATCTAAGCACACCCTGGACCATGGTGAAAAAAGGCCCAAAGCGCCAGAGTCGAAGGAAAGCCTCTCTGCGCTCCCGCATACGGTCGGAGCTGCCCTGGAGTCTCTCGAACTATCCTCTGAGAGTATGGATCAGCTCAAGCCAAATATTTCGAACACTCTCTGCTGGTGGTACTAGGCGAGCATCGAAGATGCAGAAGCAGCGGGCCCACCAAATGAACCAGAGTGTCAGGCCGCAGATGAGCTCCCAACACTCCTCTCTCTCTCACTGCACCACTCCTGTGGAGTAAGCTCTGTAGCAGGCTGGAGTGTAGGTTGACCCCCCTGCATCACTATCATCCTGTTTTGGTGGAGGATATCTCAAACTGAAGTGTCGGGCACGTGAGAGTGGACCAAGAAGCTGCCCCCAAGTGTATTGCCAATCTGTCGAAAGAGCTAGCATCAGCCGAAGAACACAAAGCCAAACCTGCTGTGCCAAAGGACAGTCCCAAAGACAGTGACGCTGACTCTCCACAAGATGGTCACAAGCTGTGCATGATGTCGAGAGACCACTATGACAAGCCAGCTCCCAACTGTTGTAGCTCAATGTGCAACCAGCCCACTGAAACAAAGTGACTCGCCTCGGCTGTTTGGAGTCCCACAACCTCTCCCAAAAAGCTGACAACAACTCGGTTGTGAGACCGTGCTGCAGCACGACGAGCCTCTCTCCGTGCTACGAGTATGTGATGTCCCAGTCGAACAGTGTACTGGAAGAAAGGGACACCTGGATGATCTGGTGAGGAGAGAGGATCCCTCCAAAACCACTCTCCAGGATACCACTGCACTCGTGCTAGTTGATAGCTCTCCCAAGTCCACGGTCTCCACTGGCCAGCAGTCTCTAGAGCTGCTGAGTCAGAATCTATGACACAGGTCTTCCCACAGATGCCCACAACTCGGATCCTCTGAAAACAGCACTCTACCAACTGTGGGGCCTCTATTGAAACTCGGTGTAACCAACCCTCACCCTGTAGCTCGAAAAACAGGGAGGGTACACTCTCTGAGCAAGCCTGAACAGCACTCTACCAACTGTGGGGCCTCTATTGAAACTCGGTGTAACCAACCCTCACCCTGTAGCTCGAAAAACAGGGAGGGTACACTCTCTGAGCAAGCCTGAACTGCGATGAGAACCTCCAGTCTCGTGAAGGCCCCCATCCAACTGGGCACTGTTGACTTGAGAGGAGCAAGCCACTCAGCTAGTACTGCCGCTGAGATGTCCTGACACATACTCTGCACCCCTCTCATGCCCTGTAGCTAGATGCCCTGCAGCTCCTCTAACAAGCCTGAGAACTGTAGCCAGCCACCTAAAGTGCATGTTGGACCCTCTGCCATGGGACCCCAGGAAACATGAGGCCTACTACCAACCAAGTGGTCTCTCTGAGTGCTAAGCATGGGGTTCCAAACTAGGGGTTGTTGTCTCAGGCGCTCCTCCGTGCAAGTAGGCTGACGCTGCTCCAGGCCTCTCCGCAATTGCTCCCAGGATCAGAGCAGACTCACAGCAAAGCGGTCCTCGAGTCTCCTGCTCAAGCCAACTTTGCGTATCTCTATGAAAATCCATCGGTCGAGGGTCGCTAGGGGCCTCCAGCCTAAGGCACTATGGCACTAAGCCACTGAAGTAAGAACTCCTTCTAGGGCTCCTGTTAACCCTCACGGCTCACGGACACCCCATCACCTACGACGGAAGTGTATTATGTATTTAGTAGAGTCAGGTACCGGGCTTGCCGGACCAATAGGAAAAGGGTAAGAGTGATCGCCGATGAGAGGCGCACTCTAACTGGGACATTCAAGGGATTAGTTGGCTAAGCATGGGCACCCAAGTGTGAATGGTGTGAGCTCATATAAAAGCCAACTAAACCTAAAATTCACTTATTCTCTCATTTGTGCAATAGAAGAGTGCTCTTGCTCCATCTCCATCTCCATCTTCTTCTTCTTCACCTCCTTGTGTGTGTGTGTGTGTATGTGTGTGTGTGTGTGTGAGAGAGAGAGAGAGAGAGAGAGAGTGCGATCGAGCATTGCGACGATGGCACGACAGCGGCGAAGCGGTTGAGCACGGCGAAGCGGCGGCTCCTTCTTCTTTGCGGCGAGGAATCCTCCACGAAGCAAGCGTAGAGCGGTGAGTGACACACCATCGCTTTCTTTGAGCTTACTAGTTAAGCTAGTTGTGTGCTTGGAGCCGTCTGTGGCTCGCACACAGTGTTAGGCAAGTCCCTTGCTTCGACAGTGCGGCAAGGAGCACACATTTTTGGCGCCGTTGCCGGGGAAATGCCCTACACTAAGCTCGGTTAAGCACCTTACGCTTTCTTGTGATGCAATTTCAATTGAAGGATTTGTGAAGAAGAAAGGTGTGTGGTTGTGTGGAGAAGGATTTGTGAAGAAGGAAGGTGTGTGGTTGTGTGGAGAAGATTTTTGTTACACTGTACTGTCTTTTTTGTTTTCTGTAAAGAAGGAGTTACAATTTTTTTGCAATGTACTGTTAGAATTAAGGTATTAGCTCTGGAGTGTTAGTTCTGTAAGGTTCAATGTTAGTTCTATAAGGTTAGTTTTGTAGATCTGTTAGCTACTATAGTACTGTGTAAACAGTGTTAGAGTGTGTGTGGCAGTATCTCTATTAGCTGTAAGTAGATAAGTTAGGTGTAGGTTAAGTGTGTGTGTGCGCGCGTGCGCGGCGCGGCCGCGGAGACTTTTTTTTTAAAAAAAACTTTTAAAAAAATTTATTTTAAAAAGAAGGATCGGGCTGGGGATCATTCCCCAAGCCCAAGCTCAAACCCAGACCTCAGTCCTCAGTTTTAAAATATAGTTTATACACCTTTTTATATTTAAAAACTATTTTTAGGATTTCGAGGACTATAAAGACTATTTTTAGGATTTCGAGGGCTTCACGTAGCCAAATAGGGAGCTGTAAAGCACGGCACGTTCCTTTAGCCAAAACGCTCGTCTTGAGCTATTACACGCTATATTTTGTGGCTTGGTTACAAAAAATAACCAAGAATAACGAAAAACTTGGGTTATAAACACCTTAAAAAAAAAAAAAAAAACTAAGTGAGCGGCCTTCACGGGCACTCACCAACGCGTTTAGAGTGTGGAGGTCACATGTACCTACACTCTGGACGAGTGTTAGAGCACGAGCATATTGGTAGTGCCTCCATTTACGCGGGCACCCATTATTCCTCCACCCTAGGTTCTGGACCTTCGGCCGGGACTCAAGGTAGCGCGAACCAAGATCCTCATATCGCGTCTAGTGATTCTTCCTCTGACCCTTAGTAGAGCTACTCGCTCCGAACATGCGGTTAATGAAATAAATGAAGGGAGTGGGGAAGTAAATTTGTCATTCATGCCTAAAATAGACCCTATGCTTCTTGAGAGTGTCCATGTGAATGTTCCATCCACTGCACCTCCTGATCCTTTAGGACTATCTCCCTCTGAGGTTCTACTACCCAATGGTAGGAGTCTTGCCGAAGTGCAAGAGATCGAACGCTATATGCAAGCAACAAGGGAGAGGGAAATTGAGAACCTACGAAGGCTTGAACAAAGTCGAGCCCTGAAAGCAAAGGCTCCTATGACAACAATCATGCCAGCCGAGCAACCGAGTGCTCCCAAGGTAGCCGTCACGGAGGGGCAAGCGATGGGGAGCAATAATGCTTCCACCTTGAGGGAAACCTCCAGCACGCCAGGCCTAGATGGGATATTCCTAAACGAAAATTGGGAGTATGACCTACAAGCAGAAGCTTTAACTGATCGGTACACAGGACACACCTATCATGTGGGTTGGTTAGATGTTCTACAATCCACATCGGGTGCTACTAGCATAGATGAGCAACAACAGAAAGTATGTGATGTCCTCCATAGGATTGTCGAGTTAGAAAGACAGAACACAGGGATCAACATGCCTTCAACAGGCCTAATGAGATTCTTGGATACGAGAAAGTCCAACCAACCAACCCTATCACAAATGGAGACTCCCTCAGTGAGCCCCATTGATCCTCCATATGTTGTTTCGCCAGGAGCCTCAGTACAATCTGAGCCCACAAGTGGCAGCTTTACCTTCCCAGATCTAGCTCATCTTTCTCTTAATGACACTACGGCTACCATGCATATCCCAGTGGTGAGCATGACAAGAAGTACACCATGGAGTTCATTTGTTAATACTGCGCCGATGCCTAGTAGCACAGTGCCCCCAACTATACCTACATGTATGTATCAATCATGTGCACCTGTCGTACCTCAGCCTCATGTAGCTCCTACACCTCCGATTATTCCAAGAGCTTACAATCCACAATGGCATTATCCAAGCTCTTATACAAGTGGAGCCATGCCATTTAATAATAACATGCCATAACAGGCACCCCCTATGCCTAGGGCCACGCCTGTAAACTTTGGACCACCGTCTGGTACACCACCATACGAAATATGGGACCCAAGAGCCGCGCGTATGCCAAGGCCAAGGCCAAATCCCATCTCACATGTGGTTCCAGGAGCACATACACCCATTATACCTGCTCAAATAGGAGATTTGGCAGCATTTGCTCAAACTATCGGTCGCTCTATTGCGGAAAACATGCGTAGTACACCTGATAGAGAGCCTAGGAGCAAGGCAGTTCAAGTAGCTAAGCTCACACAGAAATTCAGTGGAAACGGAGATGCTAGAAAGCATATGGAAGTCTTTGAACATGTGTGTGATTCCTTGGAAGAGCACAATGAGCTACATAAGTGTAAGGCTTTCAGTTTGACCCTAAGCAGAAAGGCTGGAGATTGGTATAGAACCTTAAGAGTAGAAGAGAAAATGATCTACTCTACTCTTAGGAGATTGTTCTTGAAAGAGCACATACGAGAGGGAGTACTTTGGGGTGTAGCCTCTCAGCTCCAGAAAGCCCAACGAGAAGAAGGTGAATCCGCGAGAGACTTCATTAGTCGCCTAAAGAATTTGAATTCTCGATGCAATCCAAACGAGCGATTCAACAACAACCAATTGCTCGATAGATTCATTAGGGGACTACGACATGAAAGTATCTATAATGGCCTAGTCATTAGAGGTATCACTACTTGGGAAGGAGTCACCATGAATGCAATCCAATTGGAGGATAATTTAATGATTGCAGGAGAAAGAGTGTCTGCCGAACCGAACTCTAGTAGCTCGCAAGCGTCAGGGCATGAGTCAATGAAGATAAAGCCAATCGTGAAAGAGCAAACGATATCTGAGATGACTTTGGCAGATCTCACCAAGGCCATCCAAGAAAGCCTTAGGGGTAATCGTGCTCCACAAAACATTCATATGTATCCAAGAAGGGAGCAACAATGGTGCTCAATTTGCTTGGGCCCACATACTACGAGTGAATGCCCTACTTTCAGAGTAAAGTTTAACGGGACTTGTAACGCGTGTGGTAGGTATGGCCATCAAGCGAAGGATTGCCTAATGCTTAAACGCATCATGGAAAATAGACCGCCTATACCTTGGGCGGACTCACCTCGAGTTCCTGCATTGATGCCTACCCCACCCATGGAGCAACAGTTGCCATTACAACACATGGTCCGTAGAACCCAAAATGTGGTCCAAACCACACCGTTGCCACCTCCAGTGCTAGGACCGCAACCCCCTCATCCAAGAGTTACACGTATGAACCAAATAGGTTGCGAGTCATCTGGTACTTATGTAGATTGTGAAGAGGACATAGACTCTAGTATCACCTATGGAGTCGACATGCTTGAGGAGTGTCCCATGTACTATATGGAAGACCATTGTGGACAAATCAAACCGGTATATCAAGCTACTGCGCTAGCAGCAAGAGGCCAAAACATTAATAGTTTTTCCCGGAGACCACCTCTTCAATGCTACGAATGTGGTGGACCACATCGAGTAGCTGAGTGCCCCATTAGAATGCAAAAGAATGCCGCACTAATGCAAACAAGTCAAGGGAGTGCATTGGCAATGCCAATACTCACTTGTAATCGTTGTGGCATAGATCATTTGATCGCACAGTGTCCTAACAATCCAAACGCACCGAAAATCACACCATTGAACATAATAGAGATTGTTGATGGGACACCACCAACTATAAACATAGCACCAGTGAATGCACTCACACGGTCGATGCTCCAAAAGCAAAATTACATCCTCGAAGAGAGAGATGCTGCATCCATTGGCTGAGCGAGAAAGAAGAAAACACAAAGAAAGAAATCCCTTAATGCTTCTAGCTCAAAACCTAGTTCAAAGACTAACATAGGGACAGGAGAGGATCCCGTGTATATGAATGACCTTGAGGATGACTCAGATTCGATAGAGACCACGGAGACCAAAACTGTTAGTACAAAGGAAAAAGCCAGTGAGGAGGATCACGAGAGGGAATCACGACAAACACCAAAAGAGTATTCAAAGTTAAACCACCCAGTTGCGAACCCCCAAGATAAGCCACGAGAGACAAAAAAATGAGGATTGCAAGAGAAAGATTGGAACCTATCCAAACCCAACAGTGGAAATTGAACGAGTCCAACAACTGAGGGGTTTGGTGGAAGAAACTCAACGAAAATTAGAACCTGAACCCAAACATATCCAGATTTCAGACACAGTGTTTCCCACACAAGTTCAACCTCACAAGAACTACAGGCCATTAGCTATAACCAGTATCATTCGGGAAGAGAGTGAGGGTAGGACATCTGAAAGTGGACACACACCTTTCCTACTAGAGAGAATGTTAAATGAGGGAATGCCCGACCCCCTTGAGGAAGTCGAGATTCCATCTTCACCATTCTCTTGTCAAGGTCCTACGTCCCACAAGATGCCATTAAATGTTGCCAAGATGATGGATTTCATGTCCTCAGAAACACGTACGACTATCATATCTAAGCTATACGGAGATCCAGAATTATTCCTAGCACTGCGAGCGCTTCTCAATGGAGAATTACAGGCCGGATTACCACAGTTTGCACATATGAACAAACCTGACTCGGTGATGAATGATGAGGAACATTTAGAACCACCATCTGACCTAGCGGGACATGAATCTGTAATTGAAATACCCGCTAACAAGTTGGGGCAATACTTTGAAGGTGATGAATCTAATGCTACTCTACCAATCACTACTAAAGGATTAACTGTAAAGGGGGTCCTTGACGGTGGTGCGGGAGTCAGCATGGTGACAAAGGGTTGTTGGGAGTCTATGGAGAGACCTCACCTTGAAGCCACAAGTGTAGTGGTAAAAATGGCTAATGGATCTATTGTTACGCCTATTGGAATGCTAAAGGATCTCAGGATCAAGGTCTTGGGACACAAGGTTGATACCCAATTGAGCTAAATAGCCCCTATGGGAAAGTACTATACAATGCCTTATTAGATACGGGAGCTAAACACAATTTGTTATCCTATGGAGTTTGGTGTCAATTAGGGAAACCGACCCTATCCCCGAGTACGATGCAAGTCAAGGGCATTAATAAAAAGAAAACTGATATTCTTGGAGTCCTTCAGACCCCTGTTGTCTATGACAATGGAATCATAGTGCAGAGGTTTCTAGTCATGCCTGCGGGAGCTATGGAAGGCAATGTAAACCTGGGACGCACGTAGATGTTGGCAACCAAATGCACTATTGATTGGGATAATGGTAGTGTCACAACGCGACCACTGACTATTACCCCTATCATTCAAGCAAAGTCACCTACGTTGCAAACTCTAGCAAAGTTGAAGGATAGCCAACATTCACAAGCCAAGGTGGTTAACTCGTCTTTGCCGGCTACCCATGAACCTAGCACTTCAACACTTGTAGTTGCAACAAGCAGTAATATTGCAAGTACTCAACCTGCATGACCTAAGAGTACATATCAATGGGTCCCCAAGGCCTTACTTCCAACTACCTCAACCCTCCCATCCATTTCAAGAAAAAAATTCCCTGGAGAACCAAGAGCGCGCTCTAGGAGAGTCAAGACCAAATCACGATGGATTCCAAAACGACTATTAGAAGCCCAAGGCTACTATGATGGAAATGAGAAAATCTGGGTACCTACACATAAAATGTGTCCTTCCCTATCGACAACAAACCCATATGAGTCAAATAGTGTAACGCTAAAGCCAATGGCAGACCGTGGGAAGGGAAAGATCACAGAATGCTACACACCTAGTCCAGAGCTAGTTTGGGCTCCAAGGCAAAACCAATTTATTCCACCTAGCTCAGGAAGGGGGGAGTTCCATGAAGCTTCTAGCTCCTCATGTAATACATCCATAGAGGTAAAAGCTTCTACACAGCCTCCATCTATAGTAGTGGACCTCCATGAAGCTACAAAAGAATCCACACCTCCCAATGTTCCAGAATCACCTGATGAACCACTTCAAGTTCGATCCTAGGAGAGTACCTTACCACCCTTGCAACTTGACGAGGCACCTAGGGTAATAGAAAACTATTGGAAAAAATCCTCACCTATTACCAACTGGAACAATTGGTTTCAAAGGGTGACGAGCTCATTTCAAATGGTATGATCTACCCAAGGAAGGGGGGAGTGTTTGCTGTCAGTCATCATTCGCTTGCTTCCCTCTCAACCTTTCTCCCTGACCTCTTAATCTCCAATCTTAGGGAATGTATATATAAACCCTTATACTCACAAAAACAAGATAAAAAAGTAAAAGAGCAAGAGCCATAACACAAAATCATAAAAACAAATTATGCACAAGAACACGACCCTTGTAATATTTTCACTCTAACCATCATCTATTTGCATGTACAGATATGGCTAGTACGCTAGAGTCATCCACTCCTGCCTTGGGTGAGAGGTACCCTCGTTACTTTTCACAAATATTTCACATGGTCTTTCCAGTGCTTGCATGTAAATGGGATTTGATAGGTACGCTAGCATGTGAGAGGAATTTTGAGGAGTTAGAATGGCTGATACGTCTCTTGACCACGTCTGATCCATACTTAGTAGAGAGCGTTTCTCCCATTGCACAAGCCTACCCTTTTGACCAAGATGACTATAGGCGTCTAATGACCTTCTTAGTAAACATGGGCACCTATGATGAAGAAGAAAATTTACAGGACTACACAGATGGCACATATGGTCTCATGGATGATGACTTTGTTTATCTCGACGAGGAGGATAGGGGTTTAGCCTTAGGGTTTTCCCCCAACCTCTACAATATCCTATTCCCTTGACTCTCTAGGGGGAGTGCAACTAATTAGGTTAGGGTTCCTTATATTTTTTGTTGTGTTCAATAAGTGTTGGTACCTTTTCCCACTAATGTGCCTCCTGGAGGTATTCCTTTTGTTTCCTAGTGTGTACAGGAGCGTGTTGCTATTGATAGGATTTGGACCTTCATGGAACCTTTCTCTCGTTCACACTTCAGATCAAGCGCCACCATCAACACAAACAGGTGTTTCTTGTCCATTAGCATTGTCCCTTATCTTTTTTGCATCTATGATTGTCTGCTTTGATTGTGATTGGTAGCATAATATCCAGCACATTTGCTTAGTATCAAACATTTAATTCAATGTCTTTATTGTCATAATCCCTTGTCTAGGTTTAAACATCAAGCAAGTCCGACTAAGCTAGTTTGACCAAGTTAGGTGTTAGAGATCTTCTCTTAATACCATGGGGAATGCCTTCCTAATAATTAATGGTTACTTAGGTTCTTAATCTGATTTAGGCAGCATTGTGTGAAATGTACTAGGGCTTTCTAGTGAGCTTGGCCCTATTGACCTTTAGCTTAAGTATTATAAAGGGAGTTTACTAGTGTGATGAGCCTGGGGAGGTGTATCAGTGTTATATGACCCCCCAAAGTTACAAAATTAAAATGATGAAAATGAACAAACAAAAAATCAAAGTGCCACATTGTAAAATCTTAAGCTGGAAGAGAAATCTCAGCTTGATTGGGTACTTCACTCACATGTATCGCCTATGGTACTAGAGCCCTAGAGGTTCCCAGTATGGGCGCTTTTTCTTGAAAAGCAAAAAACCCAAGGCATACAAAATAAGCACACACATCAAAATTGAATCACTGTGAAAAGAATTTGGGGGATCAAAGAAAAAGTAATCAGTCAGGCGATGATTTCATGAGAAATTCCTTTTATGGTAGCTTAACTACAAGGTCTTCTAGATATAGCCTCTAGTCAGCCCTCGAACATGAATACTTGGCTCTCGCGATTAAACAACTTAATTGACCACAGAAAATTAAGAAGCTTACCCATGGTATTAATATTCGATCTCTAGTACCTTTCGACCGTCAAATTAGCAACCCCAGACTTGTTTAATTTTTTACCTTTACATCTGTTTATGCATATGATTACATTGCAATTTAATGTTCATTGCTGACAAATTGTTTGAAATTCTTTTACCAATCAATTTGTCTACCTAAAACTGCATATGCTTTTTAATCACTTATGAGAATGCAATTACTGTGCCAATGTTGTTTGATTTTGCAGTGACTGAAGAAGGCTAAGGACATTCATCTCAAATGCTCTTCCACCTCGACGAACGAGCTTCAACTCAATAGCTTCCGAGGACGGAATCTACATCAGGAAGGGGGGCATGTTAACCCTCACGGATCACGGACACCCCATCACCTACGACGGACGTGTATTATGTATTTGGTAGAGTCAGGTACCGGGCTTGTCGGACCAATAGGAAAAGGGTAAGAGTGATCGCCGATGAGAAGCGCACTCTAACTGGGACATTCAAGGGATTAGTTGGCTAAGCATGGGCGCCCAAGTGTGAATGGGGTGAGCTCATATAAAAGCAACTAAACCTAAAATTCACTTATTCTCTTATTTGTGCAATAGAAGAGTGCTCTTGCTCCATCTCCATCTCCATCTTCTTCTTCACCTCCTTGTGTGTGTGTGTGTGTGTGTGTGTGTGTGTGTATGTGAGAGAGAGAGAGAGAGAGAGAGAGAGAGAGTGTGTGTGTGTGTGTGTGTGTGTGTGTGTGTGTGTGTGCGATCGAGCATTGCGACGACAGCACGGCGGCGGCGAAGCGGTTGAGCGTGGCGAAGCGGCGGCTCCTTCTTCTTCGCGGCGAGGAATCCTCCATGAAGCAAGCATAGAGCGGTGAGTGACACACCATGTCTTTCTTTGAGCTTACTAGTTAAGCTAGTTGTGTGCTTGGAGCCATCTGTGGCTCGCACACAGTGTTAGGCAAGTCCCTTGCTTCGACAGTGCGGCAAGGAGCGCACAGCTCCTCTCCTGGAAGAAGTCCTTTGACGATAAACTTCTGTAGAAGGGCTCTGCTCTGCTGTACTAGGTCTATGATCCCCAACCCTCCCTGAGAACAAGAAAGAATGATGACCTGTCATGCCACTTTGGCCCGGGCTATCTGAGTGTCACGCCCTGACCAAAGGAAGTTCCTGATCAACCGCTCGACCTGACTGATGCAAGAACTCGAAAAGATTTAACAAGAAGTGATGTACCACGTAGTAGCCAACAAAACCTGGTTGGCCACTACAACTCTGCGTGCCAAAGAAATTCGTGCGGAGCTCCAATGCAACAACTTCCTCTTGATGGATAGGAGGAGGGGAGCAATTTGCTGCTCGGGAGACAGGTCCAAGCCAACTTGACAACCCAAGTATCAAACCACAGTCCCTAGGGGAATCCATCTGAAACCCGCACCTGGCATCCAATCCGAAGTAGGAGCACTGCCAATCGAGAAATCCAATGTCTTTCTCTACTTGATCAGTGCGCCTGATGAAAAAAGGTCTCAAGAGCCTGCTCACACCTGTGAAGGTTAAGTATAAGGTCGAGTCATCTGCAAGCTCAGCATCCCGTAGCTCATCTCCCCGAATAGGGAGCGCTAAGCCACGTAAATCAACATGCTCATCGCCTCAGCATAGAACAGGAAGAGGAAGGGGGCAAGAGGGCAGCCTTGTCTGACTGATCGTGTGAGCATGAAACGATCACCTCTACCTCCTGACAAAAGTACCTGACTGTGTGCTTGCTTGTACAGAGCTAACACACCTCTGATCTAAGCATGTGAGAAGCCTGCGTAGAGTGCCCTCCAAAAAGTTCCAGTCAACTCTATCGTAGGCCTTCTCAAAATCGAGAAGAAGTATCACCAGATCCTCACCACGGAGCGGTTGACACCATGTTAGCAGCATAGTTGTGCTCTTTGCTGGCCACGGCTGACCTACCCATGGCAACTAGCGCTATTCACAAGAAGAGAGAGAAGCTTTGTTTCATAGGGGCGACGACAATGAAGGATGAGAAAGCATTTGGTGGCCTTGATGAGGGAGATGGAGAGAGTGGGTCAAGGGCTAAATCTCCAACAAAGAGATGAAGGGTGCGTCGATGTTGTTGGCTACGCATGCAATGTAAGCCGCATACACAGACCAATCAAAAATAGATGATCGATGCCTATTTTTGATTGCACAATCCCCGCCCAATCCCCACTCTCACCAGAAAGAAGGCCCCCGCTTGCACATCACCTATGCTCAAGATGCAATCACAGTACTTTTTCATGGTGCTATTCGACTCATTGCCACTATTGTTGAACAAGTGCATTGTTCTCAACAACGCGATGCGCTCAATTGCTTAGCTTGATCTTTCTACCCTTATTGGTCAAATTGGTGTTAGGTATCCAATTGATTCTATAGTGATCGATGTACAGATCTATGTCAGAAGCATAGTCAATATCGGGGGGGGGGGTTCTTACACTTGCCTCTCAAACAACTAGGCTAGAGCTCATATTCGCATTGAGACTTGCTTTTGAATTTGTGACCTTTGACCATCTACAAGCCCAAACTAGTGTAGAGTGGTCACGGTTGACCTACCAAAGGCAACTAGCGCTATCCACAAGAAGAGAGAGAAGGTCCGTTTCATAGGGGCGACGACATTGAAGGATGAGAAAGCATTGGTGGCCTTGATGAGGGATATGGAGAGAGAGGATCAAGGGCTAAAGCTCTAACAAAGAGATGAAGGGTGCATCGATGTCAAGGCTATTTGCAGGCCACACAAACGTCAATGTTGTTGGCTACTCACGCAACGTAAGTCGCATACACATACCTATCAAAAATAGGTGATCGATGCCTAGTTTTGATGCAAAATCGCCACAATCACCTCCAAAAAAAAGTGGGATAGGCCTAAACTAAGAAATGTAAGGCTCTCTCTCTCTCTCTCTCTCTCTCTCTCTCTCTCTCTAAATGTAGATAATGTTGGCATGTCTAAGCTAAGAAAATTCGCATAGCACCATCATAGGCGATGGCGTTGTACTAGTGTTTTCTAATACCTAATTTGTAAAAAATTCATAAAATTGTATAATTATTTTCTTTGCTTATTAGACCTACCTTTTCTTATGAAAAGTTATTATTATTATTATGTGTGTGTAATGAACAATACAATTTCATTTTAAACACAACAAAAGATGACATGCAATTTCTTACTCTGTGTCTCTCACCTTTAACTTTGGTAGGCCATCGTGATCCCTCTCCTTATTTGTTCATTTAGTAGAACCAATGCCCAACTTTGACTATGCCTATGATTTTAGCATCATGAATTCGCTTATGTAGGAAAGCTTGCAAAAGTCATGATGGTCTTTACTTAGATCAAGACAGTAGTAGGTTGGCTAGCACCATAGTTTATGTCTTTAACTTGCAACCCAACCATGATCCTAGAGATCTTTTCTAACTTCTTGTCTTTGCCATTTTAGTAGCCAAATTTGGATCACTTAGAGCTGAGTCTTGCTGTGTATGTACTAGTGAATTTAGTGAAATTATCAAAATCTTCTTGCATAATGGTGTCACAAAGCATGTTTGCTTTTGGAAAATTTAGAAAGAGATGATTCTTTTTTATCGTAAACTTGCAAATGCAAGCTTTTTCACGGGTATAATCAAATGGAGAAGATTTAGGAAAAGGTAAAGTGGTGACCTCAATAAGAAAATAAACTTTTGATGAAGATAGTGCAACCTCATCCCTTTCCATATTTTGACATGTGACTATGAGATTTAGTGAAGTTAAGCTTTAAATTTATTGTTCTTACTAGTGCAATGTGAGGCCACCACACAATGCATGGCCTTGGCTCTTTGGTATTTTATAGGCTTTGGATCTCCAACACCACAATGAGCTTGGTTAGTTACTGTCTTCTTTTATTAGAACAAGTGATAAAGTCACCAAGCCTTCCTGGCATGATAAAAATTTCTTTTTGAAATGAAATTTTTCAAGCTGCCTTTCATATGTTTTGTGTAATGCAATCAATTTATATAATTAACGTTAACTTAAAGGTATAAATACAAAAAAATGACAGGCAATTTTGAGATTTTAGCATGTCAAATGAAATGAAATTTTTTTTAAAGCACTTGTTTTGATAGGCAAAATAGCCCTTGACAAGAAAAATAGGCATCAATTTTAGGCCTTGCTCTCACCCTGATTCTGAGGCTAGATCCCACTTTAAAATCTCTACATCTCTAAGCTTTTTTTTTAAAAAAAACATAAGCAGAGAGAATTGAATTAAAAAAACACCCTTAAGCTCTACACCCTAAGCTTTAGATCCCTATGCTCTACACCCACTTTAAAAATTTTACATTTTTAAGCTTTAGAGTCCTTTTTACAAATTTTAAAATTATAGATCTTTAAGTTGTAAATCCCACTCTAAAAGATTTAAAGTTCTAAGTCATAAAACTCTAGCGTCTCGGGGTGACCTTCCCCTGCCTGTGGATCCATCTAACATTTTCGCTTTTTTTATTTCAAAATTTTATCTTTTAATATTAAAAAAACTCTAGGTACTCATTGGATCATTGGAGACCTTACTTTAAAAGTTCTACATCTTTAAGTTCTAAACTTAGCTTTGAAATCTCTAAAAATAAAAATATAAAATCTTTAAAGATTAAAGCTCTAAAGGATAAATTTATTCCATAAAGTTCAACCAACGAAAATGACAACTTTAGTCTATTACTTAAAGTGAAAAGGTAGCTAAAAGAACTTCTCAAATTTCAAAATTAAAAGGTATATAAAAGAAAAGGTGACTCTTGGGATTTGTGGAGCCTCTAAGGATTTATCATTTAACATGTAAGGCTAGCAACGTTTCATGTTTTAAAAGGTGTTGGGCAACCCAAAATCTTTTCCTTGATATGTGACCGTTCATTTTATATTTCAAAACTCAAGACATGTCCATCATTAGATTTACACATTTCATTTCAATGAGTGCCCACTATCTTATTTCAACCAATCAACATTTTTGACCTATCAAAAAATGCTTGAAAATACAACTTAACCGTTTTTCTATTTTAATCAGCAAAAAAAGAAAGCAACGCTATAGCCTTTGCCCTTTGGGCAGGCCAAAAAGTGAAGGTCCTTGTAAGGAATTGGCTTAGTTTACTCAGGACTAGCCAAAAGGCTGTTTGAAGCTCTTAACTACTACAAGATCTTATGAAAAGATAAGATGTACAAGGTTGACTGTACAAGTGAAAGGACTTTTAAATGCTCCATTGGATGTGGAAAGATCTGATGGTTCAATGCAAATTTGGTGATAGGAGCTTTGGACCACTATAGACAAAAGATGTAAAAGGCTGGCTCAGTGGCTACTAGCTAGTAGGATGAAAAAGGTTTGGCTAGATGTAGAAATTGATTTCGATGATTGGATGGAGTGCAGATTGAGAATGAAGGGCCTCTCCTCCTGTCCCCTTTTACCTAGTGAACTATCCTCATGAGTAAGTGACATGGAGCATTTAAGAGGGGGGGTGAGGGGATCAATGGATGGGAACTCCACGTGCGACCGTAGAGGCGATCTGCAGCGTAGATGGCTTGTTAAAACTATTTCCGGCCAAGAACTAAACCCGGATATAGGGCCTATCTGAGTGTAGTTCTCAACCAATCCACGTTTATCGTTTATAACACCATGTAAAATGGCGCTCCTTTTACATGCATGTGGACGGGCGATGTGGTTAGCTCAAGCCTCATAAGGCATTGGGGCATGAGGTCGTGGGTTCCAATCCGGGCTCCTCACCTGCGTTGCCATTTTTTGGAGTGCTTACCCACCTCGGGATGCCTGCCAACCCTCCTCCGTCGTCAATCCCCTTACCCACCCCCACGTGCACCCCCGTGTCACTTAGTGCCATGGGTGAACTATAGCAAGCTTCCCCCTTCCACTTTCCAAAGGACTACCCCTTCCATCTTTAAAGGGTCACTTTCAACTTATAAAAAGGTCCTTTCACTTCTTCCCAAGTACCAGCCCTCCTTGAGTTCATCAAAATACTGTCTTTAGCTTGTAACAAGGCTAAATAACTCTCATTTAGACCAAATTTCTCTAATCTCTTAACTATGCTCAGATTTAACACATAAGAGATGCACAAACTGACTCTTGACACAACACAGAGATGGACCCTTGTGTCTTTCTATAGACTATAAAGGGACTAAATCAGGTAGTAATAAACAATAAATATGAGGCCCCTTCTTTAGGACATGTGTGAGTGATTTTCCGATTCGATCATACGAGGTGAGAGCATGTTTCATTAGTCTTGCTTCACATGCAGACACTCTGCAGTTCTTGTACTGCTCTCAAGATACAAAAATCATGATTCAAGAGTCATTTTGAGCCATTGTATCCCAAAAAATTATGCCAAGGTTATAGAATGTCATATCACATAATTAAACAAAGGTCCCTTGAGATTTTGGCCCTTAATTGCTCATTCCTCTTTTTTATAGAGCTTTTTGAGCAGTAAAAGTACTGTCTCAAAGTCATTTTTATAGCATTTTGACCCCCAATTAAATGTCAAATCCCTAAAGAAAGTCCTAGCAGCGGGTGAATATATATTCCAAATCTTCCTAAACATCTAAAAAATTGATGTTACCATTCCCATTATGTTTTAACCTATTTTAAGGTATGTACATATGTTTTCTCTCTCCAGCTTAGAGAGAGGAGTCACTCAGGCATGTTGGTAATGACTTTTACTACTACAAAATTCTTCAACTCCACCACAGTCTAGCTTGACCATTCTCATTACATTACGACTTTGATTTGGACTTTGCGAAGTCTTTTCCCTCTCTGTCCCCAAAGAGTTGGTCTAACAGTAAGGCTTTGGCTTCTCAACCTATGGGTTGTGGGTTCAAATCCCCCATTGGGTCTCCTGTAGAGGGATACCTTGTGCTCACTTGGTGTTCACGTTGCTAGGGCTCTTGCCCTTGAACACTCGAGTGGATCCTCCTCTTGGGGTGGGAAGGATGTTCCTAGCTTGTTGCTTACGAGTTCTCTCCGTTGTTCCCAGTACATGGTGATGCCTATACATGGCTCTTGCCCAATGGTATGCCACCCTTGCCCGACCATGTTTCATGGCTAATATTTGGAAGGGATAAGCAGCTCCCCCAATGGGCCCTTCGGTGTGTTGTTCAACTAAAAAGTATTTTCTCTCTCTAGCTTGGAGAGAAAATCGTGATTTAAGCCTTGTCTTCTTTTCTACCTTCCTTAAACCTTCTAGCATTAGGAAATTAATTTGAATGAATTAAATCCATCATGGCTCTCTTTTCTTTAAAAGGAAAACTCATGATGGTGAGTAGATTATATTGACTAGTACAACGGCGGCACCTCCAGTGATGTTATGTGAATGAGGGCATACACACTTGCATGCGCCTATATACAGATTTAACAGCACCATGGCTGAATCAGCGAGTTCTACCAAACTCCATGTCATTAGCACCACCTTGTCCTCCTGAGATATCAGTACTGTAGGGCATAGTAGCTTTGTGCCCTAGCTTCCCAACCTGAACTTGGCTGGCTCTCCCAACCTTGACACCGACATGTAGTCTCTTTGCCTTGCTATATATATATATATATATATATATATATATATATATATATATATATATATATATATATAGAGAGAGAGAGAGAGAGAGAGTATCAATGTCCACTACCCTTGCTTGTTTTCAAACCACAGGAAACCTCTTAGAGAGAGAGGCGGGGGCGGGGAGGGGGGAGAGACTTCGAAAGCTCTCGACCATTGCAGATGGGGAGATGAAAAGAAGCAGGACTTTTCTTGAATAGCAACACCTAAGAGGTTGTGAGAGGTAATTGAGAGTAATGCAGAGTGCACAATACGCACAGCTGCTGCTGGGATGCAAAAAGATAGCGAACATTGAAAAAAACAATTGAGGTCACATTTGTTGACGCGTGCCTCCTTCACTCCTTTTCTGGTAGCAACACCTATCCCTTCTCTCTCTCTCTCTCTCTCTCTCTCTCTCTCTCTCTCTCTCTCTCTCTCTCTCTCTCTCTCTCTCTCTCTCTCTATCTCGTCGAGCGACCAAAATTCAAAGGTTGGGTTTTCTTCCCTTATCCCTGCCTGCATCGAGTGTAACTCGGCCCATATTTTAACTTTGGGGCTCACATCAACGCACCCTCTCTCCCTCTCTCTCTCTCTCTCTCTCTCTCTCTATTTGTCTCTCTCCCCTCATGTCCTCCATGCTCCTACACTTGAGTCCTTTCTCTCTCTACATGGACACACAACTGATGATTCGGTGCTCATAGCAATGTGCTCTCTCTCTCTCTCTCTCTCTCTCTCTCTCTCTCTCTCTCTCTCTCTCTCTCTCTCTCTCTCTCTCTCTCCTAATTCACTACAGAGCGCTCAAGACTATTCTAGCATGACATGGTAGATGTTTAGTATGACTATTACAGAGACGAACATTGACGATGCTCTTCTGCGCATCGATGCAATACTTTCTTGGACAATGCCCGGCATCGAACAATGCCTAATGTCGTGCATCATTGGACATTGATGATGATGATGATGATGATAATGATTTTAGTTTTTCACTTGACGCATAGTTGTTGGGATAAAAAAAGATAACGAGCGTTGAAAAAACAGCTGAGTTCGCATTTGTTGATGCATGCCTCCTTCACTCCTTTTGTGGTAGCAACACATATCTCTCTCTCTCTCTCTCTCTCTCTCTCTCTCTCTCCAACAAAAAACGCATCTATTTTTTGAACTAGTAGACAGCACTTCACTCTTTTGATCATAACTTCTTCATCCGAACTCCGATTTGGGTGATCTATAGCCTCAATCGAAGAGCACGAATCTCTCTACACATTGATGTAATGACAAAAATTTTCAGAGTTATGGAAGGCATTTTTGTAGCAGCATTTTCGAAGTGAACAGGTTAAGAAAAATTGACTCTCATCTCTTATTTTACATGCAATGTCTTCCGGCACTCGCAAGGGTTCTTCTTCTTCAAAAAGGTCCACAACCATTGTGGAAAATGATCCAAAATCTCCTAAAGTGTGGAGATAGCAACACAACCACCCAACCAACGACATCGAAAACCATGATCATGCCATACTTGGTATCATTGCAAGAGATCGTAAACAAACAAGGCAAAGACTTACGAGCATTTGCAATGGAGAATGGCACACTAAGGGTACTTGTGGTTGAGAATGAGAATCTTAAGAGGACACTTGAGATGCAAACAACGCGTTTGATGCAACTTGAAGAGGAAGTCAAGGAATGTAAACGCTCTCTTGTGGACTTGAATGCTATGAAGGAGCGGATGAGCAAAGTAGAGCATGACCATGTATTGAAAGAGGAGAAACTGGACACCATGAGCTGGGATATATGCGACATGAAAAATGTATGCACAAACAAGTCTTGGGCTGATGTATGATGTAGCAATGTGGTTTTTAATTCCTCGTTCATGCAAGCTATGGTTCAAACAAAGAATGTTGAGAATGTGAATGTGGAGAAGTTGAAGGAACGGGAGCGACGTTCCAAGAACATTGTTATTTGTGGAATTCCCGAAGTTAGAGATACCTCCTTCTCTTGCCATTATTATCAAAGATTTCTTCAAAACCAACTTTGACATGTCCAGAGTTATGGTCTATGGAGCACATAGAGTGGGGAAGCAAGGAGCTCCTCGCTTGGGAGAACGGCCAATTGTATGCACCATGTCGGATGAGACCAAGTGAAAGATTATCCCTGATAATAGTTGGATCTATTTGAGGGATACAAAATGTTTTGTATGTGAACATCGCACTATTAAGCAACAAAATATGCGTTGCAAGGCATATGAAGAAAAGAATAAGAAAAACAAGGAGATCTCTCATGAAGAAAATATGCCCAAGCAGGAGGCAAGTCCCTCGAGCAAATAGGGATGCGTGACCTATGAGACCGAGTTACAATTGAAAATATGCTTTTGTAATGGATACCCATAGAATGCGGGGGTTGGAATTGATGAACTAACAAGCAAAATCGATGTTGTACTTCTTGTTGAAACTTGGGAGCATGATACACAAAGGATTAACGGCTTGGAGGATTATAATGTACATTGATGTGGTCAAAGAATCTCAAGTAACAAAGAGGACAAGGAGGGGTATCATGTATGGTTAAGAAAGGATTGGAAGATTTTGTATCAATTGTGAAAGATGACAAATACAAACGTTATATATGGCTGAAAATTATGACACCAAAAAGAGCACCCATTTTTGTAGCCGGTTGCTACATTCCTCATCATGATTCCCCCTTTTATGCTTGCATGGATAGAGATCATCCATTTTTTTATTTAGAAGAGGACATTGCTTATTTCAAAGGTGAAGGTAATGTTATTATATTTGGGGATATGAATGCTCGCACAAACACATTGCAACATGATACTCAACAATTTGATATGTCATACATTTCAAGGGAGTTGGAGGAAGTTCACTTGTATGATCATACTTCAATGGATGAGAAAGAGCCGGATCACTATGGAAAGTTACTTTTACACATGTATAATAGCACGGGTATGCTCATTGCCAGTGGTGTATCTTTGTGGAGTGGAACCAATGGTTTACATGTAGGAGACATAATGGGGACAGTGTGATTGTCTATATGCTACTCTCAGAAGCCATCATGTATCGCATAAAGAGTTTTATGTTTGGGCAATGGACCCTAGAATCCGACCAGCGCACCTTATGTATTGACCTTTCAAGTGGAGAAGCAACTAAGCATGATAATCTCAGCCAAAGGAAAGAGAAATTATCACTATGTATGGATTTCAAACGGGCACCAATGTACATTGAAATGGTTGAGCAAAAATTATGGATGACAAAGCTTCAATATAATGCACCATTGGAAACTAAATGGGAAGCTTTCAAGAAAGTTATTTCCTCTTGTGTGCCGAAGAATGCTTTATCATAAAGAATCTCCATGGTATCAACAAAGATAGATCACGCAAAAGGTGGTTTGATAAAGAATGTCAAGATGCTCGAAAGTCCTTGATAAAGCCTGATGCAACTATGGACAAAGATAACTATCAAAGTAATTTGCATACATACAAGACATTGATTCAAAAGAAGAGAAGAAGATGGGAATTAAAGCAACAACTTTTTCAAGTCCAAGAAAAGGTACATGCATGTGGAAGATTTTGGAGAAATTTGAGGGACAAGGGGGTTGAAAATTTTGGTAACTTGAGTCTTGTGACACACATTGTAGGAAATTATATGAGCAAGCAAATGCTGAAAAAATGTCATTTTATAGTTCACTCTCATGTATGCCCTCTTTTTTTACTATTGAGAATGTATGTGGTGGGCTTGAAAAGTTGGGCACTCGCAAAGCGGGAGATCTTCAAGGTATCAAGCGAGAGATTATCAAATGGACGGGAAATCTTACCCATAAGTGGATGTGTGATATGTTCAACCTTGCACTTCAACATGGTGTCCCTTATGATTGGAGTACTAATTGGGTTAAGCCTTTGCATAAAGGAGGGGATGTGAAGAATGTAAACAACTACCGGACTATAATGATTGGGTCTTTTATGGTAACGTTGTTTGGAAGCGGGAAAGAGAGCATATTATGCATTTGAGAACATGTGTAATGCGGGAAACATCAAGTGTTGGGTTCTCAAGAAGTATCTTTTTGATGCATCGGTGACACCGGTTCTTCTTTATGGAGTTGAAGTGTGGGGCGGGAGCATCTCAAAGTCTACTTGGAAAGGGTTTGAGGATGTCCAAAAGCGTTTTATTACAAACTCTCTCCAAGTTAAGACACAAACACCATATATGCTCCTACTTCTTAAGTCGGGCTCTCTTCCAATTGAGGTTATGGGCATGGAAATGGTTGTGGAGTACACGATAAAGATGTGTCAAAACCCCTCACATCGACTTCCTATAATTGCATGGGAAGCAAGCAAAAAAGTTCAAAAGACGCATAAAAGCAAGATCTTGAGCACAAATGGATGCAAGACATAAAGAAGTGGTTTGGGAGATGGGATGCATTACACTTGCTACATGATGCTTCAATTGACTCCCAAGTGAATGAAGCTTTTCTACAACGCCAATGTATTACGGCTTGGGAGAAATCCGGTGGGTCACGCTTCATACATTACACCACCCATATTGCCCCCAACTACAAAACCATGTCCTTCACTAAAAGAGGAAATGTACTCACGCTTACATGCTTGAGCCTATCCCTTTGTCGGTGATACGCACTATCGCAGCCATTCGGCTTAGCTCCCATTTCCTTCGATGTGAGATAGGGCGTAGGGGAAATGGAGAAGAGTCAAATCGACTGTGCATGTTATGCTCACTGCAAGTTTGAGAGTTTGAGTACCACACACTACTAGATTGCTAAGCTTTTGGTCACATTTGAACTTGCTTCTCTCACATTTTTAGCCATAACTTAGACCTACACACTTTCCTCTCCCAGCCACAGTGCGGGCTCTCTATTGCCACTCTCATCACCACAATTTTGGAGCATCGAGAGTCACTCATCAACCATACACATACTACATCACATGTAACTTTGGTCCCATAGGTCATATTTGACCTCTGAGGACAATAATAAAATCTATCTATCTATCTCTGGTACTCTGATGTCTCCTCGAGCGACCAAAGTTTGGAGGTTGGGTTTCTTTCCCTTATCCCTATCTGCATCGGGTGTGACTCTGCCCTTATTTTGAGCTTTGGGGCTCACATCAGTGCTCTCTCTCTCTCTCTCTCTCTCTCTCTCTCTCTCTCTCTCTCTCTCTCTCTCTCTCTCTCTCTCTCCTCTGATTCATCTCTCTCCCCTCCTATGCTCCATGCTCTCACTCCTGAGTCCTCTCTCACTCTCTCTCTGCATGGACAGACAGCCAATGATTTGGTGCTCATAGCAATGGGATCTCTCTCTCTCTCTCTCTCTCTCTCTCTCTCTCTCTCTCTCTCTCTCTCTCTCTCTCTCTCTCTCTCTCTCTCTCTCTCTCTCTGGTTCACTGCAGAGCGCTTAGAACTATTCTAGCATGACATGGGAGACGTCTAATACAACTATTTACAGAGACGAGGTCACTAAATGACTTTGACCTTTCTCTACACCATAATTAATTCTTGTTATCCTTTCTATTACACTAAGAGATGAGTTTTTGGGTTGTAAATAATCATTTTGGACGTTACCTTGAGAAAAAATGTAGATCCTATAGGCTACGAAAGAATGATTTGTACTAGTACTCAGTTGCGTCATTTGCATTTTTTAAAGCTACTTCATTGAGGAATCTTAAGGCTAATGGCTTGCTTTGTTCTATAATGGTAACTAGTAAGGCCCACGGCCTCCGGCCACCTCTCTCTCTCTCTCTCTCTTTCCATGCATGCCCTGTCTCTCTCTCACTGAGCGCAGGTGCAGATGACATTTCCGGAGCTGAGTCGGATCATGGAGCTTGCAACACGTGTCAGAAGGGGGGGGGGGGGGGGGGGGGGGATCCCTTCCCCTTTTATAATAGTATAGATTATGAAGAGACTTCTTCACACGTGCTTCCATGGTTATTTTCTTTAACAATAAGTTCCTTCTATTGCAACACAATTGTAACCTTCCATTGAATGTCTTTGTGGGGTAAATTGCATCACATATATGATGAGGATAGATAACCTTTACTGTTGCAGTGATCAAGTTGACCTTGCAACACAGTAGCAATGTGCTTGATCCCTTCGATTGTCAAACTAAGCATGTAGTTTGATGGCATGGCTTAAAAATAACCTTCATTGAATTCATCAGATTAGACTCAAGAAACATCTCTTCTACAAGATGAGGGCACTACCTGTGAACTCATATCACAATGTTCACATTTTGCTCTAAGCTTATCATTTTTTGAGCCCTAAAATCACAAATTCTGGTCTCCCCCACAGTGCTATTCTTTGACTAGACAAAGATCTAGAGCGAGTGATAGTGAATATCCTTGCACCTCTTTATCCGCAAAAAATGATAACTAGGAGGTTGAAAACAGGAAGACCATCTAGGAGGAAGTGTTTGACACTTACTTCAAATCAAGCTATAGCAAGGCTTAGGAAAGAATTAAGACTAAGGTAGGTAGAATTGTGCAATTAGAATTGACGACCATGGCATCGTATTCTCAAGGATAGTGAGAGTGAATTGGCAAGAGGGATCTGTACATGAACTATGATGGAAATCAATACCTCAAAGGACCTTTTATTTGAATTGGGAACCCTATCTACAGTAAGATCATGTATGTGTTTATCCAAAGGGGGATTACTACTTTGCCTTAGGGAGAAAAATTCAACTATAACTTCTCGATCATGTATAGGGAAGAGGTGCTGAACACCACCTACAAGGAAACATCAATCCTTCATTGATTTCCAAAGAAAACCTTTGTGGATAGAGACTCCAACTTACCAATTGGACCTTAGGTAGTACGAGATTTGACTGGGTTTCTCCTCAAGATCAAACTACATACATTGCAAAATCAAACCAAGAAAGTCTTAGGGAGTTTATCTCTTTTGACTCCCTTAAGTTAGCAATAAGGGAGACGCTACGCCCAACAATTTTAGAAACGATGACCATAGCTATCAAAGGGCACATGAGGTCACATATGAATTTTGATTTGTTTGATAAAGAGATGGGGTACCTATTCCTCACAAACTAGGATATGATCAATCTTGGAAGGTTTAACGCTTTTTCAAGAAGTACGCCAAAAATATAACAAATTTAGTTATCCTCAATTAACCAACATGGCTTTGATCCCATATGGGCTAGACAACATCGACAAAGGCTTGAACCAAACAATCCCCCCCTCAAGTTCCCCCTCAAGTTCGAACCACTAACAATGGACTTGATACAAACTATGGCAGAGCTCAATCACCTGAAACTATGAGTAGAAGCCTCCCCCTCCGCCCCCCTTGCCCCCCAATTGACAACAACATAGGTGTGTGTGCACTTCTCTCAAACAACTATCAGAGTGAGACAACAAGAACTCAGAACCAAACATAAATGGGAGGTCTTACCACTGATGTGTGGCAATGTCTATAACCTGTACAATTTATTGACTATAACTGACACAAAGACAACGTAAAGAAAAATTGAAGATTGCTACAAGACATCACTATCTGCGAGAAGCATTGATGCTCTTCATCTCACCATCAACCACATTTGGCCATTTGGCCACATTCAAACAAGTGAAGCTAAACATGGCTATGCTTTTGAAACTAAGCTCAAGGGCGTTGGAATGGCTTTGGAGGGAAAGGCCTTGTCTTGGTTTCAAACATTGGCTCCCAAAAGCATAATTGATCTCAGTTTTGAGATTCCCATTAGGTGAAATTTGGACTCACAAAGGGGCCTTTTAAGGAGTTTGACGTTACCTCTCTCTACCAAAACGGGTGCATGGATAAATTTTTGCAAACAAACTCCAAAGTTGACGGAGGTTTGACAGTTAGAATGTCCTCTTCAAGCTCTATCTACTGATATATAGCACGCTATGAGATTCCTCATATTTTAGAAGATTCTTTTTTTATTTATCTATGATGTGACAACTCTGTCGGAATCTAAGTGAATCAAAAAAAGAATCTTCTAAAATATGAGGAATCTCATGGCGTGCTATATATCAGTAGATAGAGTTGGAAGATGACATTCTAATTGTCAACCCTCCACCACCTTTGGAGTTTATTTGCAAAAATTTATCCATGCGCCCATTTTAGTACAAAGAGGTAAAGTCAAACTCCTTAAAGGGCCCCTTTGTGAGTCCAAATTTCACCTAATGAATTCAACGACTGAAGATTTCATTGTTTTCCTCCCTAAGACTACAATCAAGCAAAAAAATTAGCTCACAGCTATAAATTTATGCAAATTAAATAAGTGAGGATGCGGGATTGTGCTAATTAGATGAGATAATATATTGTCGTGTGCCCCAAGAAGAAAGTCCGAAGACAAGAAGATTAATGTTAGTTTTCTTAGATGATCTAGTGAGCAACAAGTCATTAAATGAGTGCATTCATGATGCCATAGACTTCCTCATTGGGCAAGCTTTACCAGCTTGTCTAGCCAATAGATATTTAAACATGGTTGTCATGAGGTAGCCGCCACCCTTCATACTATATAGGCAATAGTTATTTAAACATGGTTGGCATGAGGTAGCTGCCACCCTTCATACTATATAGGCTAACTACTAGGCAATTAACTAGTCATTCACTACTCTTGCCTAAATTTGCACCTACTCATGTGCAAGCATCCATTGCCCAAGCGAAAAAAGCAAGCAAAGGAGAATTTCGAGCGAAGATGACCAAAAGTCTGATATTCTACGGCTATAAAAGAATTCAAAACAATCACACAAAGTATGGCTAAAACATCCGGAGAGATGAGAGACTGTGCTATTGCTATAAAAATGTTGACAAGAATTTTCATTACAAAATTTCTATTCACCACAAGATTCCTACAATGAGCCCACACAAAAGATGAAAGATGAATTACTTCTAGAACCTATATATTTTTTATTTTTACAAACATTAGGATATTACAAGCACCAATGGACAACATTGTTTTGATAGTGTTACATGAAATTATTAGAAGAAAACGTATAGGAAACATAAGTCTGAGCTCAAAACCAAATAATTTTTACTTAAAATGAAGGATCCAAGTGCCTCATATATCACCCAAGTAAGAGATGCTCTACTTAAAAATGATATAATACCCTTCTAAATTATTTATATTTACACAAAGTAGTTCATTGATATTTCTTTACATAACAATATGAGAAATATAAAATATAATCGTTTTGACTATTTCATTGTATTTAAAATGTTTTTAAGTAAATATTCATACGTCTCATTATGAGTTTAGGGACGAAATTTTGATCTCAAAATGGAGTAAAAAGCTTTAAAAAGTCTTACATTAATCTAAATTTTTGTATTTGTTAAAATTTGTTACTTTTGAGCACACTGTTACGTCCGAAACGTCCAAAAACCCTCAAAACAACTGCCCAAATGCCTCATACACCATGGATGGCCCTAGAAATGACTATCCATATGTGATGGCCATCCATCACGTATGGATAGTCGTTTCTAGTGTTTTCAATGATTTCGAATGCAACCTTGCTGCCAAAATTTTGAAATTCCATCGAGAAACTGTCTGAAAGGATCCCACGCCAATGCGGGATCCTTTAGGACAGTTTCGGGATCTTCTTTGGTCCGAAACCCCGTCTCCGGGTGTCAGAATGAGACATGTGGGCAGTCGTTTCTAGGATTTTGGGATGTTCCAGACGCAACGATGTGCTCAAAAGTGTAAAATTCTAGCAACTATAAAAATTTAGATTAGCCCAAAGTTTTTTTGAATCTTTTTTCTTTATAATAAAATGTATGGATATTTACTTTTAAGATTTTTTGAATATCTCAATCTCATGATCTTTTCTAGGATTATGGACATTTTCAAACATAGTGATATTTCAAAATTATCAATATTTATCTCTCTCACATGATATTTTAATAATAAAACCTTTATGGTTTGACACAAAATACCTTGCAAGGTTTTAAGTCACGTCCGCATTTCTTTTGTTAAGTATTAGAACAAAGTGTATCCACAGAATATTAAAGTGAGATTAAATTTATAATTTTCTTTGCTAGTTTATATTTCACTAAAAATTAAATTGAAATATTTTTAAATTATACTTTATTGCAAATTGGATTCTATATTGCAGTCTTTATTGTCTCTACGGAGAGGGCTTATAAGTCATTATGCAAGACTCAACTATATCATGCTTAGAAAAATCCGACCCAATAATATTTCGACTTAGTAACTTTTGATTCAGCACTATCAAACTCTGTATACACTATCTAGTCATTATATGGCACGACCCGGTGGTGGATTTCTTAGAAATCCGACTCGAATCCATATATCCCTTGATCACGAAAATACATACTAAAGCCAAAATGAGTCTAATAACTAAACTACATGCTCTTGCTCAATCAACAATGCCTTGAGCACACATAGACGCAGCATTCACTCCTTTTTAGCTTCAAAAATAGCAACCAATACTTCAGGATCAGCAACAGTATGGTCAATTGGTACTTCAGAGTCATCAATCATCTTCTTGGATACTTTCATATAGCTGCATTTTCACTTTGTTTCTATGCATCTTCTTGGTTTGCCTCATCCACTACGGCTCCCTCTGTTCCATCTCCATGTCATGAAATATGCTCACCTGCTCAACATCTTGTTGTTTTGGATCTGACACCTGCTTCCCTTTCTCTTGCACTGGTCTCTCTAAAATTCTCCTTGCTCTGGAAAATGTTGTACTACAATTTTCCAACTCAGTAACTTTTGATTCAGCACTATCAGACTCAGTGTACACTATCTAGTCAACAGCAAGGCTGGATCAGAGATGATTATCTTAATCTTTGGTGTCTTCAAGGATGGCGACATTTTCTCAACATGGCATGCATGAGGTAGCCACCACCCTTCATAGTATATAAGCTAACTACCATGCAGCCATGCAACTCTTACCTAAACTTGCATCTACTCATGTGCAAGGCTGGCTCTAATGCTATGCTACTTAAAATGAAAAACATAGGATCAAAAGCTCAAGGGATGATCACATTTGACATGCAAAGTGGCTAGCAGCTCCATACTTGAATACTTCTCTACCTCCCTTTCTCTACACAGTGCATGCTTAATCTAATATGAAAAAACTTCATTTAACATGATGAAGAAATCTAGGTATGTGCAAATGAGGTTCAACTAATTTACATGTGTCATTACAAAATAATCAGGATCATCCTCCTAAGCAGTCTAGCTATCAATAGTGACACCTTGTGTAGAAGGATGTAGAGATGGCATCCAAAAACTCTCTAGAGACAATCCAAGGAAGAGCAACCCACATTAATGCGTTTATATTATCCTTATATCCTTGTTGAAACATAAAGTAATTGATGGCATGCTTTAAGTCAATATAATGTCTTATTGTAATTTATAATGTTAAATGCTATTGGCTAGCTAGCAACTAAGAGATGATATATCTTGGAGCTTCAATGATGGACCAATATCCTTAGAGTTTGTAGTAGATAGTGTGTAAATCAAGTGGAAGCACGTGTGTGGTAGGCCATAAGCAGGGTGACATTGGCAGCGCAATAGAGGGGAGAAATCTAGAGGTATTTGTGAGCAATAGAATGCTGAAAGATTTTTTGACAAATGTCTGCATGACCAAGGTAAAACACAAGTAGTCATACGAAAGTTTGGAGAAAAAGTCTTTTCATAGTCAATGCCGTTCTATTGTGCATAACCTTTTGCAACATGCCTCGACTTGTAGTGATGAATCACACCATTTGGCTTATGTTTTAACTTATAAACCCACTTCATTATGTTAAGAGCATTTTTTCCATCAAGGAAACCACATAATGTCCACTTTTCATTTTGTACAACTGCAACATATCTTGTTTGCATTGCAGCCGCCCAATTTTTAAAAATTTTGTTCTTCAACAAAAGAAAGAAGTTCCTCTTCATCACATAAACTAGAAACATCCAAAGCATAACAGTCTGATGCATATGATGCATAGCAAGAACCTGAATGAGTATGGCTAGAATTAGGTGCATCCACTTTACTATCATGCAAAGTATGCAACAGCCACTTAGGCATACCCCTAGCCTCTTCATTCTCCAAAGTTTCCACATCATGTATATTTGCATCACTGATAGGCCAATCCCTGACATTTTTTGAAAGCCCATAGGCTGTACATTTTCCTCAATGGAACTAACATTCAACTTTCCAGCCATTAAAAAGAGGCACGAAAGTGTCATAAATGTCATGTAAGTTTACATTACTCTCTCAGTACATGATAACAAAAGTTAGATAAAATTATCCACAAATACAACATGGGTAAATGCATGATAAGATGGTACACTAGCTACCACATTTTTGTAGTGGTAGCCACACCCACTATTTTTGCAATATCCCCACTGAAGTTGGAAAAATCGACCTAAAAGTATGCATTTTGAAGAAGGATATCAAGTGCCTTTAGGTGACATAAAACACAAGATACTTTGATTTTCAATAGGAGAACTTGGTTGGCATCTACCACCTTGATACTAATTTTCAAGACACTGGTATCTAGTCCACCTTATCTTGCATACACTTCCTTCTTGTGAAACCAAGATATGCATTGTTTATGGATGACACAGTATATAACCCTTGGTTTCAAGATTGTAACCAAAAATGCACTTGACATTCTTATTTCTCTAGCCATCACAAGAGCCAACGAAATTAAAAAGGGGGCACCTATTGAGAGTTGCTTCGCAAAGAAGCCCTTCAAGTGACTAATCTAGCTAAGTCAATCTTCATGTCATTGATCACCATGAGTATTTTCCAGACTTCAAAAGTAGAATGCCCAATTTATTAGCTTGAAAATCAAGGATGGATGAAATTACAACCGGGATTTGCCATTTTCAACTTATAAATTTACACTACAAACTAGGTTATGTGAGCACTCGCTCCAAATCAAGGAAAAGAACAAGCGTTTTCCCATCTAAGAGGCGGCATGAGGTTGTGGGAAGTTAAGCTTAGTTGTTTTCTTTCACTTTTTTCACCTAGCACCCGACTCACGTTAGCTTCATGTTAATTAAAAGTTACTAATTGTTGGTTGCAAACATGTTCGCAACAGAGCCATCATATGAAAGACACCTTATTTAATGAGGTTCTTTAGTCTCTCTCTCTCTCTCTCTCTCTCTCTCTCTCTCTCTCTCTCTCTCTCTCTCTCTCTCTCTCTCTCTCTCTAGGCTTCACAGTGGGCTATTCTCGACACTAACACATAACATTAAATGAAAAGGGTGAGGAATCGACAAAGTGGAAGTGGTGTGCAGAATCTCAAGACAAGTTAAACCTGGACAACAAAAAAATTGAGGTTATACAGAGGCCCTCCTACCCTCTTGTGAGTTGGGTAGACCTCAGGGTCTTGATTTTGGTTCGCGTGGGCAAACCACTTCACATGTGTGCACATGGTGTACCCATATCCATGTTTGTAAGCTCATATTTTGATTGAACATGTATTGCCCACGTTGTCTAGGTTTAATTCATGTGCAAGTTTAGTTTTAGTAGAACATTTACAATCGCGATTGTCTAGTTTTTTGTATGTGGACTTCAGCGTCGTGGATCCCCTCACCCCCTTCATAAAATACATTGGGTTATTTAGTGTTGAGGGTGGCTATGGGTGTATCAAGCTCTATCACCCAAATCTAGGTGAGACTTTAGGATAGCAAAATTAAAAATTGACTTGAATTAGGATGCCACATGTCACCACCTCAGCTCCTAGTATGTTTAGGAAGTTCCAGGTCTTTCAATATATGAAACTACTCGTGCTTGGTTGGCCATGTCGTAAGATTGTTTATCTTTCATATGGAATTTAGATAGTTATTAGAGGTAGTAAACAATGTTTCTCTATCAAAAGTATAATATAAGTCTTGACATCAAATATTGACTATTGACGAAAACATGTATTCAAGGTAATTTAAAGCAAGTGATATCAAAATGCACAAATGAAAGTAGACTGCCGACCTGCTCATATAGCTATTTCAGAGTTAGACTCACAGTACTAAATGAGTTTAGACTCTTAAATAGCCATATGAGGACTTCAGATGATATTCAAACTCTAGCTGACTTGACATCATATCACATGAAACAAAGTAGTTTAACCAAATTGAAAAACTTTCTCATACTACAAACATGGAATGAGATAATTAGAATATATTTAGATTCAAAAATAGGTTTAGATATCAGGGTTCTTGAAAGATTAATATAATACTGCAATTGGCACAAATCTCGGCACTAAATGTTCTTAAGCTCACTAAGCTCTATAAGATACAAGATCAAGAATATGCAAGTATCGTCTAGTGACCAATGACCAATGACCAATGACTAGCGATCCCAAAATAGGATTGGGGGGGATATTTAGAGGTGTCAGGATTGGACTCTGATTGATCAAAATAGTCACACAGCGTAGGGTAACTGGGGGTTAACTCCGCGAGGTAACTCTAATGTCTTCCAGACAAATACTTAGAGATAACGCATCGTCCAAGGCATCTCTAAGGACTGGTTCCACCTTCTACATCCTCCTTCGCTTTCTTGAATCTTTTCATATATAAAATTTCTTTTGGTATCACCTATTTTGCTTACATTTGGGTTTGTCTCTGGAGCCTTCTTTACTTCAGGTTTCTGAAGAAATTGAGATGGTGGTTGTGCAACTTTGGCCACCAGCTGTTTGTTGGGGAGTGTTGGAACTCACATTTACCTTCTAAATAATTCAATAAATAGCTTTATGCTCCACTTGCTCCCTCCTTTCTATCAGCATCTCCATTTCATATGGTGTTAGGGCATGTCAGGTCTTTGTATCTTGATCATATAATGCCATTATCAGTCTTTCCCTAGCAGCTTGTGGCAGATGGATGCAATCTGGATCCACCCAGCAGGTCTAGCTGATTGGCTTTGATCTGAGCTTTGAATAGGACTTCAGACATCTCTTTGAATTATGGCTCTAAATTAGCTTTGCTAGACAGTTCCTTTTCAACGATTTTTGAAGCCTCAACTGGCAGCTGAAGTAATTCATTTGTGTACCTTATGAATTGGCTAACCTAATATTTCCATTGGGTCATCATGCCTCTAAAGTGAATAAGGTCATCTTTGAGCTCTGAGGCTATGTCCTTCTTTTTAGTGTCATTAAGCATTGACTTTCATGCCGTCCATAAAGCCATGCTTTGCTGATACTTTTCTCTTATCTGATCTAAAATCTCGATATCTCATTTTATCAGATGGTTCATTGTAAATTGATTATAGAGCTGGGTTAAACTTGGGTAGTTCATCCTCCTTCATGGTGGGTAAGGCACAGATCGGCACAGGGGAGTTTGGAACCACCTCAATATAGTTCATCACATCTAATTCTCTTATTGCATCATCCTTCTTTGTTGGATTATCTCCTGCTCCAGCATTGTTGTCTGCTTGATTTCATCTAACTGCATCACTCTCTACTTGATTTCATCTAGATGTAGCAATTCATCCAGTCTTTTCTTCAGATTTGAGTTATAAATCATATCATGTTCTATTGTAAATTTGAGATTGTGAACAATAAATTCCATTGGTATGATGGCCTCTATTCCATACACCATTCTAAATGATGTTATGACAGTGGTAAGCTTGTATATTGTTTGATATGCCCATAACACTGTCTGAAGATTCTCATCCCAGTTGTGGGGTTCCTTATGCACAATCTTAGTCAAGATAGTATTGATGGTCTTGTTGCTACTGTCAACATGTTCACTGCATCTGGGATAATAAAGTGTTGACTTTTGATGCTTGATATTTTAGTCTCAGGACCTAGATAATATCATTTATGAATAAGTTTCTTGATGTGAAACTATATCTAAAGGACATCCATACTGACATATAATATGATTGTATGTGAACTAGGTTGTGTACTTGGCTGTATTTTTAGGAAGGATTGCATTAGGTTCCACCCATTTAATGACATAGCATATTGCCATGACTATATACTTATTCTTTTTGGGTGTAGCAAGGGTGTAGCTTTATTGAAAGGAACCATGAAGTACAAACCCCACTTCAAAAATATTCCCAAGGGTTGAATAGTAGTCAAAGGTGTCATGTCTATTGTTGTTGGCATGCCCATTCTCTAGAAAATGTCACATGTCTTGCAAAAAGCTCTCACGTTTGATATCATAGTGTGCCACCATAAACCAACTTGAAGAATATTCTTATAGGTGATGGCAGTAGAAAAGTGCCCTCTTAGGTTCTCCGTATGAGCTACTGTAATCACTTGCATCCTACCTTGCATTGGTACACACCTTCTCATATATAAAATATCATGTTATGACAATAAACTTCATTCTTTTGAGAATGAGGGTCTTCTTACTAGACTGTGATGGTAAATGTCAGTAGAAAAGTGCCTCCTAAGCTCTCATTGTGTGCTTATGTAATTACTTGCATCCTACCTTGCATTGGTATACACCTTGTCAAAACTCCATCAATGCCCAATCTATATAAAGATTGTGCTATGATAATCAACTTCAGACTTCTGAGAATGAGGGACTTCCTACTGGGTTGTGACGAATCCTTTGATATTACACCATATTGCAAGAAATCATACATATCCTGCCACTCTGGATCTGGCTCCTCCATGGTCATAGTTTGAAACATTTCAACATCCACTGATAGATCTCTTAAGGACGTCAATGAGGTACCTTCGGTGCTTTTGGATGAAAAGTTTGCACCACGGTAAGTCTTGTCGGGCTTATAAAATATCTTAAAATCAAATTTCCAAAAAAAACATCATCCATTTAATTAATCTTCCTTTGATGAAAACCTTATGAATCAGATAAAGCAAAGCCTAATAATCAAACATAGAAGTAAAAGAGCTTTCCCAACATATAATGTCTCAACTTTGTAGCTCTAATAATTAGTTCGGTCATCTAGTTGGGCTCAAATAGTAACCATCGCCATGCCTGAAGCACCAACATACACATGAAAGATAACACCCCAGTTTGGCTAGCAAAGCACTAATTTCATGCTATTATCTGTCTTGAGATTCTAAAAAACCTTCACATTCAAGGAACTAGATGTACTTGACTCCTTTCTAGGTGAGTTCATATAACGAAAGAGCCTTAGTTGCAAACATGTGATTTACCTCCGATAAAAATTGATGTAACCCAAAAATGAGCTAAGATTAGACACATTTGTCGGTGATCTAGCCTACTAGACGCTTTGGATCTTGTCATCAGCCATCTCGATTCCATTTTGGACACCAAATAACCAAATAATTGTCCCTTCCAGATCATAAATACTGAATTCAAGGGATTTGGCTAGATCCTCTTCTCTCTACATCTTTTGAATACCATTTCCAAAAATAGGGGATGCATGTCCTGAGACGAGAAAATTGTGAAATCCTCCAAATAAAAATTGCCAGAAACTTGTGCAAGAACTTGTTAAAGATCTCCATCATACATCGTCGATGCTAGAGCAATGCATAGACCGAATGGCGTCACCAAATACATAAATGCTCCCCATTAGCAATGAACATTGTTTACGTTCGATCTTTAGGTGATATCTTCAATTGATTATACCCATTTTACACATTCAAAAAGTTGTACATCTCATGTCCAGCTATCTCATCCAACATCATGTTTGTAAGGATAGTGAAAATGGGTCTTTAACCGTTTTAGCATTTAATTTCCTGTAATCAACATATACCCTGAGTTTCCCATTCTTCTTTTGAACCACCAAAATTGGAAACAACCAATCACTACTTGCAACATCAATGTTGAAACCCTCCTTTAGAAGGTTGTCAATTTCTTCTTTGAGCTTCTTAGCATACTTTAGGTTCATTCGGTATCTTTGTAAAATGACTATTCGAGCACCTTGTTTTAGTGGTGTCCAATGCTGGCATACGTTTGGGTTGACACCTTTCATATCTATGTGCTCTCAAGGAAAAACATCATTATATTTTTGAAATAATTTTCTAGGTTTTTCTTTGATCTCCTTCTTAAAGGTTTGTTGATTTTTACGACTTTTGGATCTAATTCTAATCCCAGGCTCGGTTCTTCTATTGCTTGATCTAGTAATAACCAATTTGTCATTCCATCCCCTTTTCTTTTGACCAAGGATTCAACTTCTTTCTCTCTCTGAATTCCAACTAAAGGTTCAATAGTAGGTGTATCTTAACTGCTTAGAGACTATTCCCCTTTATATATTTCTTAACCTGCACCATCTGATATTCTTGTACTCTAATTCTTGAACTTTGTGCTACCTCTATTTGGTTTGTTCCTCCTCATTGTATTCTTATCAAATTAATTGTTCTCTCCCCTTGGATTGAGGCTAGCATTATTTATATCTTTTTAGTTCCATATTTCTTAGATAATTCCTCTGGCTGGTCGCGTGGCTTGTTTCTAGCTTCTGGTGTTATTTTTTTTATACCTAGATCCTTCTATTTGTTCCTTGTATAGTCATTGTTTAGCTAGCATAGTCATGCATGGCCCCTGCATTTTTTATCCAAGCTCTACCCAGTACCATGCATGCTATAGGCACCCTACATGTCCATTACTAGAAAGCTAGTCTTAAACTTCTCAAACCCTACCTTGATCTGAAAATTTTTTACTAAGCGAGTAGCTTGTACTATCCTTTGATCCATCATCCTTATTCTGAATTGCGCAGGTTTTATTTTAGTGATTCCAATTTTCTATCTGATATGCTCACCTAGTATATTCACTCCAACAACCCATGCAAAATGACTCTTGTGAGTGGCACCCACTCTCTTCCCACCTTGTGGTCAATCCAAATTATTAGAATCTCGTCGTCCTTAATATCATACCATATTGTTGCCATCACTTCGGATTCCTAATGTCTCTCCTTTCCTTTCTTATGAACTTAGCAGCCTCAGGTAACACTCTTCTTATGTCATCTAGTGCAATAGTTAGCTTCTAGATCCTTTCACATACTTTGATATAAATCTCATCGGTTCTAGAACTACTATCTAAATAGGACGTCTTTCCCTTGGGAAAGCTCTCCTCACAATGCCATGTCTTTGTTGACCTTCTATCTTCTAGCCGATGGATCCTTGGGTGGAGATTTAGATTGTTCCTTCTAAATATTTTCTATCCCCAAATCCTTTTTAACACCTCAGGTCAGTTAGCTTTGACTTGCCGTACCTCTTTCTCAGGGTTCTCATCAGGCCCTCTTAACTACATTTGCATCACTCTCCTTACCAAATCCACAAGTTGGGATTTCCTCTCCCTGACCTTTTGAAGATGCCTGTGAAAGCCTCTAAATGGATTGAGCTTTTGAGCACTCTGGTCCCTCTGGCCTTCTTCGCTCTAGATCACTACTGGTCTGAGCTTCCAGTATTTATTGCTCCTACCACTCATCCACTTCCCTTGCCTTTCCCTTAGCCTTCCAAATAGCTCTTTTCTTTTCCACTTTTGAGTCTTTTCACTTTGATCGTTTGGATGGTTGGCTCATTTGGTATCTCTTCAATGAGAACGTCACCGCTC
The DNA here is from genome assembly GCF_014529385.1 of Adiantum capillus-veneris. NCBI lineage: Eukaryota > Viridiplantae > Streptophyta > Polypodiopsida > Polypodiales > Pteridaceae > Adiantum > Adiantum capillus-veneris. The sequence continues at coordinate 157,564,445 of NC_140937.1, forward strand.
CTAGTGACCATGCATATTAGTACTGGCTCTGCGACCTTTCCTTTGATCACTTCAGCTTTCACATTGTCATGACATTGTGTTGCAAAGTGTCTGTACTTTCCACAGGTGTAGCAACTGAAATTTCATTTGGAAAAATCTATCCTACCACGTCCTCGACTAGAAAAATCATAGTAACTCCCTCTGCTAGCCATTCTACTAGTATTGGCTCTATTTCTTGCACTTTTGGATGTCTTCTCCTACTCTTGGACCGGTCGATTCTATCATGGAGACATCCTTTCCCTCCATAGACTGATGAATTCTAATTTTACAAATATTCCACTCTAGTAGAAAAAAGCTTTGCAATAGGTACACTCGCCACACTCATCAGATCGATGTTCTTTGTACACCAGGTCTCTACTTTTCCCAATGGAGGTATGGTCCTCAAGATCTTAAAGATCTTCTTGGAAAATTACTCGATCTTTCTATTGTATGTTCCCTTATTCTTGCTCTTGGGTGTGTCTTATGACTCCTTGTCATCTAAAGAACTAGATTTGGTCAATGAATCTTCAATCATAGAGTGACTAGAACTGGAATTTTGCTTTTCCTCTCCAACTCTTCTCCTCCTTGGCTTGTTGTTTCAGTTTCATAGCTCTTTGCACCAGATCATTAAATTTTCTGGTAGGTGTCGACACTTTCTATTATCGGAGCTTCTTGCTTCTGAATCCACTTAAAACCCAAGTGTGCATATGCTTCTCTAATGGCGGTCATTCAATTGTCTGGTCAGTTCTTTAGTCTTCTCCACATAACTCCTAAATGAAAGCTTACTTTGCCTAATTTTATCCAACTCACAAAGTATATCCCCATCTCCTTGATTCTCACTTTATTCTAGCAAGAAGAAATTCTTCAACTTATTATATGTCCTCAAAGCTGATAATGATAGTACCATTTTTTTGTAGCATCTTTCAGAATTTGTGGAAAATACTCAGCCTAGAAATCTTCATCTATATCCTTCAAATCAGTATACTTCTCAAACGCCTAAATATAAATGTTTGGGTCATCTCTTCAACTACCTTTGAAAGTAACAAATGTTATTTTCATATCACTAGACATCTCCCCATGTCTGGATTTTGCATGATGATCTGATTCCCCTTCCCATCGTTTGGGTTTTGCGCGATGCTCCATTTTTTGGTCTCTTCTTCTGGGCTTTTCTTCATAGTCTGTGTCTGCTTTCCATGTCTTTGGCTTGACGTAGTAATCTTCATCAGTTTCTATGACTTTGTCAGCTTGTTTTTCCTTGACCAAGTCTTTTGTCTGAGAATCTGAACGCGTCAATGTTTGGTTGCATCATTGGTGTTTGAATAAGCTCTAGCCTTGTCCTTTCCTATTGAATGCCGGAAGTCATGTGACTGAAAGCGTCTTTCAACTCTTTTTGAATGCTATCTATGGGAATGAACTGAGTGTTCAAAGGTTCCTCTTCTTAAATACTTAAATTTCCTTCAATTTTCTCACCATGAGACTGTTCTTGGTCATCATCGCACCCTTTTTCTGATTCCTCTGCCACCACTGTACTGATGTGATCCTGATTTTTGGTAAACGTTGTGCCAGCTCTCCTTTCGGAGCTCTAATGGGAAATTTGTTCCTATCAAGAGCTTTAGCTCACCACTATGATGGCCAAAATGGATTGAGTTGGATCTCTCTAATAGAATTCCACAACTAGGCTAAGAGCATTGAATAAGTTCACTCTCAGATGACCAAATAAGGACTTTAGACTTCAGATGAGCAAATCATAATTCAGTTGACTTGACACCATACCAAATAAGGACTTTAGACTTCAAAGAACAAATCATAGATTCAGACTTTAGTTGACTTTACATCATACCAAATAAACAAAAGGAACTAAACTGAACTGAAAGACCTCAGATTACAGACATGGAATGAGATAATTGGAATATATTCATATTTAGAAACAGGTTCACATATCGAGGTTTTGGAAAGGTTAATCTGAAAGTACAACTGTCACAATGCTCAACACTTAATGTTCTTAAGCTCACCAAGCTCTACAAGATACAAGATCAAGAATATGGGAGTAGTGACTAGTGACCAAAATCAATGACTGACTAGGGAAATCGATATATAGGTATTGGGATTGGACTCTGACTGATTGAAACACACACAGTGTAAGATAAATGGAAGATGGCTCCACCATGTAACTGAATGTCTTCCATGTAATTGCTGAAATAACGTCCAAGGCATCGATAAAGATTGGTTCCCGTCTTCTAAAGACCTCTTAAGCGAGAAGAGGTCTCGTCCAAGTGTGCGATGCCGAATATGATGTTTTGACAAGCTACAACAAAAACCATGAGACTCGTTAAACTATTCATAATGACATGAGGAAATGACACAAACTATAGACCACATAGTGCAAAGACATACAAAGGTGCCATACAGAATTATACAAAACGGAAGTAGTCAAGTGTGCAGTCCAAGCAAATGTATACACATGGAAATTTGGATACAATAACGGACTTTAATGTCTTATCGATGTAAACATTTGTTGATCGCTTTGGAGAGGGTTTTGATTTGCAAAGCATGTTGTGAATGTTTGCTCTGGCACATAAGGCATGAGGTCAAGGTTAGAGACATATAGGAAGGAGTAACATTAACTTCAAATGAAATCATTAACATACATATCATCATGGTGAGCAATAGCAAGAGAGAGAGAGAGTAATATTTTTCCCGTGAAGAGGTAGCTAAAAGGGCCCTCTCTAGTTGGAAAAACTTTTTTTTTCCGGCATATATGTATGCTTCTTTCTCTCGACGCATGTTCAGTGTAGATAACATGGCAATGATGGTTAAAAGTAGCCAAAGTTCACGTTGGCTAGCAACATTTTTTATGAAGGAATTTTCGAAGGAAACTCAGTCATTGATGCATGAGTTTTCCTTTGGAAACTCACTCCAAACTTGTCCGAATATGGCGGTGGATCCATAAATTCGAAGGCTCCTAAACTATAGAGTTGCTCCATGGCTGATATTAGAGCCTGAGGAGGCGGTGGATCCATAAATTCGAAGGCCAATAAATTGTTAATGCTTATATCTTGAGCTGCAAAGTTGTATTGCCTAGATGTACTCCTTGAATTTCATGGAAAGTTGTTGGGACACATTTCATTTAGCTATGCACTCTCTGTGTGTGTGCGCGTTGGCGGTGCCCTTCTGCATGCTCTTTCATTCTCTCATACACGATCTGGCACGTATCAATTTCTTCATGCGTAACCAACCTCTTCACCAAGCCTACAATCAAGATCTTCAGCATCCCTAATAGGAGAGAGAGAGAGAGAGAGAGAGAGGTTATTTGGACCAGATGCGATAATGAGGATGGCGTAGCAAAGGAAGGGTTCAAGAATGCAAAGGGCGCTGCTTGCAGCATTCATTATCGGGCAGCGCACGACATGCAATTTCACTTACAACGCTGTTGGCTGTTGTTCAGAGTGCATGCAAGCTGCTTCTTGAAGCGTCATTTTCATTTCGAGGTGTTTTCCAAGTAGCCTCATTTAAGACTTCAAGGTCTTCAGTGCTAAGGCCTGTCTGTGGTCTAATAAACCACAGTAAGTTCAAGATTGCATGTGCCCATAGATTGATGGCATCCTCTGCATATTCTGCTCTTGATGCAAACTTGACCAGTTATTTGGATTATAAAACCTCCTAGGTGCACCTCTATCCCTCATGTATTAGTTTTCTTGCGTTTTAGATGGATGGATCCTCAAAAAAAAGGGGGGACTCTCTGCTTCGCAATTCAAGTTGAATCCACCAGCTGTTTCTAGCTTCGTCTGATTGAGGAACTCTCTCATCACCTGATTTTTAGTGTATGGGTGATGGATTGCCCCTTTTTCTCTCTACCTGAGCAGCAGTTTTCTTGAGTTGAGCTTCAAAATTTGCATGCAAGTCCTACGTGCCAGTGCCTAGCTAATGCTTGTATGTACTGGCAAGATGCAAGACGCAGGTTGCAAGGCCTTCTGAATTCATGTATGGTAGATTCACGGTTCTGTTATGATTTTACTAAAGGATTAGCCCATTTAGACTTTCAAAGCTTACAACTCATTGCATGAAGTGTATTTTCCTCTTTAGCATATAAAAAAAAATCATGATACCTGTAGACATGATAGTGTTATAGTGTTCAGAACCAGAAGAAATGAGAAGGAGATGGTGCGAGGCAGACATCATTTTCGTCCTTCAATCTCAGAAAATTATAATCAATGCACTTAACAAGCTCTAACATCAAGGCAGAGAATGATAAGCGACGATATTATCATCTATCACCCTCTCAATAGAACATCCACTCTTCACGTACATAGGCTGTAATACTGCCGATTCAATAAAGGAAGGCCCCTTCCATGTAAGTAAGACGAGTGATAAACATATAATTCTTCCATGTAAGAATTTTGGAACCAGTATAGCAATAATTGATTAAATTTTGTAATGTTACAAATGTCAGATCACCACGTCTTCAATTCCTCTTACCAGTGACTCGTTCTCCATAAACATTTTGCACCAAAAAAAAAAGTATCAAAGGCACATATGTCATTGAAAACTGCCCAAATTAGTCATTCGTATGCAATAAATGAAAAGGTATTCCGCAAAAAAATGAGGTCAGGACTCTGTTGGATTATGCAAGTGAAAAGCCGAGCAGCTACCAGTGAAGGGTAGAAGCCCAAAATAATGCTCTCCAGGGTTTGAAAACTTCAAGAGTCTAGTAGTCTAGGCCACCCATACCAGCTCCCATAGCAGCACTCTCTCGCTCTTCCTTCGGCACTTCACTGACTACTGCCTCTGTGGTGGTCAGTAATGAAGCTACACTGCATAAAGTCGGGCACAGAACTAGTTATAAAGATGTACACATTAACCAGAAGACTGGCAAATGTTCCAATACATAATAACATACCTGGCCGCATCTACAAGAGCAGTTCTTATAACCTTCACGGGGTCAATAATGCCTGCCTTCACCATATCAACATACTCTCCTGAACCAAACATGGATTGTTACTACTACCCAAAGCAAAATTACTCAGTTTGTCTGAATGACTGGGAAAATATTTAACCTTTCGCTGCATCGAAACCATAGTCGAGATTGTCTTGCTCGAGTAACTTCCCGATGACAACAGCTCCTTCGGCGCCAGCATTGGCAGCAATTATGAAAGTTGGAGCCTGTTAGGCACGCAACCCATCAATATGAAGAAATCCATAATCAGGCAAAAAAGGAGCAACCTCAATGTGTCCCATTCACCTTAATGGCATTTTGAATAACTTGAATACCAATCTTTTGGTCAAAGTTATCTGACTTCAATTTATCCAAGGCCTTGGATGCGTACAGCAAGGCAACCCCTCCACCTGCATATGATCAGAATTTTAAATTAACATTGTCATCCTCAAACCAATTGCTGAACTTCCTAGATACAAGATGACAGACCATTCATGAATTGTATGTTACAAATAGCGGCCTCAGAAATTTTAAAGACTGGCAAACTAAATCAAGAAACTTGGAGAACGAAGAAAGCAGACAACCATCTACCTGAGCTAGAGCACACGGTCAGAGCAATGAACAGAAGTGAGAGGTAGTAATATTGTGGGCAAGAGATTTCGACCATTAAGCACTAAGCATAGCTAATCTACAACCTTCAAAAGAACTTTCAACTTTCAAGATTATAGGCCCTTTTTCACATACACACTCACTTTATCTGCAATGTGGACATGCTCCTAATCTTTCCGAGCCTAGGTAAGTCTAAGAAAGCAGGGCATTTTTCAAATGCCCACTCACTTGATGTGCCATGAAGGCAAGCTCTTCGACCTTTAGATCCAAAGCCGAGGAAAGCTAGGGGTGTCTCAGCTGAAACGGGACGGGCATCACGTGCCAACGGAAAAGAACAGACTGAACAACTTTAAGCACTTCAAATAACAACTGAACTGAGAGTGATACACGACACATGAGACACGGAGTGGTGGAGTTCCACCCCAAGAGAGCATTGGCCCGAGACCCTGGCACCCCTTTCGGTATTTCTTTATATTGCTTCAACAAGGTACAACTCCCATCTTCATATTGCTTCAACAAGGTACAACTCCCATGGTTCTGCTCTGCATCTCCCGTAGGTAGACTCCCAAAGTGAGAGCCCGTGGGTCATATTTAAAGGCCCTTGGCTTGAAAAGAAATTACATGAAAAGCAACAAGTTCTAAAAGCATCTGATCCAAAAACTGACGCCCAAAGCTGCCAGTGCGTTCCACGAAAAACCGTACAGCTGCCACGTCATCAATGTAAAACACGGACGTCTGTACAGCTGCCACATCAAGATGTCAGCGCAATTCACAGGATGATCGTATAGTCCTGCTACGTCATCAGCTTCATACGTTGGCTTTATTTTATGATGGGCCCCATCGGACGACAACCTCATAAGTTGGTTTAGACTTCTTCTGGTGTTGCTCCTTGAGGTTTAAGCCCCTTGGCCAGGATCTGTAGGTTGACTCCGTTCTTCAATGGATTGACACGTCATCAGCTTGTCCCTTCTTGAAAGAAGAGTAATCGTCCGCGATTACAGTATACCTACAAAACAACTCAAGTTAGCTCAAAAATTTCCAAGGGACATTCAGAGGAACAATCACTTTTTTCATTCCAAATCAGAGCTCTTGATGTTCCTACTATATTCTTATTCCCGATCGGAGCTCTTGATATTCTGACGTAGCAAAATTAGCCATCACACCCAAACCGCGTGATCTGTAACGGGTGTCTATGGACTAAAATTACATACACAAGCAACCTCACCCAATTAAGAATATTCAATAGTTGGCACATCACAATGCGACACAAGCTCACATGTGCATGTTTCAAGACACAACGAACAACGCCGCTAAGCACTCCCCCGAGACAAGATGGTCTGCGATATGAAGCTACTCGACGACGGCCTCATCACTCCCCTCGCAAATAACCTAAAAAGGTCCACGTCATGAGCTCAAAGGACTAATACAACCAAACGCTCCCTGTAACCGGCCTGTTATCTTCAAAAAGGGCAGTAGACTTTACTTCAAACCTTGATTTAGCTTTCACCCATTATTAGTCGTCTATTCTACCTCTGCTATAATGACACAAGAGAGGGGAATGGGATACAGATGCTAGAATGCATCTATATGCGAGTCAGACACTAGATTGGCCCCTATATAGGCGCCCCTTTCGGTATTTCTTTATTCTTTTACAGTTAAGAGGAAGTACAAAGAGTGCTTATAGCACTAAACCTGTATCCCGCAATTCTTAACCTGTATCCCGCAGTTTCTATCCTGTTTGGAGGAATTTGGGCACCATAACGACGCAAAACCCTGCCCAAAACAGTCTGCAAGTAGGGAATCCTAAGGAGACCACTGTCCTTGTCCCGATTCCACCTTTAATTGACCAAAACAGAGCATAACCAGCCTCTGTAATTTCTGGTTATTGACTAGTTTTTCTCTGTTTTCAACTCCCTGTAGCCCCTACACTGTTCCCTGCACCTTGGGCTAGTTGCCCCTTGAATCTGGAAGGATTTAAGGCATCGAAACAGCCCCAAACCTGCAAAAATCAAAGTTCCGGGAATCCTAATCTGTATCCAGCAATACAACACCTGTTTTGGCTAAATTTTGGCAACACAACGGCTCCAAAATTGACCCCAAACAATTCCCAACACAGGAACTTGATTCAACTAACAAAAACCCTCTGATTCCAACTCAAAAAGAGCAATTACAGCTCGCTGGAATTTCTGGTTTTTCACTTGTTTTGAGCCCCAACACTTCACAGAAGTGTTCTCTGACAATTGGGCATTGTTCCCAATGCATCTGGCATCCATACGACTGCAAAACAGTAAATTTCAGACCGCTGTATTTTCTGGTTAGGACCTGTTTTTGACCTAATTTCAGCTGTCAACTGTCCTTGCACTAATCCGAATGCCTTGGACTACGTGCCCCTTGATTCTGGCATGATTCCGAGCACAAAACAGTCCCAAAACAGCCCAAAATCAGCAATAAAACAGTGCTGATTTTTGTGTGTTTACTTGAGAGGTTATCACCCTCTTGTTTCCCCGCTTTGGAGTAGCATTTAGCTACTCTTGTTCCTCTTCAGGGAGGCTCTTGCCTCAGCAATAGAGCATCAAACCACAAGACTGTACATGGTCAATCTGATGAGCCCACTAGAGGGGCATAACCATAAAGAATAGGGAAGAGAGAGAGCAGTGAGAGGTGTGCAGGTCATGACATCCTGCACCTTACTGTACATAGAGGGTAAGCCAGCACTCCATTGAAGCTCTCCCACCTGTGACAGCACTCAAAAACCAGCTCACAACTCAAAATCACGTTTTTGCCTTCTCTTTAAGTAGTAAACTGGCCTCAGAGTGCCAAGTGTCACTCATTTGTGCATTTTCCCGCTTTAGACCCTCGGGTCTAAAAATATCTCACCTGCAGCCTCTGTTGACTTGGCCACAGAGTAACAAAATGATCCCCATGTCAAACTGCACGTAATGACGCGAAGACATTTTGCAGTCCAAAAATAACAGTCCCTAAAATTTAGGAGTTTCTGCCATTACATTCTTCTACGTCATCTGACCCTCTTTGTACACTGCAGCAACACCCAGAACTGAAATGTAGCCTATGTAGCAAAGGATTCCGCTTTGGCTGGCCAGTGACCCCACTTTGGCTAACCATAGTCCTTGTCCCACCTTAGTGCTCTTTAAGCCCTCAGGCCTGGACTCTCTCTGAACAGTTCCACACTGGCTATGCAATGCAGGGCAGTTAGATTTCCAGAGCGGTGTTTCCAAAAGGTAAAACAAACGAAATTCTTCGAAGAAAGAGAAAATAAACAAAAATGGAATTGCCACTGGCTGGTGACACTCCCCAAACTCCAGCCTGCGTCGCTTGGAGGTTTTTAGCATATAACCAAGCATACAACCAAACGCTCCACGGACATCCTATTTGCGTCATTCGAAGGTTTTCCAATGTACAACGAAACTCATTCCGCCTGCTAAACGAAACGCTCCTCAGACATCTCGTCTGCGTCGTTCCAAAGTTCAGACAATACCAAAACAACATTTTTCACTACTAAACCCGAGAGTAAATCACCAAGCATTGAAACTAGTATTAAAACCAGAGTCAAGCAATTCAAATCGGCACAAAGACTGGTTTAAAATAAACACCATCAATTTCAAACAAATTGAAAAACGCATCACGAAACAAGTTCTCAAACAAAATTCAAAAACCTGTTAAATCAAACTGAAAGAGCATTCTCGAAGTTAGTCGCACTCGAAAGTCGATTGGGCTTCCGTCGTGAAGCTTGCACCAAAAATTAGGATTAGATTTCTTCAAGTTGTAGCCGATCGTAGTATGGTCCGAAAGCTCTTGAACAGATAGTGTTCCTATAGCGGTGATGGTAGTCCCAAGACATAGCAATCACATTGGGCATCTAAGGTCCTTCTTTACACCTTCGATTACCTCAAATGGCGCCTTCCCCGTAAAAGAGTGAACCGTGTTATTGTAGGCAAATTCCACCAAAGGCAAGTACTTTTCTCATTGAGTCTTCTGATCCCAAATGTAAGACTTCAATAAATCGAAAACCACTGAATTGGCTATCTCAGATTGCCCATTTGTCTGCCGATGGAATGAGGATGAGAAATGCAACTACATGCCAATGTTCTCCTAGATTGCCGATTAAAACAAACGTTGTGAATCAGGGATCTCTGACCGAGACTATCGACTCAGACATGCGATGTAACCGAAAAATATGTGCAGTAAACAGTCTCGCCAAATGATCAAGCTTGACCGTCTTCTTTACCGGAATAAAGTGAGCTTGCTTGCTAAATCTATCAATGATTGTCCAAATGCCATCATGCCGACTTTGAGTCTTGGGAAGATCAAAAACGAAATCCATAGCAATACTTTCCCAGGGGCGGGAGGAAATGGGTAAAGGCTGTAGAAGTCCTGGTGCCTTGTGTCTATCAAACTTGACCTTTTGGCATACTAAACAACTGCGAACAAAGTCATCCACATTCTTTTTGAGGCTCGGCCAATAGAAGTAACGCTCAACACCCTTCAGGGTGGTATCTATGTCGCGGTGGCCCGTAAAAGGTGGACCATTAATGGCACTCTGTCAAAACCTTTTCCCTCAAAGGTTGTGTAACGCACAACATCGTTTTCCGCATCAAATAGCCGTCCTGTATGGAAAAGCCTGAAACTGTCTCTCCACTCTGCATCTATGTAAAAAAGTCGCAAAATCAAGATTTGCTTCGGTAATGTATCGCAGAAATAGCCATAACCATGGGCTTCTGAGACAATGAATCTACCACCAAGTTCTTTTATCCTTGGACATGGACAATCTGGAAGTGAAACTGTGACAGGATGTTAGTCCATCGCATTTGCTTTTCCGAAAGCAGCTTCTGTGACACATTCTGATGATCCGTAAAGACTGTGAAATCAACTCCGAGAAGATAGTGTGCCATTATGTAAGAGCATGGATAACTACCAATAGCTCTTTTTCATAAATCTGTGCTACCAACTCTCGACGTGAAAACATTCTGCTCTCGTAAGCAATGACATGGCCTTCTTGCATCAAAATTGCTCCCAAATTACGACCACAAGAATCACAAAAAACTTCGAATGGCTTTTGCAAGTCTGGCAAAGCCAACACTGGTCCTGTAGTCAACTTCTGTTTGAGAATAACCTCTGTCAATCCCCACGTGAAAGGGACTCCGTTCTGAGTCAATAAATGCCAAGGAGAAGCTATCTCTACAAACTTTCTAATGAACCACCGACAATAAGAGCATAAGCTCAAAACGCTTCGAACTTCATGAACAATTTTTAGGTCAAGTCAATCGCCAATAGTCTCAAATTTCAATTTTGGTCAAGTCCATCTGTACTCCTTCTGCTAAGACGTTGTGTCTCAAGAAATGTATCTCGGGTAAGAAAAATTCACTCTTTCGCGTTTATGTTACCCGAATGCATAGCAAATCCTTGCTTAGCATGTCCCCTACTCAAACTCTTTTGTAACTCTGAACTACATGTCACAAGTTGGGCTTGCCCCAACAACTGCCCCCCTTAAACCAAACTTGGGATCCCCTTGCCACAAAATTGGTTAGATTTATTAGGCTCAGTTTGGCACTCTTCTGGTTCAGAGATTGAACATGTTCACTCTGAAGGAAGTAATCTCGGATCTCTTTGGGAAGTCCACAACAAAATCGCTCGATTTGCTGCTTAGAAGTGACCTTCTTAAAAGAAGAGGCAAGTCAAAGAGCATCCCAAAATCTCTCACAATAAAAGTATCCAAAGTGTCAGCCTTGGACATCCGAAGATGGTTCCAAGCGGTAATCACATCTCGTTTGTACTCCTTAGTCAGCCAAGAGGAAATAAAATGTTGCTTGAACTTTAACCACTTTGTCGAGGCTTCTTTCCTTAAGAAGAGAGTGGGCCACCACGTTCGTCCATTTACTTTCAAAAATGATGCTACCCTCCTGTGTTTGGAGTGCTCTGAGTAGCGCCCTCCAGAGAACGCTTGTCAAACTGTTGAATAAAGGCTAAAGACTTGGGAGCATCTCGAAACCTTGAAAAGGTTTCAAACTTTACTGCCTGTCCACCCTCCTTGAATTCCTTAGTCTTTTTGCCCTTGTCCTCGAGAAAATCATACTGGTTGGCTTTGTAAAAGTGCTGCTTCTTTGAATAAAACGTGTGGTCATCGAAGTCCGAACTCTCAAAAGAGGATGAATCCTTGTCAATGTCGAGATCTACGGTATGGGCTGCTCTTCTTGGCCTTCTTCTTGTTCTTTCTTCGTTTCTTGCCCTTTCTGTCCTCACCACTTGAATCAAAAGAGGAAGAGTTATCCGAACTGTCAGAGGAAGATGAGGACGAACTAGACAATCCTTCCAAGTGTACATGCTTCTTCTATTTTCCTGCATTAGATTGAAGTTCCCTTGCTGCGTTTCTTCGCCTCCAAAAGTTGGTTGACGCGTCTTTCGACAACGTCATCGAGTTTATCTTCAGTAAACATCCTTGAGATAGGAGGTTTCTTGAGGACCGACTTTAGTGGGGTATCAATGCCTTTCTACCAATAAATATGCACTTCATCAATCGGGTGCCGGGTCAAAAATTTGGCACATTGTGGATCCTGCGCAAACTCGAGCATCTGCTTTGCGCAATCATCAATCGGCTACTGACGTTGCATCTCTATTAGTTGATACTCCGCGGGCCGAGGTGGCCCATATTCTTAATCAGCTAATCCATTCGAATTCCCCGTGCTGCCTCCCGTTCCAGAAGTGTCAGGAAGGTTCGTATGATTTTTGCGAGAATCATCACTAGAATCCATGTGTGTTGCAGAAAAAGGAATCGCATTTCCCGGTAGAAAAGAGATCGATTGAGCTCTGATACCATTGTAGCAAACTTGGACCCCCAAAGTCGAAAATCTGGCACGACACACAAAAGATAATCGCTTTAAAATACTTCGCTTAAATCACAGTTCAATTGAGTTGTCACGGCCTGGCGTAGTTTCGTGCCCAAAGAGATTGGCCCCAAAGACTATCGCCCCTTTTCGTATTTCTTTTTATATTAATGCTTGAGCAAAGTACAATTTCCCACGGGCCCTCTCTACTCGAAGGCTCATCAACACTTCTAAACCAAAGAGTGGCCCGAGGTCTAATTTAAAGGCCTTTGGCCATGGAAAAGCAATTACATGAAAATCCGTCAAACTCAAAAGCACAGGGCTCCCAAAAGTTAGCGCTACTTGCAACCAATGCAAAATCCGAAAATCTGTACGCTGCCACGTATGCACAACCAGCACAAAAACCGACCGTCTGTACAACCTGTCAATGTGATTTGTGGTAGGTCCGTACAGGCAGTCCACCAGCTCCTTGGTTGATTCCTAGTGTCCCTAGGGCCCTGTCGGAACAACTTACAAGTTCGGTTTTTGTCTGTTAGGCATACCCCGTCACCTGTTTGTGACAAGAGACCCTCTCAATACATATTTAAAGGCCCATGGCCTCTCACAAAAGCAGTACATGAAAAGCTTCAAATTCAAAAGCTACTAGCTCCAAAAGCTACCAACGAAAAACACGAAAATCCGTACGCTGCCACGTTAGCACTAGACAGCACGTTTCTCGGGATTCCATACCTGCCACGTCAACATGTCAACGCACTTCGTGGAACATCCGTACAGCTGTCTACGTGAACGTTTCCGAGCAATACTGCCACGTCATTAGTTTGTGAAATATCCCTCTCTTGAAAGAATTGTAATCACCCTCGATTACGCCTACAAAATCATACATGAGCCATCAACTGGTTCAATAGACACTGACTTTAAGTATCGACACACTAGATGACACAAATCCAACGCTTGCACAAAGACGACAATCATTGAACATCAAATCACATAGAATTTATTGAGATCTAGGACCATAATTCATAGTTCACAGATCACACACTTAATTCATATTGAACATAGTGTTTCGATCATTCAATCTAGTCATCTCATCCGTCCGAAAACATAATCACAACAGTGAGCACACAAAAATCAGATTCATTTTCGAGAATTCCAGTTCTAAATTCTTCATTCATTGAACATGCAGTTCACAGATCACACACTTAGTTCATATTGAACACAGTGTTTTGATCATTCAATCTAGTCATCTTATCCGTCCGAAAGTCTTGATGCACCTAGATCCCTGTGTAGCCATCTCATCTCATCTCTCGCGAACTCAATGCGCTCACCGTAGTATCCAGTCATCTAATTCGTATGGAAATCTTGATGTACTAGAATCATTCACTATCATCATTCAATCAAATTTCAAACAAAATTCACGATTCTTTTCTTGAATTGTGATCAAGTTCATTCTTGAGTTGTTATTGCTCCCAATTGCTTTTATATGCAAATTCTTCACCATCTCATCCTCGATTTCACAGATTCGAATTCCTCGCTCTTATCTACACACACAAACAAAAATTCTTCCAAAAACATTAATTTCACACGTAAATCAAAGTCATCTTCGAGAATTCACATTTCAAAGTTCTTCATTCATTAAGTCATAAAGCAGAATACTGTCATCACATCAATATCCCTTTAAGTTACCTTTCCAAAATTTGCTCTGGAGCAAGTATCTTTTGTTTTGTTTTAAGAGTCGGGTAGGGCACTCCCGACCGCTCTCCTCATACACCGGAAAAGTGTACAAGAAGAACGACCACGACTATGCACCCAGAATCCTAAGGCAAACGCTTTTGTCACTAGTTTCCTCTAGACTACGAGAGGCCAGAGTGAACTACTTTCTTAGGGCCATGACCCATTCCATTGAGAGACCCATTTCGCTAACTTGATATGGGCGTGACAGCGACCAAGTACCTTTGTTCAAAGGCCCAGGTACTGCGGGACTTGCTTCGGACTTCCCTTTGGAGTTGCCTCCTCCAGGTAACTTATCGCTCACTTCACTAAACCGCCCTTGTAACCCGACGGTTGTCCCCTAGGAAATGTCATACTCGCTTGGAAGGGCGTCGGCTCACAGGTGGCGTCTGTTGAGGTTGGTGGTGTCTCCCTTTTGCACCTCCCAACCCCTTTTAGGTGAAGTTGATTATAACAGATTTGGACACTCCAAGTCGAGAATCTACCGCGACAGCACAAATAACCACTTCAAAACAGTTCACAGTTCACAATTGATTCGACACTGGCCCGACGGAGTTCCATGCCTAGAGATATTGGCCCCAAAGACTGGTGCCCCTTTTTGTATTTCTTTATGTATTAATCTGTGTTCAAAGTACAAGAGTGCGGGCAGGCGCTCACACTCGGACTCTGCATCCAGATGCTCTGAGTTGTGAGAGGCCAACCCGCGTATTTAAAGGTTACAAAGGTATGCTAAAAGCAGAGCCCAAAAGCTGAAAATCAAAAGTCCCAAAAGCTTTTTATAAAAAGACTGTCCATAAAAAGTTGCCCTTAAAAATAAAGCAAAGAGCTTCTCTCTCTCTCTCTCTCTCTCTCTCTCTCTCTCTCTCTCTCTCTCTCTCTCTCTCTCTCTCTAACTTGCGTAAAATAAAGCAAGACTAGCGTAGAGTTTCCAATCTTCATTTGCACAGCCAAATTATGTAGCCAAAAGCAAGTCCAAAAGCTTCAGTAGGGATTCCGTACGCTCAGCCTTGAAATTCCATACATGCCACGTCAGCAATATTCAACAGGGTTCCATTTCAGCCACGTCATCTATTCTGCCCACCATGTCGGGATTGTTCCCAGCCAAAGGGGAGGTGTGTGTGCGTACTGCGCAACCACGTCACCAGTTTGTGACATACCCCCCTCTTGAAAGCATTGTAATCGCCCTCGATTACGCCTGCAAAATAGATAGAAGCCATAAACTGTCTTAGCAGACACTGACTGTTAGCACCGATGAACTAGGAACACACATCTAGCACATGTACCAATCGACAATCACATCACAGGTAAAAGACTTGGACACTCCAAGTCAAGAATCTATCGCGACAGCACCAAATAACCACTTCAAAACAGTTCACAGTTCACAATTTATACGACACTGGCCAGGCGAAGTTCCGTGGCTAGAGATATTGGCCACAAAGACTGACGCCCCTTTCGGTAATTCTTTTTGTATTAATCTATGTTCAAAGTACAAGAGTGCGGACAGGCGCTCACACTCAGACTCTGCGTCCACATGCTCTGAGTTGTAGAGGCCTGCTCACATATTTAAAGATACAAGGGATGCCAAAAGTTGAGCCCAAAAGCTGAAAATCAAAAGCCTAAAAATAAAGCAAAGGCTCTTTCTCTCACAAGCTCTCTTGAGCAAAGAGAAAATACAGCAAAAGCTTCTCTCTCTCTAACCCTGCGTGACCACACCCCTTTGATGATGGCCCCCGAATTGGCCGCCTATTATAGCCCACACTCTTCCATTTTGCAAGTCTTAAGTTTGATCCTGTTTTTTCTCCGGGTGATCATTTTTAAATCTGATGGAGACTAAAATTAATATTTTTATGTTTAGGTCATCCTAAAAAGCACATTGCTTTTCAAAAACGTTGACAAGCTAAAACTAGCGTAAAAAGGAAAAAAAAAAGCAAAATTTTCTAAAATTAAACCACGGGTTCTCCTCGTCTACTGGAATAAGAAAGCGGACTGGCTTTTCACTAAAAATCATGAAAAGCTAAAAATAGCATGAAAGCCACACGAAAAGCAGATTTCTACAAAATTGAACCATAGCTTCCGCGAAACACATAGATTAAGGATCCGACCTTACTTTAAACTTTAGGACACAAAAGAACTTCACGAATAAGCCTGTGACTGGAATTCAACACTTCAAGACAAACCACTGCCTACAAGCTGTCCCACTTTATCGGACTGAAATTCCTCTACTCCAACCCAATTTTGGTAAACATAACCACAGTAGAAGTCTCCACGGACAAAATCCCAAGTAAACATTGACTTTCCACGCACTTTAGAGCTCTTTGCAAAACTTGGCAAAAAATTAGAGCTGCTGAATTCTCTGTTTTGCGCTCCGATCCATGTGCCGATCACTTTTCTGGGTAGCCCTTGAGCTCTCGCACATGTAGGGTCACTTGCCCCTTGAATTAAACGAGATTCCTCGCGGGAAATCTCTCTAAATTGTCTTGTACAAAGCACCCAGTGCTTTCCCGAGGCTCCCCTGACAAATAAACGATCCAAACGCTTCCACCTAGCCCTCACCAAGCTGTCCAAACCTGTCCATAGCTGTAATTGCATGTTTTTGACCCAATTACGCCAACATAACGGTGCAAATATCCATGTAGGTCAAAAGTACACGTCAAGGACACTTTCCCTTGTGGTATGGAAGCTTTCCAGTGAGCTGCAGGTCAATTTCAGCATGCTGTAATTCTCTGTTTTGCCACTCTTAGGTGCTTACTACCCTGTACACGCATCCCAAGGCCTTTCCGAGGCTCCCCTGGCAATTCCCTGCAGTTTAGGTGCAAAACCCTAAACCTGCAAAAAAACACAACAGGCTGTAATTCTCTATTTTGAACCTTTTCGGGTGGAGCGAGCATGCCTACATGTGTCTCACGTGCTCCCGCACGCAATGAGACAATTCTCCTGTAAATCGGACGAGTTTTCACTCGAGAAAACTCTCCGTTCTCGCATTCCTTCGCGATGGACTGTGCATATGTCACAAGGCAGGCACCACGTGCTAATAGAAAAGAACAGATTGAGCAAACTTTTTAACACTTCAATAACAACTGAACTGAAAGAGAGACGGCACGCGACACGGAGTGACGGAATTCCACCCCAGAGAGTATTGGCCCCAAACCTTGGCGCCCCTTTCGCTATTTCTTTATATTGCATCATCAAAGTACAAGCCGGTACTCCATACTCTGCACCTTCTCCAAGAAGCATGCCAGATGCATCATCAAAGTACAAGCCGGTACTCCATACTCTGCACCTTCTCCAAGAAGCATGCCAGATGCATCATCAAAGTACAAGCCGGTACTCCATACTCTGCACCTTCTCCAGGAAGCATGCCAGAGAATGAGCCCTAGCCTCATATTTAAAGGCCCTTGGCCTAAAAAGCAGTTTACATGAAAAGCTTTCAAACTCAAAAGCTTCTGGCCCCAAAAGTAGTTTACATGAAAAGCTTTCAAACTCAAAAGTTTCTGGTCCAAAAAGCAATGCCAAAAGCTGCCAGCGTAAATCACGGAAATCTGTACAGCCTGCCACGTCATCATGCCAGCGCAATTTTCGAAAATCAGCCACGCTGTTGCAGTTTAGGGTTAGGGTTTCCAAAATTAGGGTTTAAACGGTTAGGGTTTTTGGAATTAGGTTTCAGCAGTTAGGGTTTTTGGAATTAGGGTTTCAACAGTTAGGGTTTCTGGAATTAGGGTTTCAACACTTAGGGTTTGTGGCAGAAATTAGGGTTAGGGTTTTCTGCTCTCGGGCAACCACGTCATCACTTTGTGACACTTCTTCTGTTACTTGTTCTTCTTAGGGTTTAGGCTCCTCGGCCACATCTGTAAGTTGGCTCCATTCTTTAGGCTTTGACACGTCAAAAGTTTGTTACATCTCCCCTTCTTGAAAGAGAGTAATCGTCCTCGATTACAACATATCTGCAAAACAACTCAAGTTAGCTCAAAAATTTTCGAGGGTCATTCCGAGGGACAATCAGTTTGCTCTTTTTATTAAGGAGTTAGCTTCTCCTTTCTGCTCTTTTGATCAAGGAGTTAGCTTCTCCTTTCTGCTCTTTTGATCAAGGAGTTAGCTTCTCCTTTCATCTATATCAAAACTCTTGATATTCCGGTGTAGTAAAATTAGCCAACACACCCAGACCGTACTGATCTTCCACGCGTGTCTTGATGCACTAAAATTACATACCCACGTAATCTCATCCAATTAGGAATATTCAGTAATTGGCACATCACAATGCAACACAAATGCTTACATATGCATGTTACAAGACACAACAAACAGCGCCGTTGAGCACTCCCCCGAGACAAACGGTCTGCGGTATGAAGCTACTCAACGACTACCTCGTCACTCCCCCCGCAAATAACCTAAAAAGGTCCGGGGCATGAGCTCAGAGGACTGTACAACCAAACGCTCCCCATACCGCGGTCTGCATCACTTGGAGGTTCAAACATACAACCAAACGCTCCCCAGGCACACCTGCGTCGTTCGGAGGTTTTCTAGCATACAACGAAACGCTCCCCACGCATCGGCCTGCGTCGTTCCGAGGTTCAAACGATACCAAAACAGTATTTCTCACTTCTCCACCCAGGAGTAAAAATCACCAATCAATGAAACCAGTATTGAAACCAGAGTCAAACATTTCAAATCGACACCAAAACAGGTTCAAAACAGATACCATCCATTTCAAACAGATTCCAATCAAGATCACCAAACAAGATCAAACAAAACTCAAACTTAAAAAGCAATCTCGACATCAGTCGAGCTCGAAAAGTCGATTACTTTCCATCCTTAAACCTGCATCAAAATTAGGGTTAGGTTCATTCCATAAGGTCGTAGCCGAGCACAGCATGGTCCATCAGCTCTTGAACAAACAGTGTTTCTTTAACGGCGATGGTAGTCCCAAGAGATAGCAATCACACCGAACCTCCAAGGTCATCTGATCGGACATCTACTGGGAGATGTCGAGAAACTTCAAGTTATAATCTACTAGGGTTTCCATGGAAAGCATTTCAAGATACCCCACTTTGCCAGAAGTTGCACTCCGAAGGAAGATGTCAGAAACCATATAACTTCGGGCAAAAATTTTCTTGAAAGCTTGCCAAGTACTTGGAGTATGCTGCTTGGTAGCTGTAGACATCAACATCTGCATGGCACTGCTTCTGAGAAAAAAAAAACAGTGACTTGAATCAAATCTGGATCCTTCTCTTGCAAGTGATCTTAATTGGCTTATGCCCTGTAAGACACTGCGGTAAAGACGGGAGCGTGCCCGATGCACGATGAAGGGTGGGAGTGACTAATAAGCCCGGGGTCGGAGCACGAATATACCTCGAATCAAATTCCAATAGCTCTATCTGCTCTTTTGTAGGACCGGTATGCTTTTAGAAAAGTACACGCCTAATGCTCTGATACCACTGTCACAAGGCGGGCACCACGTGCTAATAGAAAAGAACAGATTGAGCAAACTTTTTAACACTTCAATAACAACTGAACTGAAAGAGAGAGACGGCCACGCAACACGGAGTGACGGAATTCCACCCCAGAGAGTATTGGCCCCAAACCTTGGCGCCCCTTTCTGTATTTCTTTATATTGCATCATCAAAGTACAAGCCCGTACTCCATACTCTGCACCTTCTCCGGGAAGCATGCCAGAGAATGAGCCCTAGCCTCATATTTAAAGGCCCTTGGCCTAAAAAGCAGTTTACATGAAAAGCTTTCAAACTCAAAAGCTTCTGGCCCAAAAAGTAGTTTACATGAAAAGCTTTCAAACTCAAAAGTTTCTGGTCCAAAAAGCAATGCCAAAAGCTGCCAATGTAATCACGAAAATCCGTACAGCCTGCCACGTCATCATGCCAGCACAATTTTCGAAAATCAGCCACGTTGTTGCAGTTTAGGGTTAGGGTTTCCAAAATTAGGGTTTGCAGGTTTTAGGGTTAGGGTTTTCAGAATTAGGATTTCAACAGTTAGGGTTTTTGGAATTAGGTTTCAACAATTAGGGTTTCTGGAATTAGGGTTTCTTAGGGTTTGTGGCAAAAATTAGGGTTAGGGTTTTCTGCTCTCGGGCAACCACATCATCACTGTGTGACACTTCTTCTGTTACTTGTTCTTCTTAGGGTTTAGGCTCCTCGGCCACATCTGTAAGTTGGCTCCATTCTTTAGGCTTTGACACGTCAGCAGTTTGTTACAGCGTACCTGAAGGTGATTAGCAATTAGCTAATCCGATTTGTGAACAAAAGACTCTTGCCTTGGCAAACGCACATAAAACGCCCAAAAGTGTACATGGTCATCTGAGAAGCCCAACTAGTGGGACATTACCATAAGTGCAAAGGGGAGAGAGAGATGCGCGAGAGCAAATCGTCACGCTACATAGAGCAAGGGAGAAGGCAAGCTTTCTAGTAAAGGTCTGAGCACCTGCACCCACTACTCACACACACACTGTAGCACACACTTCATGAAGAAAATCAGCCTCCTCTCAATTTGGGCGTCCATTAGCTGGGATGAGACTGGCAAATTCGCCTGGAGCCGCCATGTGTCCAGTTTGCCTCTTTTGAGTTAATTCCCTACCCACCAACTTATAAGTGTAGCGAGGGGCCTAAATGACCTTGAACTGAGCCTAGACACCCTTTTACTGCTCGGATTGTAGTGCCAATTGGCCCAACCAACTCGTAGCAACGTGCCCTTCCTGACTGCGAATGAAACTCTCGGTCGTTGGCCATTTCACATTGGGATGCAATGTCTGGCCATTTGCAACTTCAAAAAGAGGGTCCCAAAAATTGAACAAAAATCACCGAAACAAAATTAACAACTCAAGTTAGCAATTGCCACATCCTCATGACATACCGCCCTCTTAAAATCACAAACGTCCTCGATTGCGTGCCATATATACATGCCATAGATGATCTTGTGTGGTAAGCACCCCTTTTATCATCGCATGTATCCGCAAGAAAGACCGTCAAAACATGTGTACAAATGACTTAATGAGGCCTTTATAATTTTGTCAAATTGTACACTGCTATTGCACTGAATCCATTAGTACATTTGATGTGCTAGCTCTATCATTTACCCCTCCTTTGCAGACATTGGGTTGGGGCATACATAGCCTGTAACCCAAAGGTCTCAAGGTAAAGCTACAATACATTTGGTAACTCTAAGTTCATGCTCCTCCATCCACTTTGCATCCATAGGTGGATAGTTCTTAAACTTCACCAAATAGCATCTTGCAACCTGTCCCTTAACTTTTACGTGTGCAAAAGGCTCTTGCCTCTGCAAACGAGCATTATTCCACAATACTGTGACGTACCACCCACGACCAAGTAAGCTCAAATTTCAAGATGATTTACCAATGCGTCATAGAATCCAAGGAATCGCCTCAGAGAATCGACGAGCAGCGTGTCACCTAGCAGACCCACATCACTCCCGCAGGAGATCTAGAGGCCAATCTACCACCCTGAGACCTCTCCCTATCTCATCTTGGTTCATACTTGCAAACCCTAAAAACGCAGCAAAAAATCAACCGTAATTTGACCACTTTTTGGCAGGGTGACCATGGGGAATTTCCTGTCTGTCCTGTGAAGAGGAACCCTCTTCCCTAGTGTCATCCGTCCTGTCAGCCATAGTGTAATTCCAAGTTCCTGTGCTTTGTGTCTTTGCTCAAAAACCAACCGAGGTTTACTTCTTGAGGAAAAAGTGATTTTGTCCCAGCAACGGAACCATGAAACCGGCCCGTAGGGTGATAGACATAGGCTTTCACCCGGTTCTTTACTTTAAACTTTAGGACACAAAGGAACTTCACGAATAAGCATGTCACTGGAATTCAACACTTCAAGACAAACCACGGCCTAGCAGCTAGAGCGCTACCAAGTAGAAAATGACACCCTGTTGGCCCCAAAGATTGGCGCCCCTTCGGTATTTCTTTATTCTTATAATACTTGAGAAAAACCTGTAAACTTCTACAAGCTGTCCCACTTTTATCGGGTTGAAATTCCTCTACTCCAACCTGATTTCGGTAACATAACCACAGTAGAAGTCTCCACGGACAAAATCCCAAGCAAACATATGGCGAGAAATTGCAGCTCGCTGAATTCTCTGTTTTACGCTCCGATCCGTGTGCCGATCACTTTTCTGGGTAGCCCTCGAGCTCTCGCACCTGTAGGGTCACTTGCCCTTTGAATTAGACGAGATTCCTCCCCCCCCTTGAATTAGACAAGATTCCTCGCGGGAAATCTCTCTAAATGGTCTTGTACAAGCACCCAATGCTTTCGCGAGGCTCCCCTGACAAATAAACGATCCGAACGCTTCCACCTAACCCTCACCAAGCTGTCCAAAACTTCAATGTCTATAATTGCAGGTTTTTGACCCAATTCCGCAAACATAACAGCGCAAATATCCCTGTAGGTCAAAAGTACACGTCAAGGACACTTTCCCTTGCAGTATGGAAGCTTTCCAGTGAGCTGCAGGTCAATTTCAGCATGCTGTAATTCTCTGTTTTGCCACTCTTAGGTGCCTATTGCTCTGTACACGCATCCCAAGGCCTTTCCGAGGCTCCCCTGGTAATTCCCTACAGTTTAGGTGCAAAACCCTAAACCTGCAGAAAAACATTGTAGGCTGTAATTCTCTATTTTGGACCGTTTCGGACAGAGGGAGCGAGCACGCCTACACCCGTCTCAGGTGCTCCCGCACGCAATGGGACAGTTCCCCTGTAAATCAGACAAGTTTTCACGCGAGATAACTCTCCGTTCTCGCATTCCTTCGCAATGGAACTGTGCGTACCTGAAGGGGAGTAGCAACTAGCTAATCCGGTTCCTGAACAGAAGGCTCTTGCCTTGGCAAATGCGCATAAAACCCCCAGAAGTGTACATGATCATCTGAGAAGCCCAACTAGTGGGGCATTACCATATGTGCAAAGGGGAGAGAGAGATGCGCGAGAGCAAATCGTCGTGCTACATAGAGCAAGGGAGGAGGTAAGCTTTCCATTAAAGCTCTCAACAATTGCACCCACTACTCACACACACTGTAGCAAACACTTCATGAAGAAAATGAGCCTCCTCTTTCAATTTGGGCACCCCCAGCTGGGATGAGCTGGGATGAGACTTGCAAATTCGCCTGGAGCCGCCATGTGTCCAGTTTGCCTCTTTTGAGTTAA
This sequence comes from Adiantum capillus-veneris, assembly GCF_014529385.1. Taxonomy (NCBI): domain Eukaryota; kingdom Viridiplantae; phylum Streptophyta; class Polypodiopsida; order Polypodiales; family Pteridaceae; genus Adiantum; species Adiantum capillus-veneris. The sequence goes on from NC_140937.1 coordinate 157,587,732, forward strand.
TTCCCTAGTACCCACCAACTTATAAGTGTAGCGAGGGGCCTAAATGACCTTGAACTGAGCCTAGACACCCTTTTACTGCTTGGATTCTAGTGTCGATTGGCCCAACCAACTCGTGGCGACGAGCCCTTCTGGGCTGCAGGTGAAACTCTCAACTGTTGGCCGTTTCCCATTGGCCACGCAATGTACGGCCATTTGCAACTTCAAAAAGAGGGTCCCAAATATTAAACAAAAATTGGAAAGAAACAACAACTTAAGTTAGCAATTGCCACGTCCTCGTGACAACCAGTACACGAGGGACTTAGAGACTGCTTTTGCCAAGGTCCGAGAGGCTTTATTAGCAAAATCTCAGGAAAGACATAAAAAGGCAACAGATCAACACCGTCACAATTTGAAATTAAAGGAAGACGATTGGGTGCTCTTACGTTTTGAGAAGACACGCCTAAGAAAGAAAAAGGGACAGGAGCGGCTTTTTCCAAAGCTTAGCATGAGATACTATGGACCTTTCTAGATAAAAGAAAAGATAAATGATGTCTCCTTTAGACTGAAGCTGCCCGATACTTTGAGAATTCGCAATGCTTTTCATGTGAGTCTCTTGCAACCTTTTAAAGGCGATGTGACCAATGATGGGGAGCGGAGCCAGATGAGCAACCCGAAGTGGAGGAAAGCGAGGAGATCCTCGTTCTGAAACACATATAGGCTCATAAAGATAGAAAGATTTGAAATGAATTTGAATGTGATTTGTCATGTGCTGTCATGTGATGTGACTGTCGATTGGTACATGTGCTAGATGTGTCGTGTCTAGTGCGTCAATACTAACAATCAGTGTCTACTAAGACAGTTTATGGCCTCTGTCTGTTTTGCAAGTGTAATCGAGGGCGATTACAATTCTTTCAAGAGGGGGGTATGTCACAAACTCATGACGTGGCTAGCCCTTGGACACACACGCTCCTGCTGACTCAGGCTGACAGACACATGGCAAGTCGTACGGAACGCCGAAAATCACGTTGATGATGTGGCAGGGAGTACGGACGCCCGAAATTTTCGCCGCAGATTACGATGATGACCTGGCAGTCCGTACGCTGTACGGAATGCCAAAAATTACACTGGCTGGTTTTTTATGGCAGCTTTTGGACGAATTGCTTTTGAATTAAAAGCTTTTGAGTTTGATGCTTTTGGGGCTCTGCTTTTGGGCATCCCTTGTACCTTTAAATAAGTGGGCAAGGCCTCACTTCTCATAGCATATGGACGCAAAGTCTGAGAGTGAGCACCTGCCTACTCTCTTGTACTTTGAACACAGATTAATACAAAAAGAAATACCGAAGGTGACGCCAATCTTTGGGGCCAATACCTCTGGGCACGGAACTACGCTGGGCAGTGTCAATTCAATGAATTGTTTTGAAGTGAATCTCTATCGTGTCGCGGTAGAATCTCGACTTGGGGTGTCCAAGTTTGTTACAACATCTTCATATTTCTAATGCATGTCTTCAATGATGCGATCTGTCGTGTCGATCGAAGAAGGTATGATTGCAAATATCCATGCTAGGATTTCTTTATGTTGAGGTGGTCGAGCACACACACAAGGTCAACTACCCTCTCGCAGGTGCACCACTATTGTAACCCCCAGTATAAAGTGTTTGCATTTCCTATGCTCAAGGCGCACAGTCCTGCACGCAATGGCAGGTCCTGCAACTCCCTGAGGGAGCGAAGCGTCCTTGAGCAAAACCCTACAACACACTCAAACACTAGAGAGAAAAGAAAATCAAAAAATTAGCGGATTAGTGCAAAATCTTCAAAGCTCTGATACCAATGTCACGTGCAACGGAATTGAAATGATGAAGATCCAGTTTTACACTTCCACAATCCTTTACTTCTTTCCTAGCATTAGTGATTCCTTTTAGCTTGAATGACGGTTCCTTTTACCTTTCCCTGAGAGAGGGAATGAGAGAGTGCGGTAGAGATGTGTAGACAAAGAGAGAAAGAGAGAGGAGGAGAATGACACCTGATGGGGTCCCAACAAATCCTCAAGGGTCCCTTACACCATTGCCGAGGCGGTCTTTGCTTTTGATTGCATAAATGGAATGTACACACATGCAATACCTCAAGTGCAGACTCTGTTGACTCGAATGATGACTGTCGCCGCAGTAACTCCTAAACACGAGGCACCTCTGGGGCTGATTTGATGCACCTTTGGATCCTTCTCGATGTGCTCTTCTTTATATTGCTTCAACAAGGTATATCTCTGTGGCTCTGCTCTGCATCTCCCACGGGTAGACCGCCAGAGAGAGCCCACAGCACATATTCAAAGGCCCTAGGTGTAACAAACTGCTGACGTGTCGACCTACTAAAGAACGGAGCTACCGGCCGAGGGGCCTAAACCCTAAGAAGAACAAGTAACAAAAGCAATGTCACAAAGTGATGACGTGGTTGCCCAAGAGCAGAAACCCTAACCCTAATTGCTGCCAGAACCCTAACTGCTGAAACCCTAATTTTGGAAACCCTAACCCTAAAACCTGCAAACCCTAATTCTGCTGCCAGAAACCCTAAAACTGCAGAAACCCTAACCCTAACTCTAATGGCAGATTTCCACGTTTTGCGCTGGCTGATGATGTGGCAAACTGTACGGATTTCCGTGATTTATGCTGGCAGCTTTTGGCATTGCTTTTTGGACCAAAAGCTTTTAAGTTTTAAAAGCTTTTTACTGTAACTGCTTTCAGGCCAAGGGCCTTTAAATACGAGGTTAGGGCTCATTCTCTGGCATGCTTCCTGTCGAAGGTGTAGAGTCTGGAGTACCGGCTTGTACTTTGATGATGCAATATAAAGAAATACCGAAAGGGGCGCCAAGGTTTGGGGCCAATACTCTCTGGGGTGGAATTCCGCCACTCCGTGTCACATGTTCTCTCTCTCTCTCTCTCTCTCTCTCTCTCTCTCTCTCTCTCTCTCTCTCTCTCTCAATTCAATTGTTATTGAAGTGCTAATAGTCTGTTCAGTCTGTTCTTTTCTATTGGCACGTGGTGCCCGCCTTGTGACACTAGGCCCATCCAATAGCAATTACATGGAAAGCAATAAGGTCCAAAAGAAACTCGTCCCAAAAGCTAGCGAGGAATGTACGTACACTGCTGCCAAGTCATCAACCTGCACCGTAAATCACAAACTCCTGTACAACTGCCACGTCATCAGCCTTTCACACAATTTTGATATGTGTGTGGGTTCTCCTCTATTTAAAGGATTTAGGCCGCTCCGCCGGTTCTTGTAAGTTGTCAAGGGTTAGGATTTGCAATCCTAACCCATTTATTATTAGAGCCACTCGGCGAGGATCTGTAAGTTGGTAAACCTTCTATGCTTCTCCTTCTTCTACTAGGGTTTATGCCCCTCGGCCAGAATCTACAAGTTGGTTAGGATTAGGACTCAGGGAGTCCTAATCCTCTGGGTCTTCAATGGCTTGACACGTCGGCAGTTTTTGACAGAATCATGGATCTCATAAAGAGTATCTTAAGGAAATTTGAATACAACAACAACACAAAACAGGCTCCATCTATCATATGCCAAAGAGGCATGACTAATAGCCAGAGAAAAATCTCAATGGTCCGTTGGTCCTACAGCAGCTGATTTCAATAGTAGTTATATTTGATTTACTTTCTTTGATTGTGCTACATCTTTTCCCTATCTCAGTTCTTGAAAAGTCGTAACCCATAGACTCTACATGCACGTACATGCCATGGACAAACATCCGAGTAAGCGTCGGTGCATCAGACATGATGTCTATGAGCTAGAGAGTCAAGAGACTTGTACAATACAAGTATTTTAAGTCATGAAGCTAAAAAAATGGTGATGCAAGTGTGTTCTCCCTCCCATTCCACCACATTCATATTCCATACCCTGACCCCCATTCCAACCCCTTCCCAGTCTTGCTTCAATCCGTGTTCATATTAAAGACAGAGCATCAGCAAAGACAAAAGTACGTAGCAAAAATACTACAAATAGAGAACAAAAAACCCCAAAGACCATCCAACCAGGAGGAGCTTGACTTATAGAGGAGGACAGCAGAAGAGGGTAGGAGATACCGACGACAAAAGGGATTAAAGGGGTGCAGCAACTGAGGAGCAGAGATAAAAAGGATTGCAGTACAGCAATGGCATGCAGGCCAGAATAGGCACACTGAGTGCAGGGTGCAGGAGAAAAAGAAGATGTGATTTAAGAAAAGAAACCGTACTGAACCTGGAACTATTCCTTCCTCAACAGCAGCCTTTGTAGCATTCAAAGCATCAGTGACTCGGTCCTTCTTCTCCCCCACTTCAACCTCACTGGCACCTCCAATCTGTAAGTCATTCAAATTTCAAACAACAAACACTATGCATATTTATCTTCAAGATGCCACGCTAAAATGGGCAGCCATTACCTTGAGGACAGCAACCCCCCCAGAGAGCTTTGCAAGCCGCTCTTGTGACTTTTCCTTGTCATAATCAGATGTAGAGGTGCTGATAGCTTCCCTAATCTGAAATGCAAAACAGGTGCCACGATCATCAAAGGAAAAAGGGACAAATCTGTTCACAGGAAGCAAGAAGATTAGCACACCTGCTCACATCTTTCTTCAATTGCTTTCTTGTCACCACCTCCATCAAGAATGATACAATCATCTTTTGAAACCGTTACTTTCTTTGCCCTGCCTAGCAACTCTGGAGTCACTTTTTCCAACTTCAATCCAATATCTTCACTGATAAGCTGCGATACGAGCCAGTTGTGGAATTCGACATCCAAAGACAAGGAGACATGTGAAGGAATGTGCAGAAAGAAAAACGTACCTGCCCACCAGTTAAGGTGGCCAAGTCTGATAAACTGGCTTTTCTGTTTTCACCAAAACCAGGTGCTTTGATGGCACAAACCTTCAAGAAAAAAGTCAGATAAAGGGTGTCAAATGGAACTAATGGGACACTCTCATCCTCAATGTCCATGACTGAATACTATATTACCTTCAAGCCTCCCCGCAATTTGTTAACAATCAAGGTAGCCAGGGCTTCACTTTCCACATCTTCAGCAACAATAAGAAGTGGACGTTGTTCCTGGGCCACAAAGACAGCTAAGCAATACTATAAAGCAATGAATGGCACAAACTGAAATGGACAATCCAAAAAAAAAACCTTCATGACCAACTCCAAAACAGGTATGATGGAATTTAACCCAGAAACTTTCTTATCAAATATGAGAATAGCTGGATTCTCTAGCTCCTGCATTCAGGTCAACCAAAAGTATAAGAGGGAGATACAGACCTTGAGCACACTGAGGGAGCTTCACAGGGACCCAAAAGAACTTACACACTTCTGAGTTTTTGCATTATTGATAAAATACGGGGAGATGTAGCCTCTGTCAAGTTTCATACCCTCTACAACTTCAAGTTCATTGTACAGGGTCTTCCCATCCTGGCAAGTGAAGTGAGAACAAGTCAAAAGTGCACATTCACAACCCCTCATTCAGCTTGCATCTATCCAGAAGTGGGGTGTCTGTACTTGCACTTACAGAAACTGTTATCACTCCATCTTTACCCACTTTTTCCATAGCCCTTGCTATCAAACCACCAATCTCAGTGTCACCATTAGCTGAGATTGTGCCCACCTGCACATACCCAAACTTGGGATCAGAATTCAAGTCTAATATACAATGATTTAAAGTACGACCGCGATCATTGTGAAGCCACACCTGGGCAATTTCCTCAGATGTGCTAATCATTTTGGCTCTGCTCTTAAGATGTTCAACAACAGCTTCAACAGCCATGTTAATACCCCTCCTCAAATCCATTGCATTCATGCCAGCAGCAACAGATTTGCTCCCTTCAGTGAATATAGACCTGGTCAAGACAGTGGCACAAGTAGTTCCTGAAAATGTAAAACAGTACATTGGATCATTTAGTTCCCGCACTCTTGTATGGAAGATTTCATGAAATAAAATCTGAGAGTTACCGTCCCCAGCCACATCATTGGTGGCATTTGCAACTTGTTTAACCAGACTAGCACCAATATTCTTCAGTTTTTCCTTGAATTCAATACTTTTCGCCACAGTAACACCATCTTTAGTGACCTTTGGTGCTCCAAAACTTTGTTCAATGACAACATTTCGCCCCTACCAAATACACCACCAAATTTGTAAAAGATGTTACCACAGTGCACTTTCTCTCAAACTCAATGTGAGTTACCTTAGGGCCCATGGTAACTTTGACTGCATCCGCAAGTTGTTCAACACCTTGAAGCATAAGGGCACGAGCCTCAATGCCAAACCGGATGTCTTTGGCTGCATAGTGCCTGATTTGATTGATTCTTGCTGAATTCTGCCCAAGCAACTAACAGCATGAGCCAAAGTCCACACACTACACAGTTCCTGCATTTTGCAAGCCTCATTCGACAAAACTAGCCGACTACTACTTGGTGTATCAACTAGCCTCCAAAAATGCTACAATGTGTGTCTTTTCATTCGCAAGGAGCTTGATCCACGGACACAAAGAGATCAAGCTCAGCAAATACAGCTAACTTTGCGAGCTAATCACGCTCAACTTTATAAAGATGATGAAACAAGAGCTTGGAATAAAACTTACAGAGACGCGATGGACGCCCCGTCTGTGTTGTAGCAAGGAGAACGAGACAAGAAAACATCAGTGAAGTGCGATCACCCAACAGAAACAAAGAAGCAGTCACAGCTGAGCTCTCTCTCTCTCTCTCTCTCTCTCTCTCTCTCTACCTTGCGCTGGAGGCCAATGTTCCTGCCACTCGATACATGTCTTTCACCGTCGAAGAACAGACTAAAGCTCGTGCATACAAGTGTAATGTGGAGCAGCAAGAGCATGGAATGGGAAAAGTGACGCCAAGGGTTTAGGGCTTAAAGGCCAGAACTCTCTAGAAAATTTGATGTTACTAGCCTATTCCACACGGGTGTGGGTTAAACAAGGTGTGAATGTGATTCTCACTATGGCCTGCCATGAGGAATAGAGTGAGTTGATAAGTGTGATTGAAAGGTGTAGAGGGTGAAGAGCTAATGTGTATTAAGTATATGTGGCACAGAGCAAGGTACATTGTAATAATAGACTTCAAAGTATACTCTCGTTTGGGGGGGTGGGGGGGGGGGGGGGGGGGGGGGAATTTACATGTTTTGTTGCACCCCAGTTTACCTATTTTCTCAAATTTATAGAACCGCATTGAATCACACCTAATCTCCGAAATAGGCGTGGCCATTGATTCCCTCCTACCCATGCATGTGTGAGATAGTCTGGAGGTTAGTAGTAGGGGAGGAAAAAAGGGGATTTGACATATTTAACTTTCCCAATCTTCTATATCATATGAAAATATTTTGAAATTTGTAAATAGGGATTACTTTGAGCCAATATTTTATGTCATTGTTTAGGTATAAGTCTATGGATAATCTTTGAGGTTGATTGTAATGTTGTTTTAATGCTAGGCTTCTTCGGTTTGCATTTTGAGCGTTGTATAAGCAAGCCTAGAAGGTGCCCTTGTTTTTCCTAGGGAAGAGAAATTCTCATAGTTGGCTTTCAGAGAGGAAGGGCCTCATACACTTTGCCCTTCGTCTTGCATGTCAAAAATGCATCGACATGTCACTCAATGCCCCATAATTTGCTCGCTCCTCTGAAGGAAAAGGAAAATCCCTTTTTTCATTCAAGGCAAACAATACTTTATTGTCAGCAAGACTACCTCCTACGCTTGATCCCAAAAAAAAAAGCATCTCGGTCAACACGAAATGAAGTAATTGAAATGAGCATTGTAGGTGACTTAGATGAGTTTTTGGCTAGATAATCATCTATAAAGAAAAGCATGCAAAAATAGCATGTACTCAATCATGATCCTTCTTGTGCAAGCAATCCAATTTCCAAGCTTGCTCACATTAAACCAAAAAATCTTTTGCAAGCAAAGAGTTCTCATGGTGTCTCAAATAAAAAGATGTAGTAATAGAAATAAGATTCAAGAAATCACACAACCATACAAGCAAACTTTGCACGTGACTTTAGGAAACTTAGCAAGCATAGCACCATGCCATATATCATTGCCTCTAGCTACAAAGAAAGAGCCCAAAATCTTTGATGAGTTATTAATATTGCTTTAACCTCTCTCTCTCTCTCTCTCTCTCTCTCTCTCTCTCTCTCTCTCTCTCTCTCTCTCTCTCTCTCTCTCTCTCTAAATATGCAAAAAGCCATGAAGAAGATACCATGTTGCATATACCACTTGTGTTATAAAACAAATGTCTATTGTAATGCCCAAAAAAAGTGTACCTAAGTGATCTTTGAAACCTCGTGTAACGAAATTGTGCTAATATCATTAACCATATCAGAATTATATTGACAATTGAGAGCATTTCATTAAGGAGATTCCTACTGAAGGATTCTACAACAAAAAACAACATAACTAGTTAGCTTAGCATGAACAATAACTTGAAAGAAAGAGAGGAATCGAGATTGACAACAATTGAGGACCGGATTTACTTGGAACCAATCTCCCCTCCAAAAGGACTTTGTATTATAGATTCTCCCATGAAGAGAGACTTCTATACAATACAATCTTTGTGTTCCTTAAGACCATTTGGTGCCATGAAGATGGAAAGCTTCATGCACCACAATTATGCTTCATGCACACAATAAAACTTGGCTTGGCCTCAATCCCAAGACTGGAGAGAGCTAGCGGGGAGAGAGGATGGAGAAGAAGAATAAGAAGTATTCCTCTCACATTATTTCACTCATAGAAATGCATATCTTAGTAATGGAGATGGAGATAAAGATGAGCATGCTTGGAGCTTGGCACTTGCATGGATTTGCATTCCATGGTCAAGTGTTGTTGGTGTAGGTTTCTCCACTTCTCCCACACATGAGAAGGAGACTCTCACCTCGTGAGTATGCTTGTGTGAGATGCAAGAGTGAGTATTCTCTTTGATTTTTCAAGAATACACTAGCTTGAAGGCTATTGGTCCATACTAGGGGCTAGCCAATGAATGGCTTTCTTCATATCAAGCAAGAGGGTTAGTCTTGTGACAAGTGTCCTTTGTTTCCTCTTTGAAAAGAGAGCTTACTTCTTTAATTAGATGAAGCTAAATTCTTATTGAATCTCAAGGTAAGCTAGCCAATAGGATTTTAGCTTGCTAATGGGTTGCTTAATTCTTGTTGGTTTTCTTTGTGGGCTATCCAATGAGGGTTAAGATTTCTTTTATAAAGCTTAATTCTCATTGGTCCTTCATATTGGCTACCCAATAGGATTCAATCTTAATTGTGGGCAACATAGCTAAGGAGCCTGACACGTGTCCATTATGCTTTAAGTGAAAAGGTGAGATCCCTAGTTTGCATGTGTGTGTGTGTGTTATCTCTCATCTCCCTACAAGGGCTCGCTCAATGCAAGTGGCGGGTGTCACTTGAGCCACTTGGGGTCCATTGCAACCTTAGACTTAGTAATAAAAGGTCTAAAATATCTAATGTTGGCAATAGCCTTTCCCAATGATCCTAGGCCTAAAGGACTTTAGCACTAACCTTTGGAGGCTTAATGAAGCTTACCCTAGGTAATTTCAAACTTCATTAGGTTCACATTACTCTTTGGTAGACTTTCTCTTTTCTTGGTCCCTTATTGAGATAAGTATAGCAACACACATATTAATATGCTAACTCTTGGTCTCTGAATCTCCCCATTTTAAATGGCCAGTTTAAGATGAGAAATCATTTGAGAAAGTAAGATATTAAATTTTATGATATTACCTCTCCCTTGAAATCATAGTCATCCTCGACTATGAGGTAGGGAAGATAAAACATAATTAGTCCATGGTTTCCTAGTGGGTGGAGGATCCCTTTTTACCCAATGACATCTTTCCAAAATGGATGACTAGTCCATTTGGTGCTTGGGAGACTTAGCTACCACAAGCATGTCTATTTATAGTCCATATCAATACTCCAAAGTAGATTACAAGTTCTACTTGGTGCTTGGGAGACGTAGTCACCACAAACATGATCATAAGCAAGCATACCTTAAATTTGTGCACAGTAAGAGAAAGAGAGTCATATAAGACAAAAACTTTGTACATTATATACATTTACATGTGCTTACTCAAGTGAATCATTGTAAGCCTTAACAAGGTGCGTACTATCCTTAAGTTGGTTTCCTTCCATCCATCTAGCATCTTATAACTTTTGAATTTAATAAGATACCGTCGGATATCTTACCATCTTGCAAGACCTTGTTTTCAAGCCATAGGATAGACTCGCGTCAGATTACCTCTTCTTGACCTTCAAATTCCGAAGGATCTTTAATGAAGGCTTCTTGAGGTGGCTCTCTTTTGTTAGGATTAAGTAAGCTCACACGGAAGGCGTTGTGTATGAGCCAATGATTGGGCAACTTCAATTGATAAGCCATCTCATTTATTGGCTTAAGAATTTGAAAGGGACCATACTATCTTTTTGCTAGTTTACCATAATACGTTTAGTGTCCCGTAGGATTCTTGCCCGAAGTAGCCTTAGACGAGCTTTAGGAAACTTTAGCAAGACCCGATCATCTTTCTTGAAGGTCAAGGATCTTCTATGCTTAATAGCAGCAGCCTTTTTCTTTTGTTAAGAGATAAATATAGCTTCTTTAATCTTTTAAAAAGATTCTTTTAATTTTAGACTATGTTCATCAGCAGCAAAGATCTTCCGATGTACTTTGAGTAGCAAAGTGCTTTAGGATCTTCCCTCAATGACCTCAAATGGTGCTTTTCCCGTAGAAGTATGTACAATGTTGTTGTATGCATACTACAAGAGGTAGGTACTTCTCCCATTGAGAACGTTGATCTACTTCAGTAACATAGAATATTAATAGATCAAGAATCGTGGAGTTAGCTATTTCACTTTGGCCATTTGTTTGTGGGTGATAGGCCGATGAGAAATTTAATCGAGTACCTAGATTTTCAAAGAGACCCTTCCAAAAATTGTTGGTCATTTGAGGATCTCTATCTGACAGAATGGATGTAGGCAATCCATGGTACTTGAAAAATTGTGATATGAAGAGGGTTACCATTTGATGTGCCTTAATAGTTTTTTTGACAGGTATGAAATGAGCTTGAACTTGTCAACTATATTCTGTATTCCCATGGATAGACTTGGCCAATCCAAAGATAAAATCCATGGATATGCTCTCCCATGGTAAATCAGGGATTGGCAATGACTGGAGTAATCCAGGTTGCCTTCCTCGATCATATTTTGTCTTTTGGCATATCACGCACTTGGAAACACAGTCTTGTCTGTTTACTTCCATGGTAGGCCAATAGAAGTATGTTTATACCCCTCGTAGAGTAGATTGAATCCCTCTATGCCCCGCACAAGGAGGAGCATGAGATTCATACATTACTTTCTCACAAAATGATTAACACATAGTCTATTGCCATAGAGAAGATAACCATCTTGCAAGGTAAATGTTTCTTCTTCCTTCCATAATGCAAGGGTAGAAATTACATCTTTAAAAACTAGATCAATAGCATATGAAGGAGTACGAGCGGAAGTGCGATGCGAGAGAGAGTGCGAGAAGAAGAGCACGACGATATGGTGAACTCGCTCTACTGTAATGTGTAGAGCATAGTGAGTTCTTATTAGGTTTTTACAAAAGAACATGTGTACATACCTGGCGGCCCGCCCACTTACTTGGGCGACCACATTGGGCTTTATACCCCAACAACCTCCCACTTAAAGTCCAATGTGGTACTTTAAGTGTGAGAGAAGCTACTATACAAGCTAATATACAAGACATGTAGAGAAGTGATGTACTACCCTACACCTAACTACTTGCGAAAATGCGCAAAGCTCTCTGAGGGAAGTCCTTTTGTAAGGAGATCAGCAGGATTTTCTGTGGTGTGAACTTTGACAAGCTGAAGTTGCTTATCCTCGAGCATTTCCCTGATGAAATGATACTTCACATCCACATGCTTTGTCTTTGAGTGATAAACTGGATTGCGAGCCAATTGTATAGCACTTTGACTATCACAATATAACACAGGCATCTCTTCTTTGATTCCCAAATCTGTTACTAGTCGATTAAGCCAAATTGATTCTTTGCATGCCTCTGATGTTGCAACATATTCAGCCTCTGTAGTAGACTGAGTAACACAATCTTGTAATCTAGAACGCCATGATACTGCTCCACCAGCCAATGTAAAAACATACCCTGACGTAGACCTTCGGTTGTCTAAGTCACCTGCATAATCTGAGTCTGTAAAACCCTTTACACTTAGCTCCTGACTCCCATAGCATATATGCATACTCTTTGTAGCTTTCAGGTATCTCAATATTCCTTTTATTCCTTTCATTGCCTCCCAATTTTTCTTGCCTGGGTTTGACATGTATCGACTTACTACTCCCACTGCAAATGCAATGTCTGGGCGAGTAGCAATCATTGCATACATCAAACTACCCATTGCAGACACATATGGAATCTTATCCATTTCAGCCTTTTCTTCCTCAGACACAAGACAATCTTGTTTGCTAAGTTTCACATATGGTGGCAATGGAACACTCAATGCCTTTCCCTTCTCCATATTGAAATGTTGCAAAACCTTGTCAATATACTCTGTTTGAGATAACCAAATCAACTTCTTTGATCTGTCTCTCTCAATGCGCATACCAAGTATATGACTTGCCTCACCCATGTCTTTCATGTCAAACGATTTTGTCATCTTTGACTTCAAAGCTGAAATTTCTTCCAAGTGCTTGCCAGCAATCAACATGTCATCCACATACAAAATAAGGATCAGCCAACTACCATCCTTAGCCTTCTTTGTATATAGACAGTGATCAAACTCACTACGTTTGTAGCCTTGAGAAAGCATAAACTTGTGGAATTTATGGTACCATGCCCTCGGTGATTGTTTTAAGCCATAAAGACTCTTTAACAACTGGCATACCCAATCTTCCTTGCCTTTCTCAACAAACCCTTATGGCTGCTGCATGTAAATTTCCACATCTAAATCACCATGCAAGAACACTGTCTTGACATCCATTTGGTGCAACACCAAATCTAATATGGCAACCAATGCAAGAAAGCATCTCAATGTAGTCACCTTGACCACCGGAGAGAAGACTTCCTCAAAGTCAATGCCTTGTTCTTGCTTAAAGCCCTTGGCAACAAGCCTTGCTTTGTACTTTGGCTGACTATCATGAGCGGTGATCTTATACCTGTAAACCCATTTACAAGGTAGAGCCTTTTTGCCCTATGGTAATTTAACTAGCTTCCATGTCTTGTTTTTATGCAGAGTTGTCATCTCTGACTGCATGGCCAATTGCCAATTTCCGGAGTCCTTCATTTGCACTGCTTCCTTGTAACATGAAAGCTCATTGCAATCAGTCAACATGACATAGTTCATAGATGGAACAAACCTATCAGGAGGTCGCGTGACACGTCCAGATCTACGCACAATAGGTGGCTCAGGCTCAGCCACAACCTGTGGTTCCACTCTATCCTGTCCTTGCTCCTCTTGAGCCCTGACATTTTGTCTTGCACGTGCAGGTCCATCTTCTTGGAAGACAACTCTTCTAATCTCCTCAACCCTCTCTGGTTTAGAATGATATTTGGATTCATTAAAGTGAACATCATTGCTGCGGAAAACCTTTCTGGATTCGGGATCCCAAAGTCTGTACCCCATCTCACCAGAATTACCATAGCCTAGAAAGATGCACTTTCTACTCTTTGGCTCAAGTTTGTTCCTAAATTCCTTTGCAACGTGAGTATATGCCTCACAGCCAAAGACTCTGAGATGCTTGTATGAGGGCACCTTGCCTGACCATACCATCTCTGGCACTGAATCCTTCTGCAAAACCTTGCTAGGAGATCTATTTACAAGATGAATAGCTGTTGATACAGCTTCAGCCCAAAACCCATTTGGCAGCTGTGCATTAGACAACATACTTCTGACCTTCTCTTGTATGGTCCTATTCATCCTCTCAGCAACACCATTTTGAGGAGGATTGTAAGGAGCAGTAAGTTCACGTTTTATACCTTTTGACTTACAAAAGTCCTGAAAGGCCTTTGAAACATACTCTCCACCATTGTCAGTGCGTAAGCATTTAAGCTTCTTGCCACTCTGATTCTCCACAAGTGTCACAAACGTTTTGAAAACACTAAACGCTTCATCCTTGTGCTTGAGAAAGTAAACCCATACTTTCCTCGAGTAATCATCTATAAATGTCATAAAGTAAGAAGCTCCCCCCTAGAGATAGGTTAGGCATAGGTCCACACAAATCACTATGAACAAGTGCCAACTGTGTATCTCTTCTACTGCTTCTATGCTTATGTGGCTGCTGTGTTTGCTTACCATACAGACAATGTTCACAGAATTCAAAATCATTAAATACACAAATCACTATGAACAAGTGCCAACTGTGTATCTCTTCTACTGCTTCTATGCTTATGTGGCTGCTGTGTTTGCTTACCATACAGACAATGTTCACAGAATTCAAAATCATTAAATGAAAAGCCAGGCAAATAACCAGAACGAGACAAGATTTCCATTCCCTTCTTGGACATGTGTCCTAACCGGCTATGCCACAAAGAAACGTTCGGCTGCTCGGTTACATTGATTACATTTTTAGAAACATTTGATACATAAATCATGTAAAGTCCTCCAGACTTTACTCCATGTGCTACTGTCATAGAACCCTTGGATATCTTCCACATGTTCTGTCCAAAAGTGGTGACGTAGCCAGCATCATCAAGTAAACCTGTGCTGATCAAGCTCTTTGTAATTGCGGGAACATGTCTCACATTCTTCAGCGTGAAAGAAGAGCCATTCTGAAACTTCAATTGAACATCTCCAACACCTAAGATCTCACATGTCTGCCCATTGCCTAGCCGAACATGATCTTTAGTGGTCACATAAGAAGTAAACCAGTCCTTGTTTGGAGACACATGAAGTGATGCCCCTGAGTCTATAATCCAGTCACTCAGTGCATTTCCATCAGATGCTGTAAGAAGAGCTGAGTCCATTGTATTCTTCAAGAATTAGATGTCTCCTGACACTAGGCTGTCATCCTCTGCAACAGTGTTTGTCACATTTATTTCTTGAATCTTCACTGAGGACTTGTTCTTCTCACCATGGTCTTCAGCTTTCTCTTTGCCTTTTTCTGCTTTCCATTCTCTCTAGTTTCTTTTCATGTCACCCTTCTTGCCACAATGGTAGCATTCTATGTCACTCTTGCCTTTAGCACTGCGGGACTTGCTACGAGACTGATTCCTCTTTCCACCTTTGTACTTTTCTTTGGTCCTTCCCCTGACAACTAAGGCTGTTCCTTTGCCTTTGTCCATTGCTTTCTATTGGTTTCTTCAGTAAGCAGACTTCCTTCTACACCTGCTATGTTCAAACCATCTAGAGGTGCAGAATTACTCAAAGCTGTGCGAAAAGTGTCCCAACTTTCCGGCAATGTGATCAACAGGAACATAGCTCTAACAGGTTCATCAAACTTGACACCTTGAGCTGACAATTGATTGTAGATTGTGTTGAATTCATTCAGATGATTGGACATAGGTGTCCCTTCTTTCATCTTCAAATCAACAAGCTTCTTAAGCCAGTATACCCGTGAAGCTGCACTCTGCTTCTCATAAAGATCACTCAGCTTTAACCATGCTTGATAAGCCGACATCTCGTCTGCTACATTGAAGTAAACGCTTTCTGCCAAAGTCAGCATAATGGTAGAAAGTGCCAATTCATCCATTTCGCTCCATATCTTCTGGTTTTATCCCCTTGAGCTTTATAGGTTTTATCTGCGTCTTTTGTACCAACACGTGCCAAATCTGCTTCTTCCACAATGGGAAATTGGTTCCATCCAGCTTCTTGATATTGTAAAGAGCAGTGTCCTGTGATTCAGCCATAGCTACGCTTCACAGTAGTTTACTTTTCTGGGAGAAATTCGGCAGAGTTTCCCCTGTAAACTGACCTCTGAACTAATATCAACCTGTCAAATGAACCAAGAAAGCTTCAGATTCTGCAGAAATTTTGGCAGAGTCTCCTTTGTAAAATGGCTCTGGTGTACTAAAAACAGACCAAAAAACAGCTCAAAAAACACTGTCTCTCTGACACTGTAAGCTGCGGGTAAACCTGTCCTGCACCTGTACTGTCTCTCACTGTCCTGTCACTGTCCTATAAGCATAGATTGCGACAATGCCTCAACGGCAGTAAAGCAAAGATGCAATCCCAACTGTCTAACTCACAGTCAATACATCCTAGCTGCCTATCTAAGGGTGCTCGAGGGATAGCTCTAAGACCTGTATCACCGAAAGGATCTCAACATTCGAGAATCCCCCAGCTCAATAAAACCTCACTCGACCCTCGACAAAGGCTGCAGTAAATCTGATAGTACATAGACTTCCCACAAAGTCATACATCCACAAATTTCCCACTGTATGCTGTAACCGCTGCGGCGGTTGTTTGCTGCGTGACTCATAGCCAACAAACCCTCAACAGACATACATCATCTCTGACAATACATCCCATGTGGAAGTACCTGCAATGTCAGGATGAAATATGGAATATCAAGCAGCAAACACAAGCTACCTGATGAACTAGTGGATGTCGCCTACAAGCTGTGTGTAGATCCGAGATGACCTCAGAATGAAATTCTGAGAACACCAAGCCCTTTGGGCGCCCCCACAAGATTTGGGGCCGTGTCTTCGCCTGTCGAATTTCACTCCAATCTGAGCTGGTGACTCTAGCCTCCTGCAGTGCTGCCCCGAGCCTCGATCTGAGCTCTGATACCAGTTGAAGGAGTACGAGCGGAAGTGCGACGCGAGAGAGAGTGCGAGAAGAAGAGCACGACGATATGGTGAACTCGCTCTACTGTAATGTGTAGGGCATAGTGAGTTCTTATTAGGTTTTTACAAAAGAATATGTGTACATACCTGGCGGCCTGCCCACTTACCTGGGCGACCACATTGGGCTTTATACCCCAACATCATACTCATATATCATAGAAGATAGATCATTGTGAATTGCTATTGTTATAGCATTTACCCTTGGCCATTGTGAAAGTGCATCAGCCACTTGGTTATGCTTGCATGCAATGTGAGCAATATGCAAATTGGATTTTGAAAGAAAATTTCCCCACCTCATTTGTTTGTCAGAAATCTTGGTTTGAGTCATGAAGTATTCGAGGCTTTGATGATCCGTACATAGAATAAATGGACTCCCTAGGAGATAATACTTCCATGTTTCTAGGGCATGTAGGACAACTAATAGCTCTTTTTCATAAATATCCAATGTTCGCTCATCGGAATTCCATCTCCTACTCTCATATGCTATGGCATGCCCTTCTTGAAGCAAAATTGCTCCAAGGCAATTACCACATGCATTGCATTGTACCTCAAATGGCTTTGTGAGGTCTAGTAAAATAAGCACAGGTTGAGAGATAAGATTTTGTTTGAGCATCTCAAAAGCTTCTTGCTACTTTCCAGTCCATGCATACTTGACGTTCTCTTTTGTTAGATCATGTAATGGAACGGCTATTCATGATAACTTTTCTATAAAGCACTTATAGTATGCACACAAACCAACAAAGCTTTGTAACTTATGTTCTTTGGTTTAGGCCATTCTTCAATTACTTCCAACTTTGTGGGATCCATACAAATACCAAATTGAGAGAGAATATGATCTAAGTATTGAATTTCTTGCAATAAAAATTCACATTTATTTTGATTAATAGAAAGCTTGTTATCTCTCAAAGCTTAGAAAATTACATGGAGGTGTTTCTTATGCTCCTAAAGAGATTTGGAGTAGATGATTATATCGTTGAAGAATAATCCAATGAAGGCTATTGGTCCATACTAG
Organism: Adiantum capillus-veneris; assembly: GCF_014529385.1. Taxonomy (NCBI): domain Eukaryota; kingdom Viridiplantae; phylum Streptophyta; class Polypodiopsida; order Polypodiales; family Pteridaceae; genus Adiantum; species Adiantum capillus-veneris. The sequence goes on from NC_140937.1 coordinate 157,605,537, forward strand.
GGGCTAGTCAATGTATGGCTTTCTTTGTATCAAGCAAGAGGGTTAGTCTTGTGACAAGTGTCCTTCATTCCCTCTTTGAAAAGAGAGCTTAATTCTTTAAATGAAGCTAAATTCTTATTGGCTCTCAAGATAAGCTAGCCAATAGGATTTAAGCTTGCTTAATTCTCATTGGTCCACTTGGTAGACTGTCCAATAGGATCTAAGTTAGCTCATGTAGAGCTCAATTCTTATTGGTTTTCTTTGTGGGCTATCCAATGAGGTTTAAGCTTGCCTTCAGTACCGAGAATTTATTATTCAAAGCTATAAATTTTTTGACTCATAAGGTTCTTTCCTCAAATGTCGCTACGCTTGCACAAAGGCAAATTAGAATCACAAAATTTGTGTGTAAGAAATGTTTTAGGGTAGTACACATTCCTACAACTTTGTTGTTGCATCATGTGAATTATACGTTCATCCTTTAAATGTGCAATCAACTCATTATCCTTTGTTGACTCTAGTTGAAACTGTATTTGATTACACACAACACATTTGGAGAACTCACTTGTTTTCTACAAGGTCACATTAGCAAACTCTATATTCCAAGAATGTAGTGCTAGACATTGGGAGAACTCACTTATTTTTTGACGTCGTCACATTAGCAAACTCTGTATTCCAAACCCTATGGAATGAGACTCATACTCTCAAGCATTTTATTGACATCATGTAAAATGTCTATTTGCTTGTACGTGTTTGGTATTGCAAGCAAGGTTTCCCTAGTACCATCTTCCATAATTCTACTCTTATGTGGAATTCTCTTTGAGTTTTCGTCAACAAAAGAGCGCATCAATGCCCTTCCCATTTTGGTATGATCTCTTCCTTTTCTTACGACACCATCATTATCATGCACTGAGCATTGAATCCATTCTCAAATTGTTCACAATAACGATGAAAATAAGCTTTTGGAATGCCATGAATTTCGTACCAAGCTGTATTGCAAACCTCATTGCCATTAAAAGAAAATACATAACAGCTCTTTGTAGTTGTTTTGTTCTCACGCCAAGCAGTCAACATTGTATCATACACATAGTTGATTCTATTTTGCAAACTCCGTTCCCAAAATTCATTGCACATAGCCATGACCTTATCTCGGTTGGTACAATTATAGCACCTTCTGGAGCAACAATCTATGGTTGAAACAAGCTGGACAGATGATAAGGATGCTTGATTGGATTTCTTGGAAGGTTTCATAGATATTTTTGGCTTCTTGTTTATAAAGCAATACTTTCGCTTTTTTGAAATAGGCTCTACCAAACGAGCTGATTCAATGCATGTATCTTGCAACTCGTCCATAGCATGTAAATCCTCATACCATAACAATTCTTTTCCATCCATAGTTGTCACTTTATTGATAGGCCAACAGACTAGATTGATGCTACATACATCGGATTCGGCAAAAATAGTAGCGTCACCAGCATAGGATGTTTCAATACGAATACCAATCTTATCTTCACCTAGCTTGCCAAAGTTTATAGAGTCAAATAGACAGACGTACATGACAACCCCTTCGGCTACTACATGTGTTTTGCTTTCATCCCACAGTTGAACCCTCTTATCCTTCCAAACCTCCCTATAGCTCATTCCATCATATTGTGCCTCCAATGCTTCCATTGGTTTGTCAACATCATGCATAGGAGCCCCTTGGTACTACATATCATCCATAGGCTGCAACAACCCTATACTCAATTTCACAATACTGTGAAAAGCATCTGCCAATGTCAATGCATCCATTGTTAGAAATGGAATGAGTGCTTTCTTTTCAAAACACAAATCAACTCACAGTGATACATTGCCTTCCCCAATAAGCATGCCTCAACAATATGCATTTGGGTTTACTTCACATACACTCCCAATGACGACCTCTTGTGTGGCTACAAACATGCACACTCTATCACCATTTTTTAAAACCATATCTACAAGAAGGTTCACACAAATATTTGTTAAACAAACCAGCACAGTATATGGAAATTTACATGTAATTTTACATTGACCATCTTCTTTATGGCCATAGGTTGCTTTGTTGTTTATGTCACTGAAGAAGAAACTTAAAGAAACTTGTGTGCATTCTATGGCCCTAGTGTTAAAGGGTTCTATATCTAAGTGTGAGAAGAGCCCCATGTAGCCAAAGATCTCTATGTCGATGAGTGGAAGGATACCTTTAAGACCAAGAAGCATCACAAAGGAACAGCTTATGGCCTAAGGGCCATAGGTTGATTTTTGTAGGTGTTTCATGAAGAGTACATATAGACTCCTCAAGGTTACATCAGGTAAGTACATATGTATGGTTTTCATGATGAGTATATATACATCCTATGACCTTGGGGACATAGGGTACTGTATGTAGGTGTTCCATGATACATCCTATGGCCTTAGGAACATAGGGTACTATATGTAGGTGTTTCATGATACATCCTATGGCCTTAGGGCCATAGGATGCTATGTAGGTATTTTGTGATGAATATGTATACATCCTATGGTCCCAGGGCCATAGGATACTATATGTTGGTGTTGTATGATGACAAGTATGTATACATCCTATGGACTTATGGCCATAGGGTACTAGATGTGTACGTTTCCCGATGAGTATGCATGCAACCTATGGCCATAGGATGCCATATGTAGATATTTATAATGAGTATATGTACATCCTATGGCCTTGGGGCCATAGGGTGCTAGCAATAGGTGTTTTGTGGCGGGTACATGTACATGCTATGGCCTTTGGGTCATAGGGTGCTAGCTATAGGTGTTTCATGGCAGGGATATTTACATCCTATGGCCTTGGGGCCATAGGGTGCTAGCAATAGGTGTTCCATGGTAGGTAAATGTACATCCTATGACCTTGCAGCCATAAGGTGCTAGCTATAGGTGTTTCATGGCGGATATATGTACATCCTATGGCCTCGAGTCCATATGGTGCTAGCTATAGGTGTTTCATGGAGGGGATATGTACATCCTATAGCCTTGGGGCCATAGGGTGCTAACTATAGGTGTTTCATGGTGGATAGATGTACATCCTAGGTGTTTCATAGTGGGTTTATATACATCCTATGGCCTTGGGACCATAGGGTGCTATAGGTGTTTCACGGTGGGTATATGTACATCCTATGGCCTTGGGGCCATAGGGTGCTATAGGTGTTTCATGGCGGGCACATCTACATCCTATGGCCTTGGGGCCATAGGGTGCTTGCAATATGTGTTTCATGGCAGGTACATGTACATGCCATGGCCTTTTGGCTATAAGGTGCTAGCTATAGGTGTTTCGTGGCGGGTACATGTACACCCTATGGCCCCAAGGCCATAGGGTGCTAGCAATAGGTGTTTTAAGGCGGATAGATGTACATCTTATGGCCTTTGGACCATAGGGTGCTAGCTACAAGTGTATCGTTGCAGGTATATATGCATCCTATGGCCTTTGGGTCATAGGGTGCTAGCTATTAGGTGTATCATGGTGGGTATATATACATCTTATGTCCTTTGGACCGTAGGGTGCTAGATATAGGTGTTTCATAGCGGGTACATGTTCACCCTCTTTTGGGCCATAGGGTTCTATATGGGTATTTCATGATGAGCATATTTACACTCTATGGCCTTGGGATGTAGGTGAAATATAGCATCATATAGCCATGACCTTAGGTTTACAAGAGGCCAAGAAGGACTAAGACGAAATGCTCTTTGTCAGGCTCTTAGGTCAATGTGCCTGTGTTGCATGTGCAATTAATTTTTTTTGTTGTATGTGTGATTCAAACCTAAACGAAATCCCAATAGATCAAAATTATAAAAGTAAATTTAATTTATTAAAAATTGGAATTAAAAAAAGGGGAAAATTTGAAAATTTTTAGGGCCACCCCAAAGTTTGCTATAATGGGTTTTCAAGCCCGTTGATTTATATCCAAAAGTAGCACACATTTTTTTGACCCAAAATTTATGAATTTTGGTTATTTTTTACTATACAAATTTTTGTCCCTGGTTTTGAATTTGCTTCATGGGTGTTGTTCCACTCGTATCGACAAACTAAGGACACTGGCAAAACCTTTCACCAACGCTTTTGAAAATTTAGACTTTTTTTCTCTGAAAAGCTCTTGGAGTTTCGAAGTCGAGAGCTATATCCCACTACGGGCAAGTGCCTAGATCTCTAGTAATTTTAATTATAGTAGATCGAGGTGTGGCCTAGGCATGTGAACAGTCCCTACTTTCAAAATTTGAAATTTGAAATTTGACCTCACCTAACCTTATCTCTCTCACTCTCTCTCTGCCATAACTTTTGGGTGTTTTTCCTCTCTTTCACTCTATTTCTCTCTCCCGTTTTCTTGCACAAAACCTGTTGCACACATAGAGCTCTATCGCCCTCTCTCTCTTCCTGCATACACAACGCCATTGTTGTTGTCGCCTCCCTCTCTCTCTCTCTCTCTCTCTCTCTCTCTCTCTCTCTCTCTCTCTCTCTCTCTCTCTCTCTCTCTCTCTCTCTCTCTCTCTCTCTCTCTCTCTCTCTCTCTCTCTCTCTCTCTCTCTCTCTCTCTCTCTCTCTCTCTCTCTCTCTCTCTCTCTCTCTCTCTCGGGCGCAGGGCAGCGCCTTGTGGGGAGGTTACTCCAGCTTCTGCCCCCCCCAAGCCAGTGCACCAACCCCAAGCATGTTCAGCTTCAACTCCCTCTATTGCCTCAATCGAGCCACAGCCATCCCGACCACTTAATCGAGCTACAACCAGGCCTCCGTTGCCTTAATCGATCCACAATCATCGCGCGAATCGAGCTACAACCAGGCCTCGCCTTATCGAGCCAGTTCTGGCGACTTAAACGATTCAAGCCACAACCAGTCCTCTACCTTAATCGAGCCACAACCAGTCTTTCCCTCTGTTGCATTAATAGATTCACTCCCACGCCCTGGTGACTTAAAGCCACAGCCACCAAGGAGTCGATTCAAGCCACAGCGGCCCTGTTGAGTTTCTGCCGACTTATTCGAGCTCAGTTTGAGCCACTTCACGCACTTGGCTCACCGAGGCCATCGACTGCGCAAAAAACAGTGATGGCAGCACTCACAGCTTGATTTTTTATTTTGCTCTGTCTCTTGCCACAGTGAAGCATTTTGGAAGTAGTTTTGATTCTGCTCTGGTTCCCTGCGACAGTGAGCATTTGAGGCATTTGGAGAGAATGTTCTCACCAAAGGCACCTCCATCAAATGAGAAGATGGCGACCCACACCCCAAAAACACCAGAGAGAGCACAGGCTAGCTTTGCCTCTGTCCTAGCAGCCCCGAACAAAACAGATCGCATCGGACAATTGCAAGTTGCCCTGGACATGGTCATGGAAGAAAACCGCGACCTCAAAGCGTGCCTTAGCACACTCGAGGCACGCTTTGACTCCATGGTCGGCCTCACAACAGACAAAGTGAAAGAAGTCGAAGAAAAAGTCACTCAAGCTCACACGATCGCACTCGCCAAAGTGGAAACATGTGTAAAAACAGAACTGCGGGAACGTCAGCTTCAAGAAGAGAATGCCCTCAAGCTTCGCATTGGAGGGCTTCCCCAAGCATGGGATGAGTGCAAACAAGATTTCTGCAAATTAATAGATCTCCTCAACGAGACTCTTCAACCGGTCCATGTCGACTACGATGCGGTCAAATGTATCGTCAACAAGTTCAACACCAAGCGGACACCAAGTGGACACGCCATTCTTGAGTTCAAAGACAAGGATGAACGGCTCCGACTACTTCAGCAATCGCGTCTCCTTAGAGACACCGGGTTTTGGATCGCCGAAGAACTCACCCCGACACAAGTCAAGCACAAAGGTGAAGAGATGAAAAAAGTGCATGAAGCACGAGCCAAAGGCAAGTGGGCAGTATACCGCGGAGGGAAGGCCATCATCCAAGAGTTTCGAACTCCAAAACGAGCTCCTACCCCATAGGACTCCCCTTAGGTTTTGCTTTTTCTTTCGATGGACCCTCAGTCCTTAACTGATATGTATCGATTACCCTCACGTAGAAGAAGTGGTTGTAATGTTTTGTTTTTGGTCCCATGGGTCATATCTGACCTCCGTGGACGATAATTCAATCTATCTCTCTCTCTCTCTCTCTCTCTCTCTCTCTCTCTCTCTCTCTCTCTCTCTCTCTCTCTCTCTCTCTTCCTACAACATCGTTGTCGCCACCCATCGTTGTCGATCTGTGCACAGATTTGCCGGTTTTAGCACCGCGACCGTCGTCGTGGTCGTACAAATTTCTACGCACAGATCTGTCGCGACCATCACCACGGCCGTCATCGTTGTCGCTGCAAACTCTCATTGTCCTTGTGCTGTAGTTGTCTCCCTACACCAATTCTCTCTTCAACTTCCACAAATCCCTCTCTCGTGCTTCACCGAGCCTCCTCTCCATCGCTCGTCCATTCCCAATCCGGCACTCAAGCTCATAGGTAATTACATTCCTAATTATATTCTAAGTTACTTTCTAATTACATTTTGATTACTTTCTAACTAAGTGCTGATTAAGTTCTAATTAGATTCAGATCCTCCTCACTCTAAACACGAAAAAAGAGAAAAAATAGAAAACTCTAATTAAGTTCTAATGGAAGTCAAATTCACAACTCCTTAAACACAAAAACAAGACAAAACGAAAAACTCCACAACTAAAAAAATAATAAAAATAGCTATGGCATAACTGTAATCATTAGATGTTGAGGTTGTAGGAGGACTTGGTGAGGACGACGTTGTAGGAGGATAGGTAGAGGGTGCGACATTAGAGTGGGAAAAAAAGAATGACAAAGTGGAAAAGGGAAAGAACTATAACTCAAAGAGTACATATTAAATATTAATAATTTTGAAAATTTTAAAAATGATGATTTTGAAAAAATATAATAGCTACCATAGCCACTCCCTAGAGAGCAACCTTTGGCCCTTGAGATACATTGGCACCCTGTGGCCCTAGGGCCATACGATCTCTCATTGAAATAGATAAAAACAACCTATGGCCCTTGTCCTTATACATTGGCACCTTATGGACCTAAGGCCATAGTGTGGACTAGGCGTCAATGTAGAAGCTCTCATAGAGCATTTGGGCCACTGAAGGGTACCTATATATGCACCAGTACAATCCTATGGCCCTAGGGCCATAGGATCTCTAATTGGAAGAGAGAGAAACCTTTGGCCCTTGAAATACACTGATACCCTGTGGCCCTAGAGCCATATGATCTTTCATTGAAATAGAGGGAAACAACCTATGTCCCCTTGTCCTTATACATTGGCATCTTATCGACCTAAGGCCATAGGGTGGACTATGTGTCAATGTAGAAGCTCTCAAATAGCCTTTGGGCCCTTGAGCTTATACATTGGTACCCTATGGCCTTAGGGCCATAGTGTCTCACATCATACTAGAGAGGAACCTACGGCCTTAAGGCTAGAGGATGACCTAGGATCAATGTAGAAGCTCTCAAAGAGCATTTGGGCCATTCAAGGGCACAAACATATGCACTATTGTAGCTCTCAATAATAATTTGGGCCATTCTAGGACACCAACATATGCACTATGGTATCCCTATGGCCCTAGGACCATAGGATCTCTATTTGCAATAGAGAGCAACCTATGGCCCTTGAGCTTATGCATTGGCACCATATGGCCCTAGCTCTTACTGGAATAGAGGGAAAAAAACCTATGGCTCTTGACCTTATACATTGGCACCTTATGGCCCTAAGTCCATAGGATCTCACATCATACGAAAGGGCACTCTATGGACCTAGGGCCACAGGGTGGACTATGTGTCAATGTAGAAGCTCTCAAAGAGCCTTTGGACCATTGGAACTTATACATTGGTACCCTATGGCTATAGGGTCTCACATCATACTAGAGAGAAACCTATGGCGTTAAGGCTAGAGGATGGCCTAGGGGTCAATGTAGAAACTCTCAATGGGCCATTCAAGGGCACCAACATATGCACTACGGTAGCCCTATGGCCCTAGGACCATAGGATCTCTATTTGCAATAGAGAGAAACCTATGACCCTTGAGCTTCCTTGTGGCCCTAGGTCCATAGGATCTCTCATTGGAATAGAGGGAAACAACCTATGGTCCTAAGTCTATAGGATCTCGCATCATACTAAAGGGCACTCTATGGCCATAGGGCCATAGGGTGGACTAGGTGTCAATGTAGAAGCTCTCAAAGAGCCTTTGGGCCCTTGAGCTTATACATTGGTACGATCTCACATCATACTAGAGAGGAATCTATGGCCTTAAGGCTAGAGGATGGCCTAGGGATCAATGTAGAATCTCTCAAAGAACATTTGGGCCATTCAAGGACACCAACATATGCACTACAGTAGCCCTATGGCTCTAGACCATAGGATCTCTATTTGCAATAGAGAGCAACCTATGGCCCTTGAACTTTTTTCGAAGAGAAGGAACATGCATAACATCTTTAAGCTTCCATTCATTTCCGTTAGCAGTTTTTTGACAGAAACTGTACCTTTGCTGACAATCTCACAAGCTTCATCATCTCCCAAGTATACATACCCAAAATTACTTTTGGTGTAATCTTGAAAATGTTTCTTGTGTGGTGTCGCATGGAATGAAGCCCCCGAAATCTACTATCCAGGAATTAGACACATTGTCTAATGAGAGAATTAGAGCATCTTGCTCTACTTTACCTGCCACATTGGCCTCCGATGTTGGCTTGTTGTCTTGAGACTCAGTCTCCTTCTTTTTCTTAGACCAACAATCCTTCTTGACGTGGCCCTTCTTGTCGCAGTTCCAACATTCAAGAACTGACTTTGTGCGTGACTTGCTTCATCTTGAGTGATCATGAACCTTTTGGTTTTTGAATCTCTCCTTAGCCTTCCTCTTGTTTCCATTGACAGTGCAACACTTGATGATTCTCCTGTGCTTCTCCTTCGTATTTCCTTGCTTAAGAGAACACCCACAACATCATCAAACTTAAGAGTATTTGTGCCAGAAATAGAATTACTTGCAACCATCACAAGGCTGTCCCAACTGTCTGGTAGAGATGATAGTATAAGGAGAGCTCACACTTCGTCATCGAAATTGATTTTCACCGATCGAAGTTGACTTATGTTTGTGTTAAAGTCATTTAGGTGTTCTGCAACTGAACCATTCTCTGCCATCTTTAGATTGAACAAGTGCTTCATAAGAAATACCTTATTGGATACCGATGGTTTCTCGTAGAAGTTGTCAAGTGACTTCATCAAGTCCTCCGTGGTCTTCATCTCCGAAACATTGAAGGCCACCGTTGATGCCAAGCTTAACCAGATTGTTCCGAGTGTCTTTTGATCAAGGACAATCCATGCTTCATTTGCCATTGTTGTGGGCTTCTTCGCAAGACCGCCTAGTGGTAAATAGAGGTCCATCTGGTAGAGATAGTTTTCAATCTGCATCTTCCAATGTTGGTAGTTTTTTCCGTTGAACTTCTCAATCTTGAGCTTCCCTTCCTCTCCCATAACTCCCACTCAATTCAAGGAATCCTTTCCTTGAGATACTTTAGCTACGAACAAACCTTGCTCCGATACCAATTGTTAGGAAATATGACGTAGCTAATTAGATAATTGAGTAGATTACTTAATGGAGAGAGATAATTTACACACACAAGAGATTATAGAGTAGAGAGAGAGAGAGAGAGAGAGAGAGAGAGAGAGAGAGAGAGAGAGAGAGAGTACACACAATATATGTGGTTCACCCAATGTGGGCTACGTCCACGGGAAAGCAGCCACTCAATAGCTTTAGTACTTCAAAACAAGAAGTAGGTTACAAAGGGATTATACCCTTTTGGAGCTCCTGCCTTACTTCACTCTCACCACCTCACACCCACCTTGTTGCATCAACTTCACACTATGAAATGTGTGTAGAAAAGGCCTCCTTTTATAGGCCAAAAGGGCTGCCCCCTCTCATGAGAGGTAGCCATGTGTAGCCGCCCTTGTGTAGATAAGTCCAAATCGGACCCTCAATCCGCCCATGTGTGGCAGCCCTTGAGAAGACAAGTCTGCTTTTGAATCACCGGCCACCGGCCATTGACTACTAGCCATCGGCCAACCGATCGGTCGTTTTTCGACCACTTTCAGATCGCCGTCCGGCCATAATAATTTGGCAAAAAGGAATATTCCGGAGAAGCCAGTTTCGAGACTTGGCGTTAAAATTTTGTTTTTGACGAGTGATTTTATTTTCCGGCAAGTTATTTTTTTTCACGCACGATGGCTTCTCCTCATAATGGGGGCCTTAGAAATGTGCGTTTTTAACACAAAAAATTACAAGGGGTAAATCAGGCTCCATACTTAACATTGAGTACACTAAAGCTGTGCGATTAAGTTTGACGTAATCAATAGTCATGCTTAAACGGAAATTGGATGAAATTTACACCAATAACTTCAATCCATCGATGCAAATGCTTTGGAATACAAATACTATTATACAATACACTGTGAATGCATATACAAAGTAGAGAGTTATTGCACATTGTATATAATGAAAATGGAAAATAATTAGTAAAGTTAATAAATATAGAAATATATATGTGTGCTACAAATAATGCTACGATTGTCAATCGCATGAAGCATAATAGCACTACAATTCTAGTTTTGCAACAGCTTAGTTCGTAGTAGGCTCTAAACATTGCATTATCTTTACCATTGTTTAGCTTGATCGGAGAATTTGTGTTTATTAGCACGAATTCTCCAGAGGAGCAATCTTTCTTTTTGAAAAAGGAAGGAAAGCTTACAAAAGCTCGATGAAGGTCACGCGATGATATTTTCTTCGAGAATATTATTGATAAATATAGCAAATGTCCTCCATGCTTGCATGAGCTTTGCTTAGCAGAGTTTGCATTAGGCTATAGAGAGTGTGGTTCTATGTGCTCTGTAGTCAGAATGTGATGAATTATATTGTATGTACGATTCAGCAAGTAGAAAAATATTGAAAACTATGATCGAGAGTTATGTTTGCTTTTCTTACCGCGGTACAATGATGAATGCCAGTATTTATGTATTGCTAATACATGGGAAGATGCATTCATATGATTCAAAGTTCGATCAAAAGTAACAATAAGAAATCTAATATGGATATTGATTTAATGACTGTGAAGTTACAAAGCCTTATAAATGATAGCTGGCAATCATTATTGAGAACACCTTCCTTAATCTCAATAACTCTACAAAAGACATTACACAACAAATTATTTTACAACATAAGAAAAGCTTAAATGTTCCTAATATGATGCCAATGAATTATATATATATGTATATGTATGTGTATATATATATATATATATATATATATATATATATATATATATATATATATATATATATATATATATATATATATGTTTAATAATGAATATTGTGAAAGTTTGTGTAACATTTAATACACTAAAAACTTGTGTGAAGCGAAAATTGATAACATAGTGCGCATTTCACTAAGAACAAGCTCCTAATGAGCATAAAGAGAGTACTTAATTTGAGAAAGCAACATAGCAATTTACACTTAGCTAATTTGGCATTGAAAATACTTGAAAAGAGAGAGAAATAGAACAATTGACAATAGTTGAGGACATGATTTACATGGAGCCGGTCCCCCCTCCATAAAGGCTTTGTATTATAGCTTCTCCCATAAAAGGATACTTTTGTACAATACAATTCTTGTGTTCCTTTACAAAACTTGTTGGTGCAATGAATATGGAAACTTCATGCACCAAATTATGCTTGAAAAACACACCTAGTGTCCCTAGTCTTAGTCCCAAGACCTCACACACCTTCAAAAATGGTGAGAGCTAGCAGGGAATGAGGATAGATTGAGAGGAAGAAGATGTATCTTACGAGAAAGAAGTATTCTCCTCACAATAATCACTCTAATAGCATAGCTTAGCTTAGTATCACATAAGCTTTTAGTAGATCAAGGATTGTTAGGTTAGCTATTTCACTCTGGCCATCCGTTTGGGGATGATAGGCCATAGAGAAGTTTAGCCTTGTACCTAAATTCTCAAAGAGACCCTTCCAGAAATTACTGGTCATTTTAGGATCTCTATCCAACACTATAGACATTGGCAAGCCATGGTATTTGAAGATTTGTTATATAAAGAGGGTTCCCATTTGATGGGCCTTGATAGTCTTTTTGACATGTATAAAATGTGCTTGTTTGCTAAACCTATCTACTATTGTCCATATTCCTGTATTCCCATGGATAGACTTGGGCAATCCAAAGATAAAATCCATGGATATGCTCTCCCATGGTGAATTAGGCATTGGCAAAGGTTGAAGCAATCCAAGTTGCTTCCCTCTAGCAAACTTCGTCTTTTGGCATACCACACATTTTGAAACATACTCTTGTATATTTGCTATCATGGCAAGCCAATAGAAATATGTTTCTATCCCTTTTAGGGTAGTTGAATCCCTCTATGCCCCACATAAGGAGGAGCATGAGATTCGTACATTACTTTCTTACTTGGTGAGTTAGTAACACATAGTTTATTGCCATAGAGAAGATAATGATCTTGTAGGGTAAATGGTTCATCCTTCTTCCCTAGTGCAGGGGCCAAAATCACATTTCTAAATTTGAGATTGATAGCGTACTCATCTATCAAAGAAGTTAGATCATTGTGAGTTGCTATGGATACCGCATTCACTCTCAGTCGTCTTGAGAGTGCATCGGCCACTTGATTATGCTTGCTAGCAATGTGAGAAATATGAAAATGAAATTGCGAAAGGAAATTTTCCCACGTCATTTGTTTGTTGGAGATCTTGGTCTGCGTCATGAAGTACTTAAGGCTTTGGTGATTTGTTCGTAGAATGAAAGGAGTCCCCAGTAAATAGTGCTTCCACGAATCTAGAGCATGTAGAACTGCTAAGAGTTCCTTCTCATATATGCCTAGAGCTTGCTCAACACGGTCGAGCCTTTGACTTTCATAGGCTATGGCGTGCCCTTCTTGAAGCAAAATAGCTCCAAGGCAATCACCACAAGCGTCGCATTGGACCTCAAATGGCTTTGAGAGATCTGGCAGTGTAAGCACAGGTTCAAAGATAAGCTTCTCTTTAAGATTTTCAAAAGCATTGTTCTCCTTGGTTGACCATATATACCTAACGTTTTTCTTTGTTAGGTCATGTAATGGTCTCGCAATTTGTAAGAACTTTTCTATGAAGTGTCTATAGTACGCACTAATGCCTATAAAGCTTCTTAGTTCATGTAGATTCCTTGGATTAGGCCATCCATTTATTACCTCTAACTTTGATGGATCCATTTGGATGCCATCTTGAGAGATAATGTGACCTAAATACTAAATCTCTTGTGAGATATGGCGTGCCCTTCTTGAAGCAAAACAGCTCCAAGGCAATCACCACAGGCGTCGCATTGGACCTCAAATGGCTTTGAGAGATCTGGCAGTGTAGGCACAGGTTGAGAGATAAGCTTCTCTTTAAGCTTTTCAAAAGCATTGTTCTCCTTGGCGTGACTTTCATAGGCTATGACGTGACCTTCTTGAAGCAAAACAGCTCCAAGGCAATCACCATAGGCGTCGCATTGGACCTCAAATGGCTTTGAGAGATCTGCAGTGTAAGCATAGGTTGAGAGATAAGCTTCTCTTTAAGCTTTTCAAAAGCATTGTTCTCCTTGGTTGACCATATATACCTAACGTTTTTCTTTGTTAGGTCATGTAATGGTCTCGCAATTTGTAAGAAATTTTCTATGAAGTGTCTATAGTATGCACACATGCCTATAAAGATTCTTAGTTCATGCAGATTCCTTGGATTAGGCCATCCTTTTATTACCTCTAACTTTGATGGATCCATTTGGATGCCATCTTGAGAGATAATGTGACCTAAATACTAAATCTCTTGTAAGAAAAATTCACTTTTCTTTCGATTAATATAAAGTTTATTCTCTCGTAAATCTTGAAATATTACTTGGAGGTGTTGCTTGTGTTCGTCTAATGAATTAGAGTAGATATATCATCAAAGAACACTCCAGTAAAGGTTTGGTGAGGCCTAAATAGTTTCTCCATGAAGTGATTTAATGTGGCTGGTGCATTGGTCAAGCCAAAAGGCATGACAATGTACTCGTAAAGACCAAATATAGTGCCAAATGAATTCTTTACAATGTCTTGATCAACTATCCTTATTTGATGGTAGCCACTTTTTAGATCAATTCTATTGAAGTAGCTCGACCCCTGTAGCTTATCAAATAGTCTTCTACCCATGGAACAGGAAATGTATTCTTGATAGTGATCCTATTTAGTGATCGATAGTCGACACACATGCGATATGTGCCATCTTTCTTTTGCACATAACACTGGTGAACAAAATGGAGATGAGCTAGGCCTAACCATGCCTTTCTCAACCGACTCATGCACTTGCCACATAATCTCCTCTTGTTGAGCTTGGAAAACTCGACAAGGAGGTTTATTAGGCGGTGAGCTTCATGGAAGAAGTTCAATTGCATAGTCATCATCCCCTCGTTTGGGAGGTAGTTCACAAGGGATGTCGTTAATAAAAACATCTTGGAATCCCTTGAGGAACTTGGATAACTCTAATTCCTTTTGATTGATTATATCTTCTTTTGCTAAAACTTTAGGTTCATTTTGAAAATCTTTAACAAAAATCATATACACAAAAATAGAGCTCTTTATTGACTCATTGAAAGCTTGCTTATGTACAATGGGTATGGTACTACCCAACTCTTTTGCATCTATGTACATATTTTTTCCATGAAACTAAAGTAGATTTGTCTTTTAGGGAATTTAACATTGGAAGCCATGTGATCAAACCATGGTGCCCCTAGGATTACATCCTCATGCTTGAGAGGAGAGATGAAGAAATCCTCCTTGTCCACATAGCTTTGGACATGGAGCCTCAATTTCCCAATTAAGGGAGTGACTGAGGCTTCTTGCCCCTTGAAAGAACCATCGGCAGGTAGGACATCTCCCATCTCGTAGGCTTGGATGCCTAACTTGGTGGCCAACTCTGTGGATATGAGTTTGTGAGTAGAACTAGGGTCAAAGAGAATGAAAGCATCATGTTCTCTTACCTTTCCCCAAGCATGGCATAGAGGAGATCCTTTGTGATGAGTATCCTCTTCTTGAATTTTGACCAAGGTAGCTCTAGGAGGCTCATTACGTGTATTTTTTTGGGGACAAGCACGATAGGCATGCCCTTGCTCCCCGCACTTGAAACAATGGTTATCTTTTGGATAACACTCTAGCTCTTCAGGAGAGAGTTTATTTTTGTCTTTATAAACTCCCTTCTCCTTAGCTTTGTTGTTGTTGGTGTTGCCTTTGAGAGACGTTTGGACGTTGTCCTTCTTGTTAGTCTCATTATGGTCCTTGGTTTCTGTGGGCTTAAGATTTCTCTTAGCCCCTTGTTGGAAGTTGACTCTAGAAACAACCATGGTGTGGTGTATGACCGCAGATATGGTGCATGGCCTTTGGGAGTTAACATACTCCACCATATCCTCAATTAAGCTCGCACAAAATTGTTGTTTTTGCTCTCCAAAATCCATCTTTTTGAAGATAGTGGCTTTGAGATGTAAATCCCAAAACTTGTCTACATATTTGTGAATAGATTTGTAGGGAGAGAGCTTCAAGCTTTGCCATTTGGTGAGTGCTTTGTCTTTGGCATCGATAGCCAAAAAATGCTTCATGATGGAAGCTCTTAAAGCTTTCCATGTTTGTGGAGCTTCACCGTTTGCTCATAGGCTAGACCACCATTGCCTGGCGAACTTTTGAAAATGCATGGCTACATGATGTAGCTTAGAGGACTTCGTGAAGCCCTCATCTCCAAATGCTGCATCGAATTGTTGGATAAAGGCCAAGACTTTGTTCGTGTAGCACCAAAGGTAAGGAAAGAGATGTTCTTTCCTCCCTCTTTGAACTTTTTGAGCTTAGATGACCTCTTCCAGGCGGCATAGGATTTCCTATGGCCTCTTCTTTTAGGTGGTTTGAGAGTTGCACCATCATTTTCTTCAGAAGAGGAAGAGTATGGGGAGGATGGAGAAGAGGGTCACCTCTTTCTTGCCTTTTTCTTCCCTTGTTCCTCGTTGTCTACACCATCACTTTCTTCAGAAGATTAAGAGGATGAAGAAGATGGAGAAGAGGGTGACCTCTTTCTCGCCTATTTCTTCTCTTCTTTTCTCTTTTCCCTCTTTGAATTATTGTGTAGAGAAGTATGCGATGGTCTTCTCCGTTTAGGGGGTGTTGGAGAGCGTTTTGCCCGCCGTCTTCGTGGAGCCATCTCCACGGAGGTGGCAGGAGACACTTCTTTCTCGTTCTTTTGGTGGGGGATTTACTGTTGAAACTTGGGTTCTTCTTTGGAAGGGAGATACCTCATCAAGGTGTAAGTTTTTGAGCCCTTCATACGGATCCTTCTCTTCTTTCCTTATCGAAGAGAGTCCTCTTTTGGAAGTCTCATTAGGAGCTTTCCTAGGTACTCTCTCTTCTTGGTGGGGAGTTTGGAGAATACCATGGGTGCGCAATTGCTGTTTCACTTCTCCTTGGAGGGATGGGTTGCCTAGGGCTTGTTGAAGCCTAGAAACAAGATAGTTTACAAGCATAGGGGCATCATTAGTTGCTCTTTTATTGGCAAAATCAAAGCTATCAACATTCATTTTAATCTATTTTCCCTTGTCAGCCATACTAGCAAATTTTTAATTGTAAATTTTTACTTGTACTTTGGCACTTCAAGCCCTAGTTGGTACTCCTGTTTACCTTCAAAGATAAGCACTCAAGACCATCCAATTTTCCCATGACCATCCAATTTCCCCTACTTTGGCCATTAGACAATTGAATTAAATTTAGGAACTTTAGCCTATGAAAGTCTGAATAGAGCTAAACCTTAGGTCTTTTAAGCCCCATTGAAGCACATTGCTCTTTTGCAGACTGTACCCCTTTGGATCCCTATTTTCCCTCTTTTGGATCCCTGACAGAGGCCGGTCTGGCAGCCTTACCAATATTCTAGCTTTTACTCCCCTGGTACTTCCCCATATGAAATGATCAGTTTAACATGAGACAATCATTTGGGAGTATTAGATATTAGTATTTATGACAGTTTGTGTAAGCTAAATGCTCAACAATGTCTACTTCTTGATGATGTGATGTTACGGAAAAGAGTTCACCCTAGAAAAATAGTACGTCTTTTTTTTTTACTGATGGTGCTAGAACTGGGAAGACTTTTTTATTGCTTTTGTTAGTGCAAGGTCTCATACGTCATTATAACATGTTTGAAGCTCAAGATGTAGAAAAGTCAAATGTATTGTTAATGGCCTACGCGTCTCCCACTTATAGCGCAAACACGAACATCATAAGCACATAAAAATTAAACAAACTAACTCTATTGTATGTTGAGCTACAATTAATAGTTATCGATGAGATTTCTCTTGTGGATCAAAATATTTTTAAGTTAGTTGATGCAAGGTTACGAGCAAAAAATGCAAGCATAATGAGC
Organism: Adiantum capillus-veneris; assembly: GCF_014529385.1. NCBI lineage: Eukaryota > Viridiplantae > Streptophyta > Polypodiopsida > Polypodiales > Pteridaceae > Adiantum > Adiantum capillus-veneris. The sequence goes on from NC_140937.1 coordinate 157,622,978, forward strand.
TTTTTTTATGGTGTTGATGTGATCTTTGTCAGGCAAGCCATGTGCATGATAATTGAAACTTAAAAGAAAATAAAAGGTGTAATAGAAACAATAGCGCCATCTTATTTGTACACACATATATGAAGCTTCAAAATTACTTTGATCATGTGTCAACAAAATAAGAAATTTATCGATATATTAATTGTATTCACATCAATAAGCAAACATTGAATGACCTAAATATTCTTAACAATACATACTCAATGTTTTCTAGTAGATTCACAAGTTTGTCATTTATTTTTTCACAATTAGCGTAAAGACAAACATAATGCAAAAGTTTTTGAAAGGATGGACTGTATGCCAATCATAATACATATAATCGATAAAAGGTCCCAAACTTGCAGTAATAACATTATATAGCTATGCTAGTGTGCAACTAGACTTGAATTAGAATGCTTCACACTTGACCAATGAGGTGGGAACACCACATAATGCAAGTCAAGCATGCCCAACACTTGTCTCCTCTTGCCTTGCATGCTAGAACCTGCCCCCCCTCTTGGGACTCATCTTGGCATGTGGAAACACCACAGACACTCACACACACTTGTTAAGTTCATTTTGGACATGTGGCTTAGTTAAGATTAGTAAACCAATACTAGAGTCCCACAAACCTTGGAGGCTTATGAAGCTGACCCGGGACTACAACCTACATGCTAATTTAGGACCTGTTAAATTAGGATAATATTTGGTAAACATAATAATCACCCTTTGGGCTTTAAAACTTTCACCTTGTGTGGTGTAAAACCTAGCACAATGCTTTGGAGGTGCCACCAAGATGCTCCCAAAACCTGCTAAATTTAGACCTAATAGATTTATAATTTCTATATTTAGACATTTTGTGGCAAGTTAGAATTTCACCCCAAGGCTTCCTAGACTTCTGACTCTAAAAAGTTATTCTAATGGCTTGAACTTAGCACAATCACTTTTCTATTTTTAGACTGCTATAATTGCTCTCGATCATCCTCCTTTGTCCTGTACCTTTGATCAATGCCTGGGATACATTTATCCTTCCTTGACTTATACCTATGATTGAGATAATTAATAAGTAATCACCCTTGCTCTTGTATGGACTTTCCCCTTTTGGTCCCAAGCCTTGAGCGGTTGGTCCATTAGCACTCAATCAATTTCTCTTGTTCTCTTTTTATTTTCCTTGGACTTAAATGGCCAATTAAATTGGAAAATACTTTTAGAAGGCTAGAAAGTAGTATTCGTGACATTATCTCTCCCTTGAAATCATAGTCGTGCTTAACTATAGGGTGGAAAAAGAAAGCCATAGTTAGTCCTATTGCTTTGGGTAGAGGATTCCTTTTTACCCGTTGACATTATTACACATTGGTGGCTAACTCCACTCTAATGCTTGAAAGGCTTAGTTGTTGCAAGCATGTCTTTACTTAACCCTAATCACCTTTAATATTAGATTGGCAAGGCCTACTAGATGCTCGAGAGACTGAGCTGTCGCAAGCTTGATTCATGGTATGCGTACACATAAAATTATGAACATTTTTAAAGAAATTTTAGATTCAATACAAGACAAAATTCTTTATAAAATATAATTTTTTTATACTTGATTCTTACCTTTGATAGGAATCATTGTAAGTATTTAAAAAGTTTACATTATCCTTTAGATGGATGTCTTGCATCCACCTTGCATCTTCAAAAGGATGATTCTTAAATTTGACAAGATATCGTTTAATAGTATTACCACTTCTTAAATCTTGTCTTCATGTTGTAGGATGCTCTTTGGCTAACAAGATCTCTTCTTGACCCTCAAACTCAAGTGGTTCTTGAGTTACCGACTCTTTCGGTGGCTTGCCCTTATATGGTTTCAAGAGGCTTACATGAAAGGCATTATGAATGAGCCAAGTACTTGGTAGCCTTAACTTATAAGTTGTTCCATTGATAGACTTAAAAATTTGAAATGGGACTTAATATCTTTTTGCTAACTTAGCATAATATTTATGGTGACCCGTTGGGCATCCTCGTGTTCCCTTGCCCGTAATGTGACTTAGGGGTGCTTTTGGAAACTTGAGCAATACCCAATCATTTTCTTTGAAAGTCAAGGCTCATCTATGCTTATCAGCAACAACAATCTTTTGCTTCTATTTTGTGAAGGATATAACTTATTTGATCTCTCAAAAAGATTCTTTAAGATCTTTGCTATATTCATCAGCAACAAATATTCTCCCAAGTGTCTTGACTATCAATGGGAGCTTGGGTCTTGCTTCAATTACCTCAAAGGGCGTCTTTCTTGTAGAAGTATGGACATTGTTATTGTATGCACACTCTACTAAGGGTGAATAATTTTTCCATTGATCTCTTTTATCTACTTTTGTAACATAGGCTTTAAGTAGATCATTGATGGTTAAATTTTCTATTTCACTTTGGCCATTTGTTTGTGGGTGATAGGTCGAGAAGAAATTCAACTTAGTACCCAAATTCTCTAAGAGACCTTTCCAAACATTTATAGTCATTCTCGAAGACTATAGATGTTGGTAATCCATGGTATTTAAAGACATGTGAGATAAAGAGGGTTGCCATATATGTGCTTTAATAGTCGTTTTGACCTATAAAATGTGCTTGCTTGCTAAATTGATGTAATATTGTCCATATTCCCGCATTCCCATGTATGGACTTGAATAATCCAAAGATAAAATCCATGGATATACTTTTTCATGGAAAATTAGGTATAGGCGATGGCTAAAAGTAAGCCACACTGCTTCCCTCTCTCATACTTTGTCTTTTGACATACAATGCATTTGGAAACATAGTTACATCTCTACTCCCTTGGGAGTAGCTTAAATCCCTCTATGTCATGTATAAGGTGGAACATGAGATTCGTACATAACCTTTTCACGTAGATTATGCGTACCGCATAGCCTTTTGCCATAGAGAAGATAACCATCTTGCACTTTGTATGGTTCCTCTTTCTTCCCTAGTGCAATAGGTGAAATCAAATCTTTGAAGTTTGGATCCATAGCATACTCATCTATCATAGAGGATCGATCATTGTGAGTAGCTATAGATACAACCTTCACCCTTGGCCTTTGTGAAACTGCATTGGCCACGTGATTGTGCTTACCACCTATGTGAGAAATATGAAAATTAAACTATGAGAGAATATTTTCCCACCTCATTTTCTTATCCCTCAATTTAGTTTGTGTCAAAAAGTATTAAAGACTTTGATGCTATGTGCACAAAACAAATGGAGTGCCTAGGAGATAATACTTCCAAGCATCTAGGGCATGTAATATAGCTAAAAGCTCTTTTTCATATATGCCTAGATTCTTTTATTGATCATCAAATATCCTACCTTTTTATGCTATGGCATGCCCTTCTTGAAGCGAAACACATCCAAGGTATTGTCCACAAGCATCACACTAAACCTCAAAAGGCTTTGAAAGGCTTGGTAATATTAGTACAGGTTGAGAGGTAATCTTTGCCTTTAAATTTTCAGAAGCTTCGTTCTCTTTTGTAGACCATACAAATTAAAAATTCTTCTTAGCCAAATCATACAATGGACATGCTATGAGTGATAATTTTTCTATGAATCATCTATAGTATGCACTCATTCTTATATAGCTTCTTAATTTGTGTAGATTCATTGCTATAGACCATTCTTTTATTACCTCCAACATTGCAGGGTCCATTCGGATCCGTGCTTGAGAGATAATATGACCTAAATATTTAATCTCTTTTAAGAAACAATCACTTTTCTTTTGATTAATGTCACTTGCTTATTCTCTCCCAAAACTTGAAATATTACTTGAAGATGCTGCTTATATTCCTCATAGTCTTTGAGTAGATGATAATTTTATCAAAGAACACTCCCCTGAAGCTTCAATGAAGTATGAAGAGCCTTTTCATCATTTGAATAAAGGGAGATGGCGCATTCGTAAGTCCAAAAGGGAGTACCAAGAATTCATATAGGCCAAAAGTTGTTCAAAAGGCCGTCTTATGAATATCTTCAGGCACTATCCTTATTTGGTGATAACCACTTTTAAGATCTATTCCTCTAAAGTAGTGATACCCTTGTAGCTTATCAAATAGGTCTTCTATCCTAAGGATATGAAATCCATTCTTTATGGTTATATATCATGAGGATAGGAAATCTATTCTTTATGGTTATCCAATTAGGTGCATAGTCCACACACATTCTCTAAGTACCATCTTTTGTACTAGTAGAACAAGTGAACATAATGGAGGTGAACTAGGCCTACAGACAATCCTTTTTTCGACAATCTCATTCACTTACCTCATAATCTCCTCTTGTAAGGCCGATGAGACTCAAGAAGGAGGATTATTAGGAAGTGAGCTACCAGGTAGAAGCTCTATGGAATGATCATCTTGTCCCCGATAGCTCCCCAGGAATGTCATCTGTAAACACATCTTGAAGCTCATGTATGAAACTAGAAATTTCTAATTCCTCTTTAGTTTTATTTTTGACTTCATTAGGAACACATTCATCTTTCTTACACTCCTTAACAATAACCATACATGTAACACGAAAGAGAGCTTTTCATTACTTTGTCTAAAGTTTGAGTCTGTACAAGAGGTATAATGTTGCCGCACTATCAACATCACACACAACATCCTTGCCTCGATAGGAAAAGAGTACTTTTCTCTCTTGAAACTTCATAGTGGTAGCCATGCAATCAAACGATGGTGCCCCTAGGATAACATATTCAATCTTGAGTGGAGAGATGAAGAAATTTTCTTTATCAACATAGCTCTTCTCATGGAGCATTAGCTTCGCAATCAACGGAGTAACCGAGTCCTCTTTCCCTTTAAAGCTCCATTTCCTTGTACCACATCTCCCATCTCAAAGTCATGAATTCTTAGCTTGGTTGCTAGCTCAATAGAAATGAAGTAGTGGGTAGAGCCAGTGTCAAACAATATGAAAGCATCATATTCTCTTATTTTTCCCCAAACATAAGAGAGTGGTGCTCCTTTGCAATGGCTTTCCTCTTTTAGAGCTTGCACCATGGTGGCTCTAGGAGGGTCATTACATTTATTTATCTTAGGACATACCCAGTGTTGGGGTATAAAGCCCAATGTGGTCGCCCAGGTAAGTGGGCGGGCCGCCAGGTATGTACACATATTCTTTTGTAAAAACCTAATCAGAACTCACTATGCTCTACACATTACAGTAGAGCGAGTTCACCATATCGTTGTGCCCTTCTTCTCGCACTCTCTCTCGCGTCGCACTTCTGCTCGTACTCCTTCAACTGGTATAAGAGCTCAGATCGAGGCTCGGGGCAGCACTGCAGGAGACTAGAGTCACCAACTCAGATTGGAGTGAAATTCGACAGGCGAAGACACGGCCCCAAATCCTGTGAGCATTGAAGGGACTCCGTGTGCTCAAAATTTCATTCTGAGGTCATCTTGGCCACCGTTCGGCTTTGACAAAGGTCTGCGCAGGCCATTTTTGACTACGTGGTCTCGACGGGTGCAGATCCGACTCTGCAAATTTGGGGTTTTTCGGCCTACGATTGCGGGTGCTGAGGATATCGACACTCCCAGAGTGTTGATTTGTGGCTGTCTACACATCGAAGGACGGCTCACAGTTCTTGGAGGCGTGTCACATACGACACGGGCGCATCTACACACAGACTGTAGGCGACATCCACTAGTTCATCAGGTAGCTTGTGTTTGCTGCTTGATATTCTAGATTTCATCCTAACATTGCAGGTACTTCCACATGGGATGTATTGTCAGAGATGATGTATGTCCGTTGAGGGTTTGCTGGCTGTGAGTCACGCAGCAAACAACCGCCGCAGCGGTTACAACATACAGTGGGAAATTTGTGGATGTATGACTTTGTGGGAAGTCTATGTACTGTCAGATTTACTACAGCCTTTGTTGAGGGTCGAGTGAGGTTTTATTGAGCCGGGGGATTCTCGAATGTTGAGATCCTTTCGGTGATACAGGTCTTGGAGCGATCCCTCGAGCACCCTTAGATAGGCAGCTAGGATGTATTGACTGTGAGTTAGACAGTTGGGATTGCATCTTTGCTTTACTGCCGTTGAGGCATTGTTGCAATCTATGCTTACAGGATAGTGACAGGACAGTGAGAGACAGTACAGGTGCAGGACAGGTTTACCCGCAGCTTACAGTGTCAGAGAGACAGTGTTTTTTGAGCTGTTTTTTGGTCTGTTTTTTGAGTACACCAGAGCCATTTTACAAAGGAGACTCTGCCGAAATTTATGCAGAATCTGAAGCTTTCTTGGTTCATTTGACAGGTTGATATTGGTTCAGAAGTCAGTTTACAGGGGAAACTCTGCCGAATTTTTCCCAGGAAAGTAAACCACTGTGAAGTGTAGCTATGGCTGGATCACAGGACACTGCTCTTTACAATATCAAGAAGCTGGATGGAACCAATTTCCCCTTGTGGAAGAAGCAGATTTGGCACGTGTTGGTACAAAAGAAGCAGATAAAACCTATAAAGCTCAAGGGGATAAAACCAGAAGATATGGAGCGAAATGGATGAATTGGCACTTTCTACCATTATGCTGACTTTGGCAGAAAGCGTTTACTTCAATGTAGCAGACGAGATGTCGGCTTATCAAGCATGGTTAAAGCTGAGTGATCTTTATGAGAAGCAGAGTGCAGCTTCACGGGTATACTGGCTTAAGAAGCTTGCTGATTTGAAGATGAAAGAAGGGACACCTATGTCCAATCATCTAATGAATTCAACACAATCTACAGTCAGTTGTTAGCTCAAGGTGTCAAGTTTGATGAACCTGTTAGAGCTATGTTCCTGTTGATCACATTGCCGGAAAGTTGCGACACTTTTCGCACAGCTTTGAGTAATTCTGCACCTCCAGATGGTTTGAACATAGTAGGTGTAGAAGGAAGTCTGCTTACTGAAGAAACCAATAGAAAGCAATGGACAAAGGCAAAGGAACAGCCTTAGTTGTCAGGGGAAGGACCAAAGAAAAGTACAAAGGTGGAAAGAGGAATCAGTCTCGTAGCAAGTCCCGCAGTGCTCAAGGCAAGAGTGACATAGAATGCTACAATTGTGGCAAGAAGGGTGACATGAAAAGAAACTGGAGAGAATGGAAAGCAGAAAAAGGCAAAGAGAAAGCTGAGACCATGGTGAGAAGAACAAGTCCTCAGTGAAGATTCAAGAAATAAATGTGACAAACACTGTTGTAGAGGATGACAGTCTAGTGTCAGGAGACATCTACTTCTTGAAGAATACAATGGACTCAGCTCTTCTTACAGCATCTGATGGAAATGCACTGAGTGACTGGATTATAGACTCAGGGGCATCACTTCATGTGTCTCCAAACAAGGACTGGTTTACCTCTTTAATGATTTTGAATTCTGTGAACATTGTCTGTATGATAAGCAAACACAGCAGCCACATAAGCATAGAAGCAGAAGAAGAGATACACAGTTGGCACTTGTTCATAGTGATTTGTGTGGACCTATGCCTAACCTATTTCTAGGGGAAGCTTCTTACTTTATGACATTTATAGATGATTACTCGAGGAAAGTATGGGTTTACTTTCTCAAGCACAAGGATGAAGCGTTTAGTGTTTTCAAAACGTTTGTGACACTTGTGGAGAATCAGAGTGGCAAGAAGCTTAAATGCTTACGCACTGACAATGGTGGAGAGTATGTTTCAAAGGCCTTTCAGGACTTTTGTGAGTCAAAAGGTATAAAAAGTGAAGTTACTGCTCCTTACAATCCTCCTGAAAATGGTGTTGCTGAGAGGATGAATAGGACCATACAAGAGAAGGTCAGAAGTATGTTGTCTAATGCACAACTGCCAAATGGGTTTTGGGCTGAAGCTGTATCAACAGCTGTTCATCTTGTAAATAGATCTCCTAGCAAGGTTTTGCAGAAGGATTCAGTGCCAGAGATGGTATGGTAAGGCAAAATGCCCTCATACAAGCATCTCAGAGTCTTTGGCTGTGAGGCATATACTCACGTTCCAAAGGAATTTAGGAACAAACTTGAGAGAAAGAGTAGAAAGTGCATCTTTCTAGGCTATGGTAATTCTGGTGAGATGGGGTACAGACTTTGGGATCCCGAATCCAGAAAGGTTGTGCGTAGCAATGATGTTCACTTTAATGAATCCAAATATCATTCTAAACCAGAGAGGGTTGAGGAGATTAGAAGAGTTGTCTTCCAAGAAGATGGACCTGCACGTGCAAGACAAAATGTCAGGGCTCAAGAGGAGCAAGGACAGGATAGAGTGGAACCACAGGTTGTGGCTGAGCCTGAGCCACCTATTGTGCGTAGATCTGGACGTGTCACATGACCTCCTGATAGGTTTGTTCCATCTATGAACTATGTCATGTTGACTGATTGCAATGAGCCTTCATGTTATAAGGAAGCAATGCAAATGAAGGACTCCGGGAATTGGAAATTGGCCATGCAGTCAGAGATGACAGCTCTGCATAAAAACAAGACATGGAAGCTAGTTAAATTACCACAAGGCAAAAAGGCTCTACCTTGTAAATGGGTTTACAGGTATAAGATCACCGCTCATGATAGTCAGCCAAGGTACAAAGCAAGGCTTGTTGCCAAGGGCTTTAAGCAAGAACAAGGCATTGACTTTGAGGAAGTCTTCTCTCCGGTGGTCAAGATGACTACATTGAGATGCTTTCTTGCATTGGTTGCCATATTAGATTTGGTGTTGCACCAAATGGATGTCAAGATAGCGTTCTTGCATGGTGATTTAGATGTGGAATTTTACATGCAGCAGCCAGAAGGGTTTGTTGAGAAAGGCAAGGAAGATTGGGTATGCCAATTGTTAAAGAGTCTTTATGGCTTGAAACAATCACCGAGGGCATGGTACCATAAATTCCACAAGTTTATGCTTTCTCAAGGCTACAAACGTAGTGAGTTCGATCACTGTCTATATACAAAGAAGGCTAAGGATGGTAGTTGGCTGATCCTTATTTTGTATGTGGATGACATGTTGATTGTTGGCAAGCACTTGGAAGAAATTTCAGCTTTGAAGTCAAAGATGGCAAAATTGTTTGACATGAAAGACATGGGTGAGGCAAGTCATATACTTGGTATGCGCATTGAGAGAGACAAATCAAAGAAGTTGGTTTGGTTATCTCAAACAGAGTATATTGACAAGGTTTTGCAACGTTTCAATATGGAGAAGGGAAAGGCACTGAGTGTTCCATTGCCACCATATGTGAAACTTAGCAAACAAGATTGTCCTCTGTCTGAGGAAGAACAGGCTGAAATGGATAAGATTCCATATGCGTCTGCAGTGGGTAGTTTGATGTATGCAATGATTGCTACTCGCCCAGACATTGCATTTGCAGTGGGAGTAGTAAGTCGATACATGTCAAACGCAGGCAAGAAACATTGGGAGGCAGTGAAAGGAATAAAAGGAATATTGAGATACCTGAAAGCTACAAAGAGTATGCGTATATGCTATGGGAGTCAGGAGCTAAGTGTAAAGGGTTTTACAGACTCAGATTATGCAGGTGACTTAGACAACCGAAGGTCTACGTCAGGGTATGTTTTTACATTGGCTGGTGGAGCAGTATCATGGAGTTCTAGATTACAAGATTGTGTTACTCAGTCTACTACAGAGGCTGAATATGTTGCAGCATCAGAGTCATGAAAAGAATCAATTTGGCTTAATCGACTAGTAACAGATTTGGGAATCAAAGAAGAGATGCCTGTGTTATATTGTGATAGTCAAAGTGCTATACAATTGGCTCGCAATCCAGTGTATCACTCAAAGACAAAGCATGTGGATGTGAAGTATCATTTCATCAGGGAAATGCTCGAGGATAAGAAAGTTCAGCTTGTCAAAGTTCACACCACAGAAAATCCTGCTGATCTACTTACAAAAGGACTTCCCTCAGAGAGCTTTGCGCATTTTCGCAAGCAGTTAGGTGTAGGGTAGTACATCACTTCTCTACATGTCTTGTATATTAGCTTTTATAGTAGCTTCTCTCACACTTAAAGTACCACATTGGACTTTAAGTGGGAGGTTGTTGGGGTATAAAGCCCAATGTGGTCGCCCAGGTAAGTGGGCGGGCCGCCAGGTATGTACACATATTCTTTTGTAAAAACCTAATAAGAACTCACTATGCTCTACACATTACAGTAGAGCGAGTTCACCATATCGTCGTGCTCTTCTTCTCGCACTCTCTCTCGCGTCGCACTTCCGCTCGTACTCCTTCACCCAGGAAACATGACCTTGCTCTCCACTCTTGAAACATTTGTTATCTTTACAATAACATTCAACCTCTTCAAGAGAAAGTTTGTTTTTACCTTTGTAACCCTTTTATTTTGCCTTTCCTTTGTTGTTGTTTTTGTTGTTGTTAGCCTTGGGAGAATCCTGCATTGCATTGTTCTTCCCCTTTGGCTTAGTTGATTCCTTGGCTTGTCCCTTGTTGGAAAGGAATCGTTGAAGCAACCACAGTATGATGTATGACCTCCATAATAGTTTTAGGTTTTTGTGAGTTTACATACTCACTCATGTCCTAAGATAGGCCAACACAAAATTGTTGCTTTTGTTCTACAAAGTCTATATTTTTATAAACAGTGGCTTTGTGATGTAACGCCCAAAACTTATCCACATACTTTTGGACCATACTTGTATGGGGCCATTTTCAAGCTTCACCAATTCGTGATTTAGGACTTTGTCTTTGGCATCACTTGGAAGGAATTGCTTTGTAATAGAAATCCTCAAAGCTTTCCAAGTCTTTGGAGCTTCATCTTAACTACATAGGCTTGCCCACCATTGATAAGCTGACTTTTGGAAATGCATAGAAACATTTTGGACCTTTGTGAAGATTCCAAAAAATATTTATCTCCAAAAGCCGCATCAAATTGTTGGATAAACACCATTATTTTGTCAGTTGCTCCAAAGGTTCCATCATAGGTAAGAAAGTTGATGTTCTTTCCTCCCTCTTTGAATTTCTTTAATTTACGTGACCTCTTCCATGCTGCATAACTCCTCCATTTACCCCTTCTCTTCTCTCCCTTGGGTGGCAAGTTGATGTCCTCTGTGTCAAAAGATGGTGACGATGATGAAGAGGAAGAAGTGGAATAAGCCGAAGATGGTAATTGCTTTCTTCTATTCCTCTTACTTGGATTCCTTTCTCCCTTCTTTGGATTAGCATAGGAGAAAGTACTTGATGACTTCCTCTTTCTTTTTGGAGGAGTAGATGACCGTCGTGCCACTGTCTTCTTGGGACATCATCATTTTCAGAGGTAGGTGGAATGTCATTGTCATATCTCTCCCTTGAAAGTTCAGGATGCACTTCTTCTTGAACAGTTTGCTTTGGAGGTCCTTACAATATCTCCTCTTCATTAACCAAAGAGATTTCTCTTTTGGAGTTCTCACTTGGAGGCCTCACAAGAATTCTCTCTTCTTGGGCATTTGGGAGAACTTGAGCTTGAAGGCTTGAATTTGCTTTGAACCTCTACTTGCAAAATAGGGTTGCCCATTGCTTCTTGTAACTTGTCAACAAGTAGTTGATGACTTTGCAACCATCATCATATGCTATACCATGAACCAAATCTAAGTTGTCAATATTAATTACATTCTCTTGATTAGGTTGGGACATAATTAAATTCCCCTATATGTGTATGCTAACTCTTTCCTTGGCACTTCCAAAACTTTGGCTATCACTCCTCTTATCCCTTGAAAATTAGCACTCAAGTAACTACACCCGTGTTTTAGAATATTGTTGATTGCAAAGAGTAGTGGAGTGGGTTTAACAGTGCGAGGTTGGTAGCGGTTTCTATCAAGCTTCCTAATAGCTCAATAATGGCTAAGCCGTACGTGAGTCCCAAAAGACTCCATTATTAAGATCATAGTTCTTGATGGTGTCCCCCATACCCTGTAAACAGACATACCAACCAAGTTAATAAATCCGAGTCTCACTTACCCTATTGCAATAAACAACTCCAATCTTCATCGATTACTCAAGGACCTCTCTTCTTAGGCAAGAAAAGAGAAACCTTAGCTCGAATACCAATGTTAGAGAATATAACACAACACTCTTTTAGATGAAATGGGAAAATCCCACAAATTTGGGGCTTATTTTGATGCCTATGGATTCCTATTTCCCATTTGATTTGGAAAAATTTCATTTAATTTGGGAATGTTATACATAAGTTTTTTTCTTGAGTACTTGTGTTACATCATACAAAGAGATAGATTCTCAAGAAAATGGTGGTGTTGAGAAACACCTTTTTTGTCCCATCCAAAATTTTATTTTCATGTTGGTGTTAATTAATAATTTATAAAATCATACATAGACAGGATAACAAGAAAAACGAGATATAAAAATGACATACTATTTAGTTTCTCCTATTAAGCTTGCGTGTGTTGTCTCTACAACATTGAATGGGATTTTAATTGCTTCTGCAAGTGTTCCACTTCTTGGAGTCCATGACCGCACAACTGCATCAACACACTCCCAATGCTTTGGGTCAGCAAGATTGCAGCACCAATTCTTTTTCCAACAACCCTCATATTATTTTTGGATTGTGGGATTTATTTTTTGATGTTTTGGTGGCCAATATTGTATGAAAACTTTCTTGTAGTTAGAAGATGAACTGTCTACATCAACATCCGACTCTGCAACTCCTAGTGCATATCAGATATTCTGGATCTACGGGCCTCACAAGAACAAAATCCCTTTTCCTTACATCAATTTAAGGTCTAAAAGCTTCCTACAGCCTTGCACTATCTTCAACGGAGAAAGGGAGTCATCAGATGCAATAAATAGAGGAAGACACATATGAGTTTCAAGGATATGAAGAATTGAATGATCACTCTTCATTAAATCTTTCAACGGCCAATGGTGGTGTTATTGTTGATGCATTCTTCTCACGCTCTTGCCTCATCCTGTTTTGGTGGTCTAGAGCCGTCCTTGAGTTTAATGCTTTGAATAATGTTACATTGATGTGTGGCATATCGTCATCTCCTAGTCCATGGTTATCTGTTCTTTCCAAATTCTGTAAGCATAATGCAAGGAAACCAATTGTAACATTGGGATTTGAAGGCCATAGACCATTAAGCGAGAAATGACCATACATCCCATGACCAGGTCCATGTGTTATCATACCCGTTAATGATACATGTAGATGCATTCACTTAGTCTTTTGATTTCACAAGCAATCTAGGTATTGCTGTCTTTTGTGGGTCCATATTATCATGTATAATGCATAAATACTTATCCTTTTGCAATTGCGAGAACTTACGTCAGATGTAGTACACATTCCTACAACTTTGTTGTTGCATCATGTGGATTCTATGTTCATCATTTAAATGTGCAATCAATTCATCATCCTTTGCTGACTCTAGTATCCGACTACACACATCACATTTGGAGAACTCACTTGTTTTTGACAAGGTCACATTAGCAAAATCTATATTCCAAACCCTATTGAATGTAGTGCTATACATTGGGAGAACTCACTTGTTTTTTAAAATGTCACATTAGCAAACTCTGTATTCCAAACCCCATTGAATGAGACTCATACTCTCAAGAATTTTATTGACATCATGTAAAATGTCTATTTGCTTGTACGTGTTCGGTATTGCAAGCAAGGTTCCCCTAGTACCATCTTCCATAGTTCTACTCTTATGTGGAATTATCTTTGAGTTTTCATCGACAAAAGAGCGCATCAATGCCCTTCCCATTTTGACGCCATCATTGTCATGCACTGAGCCATCAAATCTTATGATGCCATCATTGTCATGCACTGAGCATCAAATCCCATTCTCAAATTGTTCACGATAACGATGAAAAGAAGCTTTTGGAATGCTATGAATTTCGTACCAAGCTCTACTACAAACCTCATTGCCAATAAAAGAAAATACATAGCAGCTCTTTGTAGTTGTTTTGTTCTCACGCCAAGCAATCAACATTATATCATACACATAGTTGAATCTATTTTGCAAACTCTCTCCCCAAAATTCATTGTGCATAGCCATGACCTTATCTCGGTTGGCATAATTACAACACCTTCTGGAGCAACAATCTATGGTTGAAACAAGCTGGAAATATGATAAGGATGCTTGAGTGGATTTCTTGGAAGGTTTCATAGATATATTTTTGCCTTCCTCTCCCCAAAATTCATTGTGCATAGCCATGACCTTATCTCGGTTGGCATAATTACAACACCTTCAGGAGCAACAATCTATGGTTGAAATAAGCTGGAAAGATGATAAGGATGCTTGATTGGATATCTTGGAAGGTTTCATAGATATTTTTGCCTTCCTATTTATAAAGCGATACGTTTGCTTTTTTGAAATAGGCTCTACCAAACGAGTGATTCAATGCATGTATCTTGCAACTCATCCATAGCATGTGAATCCTCATACCGTAACAATTCTTTTCCATCCATAGTTGTCACTTTATTGATAGGCCAACAGACTAGATTGATGCTACATACATCAAATTCACCATAAATAGTAGCCTTGCCAGCAATATAGGATGTTTCAATACCAATACCAATGTTATCTTCACCTAGCTCGCCAAAGTTTATAGAGTCAAATAGACAGACATACATGACAACCCCTTTGGCTACTACATGTGTTTTGCTTTCATCCCACAGTTGAACCCTCTTATCCTTCCAAACCTCCCTATAGATCATTCCATCATATTTGCCTCCAATGCTCCCATTGGTTTGTCAGCATCATGTATAGGAACCCCTTGGTACTGCATCTCATTCATATGCTGCAACAACCCTATATTCCATTTCACAATACTGTGAAAAGCATCTCCCAATGTCAACGCATCCATTTTTGGAAATGGAATGAGTGCTTTCTTTGCAAAACACAAATCACGTAACAATGATACATTTCCTTCCCCAATAAGCATGCCTAGACAATATGCATTTGGATCTACTTCGCATACACTCCCAATGACAACCTTTTGTGTGGCTACAAACATGCACACTCTATCACCATTTTTTAAAACCATACCTGCAAGAAGGTTCACACAAATATTTGTTAAACAAACCAGCACAAGTATATGGAAATTTACATGTAATTTTACATTGACCATCTTCTTTATGGCCATAGGTTGGTTTGTTGTTTATGTCACTGAAGAAGAAACTTAAAGAAACTTGTGTGCATTCTATGGCCCTGGGTCAAAGGGTTCTATATCTAGGTGTGAAAAGAGCCCCACGTAGCCAAAGAGCTCTATGTCGATGCGTGGAAGGATATCTTTAAGACCAAGAAGCATCACAAAGGAACATCTTATGGCCTAAGGGCCATAGGTTGATTTTTGTAGGTGTTTCATGAAGAGTACATATAAACTCTTCAAGATCATATCACGGTGAGTACATATGTATGGTTTTCATGATGAGTATATATACATCCTATGACCTTGGGGGCATAGGGTACTATATGCACGAGTTCCATGATACATCCTATGGCTTTAGGAACATAGGGTACTATATGTAGGTGTTTCATGATACATCCTATGGTCTTAGGGCCACAAGATGCTATGTAGGCATTTTGTGATGAATATGTATACATCCTATGGCCCTAGGGCCATAGGATGCTATATGTTGGTGTTTCATGATGATGAGTATGTATACATCCTATGGACTTATGGCCATATGGTACTAGATGTGTATGCTTTGTGATTAGTATGCATGAAACTATGGCAATAGGATGCCATATGTAGATATTTATAATGAGTATATGTACATCCTATGGCCTTGGGGCCATAGGGTGCTAGAAGCAGATGTTTTGTGGTGGGTACATGAACATCATTATGGCCTTTGGATCATAGGATGCTAGCTATAGGTGTTTCATGGCAGGGATATTTACATCCTATGGCCTTGGGGCCATAGGGTGCTAGCAATATGTGTTTCATGACAGGTACATGTACATCCTATGGACTTGGGGCCATAGGGTGCTAGCTATAGGTGTTTCATGGTGGATATATGTACATCCTATGGCATTGGGGCCATAGGGTGCTAGCTATAGGTGTTTCATGGAGGGGATATGTACATCCTATAGCCTTGGGGCCATACGGTGCTAGCTATAAGTGTTTCATGGTGGATAGATGTACATCCTAGGTGTTTCATGGTGGGTATGTGTACATCCTATGGCCTTGGGACCATAGGGTGCTATAGGTGTCTCACAGTGGGTATATGTACATCCTATGGCCTTGGGGCCATAGGGTGCTATAGGTGTTTTATGGCGGGCACATGTACATCCTATGGCCTTAGGGCCATAGGGTGCTAGCAATATGTGTTTTGTGGCGGGTACATGTACATGCTATGGACTTTGGGCCATAGGGTGCTAGCAAAAGGTATTTTGTGGCGGGTACATGTACACCCTATGGCCCTAAGGCCATAGGGTGATAACAATAGGTGTTTCATGGCGGATAGATGTACATCCTATGGCCTTTGGACCATAGGGTGCTAGCTATAGGTGTATTGTGGTGGGTATTTATATATCCTATGGCATTTGGGCCATAGGGTGCTAGCTATAGGTGTATCGTGGTGGGTATATAGACATCCTATGTCCTTTGGGCCATAGGGTGCTAGATATAGGTGTTTCATAGCCAATACATGTACACCCTCCTATGGCCTTTGGGCCATAGGGTGCTATATAGGTATTCCATGATGAGTATATTTACACTATGTGGCCTTGGGATGTTCTATGTAGGTGAAATATAGTGTCATATAACCATGACCCTAGGTTTACAAGAGGCCAAGAACGACTGAGACGAAATGTTCTTTGTCAGGCACTTAGGTTGATGTGTTTGTGTTGCATACATAATTGTATTTTTTTGTTGTATGTGTGATTCAAATCTAAACAAAATCCCAATAGATCAAAATTATAAAAAGAAATTTCTTTTATTAAAAAAATGGGAATTTTAAAAAATTCTTTTTTTTGGAAAATTCAAAATTTTTTAGGGCCACTCCAGACTTTGCTATAATGGGTTTTCAAGCCCGTTGATTGATATCAAGCAAAAAAATAGCACACATTTTTTGAGCCAAAATCTATGATTTTTGGTTATTTTTAGTGTATTTTTTACTATACGAATTTTTGTCCCTGGTTCTAAATTTGCTTCATGGGTGTCGTTCCACTCGTATTAACAAACTAAGGACACTGGCTAAACCTTCCGCCAACATTTTTGAAAATTTAGACTTTTTTTCTCTGAAAAGCTCTCGGAGTTCAGGAGCCGATGAGCTATGTCCCACTACGGGCAAGTGCCTAGATCTCTAGTAATTTTAATTATAGTAGACCGAGGCGTGGCCTCGGCATGTGAACAGTCCCTACTTTCAAAATTTGAAATTTGAAATTTTACCTAACCTAACTTTATCTCTTTTACTTTCTCTCTGCCATAAATTTTGGGTGTGTTCCCTCTCTTTCACTCTCTTTCTCTCTCCTGTTTTCTTGCACAAAACCTGTTGCACACATAGAGCTCTATCGCCCTCTCTCTCTCTTCTTGCACACACAACACCATTGGTGTCGCTGCCTCCCTCTCTCTTCCTACAACATTGCCGTCGCCACCCGTCGCTGTTGCTCTGTGCACAAATCTACTGGTTTTAGCACCGCGGTCGTCGTTGTTGTCGTACAAATTTCTATGCACAGATCTGGGCGACCATCATCGTGGCCGTCATTGTTGTCACTGCAAATTGTCATTGTCGTTGTGCCGTCGTCCTCTCCCCACACCACTTCTCTCTTCTACTTCCAAAAATCCCTCTCCTGTGCTTCACCGAGCCTCCTCTCCATCGCTTGTCCATTCCCAATCCGGCACTCAAGCTCACAGATAATTACATTCTAAGTTACTTTCTGATTATTCTTTTCTAATTACATTTTGATTACTTTCTAACTAAGTTTTGATCAAGTTCTGATTAGATTCGATCCTCAACACTCTAAACACAAAAAAGAGAAAAAACAAAAAACTCTTAAACTCTGATTAAGTTCTAATGGAAGTCAAATTCACAACTCCTTAAACACAAAAACAAGACATAACATAAAACTCCACAACTAGAAAAACAAGAAAAGTAGCTATGGCATAGTTGTAATCACTAGATGTTGAGGTTGTAGGAGACGTGGTGAGGATGACGTTGTAGGAGGATAGGTAGAGGGTGCGACAATAGAGTGGGAAAGAAATAATGACAAAGTGGAAAAGGGAAAGAACTATAACTCAAAGAGTATATTCTAAATATTAGTAATTTTGAAAAAAAATGATGATTCTGAAAAAATATAATAGCCACCATAGCCACTCCCTATGTCCTTTGGGCCATGGGCTGCTGCCAAGATAGAAGCCCCATAGGGGCACCTAAGCTCCCAAGGAACCTACAAACCAAGAGAGACAAATTGGCTACACTGTGGACCTAGGGTGCCAAGAAAGGAGCCTCACAGGGGCACCTAGGCTCCAAAGGGACCTATAGATCATGAGAGACACATTGTTGCACTATGGCCCTAGGGCCATAGGGTGCCAAGAAAGGAGCCCCACAGGGGCACCTAGGCCCCCAAAAGGGACCTATAGAACATGAGAGACACATTGGATGCACTGTGGCCCTAGGGCACCTACATATGCACCACTACAACCCTATGGCGCTAGTGCCATATCATCTCTCTTTGGAATAGATGGCAACAACTTGGTGCCCTTCAGCTTATACATTGGTATCCTATAGCCCTAAATCCATAGGATCTCACATCATACTAGAGAGTAACCTATGGACCTAGGGCCATAAGATGGCCTTGGGTTCAATGCAGAGGCTCTCAAAGAGCATTTGGGCCATTCAAGAGCACCAAAATCTGCACTATGGCAACTCTATGTCCCTAAGGCCATATGATCTCTAAATGAAATAGCAAGCAACCTATGGCCCTTGAGCTTATACATTGGCACCCTGTGGCCCTGCGGCCATAGGACCTCTCATTGAAATAGAGCAAAACAACCTATGGCCCTTGTCCATATACATTGGCACCTTATGGCCCTAAGGCCAAAGGATCTCACATCATACTAGAGGGCACTGGCCCTAGGGCCATAGGGTGGCTTAGGTGTCAGTATAGAATCTCTTTAAGAGCATTCAGACCATTGAAGGATACCTACATATGCACCACTGCAGCCCTATGGCCCTAGGGCCATATGATTAATTGGAATAGAGAGCAACCTTTGGCCCTTAATATACATTGGCACCTTGTGGCCCTAGGGCCATAGGATCTCTCATTAAAAACCTATGGCCCTTGTCCTTATACATTGGCACCTTATGGACCTAAGACCATAGTGTGGACTAGGTGTCAATGTAAAATCTCTCAAAGAGCATTTGGACTTCAGAAGGGTACCTACATATGGACCACTACAATCATATGGCCCTAGGATCATAGGATCTCTACTTGGAAAAGAGAGCAACCTTTGGCCCTTGAGATACATTGGCACCCTGTGGACATGTGGCCCAGGATCCCTCATTGAAATAGAGGGAAACAACCTATAGTCCTTGTAATGGAAATGGCCTATTAACTTTGAGAGTAGCAAAAACTAGAGAAAGTACTTTTGGAAAATTACTTTGAGAGCATAGCAGGTGGACTTAATTGATGGTAGCAACATAAACATAGCATTTAGTTAACTTGACATGAACAATACTTTTGCAAGAGAGAGAGTTTAGACAACACGACAACAATTGAGGATTGGATTTATGTGGATCCGGTCCCCCCTCCAATAGGCATTTGTATTATAGTTTCTCCCATTAAGAGAGACTTGTTACAATACAATCTTTGTGTTCCTTGTGACCTAGATGATGCAATGAATATGGAAAGCTTCATGCATCACGAGCATAACATAAACTTTGTGGAAAGCATTAACTATCCCAAGCCTCAGTCCCAAGACCTGAAACACCTTCGAAGGTGGAGAGAGCTAGCAGGGAATGAGGGTAGGGAAGAGGAAGAAGAAACATTTCAAAGGAGAAAGAATTAGTTCCTCACTTATCATAACTCTTCTTGCTAGCATACATAATAGCATAGTTATGAAGATGGAGAAGATGGAAAGCTTAAGCATTGAAGCATGGCTCTTCGTTGGATTTGCATTCCATAGATAAGAGTGTTGGTGTAGGCTCTCTCTCTACTTGCTTGGAGAAGGAGAGGGAGCTCTTGCACTTTGCACAATGCACAATGAGAGAGAGAGAGAGAGAGAGAGAGGGAGAGTGGGGGAGAGTATACCCCCCAAGCATGCTCCTAGCTTCCTTGGTCGACCCCCCCTTGTAGCTCATGCTTGAAACTCATTGGACCCCACCAGGCCTAGCCAATCACAAGCAGGAGGCTTTACAAGCAACAAGGGTAGTCTTGGGACAAGTGTCCCCCTTTCCCCTTTGAGAGAGAGGACTTGATAAATGCAAAAACAATTAATTAATTTTTCTAAATTATCATTGGACCCCTTGGGTGGCCAACCAATAGGCTTTAGGCACACCATGAGGGCAACATGAGGAGGAACTTGACAAGTGTCCCTTTTGCTTTCTTTGTACCAAGCTTTCCTTGTGTGAGGGTGTGTGTGTTCTCCCTCACCCCCCCTCTTGTAGGGCTCGCCCCCTCCTTGTAGGGATCATTGTTGACTTTTGCACACCTTATCCCCAAGCACCTTAGTCAGCAAGCATGACAAAGCACCTCAAGCCTGGTTAGTGTTCCCACAAGCACCTCAGGCTCCCTAGTCATCAAGCATGACAAGCACCTTAAGCACCTTAGTCATCAAGCATGACAAGCACCTCAAGCACCTTAGTCATCAAGCACGACAAGCACCTCAAGCTTGGGCTGGGTTCCCACCTTAAGCTCAACCCTAGCTTACCTAAGGTCAAAGTACTTTTTAACACTAACCTTTGGAAGTATTTAATGAAGCTAACCCTAAGGTCTTTAAGCTCCATTAGCTAGCCTTGCTCTTTGACATGACCATCTCTCATTTGGACCCCTTTACCATTGGCCCCGTGTTGAGATAGATCTGAAAGCACATGTCTATATTCTAACCCTTGTTCCCATTTAATCTCCCACATTAAATGATCACTTTAATATGAGGAAATCATCTTGTTTCTAGATAATTTGGTGTGCTTTAATAGTCTTTTTGACAGGAATAAAGTGTGCTTGCTTGCTAAACCTGTCAACTATTGTCCATATTCTCGTATTCATGGATAGACTTGGGTAATCCAAAGATAAAATCCATGGATATACTCTCCCATGGTGAATTTGGGATAGGCAATGATTGGAGTAATCCAGGTTGCTTCCCTCTATCATACTTGGTCTTTTGGCATACTACACATTCTGAAACATACTCTTGTATGTCCACTTTCATGGTAGGCCAATAGAAGCGCGTTTCTACTCCTCGGAGACTAGATTAATTGCCTCTATGCCCCACATAAGGAGGAACATGGGATTCATACATAACTTTCTCATGAATTGGACTCCTGGCACCATTAAAACTTTGATTTTTTTCAACTCTCCTTCTAATCCCTTGCTCCTTCTTTAAGGGCTTAGCTCGTAGTAAAGCATCTTGCACAGTAGTAGGTTTCATGGCTTCTAATCGCGAGCTGATTGGCTCTCTTAAAACCTTGACAAAAGCGGGCTACCTGCTGCTCTATGGTCATTGGCGGAGCATAACACCTAAGCCTTACAAACTTTGAGTAGTACTCTTCCAAGGTTAAATTGTATTGCTTCAAGCTAAAGAACTCATTCATCTTCAATGCCCGTGTGCAGCAGGTAAGTATCTTTCCTTCACTTCCGACTTAATTTCCCTCCAACTCTGGGAGTTCTCCAATATTCCCATGTCACGACAATGTTGTTTGCACCATAATTTTGCTTCACCAGAGAGGCGAAACATCCCTAGCATTGCTTGATTTGCAGGTGCAGTCTTTGCAGCCAAGAAGTAATCATCCATAGGTTCAATCCATACTTCTGCATCCTTCTCAATGTCAATATCCTCTCCTTTAAAAGAAGGTGGTTGCATTTGTTTCAGCAATAACTTCTTCTCTTGAATCTCCGTATAGATAGCATCATTCTGAGGGTTTTCCATTATAGGAGTGATTTGAGGGTTCTCCTGAGTATACGCATATATTAATATTATTATTCATAACAACCCAAAACATTAGGGTATTTTCTAGACTTAGACTTATCCAGTCCACTAAGGTTCAACCGCATAACTTTACTAATTTTGACTTAAGTAGTCTATTAAAACTTAACTATATGACAACCAATTCTGACTTATTCAGTCCATCAAAACTCAATCACATGACTTAACCAGTCATGAATCTTGTCAATCACACGACTTAACCAGTCATACAATTTCTTTGAAGAAAAACAACTCAATCAAATGACTTAACCAGTCAAACAATTCTTTAACATTAGTATTCATAACTCATCAAAAAGCCATATACGGGTCTACAAGAGATCTCTTCATGAGAATATATAATAGAGGTTTCAACTATAGTTTTAATACACATCAGAGCTGACATGTCATAAAATATTGGTGGTTGGTGATGTGGATGTAAGAAGCGAAACACAAGAGGAAGCTTGGGATAGCCAATGAAAACTTTTTCCTTGAAGGTCGACAGAGTGTGATTATCAATAACAACTCGATTGGCAAGGATAACTGATGTCACTTTGTCATAAACCCATCGATTATTATTTGTGACTCCATCAGGGGCCATGATAGTCAGTGGTGCTTCATAAAATTGAAAGTATGAAACCAGTTTCAATCCTTCAGCCCACTTGATTCGATGTAGGTCAATCTCCAAGTGTTCAATGTGGCGTGCTCGGATAGCAAAGGTTGTTCCACACTTGTATATAACCATGTATTTGGTGGATCAAAATTGATGTGCGGTGCAAAAACCTTGTCAAGGATGTGGAACGCATTCACGAAATTCGAATATTAATGATTGGCAAGCAGTGTGATATATTGCCTTAAAGATAGTTAAACAGTCGGTGTCCATAAACTCGTGCTACAAAACAGATAGGGTAATAGTGTCAAGCAAGTATTCATGAAATCAAGCCCAAGAAAGGGTACATACGGTTTAAAACACCAAACTTTAAACCTAAGGCTCTGATACTAATTGTGAGGTCCCCAACCCCGAGAAGATTGGGGCGACTTGATAGATGGCCTTCCTTTATTCTCCTTTTCTGTTGACGACACCCTACTCCCTTTCCACAAAGTAGAGATACGAGAAACAGAAGATAGGAAGTCCTCTATCCATCGTTTACGTGGGTATAAGGGTCATACGCCACAAGCCAGGTCGATAAATCTAGGATTCTAATGAAGTTGTTTCCTAGCATAAGGATGAAATTTCATTGACATATTTAGAATCCATAAACAACGCCTTTTTTCCCACGTTTAAGAGGCACATCCGTCATCCATAAACCATAAATATGATATGAAACTTAGTCTAAACTAAATAGTAATTTTATGTCACATAGATTTGGGCCATCTCGACTCTTGGCACAATGAGTCTCTAATTTCACTTCTCTTAATAAGAGGGAGTGGGGAGTTTCTCGACTGATCGAGACCACCCATTCTTGACTGGCAACCTGAGCCAGCCCCCACTTTCCAACCCACACTCACACTTTTCTGCTTGTTTACTAATTACTACCACACTGTTTTCATATACAAACAATGTTCTTTAATTAATTCCAAACACAGATTCTTTCATCCAACCCTTCAAACATCACCAAAACATTTCTTTTTCAAACATGGTCTAATGAAAACAGTCCTATAATTCAACAAAAATGAGTCTTTCAATTATTCTTAAGAGTTACCGCTACCCGTGGACTTTCTCTGTCTAATCGACCGAGCCTTTGCAAAGGATTTACTTATTTGCTAACCGCAAAATGCGTACACTTTCCCAGTCACTAACCGCAAGGGAGCATCTCGCTAACCTCAAGGCATCCTGCTAACCGCAAGGTATCTTGCTAATCGCAAGAGACAAAGAGAGAGCTGATAACTCAGCTTAATCTTCGCTAACCATGGAATCACCTCGCTAACCACGAGTTTCATCTGGAAACAAGATATTCTTTTAGCAGTTGTTTTCTTTATGTGATTTCTCAAACAAGATTAACTAACTTCTAATATCAAACAGAGATAGTTTATCAAACACAAATCATAAATCAAACAATTCCTTCTCTACTCTATGAAATCATATGCTTGTTTCTTGTGATATAATCACGTTTTTCAGACAGTTTAAGGGAATTCTTATTCTTAGGCATGACTTAACGGTCATCATGTATAACAATGCAGAATTATAAATTCATCTTACTGGATTAGCAGCACGTTTGACTACCTTTCATGGTTGAGGTTGGACGGCTTCGACTTCTTCTGCAACCAATACCTCCGCTTGAGAAACGTTTGGAGTAGTTGATGCCTTCCTCTGCATCTTTCTTGAAGGTGGAGCAACATGAGCATCCTTTGAGCTTCGAGTCACTCGCTTCAGGGCCATCGTATCTCGAAAGAGAAGAGAGAAAGTGAGAAAGAGAACTTAAGAATTTGAGAGGTAACACGATGATGGTAGAGAAAGAAGTTGGAGATGGAGATGGCTTGAGGGTAAGAGGTTGAGAGAGAGAAGATAACTTCGACATCAAGGCAAGAGAGCTTTTGCTTCTGAGAGTGTGTGTCCTCAAAGTGAAGGGAGAGGGGTCTTTATATAGGCTCTCAAGGCCAGCTAAGAATAGAGGGAGGAAGGAGAGATAAATCCACGCACGTTCACGACTGTAATTTTTTTTATTTTTTTTTGGGGGACATGGATTTTGATACGCGATTTTGAACCTCTTGGATGAAACTTGACTCCCAAGAAAAGAGCTCTAAACTAAACTCCTCCTCTCTTTCTTTCTTAAAAGTACTCCTCCTACTCCTTCTCCTCTAGAATTACTTCTCCTTTCCTAAAATTGCTCTCCCTTTCCTAAAATTAATCTCACTTTCCAAAAGAGTCAACTCTTATCGTTAGATACAATCTTGAGGCTTAAGTTTCCCATCAACCTTATTGTAAGGGTCATAGTTAATGATTCTAAAGTCCGATTTTTGATCCGATCGTTTCATTAGAATGCTCTTGGACTTAATAAAATGCAAACCTCAAATAGTTGCAAAGTAAATGAAATACCTTTATTGAAAAATATTGGGTACATTATAGTATTCGGGTAGTCATAATGGACAAGTATGGCCGAAAATACTCTCTCCCACGGATTGTAATGAGTTAGAACAATACACATGTTTTGGGGGACCACTCCACCAATACTATGTAAATCGAGAAGAAGTGAAAACCACGACTGGGCATATAAGCCCAATGAGAACCAGAGTGGAAGATTCTTTTGGACATGAATGAATTCCAAACACAGGGCCTATGGGATCAATGGGATCCAAGGCCTCTATGAATACACACAGGGACAATGCAGCACCTGACGTGACTTACACCTTTACAATCCCTTCGACTATTACACAAGAACGACTTGATGAACGTATAGCAGATAGGATACCAATCCTAGTCCGAGGGGAGATTATGAATGTAGAGAGACTACACGAGGAGGACCAGGGGTGATTAGGATGGTTGCAGAGTCTAGACGCATGCGACCATCTCAAGTGGAGAAATGTGTACCCAAAAAGTGTAGTGGTCCGGGAGAGCCGTATGCCTATGTGTTGATCTTCAAATAAGTGTTGAGGATGGAACAGGTAACTAATTTCTCAGAGAATTCATTGAGGAATTCTCAAAGAGAGAAATTAAGCATAATTTTGTCTCCCAGATCTATGCATTTAGACAAAAGGAGAAGGAAAAGGTGAAGTAAGCCTCGCTTTGTTTGAAGCAATACATAGAAAGATGCCCTACTAGAGAACTACCTCAGGATGAGAGACTGTCAATCCTTTTCATAGAAGGATTGCAAACTGACACTCTCAAAAAGTACTTGCACTTAAAGGCATGTGTTACTTTTGAACAAGTCACGAAAGAGGCGTTGTATCTGGTAGACAATTATAAGGCGTATGGAGAGGTGGTAGAAGACATAGACCAAGGGATGAGTAGAACCTCTTCAACTACTAGTAGTGAATCCACAATGAAACTGGGTGGGCAAAATCCAACTGTGCCGGACGTTGATCAAATGATCGAGGAGGTGATCAAAAGGATGAACCAAGCAAACATGATGAATCCAAACACACGACAAGCGGCCACCCAAAAATGCGACACTTGAGGAGGAGATTATCCAACTTATTGGTGCAACCTTCAACAGAGGCCGGGAGTAAATGTACCGCGTGTATTGAAGTGGTGTACAAATGAACAAAAATGGACAAACCATGAAACCCATGAATGTTTCTGTAATAGAAACTATGTGAGAGAGACACAAGATGGGCCACATGGAGGGTAGCAATTTTTGCCCCCTCCAAGATACCAAGTAGGGACAAATAACGCAATCCAAGGGCAGGAAAAACCTCAACCTGTGTTGGATCATAAGCCTCCTTTACCCCATGAAAACAGGACCATGGTAAGGATTTCTCAACCTATCAAAGCACCTTCTGATCAGAGTCTGGTCCAGGTTGTTTCATACTGAGAAGATTTAGACAATACCTATGAGAGGAGGTTTGACAGGAATGCGTATGCTTCAGAGGGACAAATTACATGGATGGTTCCTAAAGAGATGCTAGAGTCCCCATACCTCGCATAACCAACATAAAAACATACTTGGTCTATGAAAGTATTCTTATGTTCATGGCAAACCAGAACTACAAACCTTGGGGATATCCTCCTAGGATAGGACAACCGATGGGGGCTCCACAAGCTTCTCCACCACCTGTAGGAACATGCTATTAATGCGGCGGTGATTATTGGGTAAGAATTTGTCCACACAAAGGAGAACGAATCAGACTTTTTGGGTTCTGCAAAGGGTGTACAAATGACCATCTCATCGTTGCAAAACCTTGTCAATATACTCTGTTTGAGATAACCAAATCAACTTCTTTGATCTATCTCTCTCAATGCGCATACCAAGTATATGACTTGCCTCTCCCATGTCTTTCGTGTCAAACGATTTTTCCATCTTTGACTTCAAAGCTGAAATTTCTTCCAAGTGCTTGCCAGCAATCAACATGTCATCCACATACAAAATAAGGATCAGCCAACTGCCATCCTTAGCCTTCTTTGTATATAGACAGTGATCGAACTCACTACGTTTGTAGCCTTGAGAAAGCATAAACTTGTGGAATTTATGGTACCATGCCCTCGGTGATTGTTTTAAGCCATAAAGACTCTTTAACAACTGGCATACCCAATCTTCCTTGCCTTTCTCAACAAATCCTTTTGGCTGCTGCATGTAAATTTCTACATCTAAATCACCATGCAAGAACGCTGTCTTGACATCCATTTGGTGCAACACCAAATCTAATATGGCAACCAATGCAAGAAAGCATCTCAATGTAGTCATCTTGACCACCGGAGAGAAGACTTCATCAAAGTCAATGCCTTGTTCTTGCTTAAAGCCCTTGGCAACAAGCCTTGCTTTGTACTTTTGCTGACTATCATGAGCGGTGATCTTGTACCTGTAAACCCATTGTTAAGGCGGTTACGCCGCTAGCGGAAGCTAAATAGCGAGAACTCAACCAACAACAGAATTTGTCAGACGAGGACGGAGCTTGACCCGCAGGCACATGGAAACAACTAGGTGGGTGTCAAATCACCTACTCGACCTTCTAATGACAATCACTACTAAGGAAATCAAATCTAAGTTCTAAAATACGCAAGTGACTGAAATCCGTACTACGAACGAATGCTATATGAAACAGGATCTAGAATCATTGAATCGATCTCAAACTCAAGGGAAGTCTATACACTAGGTAAGAACAACACCCTAAAGACTTGAACTGCAAAATCAACCTATAACCACTCCGTGCGGTAAACGCGTATGAAGACAGGCCGAAAAATACAGGTGACCGAAACTTGACCCCGATGGTACTAATGTGTAGCTCTACTCGTTGTGGTTCTATAGATATGCTGCACGCTCTATTCCGACACACGAGTTGGAAGAAAACTCACACCGAAGCTCGTAGGAACTTACCACACGTAGAAGCCGATAGCGCGCACTCTTGGTATCTGTGCGTAGCTCTCACCGTTGCTAACACAATGGCGGTGTCGCTTCTCCAATGGCGGCCCCGTAGCTCGCGTAGCAAGAAGATAAGACTCTCTCTCTCTCCCTCTCTCTCAGACACAGTCACGGCGCTCAAAAACTCACTTTGATTAATTGAATCCTCTTTAGGTTACAAAACTTTGGCTTATATACCTCAGCCTTGGAGGTGAGAACATCTCTAATTATTTACATCAACAGGTGAAATTACTTCGGGATTACAAGCTGGAAACTCAATTGAGTCCCGTTACTTAATGAATGGCTCAAATCAAAATTAATGTCAGAAAGACATTTATTACAATCAATGGTTACAAAATGATGGGTGTGAGCAAAAATGTGGGTGTGATCCTCTGCTGGCTCAACACTTCCTCTGCTGACTCAACACTCCCCCCCTCCGCGTTCATGTCGTCCCCGACATGACTTTTAGGCTTGGTCAATAGAGTCCTGTCGTCTTGAGCATCTGCAAATGTGATTCGTAGCGTAGGTTGCCGATGGTCAAGGTTGGGCCGAATATTTTGCTTTCGTGAGTGAAAAAGCCGGTGTAGAAAGCTTCTTCGAATGTTTGCATGTGGAAGCTAGGCAAAAACATAATTCTTTGGTATAAGAGATGTAACACCTTTGGTGATGGCTGCAATGAAAGATCATACATCATATTCGTCACTGTGTCGGCCGTCGATAGTAGACTCGAGGTCGTGGCTTTATCTGGCGCGAACACTTCAATGCATGCTAAGAGAGTCCTGCAAATTTTCTTTAGCATCTGACACGAAAGGTCAGGAGAGCCAGTAAAGAGTTTGATGGTGCCCGTTAGGGTTTTCACCATGTAGGCTTTACCTATTCTCTCTCCTGCCTTTGGTCCTGGAATCCTTGGGTAATTAAGCCAATTTGGCTTCTTTTCAACAATCCTGCCATGCTCTTTCCAGCTTCTGACTCTTGGCACCGGGCAGAAGGTTGCATCCTCCCGAATCTCCTTTGGAGCCTCTACCAAGTAGATGAGGTAGGCTGGGTATTTGTTCAGCCAACCTTTCCTCCATCTAGGTTGAGAATCTACAATCTTCTTTGATTGTTCATCTTTTGTGATGTCGCCTTCGTAAAGAGCGACATACTGCTCCTCCTCTATTCTCTTTTTCGTCTTTATCACTTCAAATTTCATCAGAGGGAAAGGCAGGCTGGGTTGCATCCACTCTTCATGGAGCACTTTTGTGTCTAAACCTTGAAGTCTAATGGAGAGGAGGAGTCTCCTTTCCCATTCCATTTCCGCCTTGGCACTTTCCTCTGTTGACTTTTCTATTTGGTCCTGGAGCCTTTGTTCTTCTTCTTCAGAGATTCCTGAAGTTGAGGCCACTTCTTGAATTGGGGCTGGATCTTCAATTGTGGTTGCCTCTCCAGTTTCTGGTAGCTCTATGGCTGCTCCCCCTGCTTCTTCTTGTGGTGTCTCTGTTTCTCTTCTTTGTTGCTCTTGGAGGTCTTGGAGCTGTTTGCGGAGGGCCTCATTTTCTGTCCTTAGTGTTTGGTTTTCTGATGTGAGCCTCTCGTCTGCAGCCAATGATCCCTCCGCCATGTGCAATCTTTGCACTTGCTCTAACCTTAGCTCTCTTTGCAAACTTCTGACCTGATCTTCCAGAGCTGGTACGAGGGCTCCCTCTTGTTCTGTTCCTGCTCTGCTAGCTCTAGGGGTGGTCCTGAGTCTCATGATTGTCCTTTCTTGAAGTTCGACTCTTTCTCTTAGCTCAATGAGCTCATCCTTGGCTGCCTCCAGCTCATCTTCTATTCGCTCCTTTGCTTCTTGTGAACTTGTTACCTCTCTTGAAGCTTCGGCTAGTTGGAGTATCAAGCCGTCTCTCTCGTTTTCTGCGTCGTAGAGTGATGCTTTATGACTTTCAGATTCAGTCATAGCATTCTCTAACTTCTTCTGCAACTCTGCTTCCTTTTGTTTTGCTGTCTCAATTGCTACTTCCTTTACTCTGGATCTTTCTTTAATCTTGCTGAGCAGTTCATGCACCATGTGCATGTCTTTTTCATCTTCATCTGTCAACTTGACAGCTCTTTCTGCCACCACCTCCAATGGCTTCGGCTCTTCTAGTATGTTCTGTTCATCCATTTTCTCTTCACACAAGCTACGTGATGAACTAGTGGATGTCGCCTACAGACTGTGTGTAGATGCGCCCGTGTTGTATGTGACACGCCTCCAAGAACTGTGAGCCGTCCTTCGATGTGTAGACAGCCACAAATCAACACTCTAGGAGTATCGATATCCTCAGCACCTGCAGTCGTAGGCCGAAAACCCCAAATTTGCAGAGTCGGATCTGCACCCGCCGAGACCACGTAGTCGAAAATGGCCTGTGCAGACCTTTGTCGAAGCCGAACGGTGGCCGAGATGACCTCAAAATGAAATTCTGACAACAGGATTTGGGGCCGTGTCTTCGTCTGTCGAATTTCACTCCAATCTGAGCTAGTGACTCTAGCCTCCTGCAGTGCTGCCCCTAGCCTCGATCTGAGCTCTGATACCAGTTGAAGGAGTACGAGCGGAAGTGCGATGCAAGAGAGAGTGCGAGAAGAAGAGCACGACGATATGGTGAACTTGCTCTACTGTAATGTGTAGAGCATAGTGAGTTCTTATTAGGTTTTTACAAAAGAATATGTGTACATACCTGGCGGCCCGCCCACTTACCTGGGCGACCACATTGGGCTTTATACCCCATCAGGAAGAACCGAATCTGAAGTGTTACCTATAGGCGAGTCCTGAGCAACTCTATCTCTTGGGAGTTTACCTAGCAAATTTTATGGCTGTGGCAAACAAAACTACTTTCTCTTAGTGATAGGTTCACAAATACTCAAGAATAGATTTATAAAAACTCAGACATTTCAAAAGATGGATTCTCTTTATCACATCTAAAACTATATTTGAGAACATAATTAACGATCAATAGAAACACCTCTTTAGCATTTTGTAAATGCTAAGTTTTCCCATTTCATGCTTTTGAGAGGATTGTCTTCAAAGTCTCTAGGGTTTATAGTAATCCAAAATGTAATAATATAGACTAGGATAAAAAAATGACTTGTGAGCCCAAATTACAATGCCAATTTGTTTCAACAAGGGTCCAACAATATTTCTTGAGACCTGCTCCCAATTTTTCTATCACCATTTCTAGATAGAGATTATCAAATCATAATCATGGGACCCAAGGTAATATTCACGTTATATTGTACTCGGTCTCCTATCTTTGTAGATGTTCAATTCTCTCTTTGGTAGGAAAGATGAGGTAGACAAAGTTCTTTATCATGTCCTCTTTCTTTTCTTCTTTCTTTTCTACAGTTTCTATCTCCATTTATTCTTACACAAACTGAAGAACTTTCTCTTCTTAATATTCCTATGTCATTTTTGTCAATACCTCACTCTCTTCCTACAAAAGTTCATAATGAAAATATTTGTCTGGCCAAGGATAGAAACTACACTCTGATACCACTTGTGAGGCCATGCCAGTGACCGTTCGTTGCACCATCTCCAAATGGATACTCCACGATTCCAAACATCCCTCCCACTTGAGACCAACACCAAGACAAGACTGTCTCTCGCTCTTTGATGCCAACTCAAGGGGATGATAACATTCACTTTTCTCTTACAAAATCCTGAACCTCAAAATATCTTTCCTTATTGCTTTTGAAATTTCCAGTCGAAGTCATCAAATTAAATGTGAACTCAACCTTCTAGGGTCAACTAGCAGGAGTCCTCTAATTCATCCTTGGTTCAAGGCCAGTGATGCTTTTTTCCTGGCTATGATCGAGCACAATCATCAGTACGTTTCCCTAAGATGAGTGTATTTACTACGTACACAAATCCCTCGTTCACAAGTTTGACCCCCACTCCATAGATCAGGATCCTTTTCCCTAGATCTTAACTTAAATAGACAACATAAAATTGGGTTCAACTTTTCGGCCAACAAATTAACCCTCCCAAATCCATCCTCCCACATAACCGTTTGGTAAATGCACCTTCCCAAAGTAGTACTATGATACTAGAAAACAATATTCCAATCATGTTGAACCAAGAATACATTTCAAGCATTTGAAAGCAGCATGCCAACTGTTGCATACCCTTGCAAGTGTGCATTTATCAGGTCGTTCCCACCTTTTTTCTTTTTAAAATATTTGAATTCCTTTTTTTTCTTTAGTATTAGTAATATTATCTAGTTATTTTTCAAGAAATTACATATACTCCTCCATGCATATCCTTATCCTCGTCCCAGGACTTGGGTATCCTGTCTCCTCCGCAACGTGTGGAGGCGGCACCTTGACACAATTTTCAATTATTATTTTTCTTTATCTTGTGTGGGAAAGGCTTACAAAAATAATCTATTTTAGATTATTTTTAAATCACTAATCCCAAAAGCAAAGCAAAGGTCCGACTGATGAAGACAATTGCGGGAATAGCTCATTTAGGCTCCTAGCCTTTCCAAGGTTCCTTTTTATCAAACAATTAGAAGAGTTCCTTAATTAAATCACATCCTCATCCCTTATCGTGATCCCTTCATGGATCCATTTTCCTTCCTCCTTTTGTCATCGGCATCAGGCCTAGACGGACTAGGCCAATTTCCTCATGCATCTGCGAGTCCTTATCACCCGGCCGGGACACACTCCCATTCGATCCCATTTCTAGGGTAGTGACTGAACCCGAACTCAAAACATAGACCGACGGTTATCAGTCCTAGTCAAAAAGGACCATTCCCCGTTGTATCCCACATGTAAA
Organism: Adiantum capillus-veneris; assembly: GCF_014529385.1. Lineage (NCBI taxonomy): Eukaryota > Viridiplantae > Streptophyta > Polypodiopsida > Polypodiales > Pteridaceae > Adiantum > Adiantum capillus-veneris. Next base: position 157,655,806 of record NC_140937.1, read on the forward strand.
TACATGCACCGGCCTTTTCCAAGCATGTAAGACAAAGTTCACACTTAAATCTTCTATGTTATGCTAGGGCTATCCACGTCAAATCTTCTTGGTAAAGTTTTTGACCCTAGTATATATATAGATTAAGCTCCTTGAGTTATAATCCCTTAGTTTCTATTTCCATTTATTTCTACTCAAAGAAGACCTTAAGGAAACAACAAATCTCTTGGAAGTTTAAGGTTTTGTCTCGATGTAAATTTCAAGTTAACCGAGACTTTTATGAATCCCATTTTGGTCCCTTTGCATCATTTTCCATCCATGGGGCATCTCCATGGAAGGGATGGGAGTTTTATGTTCAAGCAACACGGTCATGACATCCGTGAAGCTATCCCCTTTGATGGAGTGGAAGCGGTGACTGTGAGGAAAGGAATGAGAATTAGGAAGGGAAGAATAGTATGTAGAGTTCTTTTAGTGGAGCTTGTGAGAGTAATCCTCTCACCTCCTTATTGTTCATGATACACAAGACAATAAGTGGGCGATCGCCCGCCTGGCCATAATGGGCCACGGGCATGAAATCCAAAAATCTCCCACTTGAAAGCCAACATGGCCAAAGTGGCTAAAGAATGTAGTGGCTACTATGTACAAATGTACAAACCGTGAAGCATGACTATAGCTTCACCCTACGCCCATCATCTCTATGCAATGTGCAAACTGCTCTAAAGCTAGGCTCTTTGTTAGAGCATCCGCTGAGTTTTCATCCCATGTGAACTTTGACTAACTCAATGCGTTTTCTAGCCAAAATATCCCGTACCACATGATACTTGACCTCTATGTGTTTTGACTTCGAGTGAAATACGGGGTTCTTTGCTAACGCAATTGCACTCTGACTGTCATAATGTAGCACTGGAGTTTGGTGTATGCCAAAATCTCCCACGAGACAAGATAACCACATTGCTTCCTTACTAGAACTAGAAACTACAACATACTTTGCCTCAGTGGTGGAAGACAAAGTGCAATTCTGGATACATGACCTCCAAGAAATTGCAGCTCCAGCGAACAAAAAAATGTAGCTAGATGTGGATCACCTAGCATCCACACAACCCGCGTAATCCAAATTAGTGTATCCAACTATGGATGCATCATTGTTCCCAAAGCGTAAGCACTTGCCAGTTGAGCCCTTGGCATATCTCAAGGTGTGCTTCACTGCTTCCCAATACTTTTTGCGTGGATTTTTCATAAACCTGCTGACCACTCCCACTACATATGCAATGTCTGGCCATGTGCTAACCATGGCAAACATGAGACTGCCAACTCCCAAAGAATATGGCACCTTTGCCATTTTTGCCTTTTCAGCATCCCATTTGGGACAATCCTGCTTGCTACCTTTTTTGTATGCTGCCATTAGGGTACTCAATGCTTTTCCCCCTTGAATACTAAAATGTTGCAAGACCTTGTGAATATACTCTTCCTGCGAAAGTTCAAGTATACCACGTTTATGATCTTTGTTGATACGCATACCAAGAAAGTGATGTGCATCACCCAAATCTTTCATTGCAAACTGCTTGCTTAAGGCATCTTTGAGAAGTGCAATCTCATCTTTTGACTTCACGGCTATGAGCATATCATCCACATACAAAATGAGAATGATGAGGGAACCATCACTCAATTTCTTTGTGTACAAGCAGTGATCCTCTTGGCTCCTTACGTAACCCTCGGACTGAATGAACTTATCAAACTTGATGTACCATTGCCTTGAGCCTTGCTTTAATCCATACAAAGCTTTCTTGAGTCTACACATCAGCTTGCTCTTGTTGGCTTCTCAGGCTTTATTGCAAAACCCTCTGGCTATTTCATGTAAACATTTTCGTCAAGATCCCCATGAAGAAACACTACCATCACATCCGTTTGGACCAATTCCAAGTCCTCAATGGCTACTAGACGAAGCACAAAAGACAATGTAGTTGACTTGACCACTGGAGAAACGACTTCATCAAAATCCATGCCTTTCATTTGCTTGAACCCTTTAGAAACCAATTTGGCCTTATACTTAGGTTCGGGATCATCTGTGATATACTTTTTCTTGTACACCCATTTGCATGGCAATGCCTATTTACCCGTAGGTAATTTTTTCAATTCCCAAGTTTCATTTGCTAGAATTGAGTTATACTTAGATTGCATAGCCTCCTCCCACTTTATGCTATCATCCATTTGAATTGGCCTCTTTGTAGCGAGTGGCTTCACCGCATTCAGTGACTAGCAAGTAATCTAATCGTGGCTCAAAACGCTTAGGTGCACGAGATCTACAAGCAGATCTCCAAAGTTCCTAACTGCTGGATTCTTCCCTCTCTAGAGCAACATGTGTGTGTGTGCGCGCTAGTGGAAGGTACATCACTAGCACGTTTAACATTTTGTGTAACTGGCGGTGAGGATACATCCTCAAACCGTACTCTATGATACCCAACATCTTCATTGGCTTTCTATGCATCTTAGACTCATTGAATATCACCTGTGAGCTGCATATAACCTTCTTAGATTTTGAGTGGTAGAGATGACAACCCATCTCTCCGTGTACACCATGTCCAATGAAGATGCACATGTGATTTGGGGTCGAGCTTTTGTCTAAGCGTCTTTGGCACATGTGAGAATGCCCCACACCCAAATACACATAATCTGTCATAAGTAGGTTCTTTTCTCGTCCACATCTCCTACGGAACCTTGTACTTTAGTGGTGTACTTACCTCGTAACAGCTTCTCCCCAAAATTCTTGAGGTAAGTTGGTTGTAGACAACATAGAAGTGACTCGTTTCTGAATGGTTCTATTCATTCTCTCAGCCACATTCTTTTGGGTGGGTGTGTAAGGAGTGGTAAACTGTCTTCTAATGCCTCTTTTGTTGCAAAAGTCTTTGAACTAAGAGGAAATGTACTTGCCTCCTTTGTCACTGCACAAAGCTTTAAGTTTTCTTCCCGATTGGTTCTCTACCAATGCTAAGAACTTTTGAAAGAGACGTTGCTCTTATGATTTAAGAGGTAAACCCACACCTTTCTAGTAGAGTCATCTATGAATGTCAGGAAGTATAACGCTCCCCCTAGAGACTTGATTGGCATAGGTCTGCACAAGTCGCTATGTATGAGATCTAGAGGACTCCCTAACTCTTTGTCCAAAGGTGCTGATGTCAACCTAGTTTGTTTGCCATAGGTACAATGCTCACATAAAGAAAAGTTAGAGTATTCTAACACAAGGATATAGCCACAACGTTGCAAGACTTTCATTCCCTTTTGACTCACATGTCCTAGCCAGCTATGCCACAACTCTGTAGACGGCAGCTCGGCTACACAAATAGAATTCTCTTTCATAGAAGAGACATAAAGTGAGTACAATGAGCCAGACTTTAAGCATGACCAGATTTACCTTCTTGATTATCCAAGAACCATGAGCAAATATGGTAGTGTAGCCCAAATCATCCAGCTGTCCAACTGACATCAAACTCTTTGTCAATTTGGGTACATGTTTGACATTATGTAACATAAATTCGATGCCATTTTGCATAGAAAACTTGATGCTACCCACACCATAGATTCCAGGCTCATAAGAATTACCTAGCTTCATCGTACCATGCATGGCAGTGTACGCAGAAACCACTCCTTGTGAGGAGTCACATGAAAGCTAGCACCTGAGTCCACAATCCAATTTTGCGCATAACACTCATCATGAGCTAACAATGCATCAAGACTCAAAACCGATGTGAAGATCAACACATCATTTGACACTTCAGAAACTTTTTCAATGGTTGGAGACTCAACCACATTAATCTCTTCAATCTTTACATTAATTTTAGGTTTGTCAAACTTTGCTTTCTCTTTGCCCTTATCACACTGCATTGTGCGGCAATATTTCTTCAAGTGTCCCTTTTTATGGCAGTAGTAACACTCTACATTTTGCATGTCTTTTCCGTGACTCTTGCTTATGACCTTGCCTGCAATCCTATGAACGATCATGGCTACGACCGCGCTGCCTTTGAAATTCCCTTTTGTCACGATTTCCACTAGCCACATATGCATCATCATGCCCACTTGCATCAAGAGATTGATGTTGAATCTCCTCAGTGAGCAACACACCAGCATCACTACTAAAATCTAGCTTGCCATTGGGCACATAATTACTTATGGCTGTGTTGAAGATAACCCATGACGATGGTAGCGAACATAGCAAGAAAATGGCCTTCATTTCATCATCAAAATTAACACCTTTTGAAGTAAGCTATGAAAACACGTTGTTGAACTCATTCAACTGAGAACTAACATTACTGCCTTCTTTCATGTTCATGCGCATCAATTTATTCATCAAGAAAACCTTGTTTGAGGCGTTATTGCCATCCCAAGCCTGATATAGAGCATCCCACAAATCTTTGGCATTGGTCTTATCCATTATGGTAAAGTAAATGGATTCAACAAGGTGCACGCGAATGGTTGCCATAGCACATTCATTCAAGTCATCCCACTCATCGTTAGTGTAGGCATTTTCTCTTCTTTCATGCAAGGGTGCGATCAAGCCTTTGTTGATCAAAACATTTTGCATATGTTGCCACCAAATGACAAAGTTTGAGCCATCAAGCTTTTTGATGTAGTACTCTTATCTTTTAGAAGCACTACTCACAACCATGATTAAAAGAATGTAGCCAAAAACTTATGGCGAATTGCTTGGGAAAATTTCAAAAGAGTTTTCCATAAAATAAGAGCAAAAACTCAAATTAAAATGTAGCACAATCACTGTGTATGAACAGTTAGAACTGCCAAGAACGCATAACACGGACTTGCAGGAAAAATCCGGCAAAGTCTCCTTTGTATGAGGAGTCAAAACTCGACTCAAAAATGCATTCAAAAGCACAAAAAACCCTTTAGATACATGTCCTATGACGAGGATACTGTAAAGGGAAACTCCAGCTACCTGTATCATTGAAGGTATCTCAACATTTGAGAATACCCCAGCTCAAAGAAAACCTCACGCTATCAACCCTCCAAGAGGCTAATGTAGACAGAGATGGACTGGCCGCAGTCTTAGAAAGGGCTCTTCCAGCCCGAGTCTCACAAACGGCTAGGAAAAACTGCCAAACTATCCAAAAAATGGCTCCACACATAGTACAATAGGCGGTGTCCGCAACTCAACGTACATGATTGAAATGCGCTCAAACAGGTGCCAAAGACTTCTGCATGCAGTAAAAGTGATCCCTGCGGGGATCTATGCTCTCAAAAGAGCTCAATAGCACTAGGTGTGCTCACACAAAAAATGCATCTGTCAATGTATCTATCCGTAGAGAAATTGCTATCGAAATGACTGCCAAATCGCCTGTGAAAATTCTATGTTTGGAAACCTGGAGAATCTGTGTGTAAATAGGCTGAAAAGCCCCCTGTAACCTGTAACCTGCATGTCAATGTCACTATGTGCCGATTTCCGCCACCGGGCAAAAATGTGCTAGTCGAATAGCCACCAAAGGTGTTGTAGCCAAAGACCGTGCCGTAGAGCGCGATCAGTGTGCACAATACCAATGCCGGTTGTCACTCCTCTATGGTAGAGGCATCTCACCCATGCGTGTGGCAAGCACGACTGTCCGTGGGAAAGTGCTCCTCCACGGGAAACGCTTGGCATCAAGATCGGATGTCAGAAATCCGCCGCAATAAGAAGTGAAGTCGATCTAATGCCAAATCGCAAGAATCGGCGTCAAAAACCAAAACTGATATCGAGACTAAGAGAAAACTCAATGTCAAAAATGTCAAAGTCAAGGCTGATGTTGAGGATGATCTAGGTCTGCACACACACACTATGTGTGTGTCGGAGAACGGATGTTGCATATCTGGAGTTCAAGAGACAAGATGCCGGTGCCGAAGAAGCCGGAGACAAGATGCCGATGTCAAAGAAGTCAAATATTGAAGAAGCCGGAAACGAGATGCCAATGTCAAAGAAGCCACAGACAAGATGCCGATGTTGAAGAAGCCAAAATATCTCTTCTCTCTCTCTCTCTCTACACACACACAAAGGGCTGAATATATATACGTTCCTTCCGCATGAGATACGTTCGGAGTAGACACCTTTCTTCCCACCTTCCTTGGTGGTGCAACAGCATGGGCGTCCTTAGAACTTCGAGTTACACGCTTCGGAGCCATAGCTCCGGAATGGAGAAAAGAAAAGCGCGTAGTTGGAGAGAGAGAGAGAGAGGGAATGTGTTCACAAATCGGGTGACGACACGTCGACGATTGGAGATGGAGATGGTTTGAGGGTGAGAGGTTAAGGGAGAGAGCTTCCGCTTCTGTAGATGTGTGTGTTCAAAGTGAGAGGAGAAGTGTCCTGCATATAGGTTCTAGGGGGGTGCTAAGAATACTAAGAGGTTTCAAGAATAGGATAAGGAAAGCTTGCGCGTCGTCGCGGCTCTTTTTATATATATATATATATATATATTTTGGGTACGCGAATTCTATGCGCGATTTTAAAAAGCTCTATACTTACAAGTTCCCATTCTATTTTGAAAGAGAGAAAGAAAAAAGTATCCTAATTTTGACTCGCCTCTCTTTCTTTCCTAAAAATACTATCTCTAAGCTTTTTCTTCACACATAGATTAGGTTCCCACATAAACCTATTGTTCCACATAAAGAAAGATCATAAATAAATGGATTCTGAACCCGATTTTCAATCCGATTGCTCTGATAAACTCATGATGACTTACAAAATTGAGAATCTCAATTACTTTGCAAAATAACTGAAATGACTTATATGGATAAATGTTGGGTACATTACAAGTTTGTTTTATTCCGTAGATCACCAAGCCATGGGGGATTCATTGGTAGTATACTATAGGGGGACGCCACTTGCGTGCAACAAAATTGCCTTTTTAACCCATACATACGGGACCCTCCTATGTAAAATCTATCCATTTGGCCTTAGAAAACCCTCCTATTGTACACTCACTTGATACCATACGGTAACCCTTAGTGAATACCCCGTGCACCAAGCATTGTTGTAACTAGTAAAAAAACCTTGCAACACTAGAAGGATTGTTTGATGGTTTATAATATTGCTTGAGTTTGATTTCATTGTAGTCGTAAAAAAAGGAACGACACACAAGAGAGTCGATCATCTTTTGAAATTGTTCCATGGAGAAGCACCTGAAGGTATTGATGATGAACTTCCATATTCGTATCCATTTAACGTTAAATGGCTCCAAGGTGGAGTGAAGAGGTCATCCCTCTACTCACCATAGGATCATTATAGGTAGCAAGACAACCATCAATCATTCATCAGACCAAAAATCTCCAACTTTTAGTTGGATGGCTTTACAACAAAGGTAAGGATGAGATTTTGAGACTATGTGTACACGAAAACAAATACTACCTCGAACTTGCTCATATACAACATACGAGGTTTCATAATGGGAAAACACAAACATACCAAAGACTAATGAAACTTGGGATCTACTGGAAAAACATGGAAAAAAGTGTCCATAGTTATGTAAATCATGTGAAGACTGTAAAAAGAAACCGCCACTGGATCATGCCACACTCTTTAGTGTAAATGGAGCGCCCAAATGGAGTACTTACATCATTTAGTACTTAAACACCAAGACCTTCTTAGAGGGATTAAGTAAGGAACGAAGGAGAACTATAGAGGAGGAAGCAAATCACTATGTGCTGATTTCAAACCAATTGTACCTATGAGGAAAGGACAATCAATTAAGATTGTGTGCTACTGAAAGAAAATATTTCTCCATCCTAGAACAAGCACACTCAAGCCACTCAGGTGGACATTTTTTTGCTGACAAAACTGTAAGGTTGATACTTCATGCAGTAATATGGTGGCCAACACTGTTTAGAGACGCGGAGAAATATGGAAAACTATGTGATGAATGCCAATGAGCCAAAGCACCTCTGTGGAGAGATGAAGTTCCATTATGCCCAATGATAGGAGTTTGAGCCTTTGCAAAGTGGGGCATAGATTTTATAGGCCCCATCATACCTCTTGCATACCGCACACACGCTCAGTATATCATGGTAGCGGATAGATTATCTGACCAAATGGGTAGAAGCAAAATAAACACAGAAAAATGATGCACGAACTACGGCACGATTCCCATTCCAAAACATCTTTACCAGATATAGCCTACCCATTGAGATTGTGAGCGATCGAGGAAGACACTTTGTGAACATCGTGATTGAAAGCTTACTTGATAAATTTATGGTGGTTCATCGCAAATCAGCACCGTAGCACCCCCAAGCTAACGGACAAGCAAAGAGTGCCAATAAAATCTTATGCACAGTGCTAACCAAAATAGTGAGTGATTCAAAACCTGATTGGGACCTAAAGCTATACTCAATATTATGGGCTTACAGGGTAGCATTTAAAACTTCCATAGGAACCTCTCCATTTAACCTTGTGTTTGGGATTAATGTGATTCTACCCATGGAATTCTTGATTCCCACACTTTGCGTCGCAACACAGTTAGGGTGGACGAGACACGAACTATCTGAAAGTCTAGACATCTTGGAACAACTAGGTGAGACTAGATTAAGGGCAATTGCAGGAATATATACTCAAAAACGACAAATGAAGGCTTTCCATGACCAACATGTAATTAACAAGGAGTTCCAAAAAGGGGATTACATTTTGGTGTATACCCTAAAGCAACACTCTAAAAAACTCAAAAAGCGAGGGATGGTGCACCCCTTTTTGTAATACATGACATATCGCAAAGTGGCGCCATCAAACTTGCAACATTGGTAGGTGAGGAGATGCCTAATTGGATAAGTGGATGCAGGTTAAAAATATCTTCCCTTGCAACATTGGCAGGTGAGGAGATGCCTAATTGGATAAGCGGATGCAGGTTAAAAAATTATCTTCTCCCCTTGACACAAGAAGAGCTACAAACAATTCATGTAGTAGATTAGCGGAAAAATCGAGCCCATGCTATTCACGAACGGGATAAATAAGAAACCAAGATTAGAATATTAAAGCAAAAGAAACAAGCAAACCATAAGGAAAATTGGCATTAGAGCAAAGGCCTCAATCCTCTCCATTAGAATCAATTCAAATGGAGCCTACATGGTTAGGTGGCATAGATCTATAAATTTTTCTTCAACTTCATGATGGTTCCACCGAGCGCGCATTAGTGGACACTGGGGCATAAGAAAATGTTTTCAACTACTCAACATTTTTAAAAATGACAAGGGAACCTCTAACGCTAAATACTATTGGGTTCAAGATGGCCAACCAAGGAGCAATGAACAACCTGGGCCACGTCAATTTGTTGATGGAGCTGCTTATCCTCATCAATTTCATGTAGTCACGAATACAGACCTTAATGAGGCAGTGATTTTGGGAGTTCCATGGATGCACACATATAAAGCCGCCCCAAATTGGGAGAATGATACCTTACAACTCATGTTAGATGACACATCTTTCACCACTCCATTTGCCGAGTCAGATCAACTATGGGAACCTCTTCTACCAACACCTCAACCTATACCATAATGTTCTACAAAGGTGATCAGGAAAATATGGGTTAAAAAATCCATTATGCAAGCCCATCCAAAGAAAATATGGATACCCAAAAGACTTTGTATTGAAATTAAACCTATGCAAATTCACCCAACCCGAACAAACCCAAACCAAACCCAAACAATAAAAGGTACATCTTTTGTTAAGACCACAAGGCTAATACAATCAAACCATCAACAACCAATGAAAGTCATTTGGAAATGGAGATCAAAACCAACTTGCCAACCGAATAACTCACAGCTTCAAAATCCACATCACTTCAATTCCAGTGGTAACCAAAAAAGAGCCATCAATCTAAAGAAGATGTAGTGTCAAAACTACGAGGTTTCACCGTAAAAAACAAGGCGCATCTTCTTCAACTTCTTTTGTTTGGACCACAAAGCTTCACACCAACCTCATCATCAACAACCCGTGAACATACATTTCAAGACCCACATTTTGTTACCCCATGCATATCTTCCATTCGCATCCTAAAGCCACAGTATATGGCTATGCATAGACACTTACTTTGTACCCATGCACCTTGACACATGTTCGTCCAGGATGACTCACTGTGGGAAGGGGAGGAACTAGCAGCAAGATGATCATCATTCTGTATATAATATTTTCTTGTTATTTATCTTCTTTTAACAGTTTTTCAGAGCTTTTTAGCTCTTAGCAGGCATAATAATGAGCCATATTGACACCATTCATGAAAAGTAAGATGCCAGGGTGAGAATATGTATATATGAGTGATTACGATAATTTTGGCAAAATTTTGGCCAATTATAGAAACCTTTCTTTTATTTTTAAAATCTTAAAAACTAAGAAGGATAAATAATCAAAAAAATTAATAAGTTGATCCAAAAATGTCAGAATTGACTTTTGAAAGCAAACGCCGAATCTTCAAAGAAGCAAGGGCTTCAAACATGGCAAATATAGAAAGGTTTGGCATCGAACGGATTTTGAGCCAACTTTTGAAGGATGAAAATTGTCGATTAAAGGCCATTGGTCAATCGAATACCCGAAGAATGAGGAACAGTTCGAACTGCAGATGATATGAACAGGAAGATATGAGCAATGGAGGTAAGTATAAATGGGGCATTTCAAGTCGGTAGGGAACATATAATCAAAGTGAGGCAAGTAAATCTCATTTGCATTCACTGAGGGAGAGAGAGAGAGCCATAGAAGCTTAGAGAGTTCTGTCGTGTTTCTACCTACTGCGACCACTACAGTAGCCCTTACTCCTACATTAACCCTACAAGAACATTTGTAGTTGCTCCACACTGCACCAACAACATCAAAACAACAGATCATATCAAAATCCAGACAAAAATTTTGCAAATTGTCAGAGCCAATTGGGAAGGACAAAACTTGTCCAAACCCAAAACCCTCTCATCAAAAGACTCCTGGCACCTGGCAAAATCATCCCAAGCAAAAACAATTGCAAAAGGAGTTGGAACATGGATTGTGCTCCATGTTTCCAAAACCCTATATCCCATAAAATTTGGGCAGTAAGTTCCCCATAAGCCCAAAAACAAACTCTACTACTTGGAATTGCAAAACATGTTCCAACATGGATCGCGATCCATGTACGTTGATGACAAAAAAAGGACATAAGTAGGCCGCTGGGCTGGAGGAGGCAAAGGGATAAGTGGCCACATAAGTTAGGCACAAAATGGATCATAAAATCATTAAGACCAAGTGATTTGGTACTTTCAGTCTGCAAAGGGTCATTTTTTATCTTACCAATGCTAAGATGATCCAACTTCTAAAAAGCACTATGACATAGGGCTGGGGAAGGCAACATGAAGCTAACCCACTAACTAGAGTAACATTTGCAACTTCCAGTGGCTTCATCCAAAAGATATACAAAGCAAAAGGGAATCAGATAGTGTGTAAAACCCATAGATCAAGAGAAGCAACACTAAAGGTCTCAATAGTGGTAAAACAAAGCAAAGGGATACTTGTAAGGTCATGAAAATTGTCTGTATCAATTATTCACTTAAGATGAATCCAAAAAATGATGAAACTTGGTGGGAAGTTGGGCAACAAAGTGTCTCTTAGGCGCAAATAATCAGGAGTCATGAACCATCATATATCAATCAAGGGCAGTGCTCAGAATTGGATCCAGAAAGTAGATGTGGTCAAAGCGGGACAAACTTGACCATAAACTAGAAAGTTGAGTAAAAACAAGGAAAACAACTCCAAACTTGGGGAAAAATTTCACTAGTGTGCTAGGATGACCTATATGAACATGTGTGCAAAAGGGTGCTCCAATATCCTGCCAAACATGGATCGCGATCCATGGACCTTTTTCACCAGACTAAGAAAAATCACCACCATCTGATCGTGAACATCATACCAAGTCTAGCCATGAGATATCAAGTCATTTGGATCCCAAAATCCCAACCAAAAGGTCAAATTCTCTAAGTCTGAAAGAAATTGCCAAGATTTGGCTTGAATTCTTAACCAATGATCCAAACCTCAAAATTTTTGGACCAAGGCATCACCTTGATGAGCCCTACCAAATCTTCAAAATGTTGCCCAACATGGATCGCCGTCCATGTACCTCAGAGCCAGATTTTATCTGTGATCTCATGCCTGTTTGACTATAGTAATCCTAGATACACTGGTGAAATTTGGTCGAATTTGGAGTAGTTTTGACAAAGTTATGCTCATTTTTCATTTTATGGTCAAGGTTTACGTTATTTCGTTCCTCAATAGCTTTTTTGATCATTGCTTAACTCTAAAATCAACTTGAACTGGCCTTAGGATGCCCGCAAAAAAACACAAAAAGAGTGGGGGGTGGCACCTTATGAGATCACTAATATCTCATCAAACAAGAAAGCTCACATCACGGAACAGGAACTAGAAAAAAGTGGGAGGTGGCACCTTATGAGATCACTAATATGTCATCAAACGAGAAAGCTCACATCACGGAACAGGAACTAGAAGCAATGCCCGCAAACATTTTCATCAAGAAATTCCAAGCGGCAGATGGAGTAATATTAAAGATCACCTTATTTCTAAAGGAATTGTGAGTGTTACACCAAAAATGCAAAGTGCTAGAAGGAGCCAGATGTCTGTAGTTGGACAGCTTCTTGAGATTACTACCATGGGGAAAAGATTTCCGGAGAGCCCATGAAATAGTTAGCTCCATTCAATACAATGAAGAAGCAACCCTGATTTATAAAGATGGGGTTACAATCAAGGTAAAAATCACCACAGAAATCATCAACAAAGCTCTTCACTTGCAGACAAAACCGATAATCTATGGTGCAAAACCAAAGCTATAGATAATGACAAGGCATTTTTGAAGCAGAGGAGACACAAATTGACCTATCAAGATCTGGTCTATTCAGAGATAGAGCTGCCTTAGCAGTTAATATTGCAACATTTTAAAGTGCAAAATCCACCGCTCTACATGGAACCAATTTTGCATATGGCAGTGATCATGGCAATGGGACTGGCAAAAAGAAGGGTGGTCAGCTGCGACTTTGGCAATTACATCCTTGACAATTTACTAGAAGCAAACATTAAAGGAAATCATAAAAGCAAAGTGTATATGAAGGTTGGACCAATACTGACCACAATTGCCTACCAAGCCTTAGGCATGATTGATGAATTACCACTTTTGCAGAAGCATAGTTGGATTTAATTCATAAATCCAAAAGAGCGATGAAGCCAGTGGCGGGGCCATCTACAAAACCACTACGAAAGACAAAGCAAAAGGGTAAAGCTAAAGAAAACACGACTCTTGCAACAAGGAAACAAAGTCAAATATGTCGCACAGCAATGAAGCTAAATCGAGGGATAGAGAAACTCCCTCAGAGTATCAATCTTCAGAGGAAGGACAAGAAGATGAGTTTACAATTAGACAAACAAGACTAAAGATAAGATCAACCAGAGCTACAAAGGTAATTCCCATTACACAAGCATGGAGAACGATGGAAGAAGCTCAAGCACAAAGGGAAAGACTCTGGCAACAAAGGAATGAGGAAAAAAGAAGTCTTAGAACGGAGGCAAACGATGAAAGAGAGGACGAGGAGGACATGCCTCTGCAACATAGAAAAGCTACAGCTCTAGAAAGAATTAAACGGCGAAAAAAAGAGAGGCAACAAAAAATTTAAATATTGCCAGTGATATGCGGCAACAAATTCAGAACAACCTTAAATGCAAGATGGAACAAAGGGAAACAGAACAAGCAAAATGCCCGCGCGTCAATGATCTTGATGTTAAGTATGGAGACTGATTACCCCTTGTAATTTTCTGTGGTAAAAACGCACATTTGTAAGGCCCCCATTATGAGGAGAAGCCATCGTGCGTGAAGCAAAATCACTCGCCGGAAACCAAAATTTTCAAGGCCAAAATTCAGGGCCAAAATTTTCAAGACTTTTTTTTTTCGTTCGCCAGAATATTTATGGCCGGACGGCGGCCGGAAAACGACCGGTCGGTTGGCCGGTGGCCGATAGTCAATGGCCGGTGGCCGGTGGTAGGAAGTCAATGGCCGGTGGATGATGGCCGAATTCGATGGCCGGTGGCCGAATTCAAAAGCGGACTTGTCTTCTCAAGGGCGGCCATACATGGGCAGATTGGAGGATCCAATTTGGACTTATTTACACAAGGGCGGCTACACATGGCTGCCTCTCATGAGAGAGAGCAGCCCTTTTGGACTATAAAAGGAGGCCATTTCTACACACATTTTAGAGTGTGAAGTTGATGCAACAAGGTGAGTGTCAGGTGGTGAGAGTGAAGCAAGGCGGGAGCTCCATTAAGGGTATAATCCCTTTGTAAACTACTTCCTGTTTTGAAGTACTAAAGCCATTGCGTGGCTGCTTTCTCGTGGACGTAGCCCACATTGGGTGAACCCCGTATATCATGTGTACTCTCTCTCTCTCTACTCTATAATATCTTGTGTGTGAAATCTATCTCTCTCCATTAAGTAATCTGCTCAAATATCTATTTAGCTATGTCATATTTCCTAACAACAATTGGTATCAAAGCAAGGTTTGCTGGTAGCTAAAGTATCTCAAGGAAAGGATTCCTTGAATTGAGTGGGAGTTATGGCGGAGAAAGGGAAGCTCAAGATTGAGAAGTTCAACGGCAAAAACTACCAACATTGGAAGATGCAGATTGAAGACTATCTTTACCAGAAGGACCTCTATTTGCCACTAGGCGGTCTTGCGAAGAAGCCCATAACAATGGCAGATGAAGCATGGATTGTCCTTGATCGAAAGGCACTGGGAACAATCCGGTTAAGCTTGGCGTCAACGGTGGCCTTCAATGTTTCGGAGATGAAGACCACGGAGGACTTGATGAAGTAACTTGACGACTTCTACGAGAAACCATCAGCATCCAATAAGGTATTTCTTATGAAGCGCTTGTTCAATCTAAAGATGGCAAAGAATGGTTTAGTTGCAGAACACCTAAATGACTTTAACACAAACATAAGTCAACTTCGATCGGTGAAAATCAATTTCGATGACGAAGTGCGAGCTCTACTTATACTATCATCTCTATCGGATAGTTGGGACAGCCTTGTGATGGCTGTAAGTAATTCTATTTCTAGCACAAATACTCTTAAGTTTGATGATGTTATGGGTGTTCTCCTAAGCAAGGAAATACGAAGGAGAAGCATAGGAGAATCATCAAGTGTTGCATTGTCAGTGGAAACAAGAGGAAGGCCTAAGGAGAGGTTCAAAAACCAAAAGGGTCGTGATCGCTCAAGACGGAGCAAGTTACGCACAAAGTCAGTTCTTGAATGTTGGAACTGCGGGGCAAGAAGGGCCACGTCAAGAAGGATTGCTGGTCCAAGAAGAAGAAGGAGACTGAGTCTCAAGACAACAAGCCAACATTGGAGGCCAATGTGGTAGGTAAAGTAGAGCAAGATGCTCTAATTCTCTCATTAGACAATGTGTCTAATTCTTGGATAGTAGATTCCGGGGCTTCATTCCATACGACACCACACAAGCAACATTTCCAAGATTACACCAAAGGTAATTTTGGGTATGTATACTTGGGAGATGATGAAGCTTGTGAGATTGTCGGCAAAGGTACAATTTCTGTCAAAACTGCTAACGAAAATGAATGGAAGCTTAAAGATGTTAGGCATGTTCCTTCTCTTCGGAAAAAAATTGATCTCTAAAGGACAATTGGACGATGAAGGTCACAACATTCAGAAACAAACGATGGAAGATCTCAAATCTTTGGTGGTTGCCAAGGGAGAAAAGGTCGGTACACTTTACTTGTGTACTATGAGCATGCAACCTTCAGCTTGTGCAGCAACTACAGAAGTTGACAGTGCAGTGTGGCACTACCGGCTTGGGCATATGAGTGCCAAAGAAATGCAAATCCTTCAAACAAAGAAGCTTCTACCAGGTTTGAAAGAGGTGGACTTAGAATTCTGTGAAGAATGTGTTTATGGTAAACAAAAGAGGGTAAAATTTCAAAAATCAGGAAATGAAAGAAAAATTAAAAAACTTGATTTGGTTCAGTCTGATGTTTGGGGTCCTGCAAGTACACCATCACTTGGTGGCTCATTGTACTATGTAACATTCATAGACGATGCGACTAGGAAAACATGGGTTTATGTAATGAAGAATAAATCCGACGTGTTTTCCATATTTCAAAGGTGGAAAGCCTTTGTGGAGAATGAAACAGGTACCAAGGTTAAATGCCTCAGATCCGACAATGGAGGTGAATATTGCAGCCAAGCTTTTGAAAGCTTTTGTGCTAGCAATGGCATTCGGAGGCAAAGGACAACCCCAAGGACACCTCAACAAGATGGGATTTTGAAAAGGATGAACATGACAATCATGAAGCGAGCACAAAGCATGCGGCTACATGCAGGCCTACTGCTTGAGCTTTGGGTTGCCTCTCATGAGAGAGGGCAGCCCTTTTGGCCTATAAAAGGAGGCCATTTCTACACACATTTGAGGGACATAATCGGAACAGATGTCCATGTCTGACTAATAGAGCAACAACAACAACTGAAGTAGATGAAAGACACCGTCCTTTTGGACTTAACAATGGACGAGGTGGTGGACGAGGTAGAGGACAAGGAAGAGCAGCCAGAGACTTTGGAAGAGGTCAAGGTAGGAATGCACATGCACATGCAGTCATAGGAGAGCCTACCCTTGGTGAAGAAGAAGAGAGAGCAAGAATTTATGCAGCTATTGACAACCCTGGAGCCCAAAGACAATTTGCTGTTATTTAAACACCAGCAACCCATCAAGGTAAACCTTTTAACCTCCTCATCGATTGTGGCATTACTCATTCCTTTCTATCCCCAGAATGCTTGTGAAAGTTGAACCTAAATAAAAACCAAGCTAAACCCATGACAGTAGAATTGGCTAATGGGAAAACCGTGGTATCACGATATTATGTGGGAACCCTTGACTTTGAACTAGGAGGACATGCTACTTTAGTTTTCTTTAGAACCTTACCAGTTGGGATGAATGATGGAATTCTTGGGATGGATTGGTTATCTAAGAATCACGCTATCATCCACTGTGGCCTTGGTAGTATGAGCTTTAGAGATAGTCAAGCAATGCAAGTCAAAGTACAGGGAAAGAATGGGATTCCAAAGATTCAATTAGTTAAAGCCAACTGTCTACTCAAAGGTATGAAGGCCGGACAACAAATATTTGTGGTCAAGCTGAACAAGATAGATTCAAAATCAAGCGTTGCAAAACCTTCTTGGCTTCATGAATATTCAGATGTCTTCCGTGAAGATCTCACATCTCTTCCTCCAAATTGAGAGATTGATCATGAGATAGAGATTCTTCCAGGAAGTGAGCCAGTGTCAAAGAGACCTTATATAAAATGGCGCTACCAGAGGCCATTGAATTTGAAAGAACAGCTTCATCAACTTATAGAGCAGGGATTTATTAGACCAAGTAAACCAAGTTGGGGAGCACCAGTACTCTTTCAGAAGAAGAAAGATAGGACGTTACGACTCTTCATTGATTACAGAGGACTAAACCAGGTAACAGTTAAGAAAAACTATCCTATCCCACGAATCGATGAACTGTTGGATAGACTACATGGTTCCAAGGTCTTCTCAAAGATAGATATAAGATTTGGTTATTATCAAATCAGAATAAAGGAATTAGATATTCCAAAGACAGCTTTGAACACCCGATATGGACATTTTAAGTTCATAGTAATGTCATTTGATTTCACTAATGCTCCGGCTACATTCAATAGATTGATGCAGGATATTTCATGCCGTTCCTAGATGACTTTGTTCTTGTCTTCTTTGTTGATATTCTAATCTACTCAAAGGATGAAGAAGAACATGAGAACACCTGAGAAAGGTGTTGGATATTCTTCGAGAACACAAGCTATATGCAAAGATGAGCAAGTGTTCATTTTTCACTCCAAGGATTTGAGCATTTGGGATTTATTGTTTTGCATGAAGGAATCTCAGTGGACACTGCTAAAGTCCAAGACATTGTTGAATAGCCTCAGCCATCAAATGCAAGTGAGCTTAGAGGATTCTTGGGAATCACAGGATGGTATAGAATGTTTATAAAGGATTATGCAGTGATTGCTTCACCCTTGACCGATCTTTTGAAGAAAGGAGTGAAGATAAGCTGGGGACCACTACACCAACAAAGATTTGATCAACTTAAGCAGTATATGACTACAACACCGTGCCTAAAGCTACCAAATTTTAACCAAGTCTTTGAAGTCGTCACTGATGCTAGTGGAATAGCAGTTGGAGGAGTATTAGCTCAAGAAGGCAGACCAATAGCTTTCACCTCACGTAAGCTTAAGGTTCATGAAAAGAACTATCCCACCCACGATCTCAAACTATTGGCAGTCATTCACGCTCTGAAGCTATGGAGACACTACTTATTGGGAAGGAAGTTTCGACTTATAACCGACCATAAGAGCTTAAAGTGGATTTTTACCCAAGCAACTCTGAATATGTGACAAAGACGATGGGTAGAACTTTTGCAAGAATTTCACTTTGACATTATCTATCATCCCGAAAAAGAAAACACGATTGCAGATTCACTCAGCCGAAAACATCTTTTGAGCCTCATATCTATACCCAACAACCCAATCATTGAAAACATTAAGGAAGTTGCATCATCTGACCCAGAGTACCAAAGGCAACTTAACCTTGTTCAATCTGGGGATTCAAAGAATATACCTTCAATGATACACTTCTCACATGATGGACCCTGTCTCTACTATAGAGATAGGTTATGTGTACCAAAGGACCCTAACTTAAAGAGGGCTATCTTATTTGAGGCCCATGATAGCCCTACTTCAGGACACCCAGAATATAAGAAGACTCTCAATGCCGTACGAAAATTTTTCTATTGGACTGGGCAAAAAGCAGATGTTCTACACTATGTTCGTCAATGCTTGACATGCCAAAGGATTAAAGCTAAGAGAGTTAAACTTCCCGGTAAACTTCAACCATTGGGCATTCCCCAAATGAAATGGGAATGCATAAGTATGGACTTTGTCATTGGATTACCTACGGTACAAGGGGGTTATAATTTGGTCATGGTAGTTGTTGACCTACTCATGAAGGGTGCACATCTCATACTAGTCAAGACAACCTTTACCGCCTCTGACATTGCACGACTATTTGTTAAAGAGATTTTTAGATTGCATGGATCGCCCAAACGGATCGTAAGCGATCAAGATGTGAAGTTCACTTCAAACTTTTGGACCTCACTCTTGAAGCCAATTGGAACAGAGTTAAACTTTAGTATTGCATACCATCCTCAATCAGATGGTCAAATAGAATAAGTTAACCAAGTCATCGAAGATATTCTTAGAGCTTATAACAATAGAGAACCTAAGCGATGGATTCAATATATTACCTCTAGTGGAGTATGCTTACAATGCTTCTCATCATCAAAGCATTGGTATGACCCCATTTTGTGCCTTGTATGGTCAAGAATGTGTCTCTCTACTCAACTTTTTTGACCCTACCATCAGAGTTGAAGCGTCTAAGAAGATGCTGGAAGAAATGGAAAATCTAACAAAAGCCATTCGAAAGGATATTCAGGCAACTCAGGATCGTCGAAAGCAGTATGCAGATAGTAAGAGATCCGAAAGAAGATTTAAAGAAGGTGACAAGGTTTTTCTTTGGATTCATCCAAAGAGAAGTACCTTATCATTTGGAAAGTACAAGAAGCTTAGTCCACGTTATTGTGGCCCTTATGAAGTGACCAAGTGTATATGAACCCAAGCTTACAAGTTGAAGTTGCCAGCTCACATTAAAGTGCACGATGTATTTCATGTAAGCTTATTAAAACCCTACATTCCCAGAGATGATCAACTCCTCAATGATGAACAAATTGTCATGCCTACTCAGGAAGGAGGAGCTTAGTTTAGAGCTCTTTTCTTGGGAGCCAAGTTTCATCCAAGAGGTTCGAAATCGCGCATCGAAATCCATGTCTCCAAAAAATAAAAATAAAAATACAACCGTGAACGTGCACGGACTTATCTCTTCTTAGCTGGCCTTGAGAGCCTATATAAAGACCCCTCTTCCTTCACTTTGAGGACAGACACTCTCAGAAGCGGAAGCTCTCTTGCCTTGACGTCGGAGTTATCTTCTCTCCCTCAACCTCTCTCCCTCAAGCTCTTACCCTCAAGTCATCTCCATCTCCAACTTATTTCTCTACCATCATCGTGTTACCTCTCAAATTCTTGAGTTCTCTTTCTCACTTTCTCTCTTCTCTTTCGCGATACGATGGCCCCAAAGCAAGTGATTCAAAGCTCGAAGGATGCTCATGTCGCTCCACCTCCAAGAAAGATGTAGAGGAAGGAATCAACTATTTCCAAACGTTGCTCAAGCGAAGGTATTGGTTGCGGAAGAAGTCGAAGCCGTCCAACCTCAACCACGAAAGGTAGTCAAACGTGTTGCTAATCCGGTAAGATGAATTTATAATTCTGCATCGTTATACATGATGACCGGTAAGTCAAGCCTAAGAATTCCCTTAGACTATCTGAAAAACGTGATTATATCACAAGAAACAAGCGTATGATTTCATAGAGTAGAGAAGGAATTGTTCGATTTATGAAACTACATCTGTTTGATATTAGAAATTAGTTGATCTTGTTTGAGAAATCACATAAAGAAAATAATTGCTGAAAGAATATCTTGTTTCCAGATGGAACTCGTGGTTAGCAAGGTGATTCCACAGTTAGCGGAGATTAAGCTGAGGTGATCAGCTCTCTTTTTGTCTCTTGTGGTTAGCAAGATACCGTGCGGTTAGCAGGATGCCTTGCGTTTAGCGAGATGCTCCCTTGCGGTTAGCGACTGGGAAAGTGTGCACATTTCGTGGTTAGCGAATAAGTAAATCCTTTGCAAAGGCTCTGTTGGTTAGACAGAGAAAGTCCACGGGTAGCGGCAACTCTTGAGAATAATTGAAAGATTCATTTTTGTTGAATTATAGGACTGTTTTCATTAGACCATTTTTGAAAAAGAAATGTTTTGGTGATGTTTAAAGGGCTGGATGAAAGAATCTGTGTCTGAAATTAATTAAAGAACATTGTTTGTATATGTAAAATAGTGTGGTAGTAATTAGTAAACAAGAAGAAAAGTGTGAGTGTGGGTTGGAAAGTGGGGGCTGGCGCAGGTTGCCAGTCAAGGATGGGTGGTCTCGATTAGTCGAGAAACTCTCCACTCCCTGTTATTAAGAGAAGTGAAATTAGAGACTCATTGTGCCAAGAGTCGAGATGGCCCAAATCTACGTGACATAAAATTACTATTTAGTTTAGACTAAGTTTCATATCATATTTATGGTTTATGGATGGCGGCCGTGCCTCTTAAATGTGGGGAAAAATCGTTGTTTATGGATTCTAAATATGTCAATGGAATTTCATCCTTATGTTAGGAAACAACTTCATTAGAATCCTAGATTTATCGACCTGGCATGTGGCATATGACCCTTATAACCACGTAAATGATGGATAGAGGACTTCCTCTCTTCTGTTGCTCGTATCTCTACTTTGTGGGAATGGAGTAGGGTGTCATCAATGGAAAAGGAGAATAAAGGAAGGCCGTCTATCAAGTCGCCCCAATCTTCTCGGGGTTGGTGACCTCACAAATACTTATTCCCTCTGTGTAAGTGAAAACCTACAGTTTTTTGTGGCCCGTTAGTTCCTTGATGTGGGGTTCATCACATCTATAATAGTGTTGTTCTCCATTATTGAACTTATATAGCCCCAAGTAAGTGCTATTTGTATTAAGCCGCTCTGTCTCACTGGTGCATCCGAGCACTGCATTTTGCTTGTCTATTTTGGGTGGTTCATCTGCTAGCTCTTCATATATCTTATTCTTGGTGCCAGTCATACCCCATTTGTTCACAATAAAAGGATTGTGAATCACTAAGTACATCATTCCCTCTCTGCCAAAATACCTATCCCCGTCATAATCCACATCTACAAGGTCTCTGAACTTGCTTGGTTTATTTTCCAACTTAACGCAGTAGCGGCCCATTTCATCCTTATAGATTTTGGCCTTAAGCACGTTTTCAAATTGAAACTTCAAGTACAACAAGTTTACGTCAGATGCAGGTCGAGAAGGACCCACCCCCATGGAAGGTGTTTCTTGAGGGTTCAGCTTATTGGAGTCCTCAATCATTAGGCTGTATGATCTTTCTGACGAGGTGTTAGAAAGATTTCCTCTATAATGGGTTCTAAAGGATGCAGTGGTCTTTGATTCATGCTACCTTCAGTTGAGTGATTGATCGCTTGGTCTATGTTGCTGGGATTCGTATTCTAGTACAATCTTCCTGATCGAAAATTCATGAAGAGTTGGTATTGCAAAATCCAAACCAGGTTACCTCGTTAGCTAGCCTGAATTCACTGTTTTGATCTTACTTGTTCGATAGTATTCTTTACTACCTGCAACCTCTCAAAAAATACTTGATAGCTGTGAGTTTACAGCCATTCCTGTTAGTTTTAGCTTTCAATCGACAAAATTTAACAAGGTTTTTCAATAGCACACAATTTTACTCACAGCATCAACAATTCAAGTCCAATTTTAATTTTGAGAAAACCACCAGGTTCTTATGGGCTATCTCTCTATGTGGTACAACTCTACTTTTATTCTGACTCAGAGGAACATGGATTGCAATCCATGTTGGGAAGTCAAATTGACTTTTGTTGGTACCATTAGGATCAGCATAATTAGTAGGTACTATGGCATCAAATTTTTTGGAAATGGACCTCAAGCTTAAAAATTAGGTCAAGTCTGACACTTTGCCAGAGTTCTTGACAAGTTTGGGTTTTTGGTCTGGTTTTTATATCCAAATTTAGTTTTGAAAGGGCCACTAGATTCCCTGTGATGTCCTCTAGCTATCGTGAAAATTTTGTATCAAATTGTGTCAGAGGAACATGGATCGCAATCCATGTACCTCAGTGTCAGAATGTACTGAAACTTGACACATAGCTAGTCCTTGGTCTACTGAGATATAAGAAGTACTTCCCTTGTCAAAAGTGTCTGTGTAATCATATAAGGACAACTGCTTAAAGCCAAAAAAGCCTCCAAAGATAAGATAGAGTCCTTACGTGCATCCATCCAAACAAGACAACTTATATGTTAGCCTTGAATGTGTTTTACAGGTATCAAGTGGACTATACTAGTTGTTATCCATGTCCATCTTTAACAAGTTTTCTTTAAAACTTCAAGCCTTGGTCCAAAGTATTTATTTTATCACCCAAAGTGTAAGGTATTTTAGAAGGTCATACTATCTTTAGAACTAGCTCTATTGATGAAGCTTCATATTCACTTTGCTATAACGCAAAATCCATATAAATGATATTTCTTTTAAGAATAATCAAGAAGTGTTTTAGTATTTACATAAAAATTTAACCCTAATTAGGGTTCTATGTCCTTCTCCTTCCTCAAGTGTTACCTTCATTCTCCGATGCGTAAGCCTATTAGCAGAGATCTTTAGACATAAGCCCGATGTCATGCTAGACCAAGCGTGAAAAATTAAGTGTGTGTTCTCAAAAAGGTATAGTTAGTATGCCACAAGCCAATCGGCTAACCCCCAATCCATGTATAATGTTGCATCACAGTAAGCAATAGTGGTGTTTCAATATAGACTTAGCCAACCCATATGATGTATTATACCTGTTTAAATAGCAAGGAGTGCTACTCCTCAGAAGTGCCATATTTTGCCATGGCCCACCACTTGGTGGTTTTAATTTCATCAGGCTGTACGGTTGATTATGCTCCCAATTTTTTTTTTCCAAATTTCCTCTTAAATGCCATTATCAACAGTAAAAGAACAGTGAATATCGGGTATGTAATACCCCCTTAAAAAAAAAAAAGATGTACCTGTAGTTAAGTAATGACTAGTTTTGAAAAAACCCAGTAATTGTATCATAGTAATGCTCCCAACAGAAACCACTTTTATCAAGTAATGCCAGTCACAACCGACCACGGTAGTGGTCCTTACCAGGCTGTAGCACAAGAAAAAGAGCTCACCAAATAGAGGTTTGATCACTTATATCATGCCCTACTAAGTATAATCATCACGACTATTTAAGTACATTAAATATTGGATATGGAAAAACCGTGAATAACGAGTAGGAAAACCCCCTTTTCTTTAATTTTTTTTAAACCTCCAGTTAAATAATGACAGCTTTGAAAAAAACCAGTAATACTACCATAGTAATGCTCCCAAAAGAAACATCTTTGCGAGTCAAAAGCCGACCACTGTAGTGGTTCTTACCATGATGTAGAACGAGGAACAGAGCCCACCAAACCTCTAACACATGTCCAATCACTTATATCAGGGCCATGCTAAGTATAGTCATACCCACTTATTTAAGTATACCATTTGCTACGTACCGACATTTTTTAATCAAATAGCGCTTTACCATTTAATACAAAATTGACAGTAACAAGATTATTGATGTTAAGATTAGTGACCAACTTGCATTGGCTGAGTCATAAGCTCCATGCTTGGTTTAACAGAGATGAAAAAACACACAGTCCTTACTCTTGACACAAGTAAAACACACGCAAAGCTAAGTGAGGGGCAAAATGCACCCTCACCTCTTTAAATAGAAGAAGGACGGCTGCCCTCACTCATGGCTAATTGTTTGCAGAGTATCCTGAGTAGATCGAGCTCCCCTTGGGGAAATGTGGAAGAGTAGCCACCCGCAATGCACAGTAGGTTAAATCCAAGCGCCTCACGGCAGTAGAAAATATTATTAAGTAATTTTATCACGCTTTGTAACCATCACACGCTTCTAAGGGTCCTATCTAGAGTATTGCTAAGAAAAATACTCCATAATCTGATGCTTAAAAAAGCTACCAGCAAGTGGTTAAATGTGTGTGTCTGTGTGTGTACCAGCAAGTGTGAATTAAAAAAATATTATCAGTAGGTGATGAAATGTGTGTGTGTGTGTGTGTGTGTGTGTGTGTGAGAGAGAGAGAGAGAGAGAGAGAGAGAGAGAGAGAGAGAGAGAGAGAGAGAGAGAGAGAGAGAGAGAGAGAGAGAGAGAAGACCTGTTTTGCTTTTAATATTCATAAAAGAAAGGGGTAGAGTGTGTAAGGGAGGGATTTGAGAGGTGGAAAGAGGGAGTTGAGGGATGGCATAGAGGAGATAAATAGGCTAGAGGTGTTGTGTTATTGAATAGGCTGATTGAGTCCATGATTGATATTCCAAAAAATCAAGGTACCTTGTTTTTCTTCTCTCTACTCTAATCGATTCTTTTCAACAGAGGGTGGGAGGAAGAGAGGTGAGGGTAAAGAAGTGTGAAGAAGGTTAGCAGAGGGGAGGCCAGTTGCCTCTAAATTGTCTTGGGGTGCTAGGTATGTTGTTTAGTTAATTGAGTACATGATTGATATTTTAAAAAAAATAAGGTGCCTTCATCCATAACTCTCCTAACCTTGCCTAAATTGAAAAGGATTACGTTTATTTCTTGCAGATCAAAGCATTTGTGCTCGGCTTTTATTGCGGTTAGAGATGGCCAAGAAATATAATGTTTGTGCTTACGTTGAATTCATTTACAATGGAACGAAGATTGGTATAGGTCAAATTCAGAAGACTTCTAACCTAGCTATGCTACATGGTAGCAAATAGCATTTTGGTTGCTTTTTCATTGTAGTGTTGGAAGTATACGATGATAAAGATTCCCCTTTGCCTCATGTTCCTTCAACGAACGATGAAATGACTACTCTTAAGAAAGTGGAGAAAAGCATGGTTGCGTGGTCGAAAAGTGATCTGGTGATTTTTACGTTCATCTCTATAGAAACAATGTAGTTTGTTTTGTATGAGTATAATATTTCAAAGAACTGTCAAATGTTTGCTTGATTACTGATCAATAGTGCGTTGTTCTTTTATTTGTGTCACTAAAATTGCAAGGAAAGAACTATAAGAAATCTCTACATTTGCTAGTGTGACTCTATTGAAAATCATACCAGTTGGTGCAATGCCATCTCCTCTTGCGACATCCAAAAAATAAAAAAGAACTCAACAGAAAAAGCTAAAGTGCATGAAGGAGCTTTGTCTGGATTTATAGAGGAAAAATATATTTTCAACAAAGAAATTGATGATAGAGAAATGGAGTCTTATATGATTGCAGGAGCAAATGCTAGGGGAGAATTCTCCATCAACGAGGATGTGACAGTACGTCAAGACATGTTATCAAACCATCTAGGAAATTTAAAGTTAAGTTAGAGCATTTGAGTTTAAAGATTCTGTTATGATCTTTGAGATAATTTGGTGAGTGCAGGTAGAGCATGAATCTCCACTGCCTTGGGTTCCTCTTTGCGGTTTGGTAAAGCTAGAGAAAGCGAGGCAGGTAAGCTGGAACACCAAGCGGCTGCAACCATTGGAAGATAATTTCTTGTTGGAGGGGTATTATGAGCCTAAAGGAAGCCTTTAATGCTCTTTTGATGCACCGGGACATCATGCCATCGAAGTGGATGACAAGATCAAGAAGATGTGGGATCCATTGTGGAGGGTAGTAAATGAGGAGTTCAAGGCTAAAATCCAAGGCACTAGTTGGAGCAACCTGTGCAAAAAATGTTGTGCACATGGGATGGAAACCATAGCCTTGTCACTTGGATGGGGGTTCTAGAAGATAGTAAGCTACATCATAAATGATGTTTATTTTCTAGCATGTTCTAAAATGCAATGAATGTGTGACCTCTCTTTTTATGTTAGGTGTTTCTTACAAAAAAAATGCCGGTTTGCATGCACAAGTTCGAGCGGAAGTAGTGAACTTAGATTCATCAAATGAGGCCAACATGCTGAGCCTACTAATGCGTATAAACAAGTATGATCTCTCTTACATATTCGAGTGTACATCTGGCTAGGATTAGTGTAAGTTTGTGTTTTTGGGTTACATTGCTTCCATTTGTTGGAGGTTGAACGAGATAGGATACATGTCCACATCATACACATGCATACTAAGGATGGTGCAAGCAACAAGCATTGCTTTGAAGGAAGAGATTATGGAGAAACTGCCATGTGTGGTGTACATTTGGATGTAGGTAGGCATAAACAAAAGGGTGGGAAATTCGTGGTACAATGTGCCCGTTGCACTGATGTCTCAGCTTCTTCATCCAGTACGAGTTTTGGGACTATTCAATTTTTGATTGACATAAAATGTTAGGATCATAGATCTGTTTGATCATTAGTGCCATGTTTGCAGGAAAAATATACGCTTTCCTTGAAGAAAATTGTGGCCCAAAAAAATACAATGCTTTCAATCGAGTTTCAAGCCCAATACAAAAAATCATTCTTTGAGGCGGACATGCAATCTAAAAAAGTGACAAGATATGAATTGGCGATTGTTGAGCTTGCATTTGGCAATGAATGGAGGAGGTGGGTGGGTATTGGATCTCTTTTGGAGCTAGAGCAAATGTTTAGAGTGCATGTTTCATTTGGTCCCTTTGGAATTGTATGTAGGACACTGTAAAGAATCGAGTAGACCAATCGACCAAAGTGGATAATGGAGGAAAGATTGTACGGATTGGCATGTGTGCATCTACCCTCTGACAAAAAGACATTCATCTTGAGTGTGATGGACTCTACTGATCTAGGAAATGTTAAGAGTCTAGACATTCCTCATATTGGTGAGTGTATTTGATCTCCATGTTGTTAAATGATTGGTTCATGGAGATAGATTGACTGACATATTCATTTTTTTCATTGTCACAGGAGAGTCTATTGTTTTTTGAGAGTGGTTGAGGGTCAAAGTTTTTTGGTTTCCATTATTAAAGAGGCAAAGAATGTATACAGTTGTACCCACATTATACATTTGCAATCAATGCCCCAGTTGGACCTGGAGTCGTTCATCAAGGATGCTAAATTGAAGCATAAAAGAAAGACCTTTTCTTATAAGCTGGGTGTTATGAAAAAGGGAACACAAATTGAGGTGAGCAAGGCATTGGCGGATGCAACAAAAAGGTGTCTTTGCAGGTAAGCACAATTGACAATTCCAATGAATCAAATAATTGAAATATGCTACTAACAATACTCTTTCTTGTGTTAAATGGTTGCGGATGTGCAAGTTTAACATAAAAGGGTCAAGAGCTTGTAGGCAATGCTTAAAATTGAAAAATCGGAGCATAATTTTAACCCAATGCAGATAGCACGCAACTTTAGGAGTAGATTCTACCAGGATTTACCATGAGGGAAGCATCCCTCCAAACGAGGAGAATGCACACAACAAATATGTGAAGAATAGAGAGGCAAGAGCACGTGGGAGCACACAAATATTTGCAATAGTAGAATTCAGTGTCCAAAGGCCTCAATTAGAGGGGTTTGAAACAAAATCTTAGGGATCAAAGTTGATGCCTACATAATTACATAATACCTATCTCCCATCATTTGAGTTGGTTTTAAATAACCTATACGATACTATTTTGCAGATGGAGCATTTTGGGGAGGCATCAAGTTCACAAGGATGGCACATAAAAGTGGAAAAATGAGTATGTTTGACAAACATCCAAGTGGTGAACAATTTTATGTTCACTTTACAATTGGGGCGTTTCTTGGTGATCAGGAAAGAGAAGTGGAATGTCAACAAAGGAGGTGATAGACTTTGCAACGAGTTTAGAAACAGAAATATTGCATGTTTTGGACTTGCCATTGGTGGCTACATACCCGTCAATCGATATGTTGAAAACTTTCATGCGAGTTGCAGTGCATTTCAAAATCTACCTTGTTCTATTTGAGGGTAGTTGCAGAGAGCAACGGTAACCATATTCAGATTGTGAATTTTCGTTTGGACAAGACAGAGGATGACTTTAAGAGGGCCTTGCTAAGCTTTGTGAGGCCACACATTGTGGAGAAATGTCTTCATCCGTTGTGTGATGGGTCGACCGTGGATTTTGCAGTGAGCACTTCCATTGTTTTTTTTCCTAATAATGCAATTGTGTATGGCTTCTCAGACTCTATAGTGCCAGATTGGAACAGAATGGAGGTGTGCAAGTTTGGCCAGCTTGGTCATCTAGCATTGTCAATATCAGATGACAAAGGTATATTTGTAATTGTTTGCCAATCAGATAATTATGGAATGGTGCATGATATCGTTGTTGTTACTAGATGGCATGAAGACCATGTAAGTGTGGTTGTCTACAAGACACCGATATGCAAGAAGGATTATAGGACTATGTGCACAATGTTGGTGTCTACAATGAGGAAAGAGCACACCTAGACATTAGAGGCAATTGGAATACCATTGGCTGTTGCATGGTTCAATTTGCTAGAGAAGAGTGACTGGACGAAGAAGGTTGATGGGACACCTATGCAAGGTAATATTTCAATGCAATCTCTTTGGGTAAAGTTTTTTTGTTTTCTTTCACATTTGTTTGATGTGCAGGAGGTATGGAACATGGGTATTAGTTTCTTTGGCAACTACTTGCCCAATATACAAATGAGAACGATGTTGTCAAACAATATGGAGGTGTTTGTGGGGTGATGGATTTGCTGGGGAGCCACATGGCCGAATGATGACAATATTTGAGAGCAACGAGGAATTCTCCAACAAAATGTGCCATGTTCTTGAAATGCAAGCCCAACGGCTGAGAGAGATTCAAGAGAGACATAGAAAACTTGTAGAGGAGGTGGATCATTCACTACATGTAGCATTGTTGATGGAGCCACATCCAAACATTGTGGAGTTAGATCCTCCACCACTAACCTAGAGTAGATGTTTCAAAGATCTCCTCACGTAGTGTGTGGATTAATAAAATTTTTAATCGCTATGTCCAATTGCTTTTAACAATCTTTTCAATATAGGAATGTTTATTTTAAAGTACTCTATAAATTCATGTCCAACTAATTTGATCGATACCATTTTTTAATATTTTGCATGCTATAAAAATATTTTGTGGAAAATCTGGCTCTTTAAGCAAATATGGACTTGTCTATTTTGGTGTTAAAGTGAATGTGAACATCTTCTCAAGAAACTTGCAATCAAAGAGGTTCTCTTGTCTCTTTTTTTGGGCAACGTGATAGTTGAGTTTTGTTTTTCTCTATTGACTTGTTGTGCATGTCTCTCCCACAACCCCCAGGGCCTTTAATAATTGGATAAGTTTTTACCACTATTGACCCATGAGTCAACAGTACGACATAACTTAAAAAAGCCTTGTTTTTTGAGAGTTATGAAATAATGCCGATTATGGTTATAAACATCATTTGTAATGAGTAGCTAGTCTAGTTGCAAAAGTTGGGGTGCAATGGAGCTTCTAGATTGTAAATACAAAGCCATTTGACCCATTGAACTTAATTTCAGGTTTAACCTATGGTAGCCTTAGTATATAAGGTACCTAGGTCATTTATAAATAGAACTTTATCATAATCAAAGTTTTGAGCTACCGTTGACTGTGTGTGAGAGAGAAAAGAAGAGAGTGTGAGCTTCATCCTGATGCAACTCCCTGCTCGCTCATCGCATTGGAGATCCGACTGCACCATCATGATATGCTCCAAGAGAGCTATGCAACAACGCCAAGCATTCCATGCAAACCGAAGCACATATGCTAACGTGTCTACGAGCTATTTGTGGTTGTAAGTGTATCAAATGAGAGATCCAAGAGAGCTATGCAACAACACCAAGCATTCCACGCAAACCGAAGCACATACGCTAACGCGTCTACGAGCTATTTGTGGTTGTAAGTGTATCAAATGAGAGCTCCAAGAGATCTATGCAACAACGCCAAGCATTCCACGTGAATTGAAGCACATACACTAATGCGTCTACAAGCTATTTGTGGTTGTAAGTGTATCAAATGATGTCTATTTTTTGTGTGCAAGTAGTCATTAGAATCATGGTGACATAAGCTACACATAGGTACTCATAGATTTTAGGTTCAGGCACTTTCATAATTCTACTCTGTCTTTATACATGTTTTTCACAGATGGATCTGGAGTGAGGATTTTGAGTGTAGAGGCTTTGGGACAGGTGTATCCTAGTGAGGGGATGGTGTTCCTTAAGTTTCGTATGATTTTGATATGGTTTGGTGAGTTTCCTTCCATTTGTGTGTATGTGGGTTGGGTGCTGTAGTTGAGAGCAGTGAGATTCTTGATTGCGGTTTAGTTGGCCTTCTAGAGTGTTGTATGTGTGGGATGGTCTCAGCCTAACAAGCTAAAGAGATTACCTCTATGCGCCTATTGTGTCATCTATGTCCTTGATTGACATTATGTTGATCTAGGTAGTGTTGCATACTTTATAGGTGGTGTGATTTGCTCCCACAACAACCACCTAAGCACAATTCTATAGCGATGTCCCCTAGATCGGCAACACACTTATGGAAATTTGGTCTGCATCATCATCTAGCAAATGGGGGAGGGAGCTTTTTCCCTTATAATAAGAAACCAACACAAAGAATAAAGAGAAATATTTTTCAAAAGATTTGTATGGAGGTCTGTTTTCTTAAAAAAGCTCTCTCGAGGGCTCTCTTGAAAAGCTCTCTCCATTCCCCTACTATGGGCATTGATGTACGTCCTGGTTCTGAGGATGTTGAGGATGTTGTAGGTTTTGGTGGCAGGATTACTACTGCCAAATTTGTTTTGCCTACAACTGAGCAAGCTCATTGGGATGTAACAGATGGGCAAGATGAGCACATGAGTGTTTTTGGTTGTTTGGCTTATGCTTTGGTGCCACAAACACAACAAAAAAAATTGGATGATAAGGTTATCAAATGTATTTTTGTTGGTTATAGTTGTGAAAGCAAAGGTTACAGGTTATATCATCCACACAAAAAAACATATTTTGGCCTCATGGGATGTTGTGTTTGTGAAAGATTATGTTCAGCCCTAGCTGTCATATACTAGAGACAGTAATGTAAGCTAACAAGACATTTATGACACTTTGTTGCCTCTTTTTAGTGGTGGAAGTTTGAATGTAAATTCCAATGAGGTAAATGTGAAGCCTATGGGGGTTTCTGAAGATGTTATAGATCATCCTATTATTGATGTAGATGTACATGATGTACTTGATGAGGAAAGGGCTGAGAATGAGCAAGCTAGAGGTATGTCAAAATGGCTGGTGCATACTTTGCATGACAGTAAATTGGATGCACCTTTGTTTAGTCATACTCGTTTGGTTCTCACCAGGCATCTTATGCATTAGATTGTTATGCTTTGGCTGTGTCTAGATTATGTGATGTTCAAGAACCTCTATCTTCTGATGAAGCACAAAATTCACAAAATTGGGGATGGTGCCATGCAACCTGAATATGATGCACTTATAGAAAATGACAAACGGACTTTATGTGATTTGCCTCCTGGTAAAAAGGCCATTGGTACCAAGTAGGTTTACAAGTTGAAATGCAAGCCAAAATGCTGGTATTGATCGCTATAAGGATTGACTTGTTGCAAAGGGTTATGGATAGCAAAAAGTCATAGATTATGAAGAGACTTTTTCTCCCACTTTTTGTATGACTACTGTGCATTTTCTATGTGCATTGCCAGCTCATTTTGGTTGGGATGTACATCAGTCAGACTGCAATGTAGCCAACATTTTTCAATAAAGGTATTTTATTTACTTTGAAAATATTTGAGGTTTGCATTTTATTAAGTCAAAGAGCATTCTAATGGAACGATCAAATCAAAACTCGGACTTTAGAACTATTAATTATGAACTTTATTCACTTGAAAACAATAAGGTTGATGGGAAACTTAAGCCTCAAGATTGTATCTAAAGATAAGAGTTGACTCTTTTGGAAAGAGAAAGTAATTTTAGGAAAGGGAGAGCAATTTTAGGAAAGGAAGAGGAGGGAGTTAAGTTTAGAGTTCTTGTCTTGGATCCCAAGCTTCTTCTAAATTGGAGAACCAAAATCGTGCATCGAAATCTGTGTACGCAAAAAAAAGTAATATTTTTTTTTTTGCGAGCCACGAATGTACCCGAACTTATCCCTCTATTCTTAGTTGGCCTTGAGAGCCTATATATAGACCCCTCTCCCCTCACTTTGAAGAAACAGACACACTCTCAGAAGCGCAAGCTCTCTTGCTTTGACGTCAGAGTTACCTTCTGTTCCTCAACCTCTCTCCCTCAACCTCTCACCTTCAAGCCATCTCCATCTCCAATCATCGACGTGCCATCTCCCGGTTTGTGAATACACTCTCTCTCTCTCTCTCTCTCTCTCTCTCTCTCTCTCTCTCTCTCTCTCTCTCTCCAACAACGCACTTTTCTCTTCTCTATTCCAAAGCTATGGCTCTGAAACGTGTAACACGAAGTTCTAAGAACGCCCATGCCATTGCACCACCAAGGAAGGTGGGAAAAAAGGTGTCTACTCTGAACGTATCTCAGGTGGAAGCATCAACCAAAGAAGAAGTCGAAGCCGTCCAACCTCCAGCACAGGAGTTAGCCGCACGCGCTCCAAATCCGGTAAGATAAATTTATAATTCTGGATTGCTATTCATGTTTGACTTGGGAAGCTAAGCATAGGGAACCCCTTAAACTGCCTGAGAAAAGTGATTCTATCACAAGAAACAAGCATATGTTTTCATAGATTAGTGAAAGAATTGTTTGCTAAATTGTCACTGTTTGTTGAATTGTTTTTGCTTAATAAATTGTTATTGTTTAAGCATAGGGAACCCCTTAAACTGCCTGAGAAAAGTGATTCTATCACAAGAAACAAGCATATGTTTTCATAGATTAGTGAAAGAATTGTTTGCTAAATTATCACTGTTTGTTGAATTGTTTTTGCTTAATAAATTGTTATTGTTTGATAAATGGTTATTGTTTTTGTTTAATAAATTGTTATTGTTTTTGCTTAATAAATTGTTACTGATTGATATGAAGAATTGGTTGATCATGTTTGATGAATCATTTAAAAAGAAGAATTGTTGAAAGAATATCTTTTGTTCCTCGCGAGTAGCGAGATGATTCCGCGGTTAGCGGAGATTAAACTGAGGTTATTGGCTCTCTTTTGTTCCTCGCGGTTAGCGGGATGCCTCGCAAAGAGCGGGATGCCTCGCGGGTAGCGGGATGCTTGGCGGTTAGCAAGATGCCTCGCGGGTAGCAGGATGCCTCGCGGTTAGCGAGATGGGAAGGTTGCGTAATTCGCGGCTAGCAAATAAATCCTTTGCAAAGGCTCTGTTGGTTAGATAGAGAAAGTCCGCGGGTAGCGGCAACTCATGAGGAATTGGAAAAGTTATTTTTGTTGAATAATAGGGTTGTTTTCATCAGGCCTTGTTTGAATTGTTTTGGTATTGTTTGAAGGGCTGTATAAAAGAACCTGTGTTTGGAATTAATTAAGGAACATTGTTTGTATATATAAAACATTGTGGTAAAAAGTGTGAGTGGGGTGGAAAGTGGGGGCTGGCTCAGGTTGCCAGTCAAGGATGGGTGGTCTCGATTAGTCGACCGAGAGACTCTCCACTCCCTCTTATTAAGAGAAGTGAAACTATAGACTCATTGTGCCAATCGTCGAGATGACCCAATTCTATGTGACACAAGATTACTATTTAGTTTAGACTAAGTCTCATATCATATCTATGGTTTATGGATGGCAGTCGTGCCTCTTAAATGTGGGGAAAAAAGGAGTTGTTTATGGATTCTAAATATGTCAATGGGATTTCATCTTTATGTTAGGAAACAAATTCATTAGAATCCTAGATTTATCGACCTGGCTTGTGGCGTATGACCCTTATAACCACGTAAACGATGGATATAGGACTTCCTCTCTTCTGTTGCTCGTATCTCCACTTTGTGGAAACAGAGTAGGCTATCGTCAATGGAAAAGGAGAATAAGGGAAGGCCATCTATCAAGTCGCCCCAATCTTCTTGGGGTTGCGGACCTCACACAGACATTGTTATTGCTTTTTTCAATGGTGACATATTTGAGGAATTTTATGAAATGTAGCCTCGTAGTTTTGTCATTAAAGGGTAGGAAGATAACGTATGTAAATGCAAGAAAACTTTGTATGGGTTGAAGCAATCTCCTCGTGCTTGTATGAGAAGGATGACACTCATTTGGTCAAACGAGGCTTTCCTAACAGTCAACCAAAAAGCACATTGTATGTAAAGCATGAGGGTGATGTACTTCTCATTGTCGTTATCTGTGTGGATGATTTTTTTATCACTAGACCAAATGAGAGACATATTGTTGAATTTAAGGCTGATTTGAATGCTACTTTCAAGATGAAAGATTTGGGGATGTTGCATCATTACTTGGGTATACAGTTTAAGCAGTGAGATGGTGGTATTGCCTTCTGCTAGACAAGTTACATAGAGGCATTGCTATGTAAGTTTGGCCTTGAGGATTGCAAACCTACTGCCACTCCCATGGAAACATGTTTGAAATTGAGTCTTCATGATGATGATGGTGATCCTATCAATGTCACTCTTTACCAAACTGCTGTTGGGTGTCTTATTTATGTATGCAACATGAGGGCAATTATTCAAGTTGAAGTCTCACATGTTAGTAGATTTATTCATAGCCTAGAGTCTATGCATTGGAAGGCTGTCAAGAGGATTTTTTGCTACTTGAGTGGAACCTTACCTCTTGGCTTGTTTTATCCCAAGGGGGGGATCATTTTTGCCTATATCTACATGCTTTTTAGACTCAAATTGGGCTGGTTGTTTTGACATGTGAGTGTCCATGAGTGGTTTTTGTTTCATGCTTACCATGGTTGAGCAAGAAGCAACATAGGTTAATCTTTACAGCTACAGCTAAGTGTGTATGGCTTATGGCTAATTTGAGTGTTGGACAGGACATTGCCAACACTATCTACACTAACAGTTAAAGCACGTTGGCAGTTGTGAAGAACCCTGTTTTTCATGCTCACACAAAGCATTAGGAAACTATGACCCCCAAAAGGGCCCTTTAGCTTAAGGGGTGATTAAGCATGGACCAATAGGAAGAGGGTGGCGGCCACAACTATACTGTTGAGCTAGCAGAGGATCACACCCACATTTTTGCTCACACTCATCATTTTGTAACCATTGATTGTAATAAATGTCTTTCTGACATTAATTTTGATTTGAGCCATTCATTAAGTAACGGGACTCAATTGAGTTTCCAGCTTGTAATCCCGAAGTAATTTCACTTGCTGATGTAATTAGTTAGAGATGTTCTCACCTCCAAGGCTGAGGTATATAAGCCAAAGTTTTTGTAACCTAAGGGGATTTAGATTATTGATCAAAGTGAGTTTTTGAGCACCGTGACTGTGTCTGAGAGAGAGTGAGTGTGAGAGAGAGAGAGAGTCTTATCTACTTGCTACGCGAGCTACGGAGCCGCCATTGGAGAAGCGACACCGCCATTGTGTTAGCAACGGCGAGAGCTACGCACAGATACCAAGAGTGCGCGCTATCGGCTTCTATGTGTGGTAAGTTCCTACGAGCTTCTGTGTGAGTTTTCTTCCAACTCGTATGTCGGAATGGAGCGTGTAGCATATCTATAGAACCACAACGAGTAGAGCTACACATTGGTACCATCGGGGTCAAGTTTCGATCACTTGTATTTTTCGGCCTGTCTTCATACGCGTTTACCGCACAGAGTGGTTATAGGTTGATTTTGCAGTTCAAGTCTTTAGGGTGTTGTTCTTACCTAGTGTATAGACTTCCCCTTGAGTTTGAAATCGATTCAACGATTCTAGATCCTGTTTCGTATAGCATTCGTTCGTAGTACAGATTTCAGTCACTTGCGTATTTTAGAACTTAGATTTGATTTCCTTAGTAGTGATTGTCGTTAGAAGGTCGAGTAGGTGATTTGACACCCACCTAGTTGTTTCCATGCGCCTGCGGGTCAAGCTCCGTCCTCGTCTGACAAATTCTGTTGTTGGTTGAGTTCTCGCTATTTAGCTTCCGCTAGCGGCGTAACCGCCTTAACATTTGGCGCCGTTGCTGGGGACGAGAGCCCTAAGTAGGTGACCTTAGACTAATCCCACGAGGTGAGTCGTATAAACTACTTTGTATACTTTAGTTAGAAAAGATCTAGGAGTGGTGGACTTCGAAGATCTCGAGAGATACTAGGAAGTGGGGTATTCCTGGGTCTTCCGTGTTGACAGTATTTTTAGTTTAGCTTAGATTTGTTTGTTGTTTTGTTGGTGTTGAGTAGTTGTTGATAGAAGAAGAATTTGCTAGTCCGTGAGTGACAGTGGATATCTTTAAAATCACAATTACCAAACCCATTTTATGATTAGGAATAGCTTAGGTAGGACTTCATTTGATACTGATCTAGAGCTAGTAATCATTGGAGTATTTGCTTGATATGGTTGATTGCATGTTAGATCACTAAACCGTCGAGTTAGTAGTGAAACTTGCAATAAACAAAAGTCAGAGAAATTTTCTGTGTATCTGGGAGTTGCTGAGCACTTGAGAAAGCTTTAGGAAGGATTCTGTGCCAAAAAACTGGAAATCTGCAACTTTAGACATCATACGCGTATGATGTCTAAATGACCAAACAGAGACCAAAACAAAAATTTTGACTTTACCAGAGTGTTCAAAAGGGGGGTTATACCCTAATTTCAACTTAAAACAAGAGCATTAACACTCAAAGAAACCCAAAAAGACAAGTCGGAGTCCAAGAAACGCAAAGAATAGGAAATTTTGGATTCAGATCTTGTTTTTACATTCAAACCTGACAAAAACACTTGAAACTCAATTATAAACATTGGAGAAGGCTTAAAACCAAAAATAGTCAAAATCTGGGACAAAAGACATCATACGTGTATAATGTCTTTTAGCACATCCATTGATTATTTTTGATATCTGACCTGACAAAATTGTTACAAACATTGTAGAAAGCATAAATATCAAGTCTTGACCCAAATTGAGGAAAAAGACATCATACGCGTATGATGTCTTTGACCTAATTTTGGACATATTTTGATACTTTGCCAACACAGATCCATTGTAATAGCTGTCTAGAGGTTATATTTCAAGTTTCATCCCATTTGGATCACAATTGACCCAAAACGAGTCAAAAGCGGAAAATTGCCAAGAAAAGCCTAAATTAGCCATAACTTGCTTAAACAGAGTTCAAACTGAATTTTGTGAGTGGACAGAGCATAAGGGGGCTACTGAGAGTGAGCATAACCAAAATAGTCCAAATCTGTGAAAAAAGACATCATACGCGTATAATGTCTTTTTCAGCATAAGTGCAACAAAATTCTCACTTGACGAAACAGAAGTTGTCCAACTGACAAGATTAAACAATTGACCAAGTATCAGTCAGTTTGGATCAATTCTGACCACAAAAACTTGGGAAAACAAATTGCCGAGACGGAAAAGTTAAAGTCCTTTAGGGGAATTGATGAATTTGAGATCGGGTAGGAATCTCTAGAATAACCAACCAAAACAAGGGGAACAAGCAAGTGTCATATCAACCGAGGGAAGTGTAAACCAAAGTTGGGTGCAACCATTAGAGCCGATCTTTGAAGGAAGTGTTTCTGATACTTCTTCGGAGAGATCTTACGAGATTTTCACCGAACACTTGGAACACTTGAACCTGAACAACAAAGAAAATATGGCAGCAGGATCATCAAACCCTGCTGCCACAATGAAGCTATTGTTCATAAAATACCAGTACGACAATGAGCAAGGTGCCAAGATCTACAAAGATGGAATGGACCGCTATTGTGTAAAGATATAAGATAGACCTAGTGAGTTCAAGGACTTAGTGCCTGTGAGCTATAGCGGAGATAGATATCTAGATGACGAGGGTACCATGTACTTGGTAGTCCTAAACCCTAACATTGTGGACAAGTGGGGATTGATGGGCACCAAAGCCAAAGTAGATGAAGAACTTGAGGAGAAAGCAACAATAATGAACTTCCCTGATGCGAGGTTAAGAAGAGAGAATGAAACTACAAGGATCAACACTGATAACATCTATGTGGGGCTATACAAATATAATAATGGGGAGCAAGATCTCTATTATAGATGTGAAGAACCCTACACCGGAGAGTTGACAGACCAAAAAAGACTTTATGTCTTTACCTACACAGAGGGATCGGAAGTGAAAATTGCCGCTTACGACAAGTATGGGAGGCAATACTCAACAATGGGCAAGAAAGAATTAGAAGGATATACATACTTTGGGGGACCACTACATCAGTATTATGTTACTTCTAGCTCACAAAGACCAGCACCAACAAATGGAGTGCAAAACCCAATGACAACAGGAGGACAAAGAACTCAGGTTGCTGACTCTTTCAGTCAACCTCAGTACTCGAAGCCCGGACCAATGGGATCATTACATTCCAGAGAGTCAATGGATACGAATCGAGGTAGTGCAGTTCCAATCCCCACATATACCACTCCAGGTCCAAGGTTCGAAGCGGAACCATCACATTTACCTCCTAGTAGTAGATTCAGGGCAGGGGAACCGACAAGGGTAACCCATGAAGTCCATGATGCTAGAGAAAGCTTTAGCCGGGACACAGGAGCAATGAGATTGGTAGCAGACCATAGACGTATGAGACCATCTCAAGTAGCCAAGTGTATGCCAAAGAAGTATGGTGGTTCAGGAGATCCGTATGCACATGTGTCACTCTTTAAGCAAGTCTTAAGAGCTGAGCAGATAACCGATTTCCATACACAATACGAGGGATTTGGTCTTACTCTAGAAGGTACGGCATTGACATGGTTTCAACCACTGAACATAGGGGGATTCCATGACATTGACCATTTGCTAAGAGAGTTTGCTGAGGAATTCTCAAAACGAGGGATTCAACACAATACGGTCTCACAAATATATGCTTTTAAACAGAGAGAACACGAAAAAATGAAGGAAGCTTCACTTCGCTTCAAACAATACATTGAGAGATGTCCAGTACGTGAATGACCACAAGATGACAGACTATCTGTTCTCTTTATTGAAGGATTGAGAAACGACACTCTCACGAAGGACTTGCACTTGAAAGCTTGTACAAGTTTCGAGCAAGTAACGAGAGAAGCATTGTACTTAGTGGATAACTGTATGGTTTATGGAGAGGTGTCAGCGGATACAGATTTTGCATCCAGTAGCTCTTCCTCCGTAGTGAGCGAGACTACCACTAAAAAGAATGTTCAAACAACAATCATGCCAAATGTAGAGCAAATGATAGAAGAGGCTCTAAAAAGGATGGCACCATACCAAAAACCATTGCCAAAACCACTGAAATGGTGTGCTATTGAACAAAAATGGACAAACCATCCAACAGAGGAGTGCTATTACAACAAAGGGTATGTAAGGGAGCGTCAGTATGCACCTCCTGCTCAATTAGCACCACCTCAGGTACATCCAGTACCT
This sequence comes from Adiantum capillus-veneris, assembly GCF_014529385.1. NCBI lineage: Eukaryota > Viridiplantae > Streptophyta > Polypodiopsida > Polypodiales > Pteridaceae > Adiantum > Adiantum capillus-veneris. The sequence continues at coordinate 157,695,999 of NC_140937.1, forward strand.
CGATACCCAACGGGAAATGTACCAGGACCTATGGGGATAGAAAGACCGCAACCGGTATTGGGACAACAACCACCTTTACCAGGAGCAAGACCAGTGGGCATTAGATATGCACCAACCTTAGAGAATCAGGAAGAACAAGCCTTAGTGCCTGTTCAAGCCTATTATGAAGAATCTGGTGCACACATGTCTCCAACTGTGTATTACCCACCAGAAGAACCCAAACAACCAGAACCATGGGGCATGATTGGGAATGTTGGAATACAACAGTTACAAGTGCTTCTGATGAAGAGAGATACAATTTGGACGCAAGAACATTGATGTTCATAGCTCATGGAGGGTTAACAGGACAAAGACCATCCTATCCACAAAGGACGAATCAAATGGGACCAAGACCAGCACTAGGACCCTGTTACAAGTGTGGAGGTGACCATCTGATGAATGTTTGTCCACATACGGAAATCATTAGAATTAACGCTTATTGCACTGAGTGTGGGGTTACTCACTTCATTGAGGATTGTTCAAAGAATCCAAACAAAGTGCAAAAGACGACATTGAATATGCTAGAAACTATTCCTACCAGCAGTGGGTCTGAAAATGAAACTCTGATACCAACGCAAGTTGTTACTAGAGCTCAAGCTAAGAAAACCACTAGAGAACCTGAGAATGGAAAGTTAGCGACTGAAGTGGTTAGTCAAGGACCGCGGAGTCAGAGAAACACATGGAAAGCTAGAAAAGCACGCATGAAGTTGAGAAAAGAACGTGAAGACGCTATTCTAGCTGAGGAACTAAAGCAAACTAAAGATAGATTAGAAAAACTTGAGAGTCAAAACGGGAAACGAGAGATGAGCCCGGAAAGAACGAAACAAAAGAGTATCAAAGAAACAACGAGCTTAAGCTCAGGGGGATCAGTGCTAGTCGACAAAGTACACGAACCATTGGACGCACTGATGAGAGCTTACGAAGCTAGGTTAAAGAACAACCAAACACAAGAACAGAGGTGGATGACATACCCAAACGCGGAATTGGAAAAGCAGAGACTTGAAATGTGCCAGAGAATGATCGAGACTGCACAAGCCTTATTAGAACCACCAAGAGAAACAATGAATTGTGGAACGGAAAACCCAATTCAGCAAGAGACTATCATTTCACGGGTAGCTGAAAAGACTCCCAGTGCACAAAAGCCTGAAAATACACACAAGGATGACCGCATAGTATTGAACACAACCGATCAGGAGATAGAGAGTTTTCATCCAGTCATACAGAGGTCTTACGGAAGAGATGAGGATTACAATGAATTTTGGAAACAAGTGAGAGAGGCAAACTTTGCAAACGAGCTAAGTTGCCAAGCTAATCAGACAAATTGGGAAAAGGACATCAGGAATCCTCCCATAGTGGAATTTGAGGCAGGATCTCAAGTGGACTTGGATCTGCAATCTTACTGGGGAGATGGGGGCTCTGTTAGAACAATGGAGAGCAAACCTCATTCACTGAATACCTTACCTTCATACTTAGGAGAGTATGAAGCAAAATCCGAGATTAGAGCACTTCCCTCACGAAGAATTCATCAGAAAAAGTCATGGACTCGCAAGGATTGATAGAGATCTTGTCAACACCAGTGACATGCACTATCACTCTAGCTGAGCTTTTGAGGCTAAGACCACATATGTGGACCACTGTAGGAAAATGCTTGGAGAAATTCGGGATAAAAGACCCAACATCGAGACTGCAAGAGGGTATACAAGAGCTGAGCAAACCACAAAAGAACGCTAAGCCTGTACCCTTAAACAAGGTCGGAGAGTATTGCGAAGGTGAAGAGGGGAATACAACCTTACCAGTTGAATTCCAAGGAGTGAACACGATGGCAATACTAGACAGCGGAGCTGGGGTAGCCATTGCTACAAAAGAAATCTGGAAAAAAATGGGGGAAACCAGCAATAAGGAAGACTAGGTTGAAACTCCAATTAGCAGATGGACACATGGAGAAACCTATGGGGTTATTAGAGAAAGTCGTAGTGACTTCTTGCGGCATTGAATACGAACATACTTTTGCTATTGTCGATTTTGGCAAGGAGAATAACTATGATATCATACTGGGAAGACCATTCATGAGACAGTTGAAAATGGTCCAGGATTGGGGCTACGATCACATATACCTGAGAAATATGGAAACCACTACACGTGTGAACCTGAAAGACCATAGCTACAAAGATGTGAACCGAACACCGGTAGAGGAGTTTGATTCAGCTACTTTGGCGGGATCCGAATTTCCAGCTTGGTTAGGTAAGCCAAGGAGTTATGGATGTGTGGAGCCTCGAAATGTGGAAGTCTGAGGCGAGAAGAATATGTTTTAGAAAGGGCTATCGAAGACGAAACTTATATAGGAGAACCCTTTCCAGAGGACACGCTTGAACCATTAGAATGGACACACATTCTAGCAACCCTAGATGTTTGTGCAATTTCGGATGGTCCCACAACGAAATTTTGCGACAAGGACGGGTACGACGTGGTTCCGTACTTCATGTTGAGAACTGTACTCAAAAAAGAAACTGAAAAGAACGATACACTGGAAAAGGAAGATGAAGAAGAGGTGTTTCACGACATTCCCGATCATCCAGAGTGGGGAAATGAAGCAGACAACGAGTCAACGGACAATTCAAGCGGAAACGAAGAAACTATAACGGATGTCCGATTTTATGATTTTCCGAACCAAACTAAACAACGCCAGAAACGCTATAGAGCAAAGAGAAAAACAAAGGGGGTTAGAACCAATCCGATGCCTAGAATAAGAGGAAAAAATCAATTCCTAATGCTAGTAAAGGCGGAAGATTGTGTTAAGGACAAGATTTCTGGAAGAATGAGAGGCAATGATCAAAAGAGCTTACGAAAAGACAAAAGAGGCTCAAGAAATCAAGTTCAAAGGAATGGAACGAAAACTGAAACAGAAAAATCAGAAAAGAACAAGCGCAACAGAGAACACACGGAGTCCAAGTTAGAACGTAGAAACAAGTACAGAGAGCTCAAGAAAACTCTGAAAGAAGTTTGGACGACAGAAATTGAGAGTGGAGAGGACGAAAACGCCAAAATCAAGGAAAACATGGATGTTCCCTCTCACTACAGGAAATTCACAATAGAGGATAGGAAGGTGGTATTAACCCAACCTATTCGAGAGAGAAAGGAGAACGAATCTTATGACGGACCGGAGGATGCAAAAAAAGTTGATTTAGCAGCTCCAGGTGAGACACCTAGACCGGTGTACATAGCCACAGATTTGTCTCCAGGCGAGGAAGAGAGACTTTTGAGTCTTCTCAGAGAGTACAGGGATGTGTTTGCATGGTCTTATAAGGACTTAAAGGGAGTTGACCCATCGATATGCCAACACACAATCCCACTAAAACAAGACGCAAAGCCTAGCAGACAGAGACCATACACATATAATGATACGTTTGCTAAGCGAATCAAAGAAGAGATAGATAAGCTAATGGAAGCTGAATTCATATACGAGATTGAACACACCGATTGGGTATCTCCGATTGTGGTGGTACCCAAGAAGAACGGAAAACTCCGAGTGTGTGTCAACTTAAAGAAAGTGAATGCTGCAACAATCAGGGACAATTATCCCCTGCCGATAACTGATCATGTTCTAGAGCGTGTATCAGGGAAAACAGCATACTCCTTTCTTGATGGTTTTTCAGGATATAACCAGCTAGCCATAGCACCGGAAGATCAACATAAAACAGCTTTTGCAACGGAGTGGGGAATTTATGCTTATCGGGTTATGCCTTTTGGTCTAACCAATGCTCCCGCAACCTTCCAGAGGCTGATGACGCATGCTTTCAAAGAATACTTAAGGTTGTTTCTAGAAATATACATGGATGACTTATGTGTACATTCTCTTCTGAGAGATGAGCATCTAGAACACCTAAGAAAAGTATTTGAGAAATGTAGGACATATCGCATTTGTCTCAATCCTGAGAAATGTGTGTTTATGGTCCGACAGGGCAGAATTCTGGGACATATTGTCTCACAAAACGGAATATCCACGGATTTAGAGAAGATAAAAGTTATAGTGGATATGCCTAGACCAACCAATGCGAAACAAGTACAGAGCTTTATGGGACATTGCGGATATTATAGACGATTCATTTACATGTACGCTATAATAGGCCAACCACTTTACAGGCTAATAGTGAACTTTGAATGGACAGAGGAGTGTGAGGAATCATTCAAGAAATTGAAAGAGGCACTCATTACTGCTCCAGTCTTGAAATCACCAGATTGGGAGAAGATATTCCATGTGCATATAGATGCTTCGGCATATGCAATAGGATGCATTCTGGCTCAGCCAGAAGAAGGAAACATGGATTTTCCTATCTGTTACGCCAGTCGACAGCTCAACAATGCAGAGAAGAATTACACCACAACAGAGCGAGAGGGATTAGGAATGATATATGCTGTGAAGAAATTTCGGCATTATCTTCTAGCCAACAAGTTTGTGTTTTTTACGGATCACCAAGCCTTGCTCTACCTAGTGAATAAACCATGCAATACCGGGAGAATAGTGAGATGGTTCATTATCTTACTGGAATTCGACTTCACGGTAGTAGTAAAGAAAGAAAAAACACATCTTAGAGCTGATCATCTTTCGCGATTGACGAATGGAGAAGACCCTATAGGAGTAGATGACGACATGCCAGACGCGTACTTGTTCAACATAGAAATGATACCGAAGTGGTCTCAAAATGTCGTTAACCTATTAACCTATGGAGGAGAGTTTGATAAAAAAGAATACAACCAGAAACATATTGCTATTCAGCAATCCAAGAATCTTCAATTGGTTGCAGGAAGGTTGTATCAATTGGGAAATGATCATGTTTTACGACTATGCATCAATCCTGATGAATATAATATATATCTGCGCGAAGCACATGTTCAGGAATGTGCATTTCATTGTTCAAGAAGGACCACATATAGGAATTTGTTACAATTGGGAGTCTATTGGCCAAGAATGAAAGAAAGCGTACATGAATATGTCACTGTATGTATTGTATGTTCATCAAAACCTCCAGCAGAGTATTCGACATTATATCAGATAATGATCGCTCCGGAATGGAGTCAGTATATTGTTGAATATCTCACAAATAGAACTTTCCCAGAAGGAACGTCAAAAGCTCGTCAGAAATCTGTAGAGATAGAAGCTAGAGATTACGCTTTAATAGGAGATCAACTCTATAAGAGAGGTAAAGACAACCAGCTTAGGATTTACGCATCAGAGTCTGAGTATGTGATAATCCTGGAGCAAGCTCATGGAGGAGTAGGTGGAGGCCATTTCTCAGGTGATAAGACAGCAAAACTTGTCTTAGCCGCAGGAATATGGTGGCCAACATTACATATGGACGCTGAGGAATACGTTAAACGGTGTGATGACTGTCAGCGGACCAAAGTACCACTTAAAAGAGATGATATGCCGCTTAGACCAATGATGGGGGCAAGAGCTTTTGCAAAATGGGGGATTGATTATGTCGGACCCATTTCACCTCCTGCATATAAGACTCATGCACAATACATCGTTGTGGCTACAGACTATCTAACAAAGTGGGTCGAAGCAAAGGCAACTCAAAAAGCAGATGCCAGGACCACGGCACAATTTCTATATGAATACGTCTTTGTACGATATGGATTGCCAATAGAAATTGTGAGTGATCGAGGCACACATTTTATAAATGAAGTGATAAAGATCCTTCTAGATGAATTCATGGTAATCCATAGGAAATCAGCCCCGTATCATCCACAAGCAAACGGACAAGCTAAGCAACAAACAAAACCATATGCACGGTCCTTACGAAGATTGTATCTGAGTCGAGAACTGACTGGGACCAGAAGTTGCATTCAACATTATGGGCATATAGGGTAGCATATAAAACATCAATAGGAACGACCCCATATAACATGGTTTTTGGGCTAAATGCTATCTTACCAATAGAATTCTTGATTTCAACCTTAAGGGTGGCTAAGGATCTAGAGTGGACATGGCACGAGCTTTCTGATAGAATAGATGACCTGGAAAAGCTAGACGAGCTTCGCCTAAAAGCAGTAGCTTCTATCTACGCTCAAAAAAGGCGACAAAAGGAATTTTTTGATAAGCATGTGCGGACTAAAGAGTTTAAGGTTGGGGACTATGTCCTAGTTTACACTCTGAAACAGCATGCTAAGAAGCTTAAAAAGTGAGGGATGGGACCTCTGGTGATTAAAGATCTATCACCAAGTGGAGCCGTCAAGCTTGCTACATTAGACGGAGAAGAAATGCCCAATTGGATTAGTGGATGCAGAGTGAAAAAGTATCTTTTGCCGCTAACCCAAGACATGCTTCTCAAAATACATCAAGAAAACCTGCGTGTCCAAAAAAAGAAAAAGATTGTGGAGGAAGCGCAAGCCGAGGCGAAGGAAAGAATGGAGAAAAGAAGACTACTGCGTCAGAAACAGCGCAATGAAGGAGCAATACGAATAAACGCAGTCAGTATAACAGAAATGGATAATGACAAAGAAGAACCCATCATTGAATGCAAAGTAGGAACCAACCAAATCAAAGCCAGAGCACTATTGGATTCAGGAGCTCAAACTAACCTACTTTCACTCAGTTTGTATAGACAATTGACAAATGACCAAAAAAGGTTGTGACAGAGAAAACAAAGGTGGAAAACAGAGTCTTCAATACCAGACAACAGAGTGATTCCAGACAATCAAGGACAGTGAAACAGATCTGGATTCCAAAGAAGTTCATGACGGCATAAAGCTATAGCAAGCAAATTTGGATCCCAAAGATTTGTAAACAGGAACTCCCTTCAGTACAATCAATGGAAACTCCTAGGTATTTCAAGTCGAGGAAATCAACACAAAGAACAAAGCAGGTTTGGGTCGCAAAGAGTTTGTGGCAAGCACAAGCGAAGCGGAAGCAGATTTGGATTGTGAAAAAGAACAACAAGGTAAAGAAGAATCCATCTACTGATTCTACTACCGAAGTGCCAAAACCAACCCAAAACCCGACCACCAATCCTTCAATAAAAAAAAGAGCAGCTTTATTGGAAAGATTGTTGTATCGTCGCTCTACAATTGCAATGGGAACTTATGACCAAAACAACTACAATGCTTCGCCCACAGACACTTCATAGTCGTCCGGGAGGACTCAGACTAGGAGGGGGGGAGGTATACAAGTATACAGGAGCTACAAAGCAGCTACAAGCGACAAAAATAAAGAAAAACAAAAATTATATTACAAGGGCAGTGTCTTACATGATTTTGCAATTTTTATGTTTGATTGCGGATATTGATAATATTTATGCCCTTATATACCTTGTTTTGCAACAAGAAGAGATCAAATGATGAATTTGGGTCTCTAGACGTGTAAAATATCACTAAATAAGAGTGTTTTTGGAGCTAAAAAGTGGAAAAAAGTGGTAATCCAAGTCCAAAAATCACAAATAAGTGTATATTCATATACACCGGATTACCAGCTATTTATCGTGTATGTTTGGAATTTTTTGGCTTCAATTTGCTATTTTCATTTATTTTTTATGATTTTCTTAATAAAAGTAAAAGAAAAATAAAAAAGCAGGTGAAACGAGATCAGAAAAAAGAAAAGAATAGATGGTGATGATCCTAATGACAAGGGCAACCCATGGTAAAAATTGAGTACAATTCGGGAAAAGTTGCGGAAAGCCCGAAATGACAGAATTTTGGCAAAGTGGACAGATTTCTCAGAAACAGGTCAAACGGAGTCCAAATTGAGAAATTTCAAATCCTAAAGTGCATTTCACGACGAGATAGGAGCACACGTCAAATTTGGTAACAAGTGATCCGGGAAGTCCGAAGTTAAGTATTTTTCACATCACTTTCAAGCTCATTTTCACTATTACCTTCTTGGAGAGAGCAAAGAGCACACAGGAGCATCCAACCTTCTACAGCCTTCTACGACTACTACGAGAGCTCAGAGGACACCAGACATGAGAGGTAGACTCGTTGCCATAAGCTTTTGATGCTTATCATTAACTTTTGTCGCGAAAACTGACCAAAACCAAGAAACAAGAGCAGACGGGGAATGGGGAAGAACGCTAGGTAGTGGCACAACCGCCTAACCAAACCTTGCAAGAACTTATAGGTGGGTTACCCTAGTATAGAAGATGGGTTTCTAACACTCAAAGCTTGAGAAAGAACGACTAGAAAAACCCTAGGTCAACAGAGCCTGCAAGAGGCAAACAGGAAAAAGTTGTCGAAACGACACAAAACTTCTCAGGAAGCTTAACAACATCAAGGGCAATGCAACCATGGAGTATCTCCAGGTTTGGACCACCAAAAGTAGGTCGGAACAACCGATTCGGCTGCGGACACACAAAGCGTCATTTTGGCATAACGGCTGAAATTGACGACCGAATGAAATGAAACTTCACAAGCAGCTTCAAATATACATGGATGACTTATGTTTGCAAGCAAAACCCAAAAGAAAGCTGATTCACTTACCGATGGTGAAAAAGACGCTTTCGGGCAACCAAATGGAGAAAGATGGAGAACGGGAAGCCAAAGTCAAGTTTAACCAAATAGATGGCTTCACAACATATCCAATGAGCTGGAAATGCAACTCTCGAGAAGAAAAGTTGGAGAAATTCAACTCCAAGGCAAAAAGACGACTTCGGAGACTGAAATGTCTATAAGGGGGATTTTTAGCTAAACTGATGACTTTTTAAGTTGAAAACTAGTTAGCAGGGCTTAGGGCACTAGCACAAAGCATTCTTTGCACAAAAAGACCAACATTTCAAGAAAAGACATCATACGCGTATGATGTCTCACAGCATGAATTTCACATCCATTTCAACATTTGAGTGCATAGCCTCATTCCACATGTTAATCACATCCTATGAACCAAGTATCATGAGAATTGGAGTTAGAAAACCCAAGGAAAACCAAAAAACGCAAAGTAGGCCATAAAATTGATTTTTGGTCCTAATTTTGTCAAAGTAACTCCAAACTCATTGAAACTTTGTAGGATTGTTGTTAAACACATCTACAAGCTATCTGGAACCAAAAAGCACTATTTTGACACAAAGACATCATACGCGTATGATGTCTATTTGCACTTACAGAGCCAAAACTGCTCATTTGTCATCATACATCCATTATTTATATCTAATACATGCTACATATGAAATTTGGAACCATTTGGTCAAGAGGATCACCCCAGTAGCCCAATTGAGGGAAAATCCTTCACCTAAAGCCTATTTTTGGCCCAAATCCAACATACTCAAGTCCAAACCAAGATTTGAGTAGAGACAGTTTTTCACTAGTACATGGGGAGTCCACAGAACCAATCCCATGCAAAATTGATGAAAAAGACATCATACGCGTATGATATCTCCAGAGCCATTTTTAGCCCAAAATCTATCCAAACTTCATAAATCCACTGAATAAGCCTATCTAAAGCCAAATCCAAGCTTATAGAGAAATTTGGTCCAAAAATACACAAAAGACATCATACGCGTATGATGTCTCACTATGTGATTTTGGCACCTCAGGGCTTCAACCACCAAACAGAAGTGATCTACATGCCATTTGAAAGTGAACCACCAAGTTTTATCCAATTTGGATCATAAAATCCAATTCCCTTTCAAAATTTTGCCAAGAGCCAGAACTGGACTAAACTGGCCAAAACTTGACCAAATGGGATCCAAACTCAAATCCAAGCATATGATACTCATATGTACACTATCAGCTACAAGCACAACCAATATGAAGTCATTTTGACACAAAAGACATCATACGCGTATGATGTCTCCAGCATGATTTTGAGCCCATTTTGCATATTTTTTCACCTACCTTGCATCCTTAGGCCCTGAATAGCTCATGTTTCAATTTTCAAGTCATTTGAATACTTAAAAGATTCATTTCGGCTTTCAGTACTAAAAAGACGTTAACTTCTGAAATTGGAGTTACAGGATCCATGGATTCCGCCAAGTCATCGGCAACGAAGAGAAAAAGACCGACAATCAAAGATGCTCTTGCAGAAGCGGAACCCTTTGACATTCCAACAGAAACCCTCAAGCCAACCAAAACTTGGGTGGAGGAAGCAGTATTGGAGAAAGAGGGAATAAAGATCTACCAGGGGACTTTCAGAGATCCTCAAGGGCAAGCGGTGGATGTACCGATGATCCCACAGGAATTGGTAGATTATAGCAGGTCAGAAGACATCAACAGGTACCTGGAAAGGGCAGACTTGCACAATTTCTTCACCTCGAGACCATCAGGTGTGGATACAAGAAGAGTGTACGAGTTGGCAACATCCATTCAGAAGGATGAAAAAGCCACATTGACAGCCATGGATGGAGAGAAAGTAGAAGTACAGATCACTCCACAGCTCATTGCAGACGCATTGAAGCTGCACAACAAAGGGAGCTTGGTCAGGGAAAGAAGGGAGGCCATAGAGGTCTATGGGCCCAAGAAACAAAATGCAACCTATGGAGATATGGCGGACCCAAGAGCGGAAACCCTTTGTCGACTGTACAACCAGTTTCTCCATGTTTGTAGTAAGAGACCGCAAAAGTATACGACACCACCCCATGCCATTGCGACCACCATCACATGGGCATTAAAGAGCAATATGCCAAAAGAGGTGAATTACGCTCAACACATCCACGAGCAAGTAATTGCCATGCACAACGAGAAGCCAAAGTACATAGGAGGAGCGGAAATTCTGACAAGAATAGCTTATGAAGCTATTGGAGCTAGAGATCAGTGGCCAAAGGTTCCCTCCCAGAATGAGTGGCTTAGAGAAGCCAACGAGGAGGAAGAACAGCCCGAAGTATCCAAGAGGGGCATCCACAAGAGCACGCCAGAAACTAGAAGTAGTTTCAGAACCTGCAGAGGATGTGGACGAGCCGCTTAAGAAGAAAGTAAAGAAGAAGGTTGCTCCCAAGCAAACCAAAAGTCAGAAAGCGGCAAGAATGGAAAGACTAGTGGAGCAGTTTAGAGCGGAAAGAGCTCTAAAAGGTGACTTTGAAGAAAAGTGGGTGCCAGACCCCACTAAAGTCGGAACTAGCTCAGCCAGGCCACATATTGATCAATACGATCAATATATTAAAGCTTATGAGGAGTCAGAGGCTATTCTGGAGCAGCAACCTGTCGAGCCATACACTGAAGAGGAGGTACAGCAATTAAAAGTAGAGCTGGAAAAAGACGACAAGGGGAAAAGGAAAGTAGATGAGTCTACTAAGCCTCAAGAGAAAGATGGGCAAGCCGACAAAGGGAAAGCCAAGGAAGCTGAGGACAGATATCCCTCTATGAAGGATGTACCAAGCCCTAAGAAGACGGAAAAAATTATGGAGGAGACCACAGTAGAGGTGGACACAGATGATTTGGAAAAGCCAGAGGCTGAGACCAAAGAAAAGAAGATAGATCCAGTTCAGCAAAAGAGAAATGATTATGAGGATCTGGTAGCGATAGGATACACTGAAGAAGAGGCCCTTGAGGCAGTTTATGGGATCACCCTACAAAAACAAGATGAACGGAGAGGGACGGAGAAAAAAACAAAGAGTACAAAAGAAAGTGAAGAGAAACTGGACGAACCGAAAGTACTAGAAGAGCCAAAGCCAGTGGAGGTGGTGGCGGAAAGAGCTTTAGAGTTGACAGATGATGATGAAAAAGACATGCACATGGTGCATGAATTGCTCAGCAAGATAAAAGAAAGGTCCAAGGCAAATGAAGTAGAGATTGACACAGCCAAACAAAGGGAAGCGGAGTTGCAAAGAAAATTAGAGAATGCTATGACTGAATCTGAAAGTCATAAAGCATCACTCTATGACGCGGAAAATGAGAGAGACGGCTTGATACTCTAGCTAGCCGAGGCTTCAAGAGAAGTAACAAGTGCACAGGAAGCAAGGGAGCGGATAGAGGATGAGTTGGAGGCGGCCAAGGATGAGCTCATTGAGCTAAGGGAGAGAGTCGAGCTCCAAGAAAGAACAATCACTAGACTCAGGACTACCCTTAGAGCTAGCAGAGCAGGAACCGAACAAGAGGGAGTTATCATACCAGCTTTGGAAGACCAGGTCTGAAGCTTACAAAGAGAGCTGAGATTAGAGCAAGTGCAAAGGTTGCATATTGCGGACGGATCATTGGCCGCAGAGGAGAGGCTCACATTAGAAAATCAAACACTACGGACAGAGAATGAGGCCCTCCGCAAACAGCTCCAAGATCTACAAGAGCAACAAAGAAGAGAGATAGAGACACCACACGAAGAATCAGGTGGAGCAGCCATAGAGCTACCAGAAACTGGAGAGGCAACCACAATTGAAGATCCAGCCCCAGCTCAAGAGGTGGCCTCGACTTCAGGAATCTCTGAAGAAGAAGAACAAAGGCTCCATGACCAAATAGAAAAGTCAGCAGAGGAGAGTGCCGAGGCGGAAATGGAATGGGAGAGGAGACTCCTAATCTCCATTAGACTTCAGGGACTAGACACAAAAGTGCTCCATGAACAGTGGATGCAACCCAGCCTGCCTTTCCCTTTGATGAAATTTGAAGTGCTAAAGACGAAAAAGAGAATAGAGGAGGAGCAGTATGTCGCTCTTTACGAAGGTGACATCACAAAGGAGGAACAATCAAAGAAGATAGTAGATTCACAACCTAGATGGAGGAAAGGTTGGATGAACAAATACCCAGCCTACCTCATCTACTTGGTGGAGGCACCAAAGGAGATTCGGGAGGATGCAACCTTCTGCCTGGTGCCAAGAGTCAGAAACTGGAAAGAGCATGGCAGGATTGCAGAAAAGAAGCCAAATTGGCTTAATTACCCCAGGATGCCAGGACCAAAGGTAGGAGAGAGAATAGGTAAAGCCTACATGGTGAAAACCCTAACAGGCACCATCAAGCTCTTTACTGGCTCTCCTGACCTTTCGTGTCAGATGCTCAAGAAAATCTGTAGGACTCTCTTAGCTTGCATTGAAGTGTTCGCGCCAGAAAAAGCCACGACCTCGAGTCTACTATCGACGGCCGACACAGTGACTGATATGATGTACGATCTTTCATTGCAGCCTTCTCCAAAAGTGTTACACCTCCTATACCAAAGGATTATGTTTTTGCCTAGCTTCCACATGCAAACATTCGAAGAAGCTTTCTACACCGGCTTTTTCACCCACGAAAGCAAAATATTCGGCCCAACCTTGACCATCGGCAACCTACGATACGAATCACATTTGCAGATGCTCAAGACGACAGGACTTTATTGACCAAGCATAAAAGTCATGTCAGGGATGACATGAACGTGGAGGGGGGGAGTGTTGAGCTAGCAGAGGATCACACCCACATTTTTGCTGACACTCATCATTTTGTAACCATTGATTGTAATAAATGTCTTTCCGACATTAATTTTGATTTGAGCCATTCATTAAGTAACGGGACTCAATTGAGTTTCCAGCTTGTAATCCCGAAGTAATTTCACTTGCTGATGTAATTAGTTAGAGATGTTCTCACCTCCAAGGCTGAGGTATATAAGCCAAAGTTTTTGTAACCTAAGGGGATTCAGATTATTGATCAAAGTGAGTTTTTGAGCGCCGTGACTGTGTTTGAGAGAGAGAGTGAGTGAGAGAGAGAGAGAGTCTTATCTACTTGCTACGCGAGCTACGGAGCCGCCATTGGAGAAGCGACACTGCCATTGTGTTAGCAACGGCGAGAGCTACGCACAGATACCAAGAGTGCGCGCTATCGGCTTCTATGTGTGGTAAGTTCCTACGAGCTTCGGTGTGAGTTTTCTTCCAACTCGTGTGTCGGAATGGAGCGTGCAGCATATCTATAGAACCACAACGAGTAGAGCTACACATTGGTACCATCGGGGTCAAGTTTCGATCACCTGTATTTTTTGGCCTGTCTTCATACGCGTTTACCGCACGGAGTGGTTATAGGTTGATTTTGCAGTTCAAGTCTTTAGGGTGTTGTTCTTACCTAGTGTATAGACTTCCCCTTGAGTTTGAAATCGATTCAACGATTCTAGATCCTGTTTCGTATAGCATTCGTTCGTAGTACGGATTTCAGTCACTTGCGTATTTTAGAACTTAGATTTGATTTCCTTAGTAGTGATTGTCGTTAGAAGGTCGAGTAGGTGATTTGACACCCACCTAGTTGTTTCCATGCGTCTGCGGGTCAAGCTCCGTCCTCTTCTGACAAATTCTGTTGTTGGTTGAGTTCTCGCTATTTAGCTTCCGCTAGCGGCGTAACCGCCTTAACATATACCCTCTCAAAAGGTAGGGTAGTAGGGGGCATGGGGGCCTATTAGTTCCCCTCATTATAGCTTTGTCCCCTAGAAAGAGAGAGAAGGAGGGGGCGGGGGGGCTTTCCCTCCATTTTCATGGGCGCCCATAAAGTAACCCTAAAATTTCAAAAATCTCTAAATCTCACTTTTCACTCTCCAAAAGCTCTCCTAACCAAATACATGGTCAAAAAACTATTTTCTTTGACCAAAATGTGCATTTCTCAAAACAACTCTTGATCCTACACTAGAAGCTACAGGTGACAAGCTGCTTCCATTGGGGGACTCTGTTGCTAACACAATTGCACTAGTGACAACGGATATTCTTGCTGCAGAGTAGAGTGAAGTCACGAACGAGGAATTCGTTGCCACACAAGCCAGGGTTATTGCTAACCAAACTCCTATCCGCCCCGATTCGCCTCGTTCATGGAATCCCCGCAAGGTTGATGAGAGAAAATCCTCTATCAATCTTGAAGCCACACCAACTATGGATGATGAAGGATAAGCAAGAAGAGGTAATTTACTAAGCATCTTCTATGTTGATAATTCAACCTTTCTTCTTCAATTTTGCAGGATGTTTTGGACATGGACCTGTGGGCTAGTCGAAAGGGGAGAGAGCGCACGGTGTTTGGGACTTAGGCATCCCTAGCACACTACATTGACAAACTACCAATGCAGGATGTGTGCATCATACACAAGGATTTATCCTCGAACAACCAATTTTTTTTGTGGGTGCTTAAGACCGCAACTAAACTTCTATGCTTAGCCACCATCCCTCAAACAGCCCATGTAATTATTGTGGTGAAAAAATTCACTTGCAATTGCCACTTTTGGCATTGGCTTTTGCGGCAAGGTCATGACATGTATAGCTCTTTGTCAAGCCCTAGGGGTTGATAGTGTCCAACGCTATAGAATGTCATAGAGAGATCACAAAGCACCTCCTATCAAAAGATAGTTAAGCCGGATGTATAAGCTTTAAATGAAAATTATCTCTCTTGTCCATGATCTTTTGCAAAGTTCAATTTACTGTTTTGTTAATGTTCGGTGACAAGGAAAACTATGAAAATTCTACCCATTTGTAATATGTGGAAAGTTGATTTTGTACATTGAAAAAAACTTGTCCAAAAATAGCATATAATTGCTTTTTTTGTACTACTTGTGTCCTATCTGTGATATTTTATGCAATTCTGTATGTATCCACAAGGTAGCTAGAATTAGCCATGCAAGCCCGTTGTTTGGCCAAACCTCACTGTCTTGTGGACACAACCAATTTGACTAGTTTTACAATATTCTAGAAAATACAGAGCAAACCCTTTACCTAATGGATACCCCCTAGCCACCTCCCAAACACCGTTGAAAGTCAAAATTCTACAAGAAGCCACAGAGAGCAAAGCCACAAGGAGCTCAGAGGTCCCTCACAACGCCGACCTCAAAGAACACGATGGTTTTGTAGAACGTTTGCTGAAATTCAACATTACTAGAAGACAAGTGACCTGCTTATTAGGAAAGAACCATTTGCACAAACATGTAACGAAGTGCTGCAAAGCAACAACACAGAGATTTGGATGTATGCAATTGCCCTCAAATCAATTCAGAAGGATGTAACTAACTTTTGTATTGGAATCAATTTACTTTGGAACCCTTGTACTGGATTCAAGTTTTGTTGTGAACTCAATCGACATCTTCATCCGGATCATAATCCTCATCATCACTGCTATGCTCATCATTGTAGGGTTGATCAGAAGGCATGACGGTCATTTCTCTAGGCAGTGACTTGCCGCCCACAATGTGGCAACCTAGGCCAGATGGCAACACGCCCATTTGGCCTGGCAACGTCTTTTTGCCCACCCTATGGTTCACTGGATGTCCTCCCCTTCCCACGGCGAACGTTCATCGGACGTGTCCGTCTCTGTGTGTTCTGGGTCAGCTAGCTTTTCTGGTTGCCGATTTGCACGCATCTTCTACTTTCTACGCACCTCAATGGTCTTTGGATTCTTCTTCGCAGTCTGTTTGGTCCTTGCCATCGTGAAAGTGCATTTGGGGGGCTTCTTAGAGCTTGTGGTGTTCGGTGAGGGAAGGAGTGTTATGTGTTTGTGAAGGGGGAGGGGGGGGGTTGGGGGTTTACCTCTTTATAGAGGGTGGCCATATAAGGGTGGGTTCACATGGTGGAAAAGAGCCGCTATAGGCACAAGAAAATAATCTTTTAAATTTTAAAACCACATGAAACTAGAGAACTATTCAAACACACAGAGCAAAACATACATTTGTAAAATTATGTAAACAATCAAACAATAAAAACACTTGATCCAAAAAAAGAGAGCATCCAAATGTAATAGATTTTCCATTTTCATGACCTTCTAAATACATCTACTACCTCCTCATCCAAACTTTTCCAACCCTAGTCCTTGATGTTTGTGTTAGAAAATATGACGTAGCTAAATAGATATTTGAGTAGATTACTTAATGGAGAGAGATAGATTTCACACACAAGAGATTATAGAGTAGAGAGAGAGAGAGAGAGAGAGAGAGAGAGAGAGAGAGAGAGAGAGAGTACACACGATATACGTGGTTCACCCACTGTGGGCTATGTCCACGGGAAAGCAGCCACTTAATGGCTTTAATACTTCAAAACAAGAAGTAGTTTACAAAGGGATTATACCCTTAATGGAGCTCCCTCCCACTTAATGGCTTTAGTACTTCAAAACAAGAAGTAGTTTACAAAGGGATTATACCAGTTGTTAGGAAATATGACGTAGCTAAATAGATATTTGAGTAGATTACTTATTGGAGAGAGATAGATTTCACACACAAGAGATTATAGAGTAGAGAGAGAGAGAGAGAGTACACACGATATACATGGTTCACCCAATGTGGGCTACGTCCACGGGAAAGCAGCCACTCAATGGATTTAGTACTTCAAAACAAGAAGTAGTTTACAAAGGGATTATACCCTTAATGGAGCTCCCGCCTTGCTTCACTCTCACCACCTCACACTCACCTTGTTGCGTCAACTTCACACTACCAAATGTGTGTAGAAATGGCCTCCTTTTATAGGCCAAAAGGGCTGCCCTCTCTCATGAGAGGCAGCCATGTGTAGCCGCCCTTGTGTAGATAAGTCCAAGTCGGACCCTTCAATCCGCCCATGTGTGGCCGTCCTTGAGAAGACAAGTCCGCTTTTGAATCCGGCCACCGGCCATTGAATTCGGCCACCGGCCCACCGGCCATTGACTTCCGGCCATCGACCAAGCGATCGGTTATTTTCCGACCACTTTTCGGCCGCCGTCCGGCCATAATATTCGGGCGAAGGGAAAAAAAAGTCTCGGGGGCTTCAGCCCCCAAGGCCCTTAGAGTTGCCCCTGATTTTTGGCCGTGAAAATTTTTGTTTCCGACGAGTGGTTTTCCTTCACGCACGATGGATTCTCCTCATAATGGGGGCCTTACAAATGTGCGCTTTTACTATAGAAAATTACAAGGGTAAATCAGGCTCCATACTTAACAGTTTACCACACTGCATGCCGTGATGGACATTGTGAGGATCTCCAACATTCTGAGGAATGAATATGGGCTAGTCAATGAGCTTCTTTTTCCAAGCATGATGACCTTGCACATTCAATTGACAGTTTGCGTCCAAAGGTGGTGCAATAAAACCAATTGAACATTTCTTGAAGATAGCATGAGTGGAGTAAACCCCCTCCATGTCTTGTATTCTTGAAGTGGACACCCCTGGCACGATAGTGTGACTTCTCCATACCTTGCGTGTTCCAAAGATCCAATGAACCATACATGCTCATAAAGTATGCACCATGGGCATAGAGGATGTGATGCCCAAAAAGCCACAACACATCGATGATCAAAACTAAGGCATAGTACAGACCAAGTTGGAATAGCAAGCACTCACCATATAGTGTGTAATGTTTGATTCACCCCATGCGATGATGACTGCCTTTTTGAACTCCACCACCAAATTTTGGAATTCTTGTCGTTGCTCACTGCTTGTGCTTGCAAGTCGTAGTATCTTCATCATCTTGTCAAATATCACCCAAACATGTTGTTGGCTAAGCACAACACTTGCATTGCTATCATTGTCCATTGTATACTTGCAGAGATCCTCCCACAACTTATATCCACCTTCAGATGTTGATGTTCCGGCAGTAGCACCCCTTTCCTTGGACCGAACCCTCTTCAAAAAATGCCTTTCCTTTAGTCCACTCATGGACACTAGTTTGGCCACTTCTTGAGCGCTTGCATTGTTCTTCTGTGCAACAATGGAGATGTTGGTCCCATGATAACCTATTGAATTTAAGATCCCTTCCACTTTTGAGATAGCGTCAAAAGCAACCTCTCCACAGGCTTCATTGTAAAGGCATAATCAATATGAAGCTTTAATAAACGATCAAAGATGCACATAAAAGCATGAAGTGTGAAAAAATGCTCATTTTTGAGAGGGAAGTTAATTATAGGGTTCCATTCACTGTCTTTTGTGGCACGATTTGGCTCCTCCAATATAGGATACCATAGAACTGAATGCTCCTACACACGTGTAATTTGTGAATTGTCATCTTCCTCTATTTCATCGGCCATTGCGATCTTGCGTGCATTCTCCTTCTAGGGGCCTCATGCAAAATGGACAAGGATACATAGCTCCTACCCCTTGTTTGCACCCTAGAATGCACTTGATTGTTTTCAGATCATCACCTTCAACTTCAAAACTTCAAAACTCCCCTATGCCATCTACTTGGAGTTTTTTCCCAACTAGCTTGCCTTAATGACATTTGTTGTCCACGTAATGTGTGCAAAAATCCAAGCAAGCACTCCATGGGTCTCCTTGGGAACCTCAATAGCACCAAGCCACCAAATTTATTTCTTCGACTGCGCACTGAAATGTGGTGCACAATCCTCGTTCATAGCTTTATGTTTTGCCTGAAATAATGCCGCGTTCATGAGAGTAATACTTATCCTTTCTAATCTTTGTTTCTTCACAATCTGACACTCGTCTAGCTTGAGCACAAACACCAACTTTGAGCCTAATACTGCAAAATGTCCAAAATAACATAAGGAAAACCATAATTGAAAAAAAAAGACTACATTACTGTAGCCTCACCATTATTTGCCTTCTCAAATCAACAAAAATATTATTTGACATCAAGTAAGGAAATCCCTTGTCCACCCTATCTGCACCTACGCTTGCATTGGTACATTTGTTAACTCCTTTGGACCACTTGGCAAAGATGAGGATGAAGGCATTATCTCCTCTATGTGCAAATAGCCTCCTATTCAAAAGTAACGTCTTCGTTCAAGGCCTTCTTAGCAAGATTGACCTTAAGTGGTATAGGAAAAACATTCTCAGTAATTCCTCTTTCCCTTAAAGCATCCTTAAGGAGACCATATAATCCAATGTATCCCTTAGTACTAATTCCAACTTCATCACAAGCCTTCTGTACATCAAAATCGCTCACAAGATTTAAAAACTTTTGCATCACCTCCTTTGTGACAACATTGTTTAAATGTTCTGCATTGGTGCTCGTAAAAGGGCTACGACATCCAATTTATTGAGGCACAAACTTAACAAATGGATGCGATCCTTCTGGATGTGGCCACCACACGGCTCTTGGATAAAATTCCTACAAGAATGAACAAAAATATTATTACAAAATTCCTACAAGAATGGACAAAAATAGTACCACAGAAACACAGATTGGAGCGTAGCAAAATGTACCATGTAGTTGTAAACCTGATTTTTCTAGCACCACCTTCGGGGGCTATATTCTCTACATCATTGAAGCTCCTCTTACGCTCCCTTGCACGTAAGGGCGTCTTTTTAAGATGCAGGATCTTATCTTCAAGCATCACAATCTTAGCATCCTTCCCTTCCACCTGTAGCTTAAGAGTTTCCACTTCCTCCTTCGCATGAAAGATCTTTTCGTGCAATCCACTAGTGGTATGGGAAAGAAGTTGACATTGATGCAAAGACCATTGTGCGCTCTCAGCTCCAATAGTCGACAGTCGCTTGCAATATCCAAGAAGACCTTGTTCCCCTCTACCTAAATATTGTAAGAATGAAGCAAGGCTATTAAATGTTGGGTACACATTGATGTCTAGATCATTAGGGTAGAGGCAACCATGCACCCAAAGGTCCACATTGGTGTGACCTGCAGCATGCGTTATTGTGCAATTCCCAAGTGATGACGCTAATAGCCGGTTTTTGGAAATCAAGAAAAAAAGTTTATCTTTCCTCTGCCCGAAGCATGACAACACCACCGGAGGGCTCGACAATTCCCAGGTCAATCAGTGAGCCACAAATTCTCTCTCTCTCTTCCCCCCCCCCCCCCCTGCCACGGCCCATGCGGCCAGCTCTGAAGGCACCCCTCACCATGGCCCGTCACTGTCCATTCATGACGGCCGGTTCTTGAAATCGTGGCCACAAGAACCAACCCCAATCGGGGAGAAGCACAATACCAAGAAACGATAAAGCATTCACCACCCCCCTTCTATGCTTGCCCTCTGGCGGGCCGCCTCTCAGTTTGACCACACCCCTCCATTATCACTAGAGGACAACTTTTCTCTCTCCTACTTGGCTCTGCCAACCCACCATCTCTCTCTCTCTCTCTTACCTTGCTTCTGTGTCACCTAGCCCAATGGGCGCATAAAACAAACCGCCACCCTCTTTCTTCCACTGGCGGGCTGCCAGGCTTGGACAAAAGTCTCCCTCTTTCATTATTCATATGATCACTCTCTCTCTCTCTCTCTCTCTTTCTCTCTCTCTCTCTCTCTCTCTTAACACCCCACCACACACCCTCCCCTCACCCCTTATCTCTCAGTCTTCCCATCACTCTCGCTTTCTCTCTCCCTCTCTCTCTCTCTCTCTCTCTCTCTCTCTCTCTCTCCTCCCTCGTTCAGTTCAGCCATATGGCACAAAATTTCTCTCTCTCTTTTTCTCTCTCTCTCTCTCTCTCTCTCTCTCTCGCTACACACACACACCCCTACACCTCTCACAACACACACACAAACACACACTCTCAACTCCCTCCCCCTCACCACCCTCTCTTTCCCCTCATCTCCCTCCATCTCACTCTCCCTCCCTCTCTCTCTCTCTCTCTCTCTCTCTCTCTCTCTCTCTCTCTCTCTCTCTCTCTCTCTCTCTCTGTGGTCCACCGAGACAACACATAATTTCACTCTCTATTTCTCACTACTTACACACACACACACACACACACACACACACACACACACACACACACACACACACACACACACACACACACACACACACACACTCCCCAACGCGCCACACCCCACTCACACACACAACTCGCTCTCACTCCCTCTCACTCATGCTCTGTGTCGCCATCTTTGTAGCCAACACGTTAAGTTAAAAAAAATAATATAAAAATGATAATATATCTCCCCTCTCTCTCTCTCTCTCTCTCTCTCTCTTGTTCCCACACACACGCACTCTCGATACTCACACACGCACACTCTCACACATCATCTTTACAAATACACAAACACACACACCCCTCACTCCAACCTCACCCATTTTTGGCTCACAATTTCATACACGCTCACATGCACATACATATACGAGCACACATGCCTACACATACGCATATAAACACACAACACACGCATGCCATACGCACCCACAAAAAATAATAAAAAGGAAGGAATCAACATCGATGCCAAAAGAATAAAGATGGTCAAGTCGCGTGATTACGACATCAAATCAAAGAAAGATGCCGAAGGCATGCCCCGGCCCGCCTCGAAACTGCGCCTCGAAACTGGCGAACGCACCAGTGAGGCTCACCAGTCACCGGCCTCTTGTCCACAACACATCTCTGCAGTAATATCCGTAGGTTATCATTATTTTCCAGTTTCAAGCCCAAAAAACCTGTAAAAAAACCCTTGTAAATTTCCATCTCTCTCTAGGTGATGGTCACAAAGGCCCACCTAGGAGTTTTAAATTCTCCTAAGACAAAGCAAGGGTCAACCATCTGGGACCCAACTCCTTGCTTTGTCTCTCCCAATTAGGGCCCTAAACCTAATCAGATTACCCTAACCTAATGCAGCCTGCACCTATAAAAAGGCATTGAGAGGTCACTATCGGGGGAGATTCAGGGGGGGTCAGCACTTGGTAGCATTTTGGTGGGAGGGATTGGCAACACTTGCATAAAGAGAGAGGGGATTTTAGTGTAACATTTTGGGAATTAGCACTATGGGAAGAAACCATGTCTACATCTTGACTCCAATGTCACCACACACTCACGATAGTACAAATCTCCATGCTTGTGAGTCACCTCTAGAGAACACACTATAGGCTCACTATCTCTCTCTCTCTCTCTCTCTCTCTCTCTCTCTCTCTCTCTCTCTCTCTCTCTCTCTCTCTCTCTCTCTATCACCATAGTTTCCACCTCGCCAAAGATAAGGTCTCCATAAATATTGCATTGAATCAGTTTCCTCTCACACCCCGAGGGGTTTTCATCACCTACATCTCTCTCTCTCTCTCTCTCTCTCTCTCTCTCTCTCTCTCTCTCTCTCAGTGTGCAGAGTTTGTGTTATTGCAAATCAGTATTGTCCGCGTCCTAGCCACTCAAAGCTAGGTGGTGCTCCCTATTCATTTCACCATGGTTGGCGGCGTGCATCGGCTCCTGGCATTTTGAGGCCATTGGGGTCCGTGTCGAGCTTTGTGCTCGACATTTGGTGCCTCCACGGAGGAGACTCCAGTTTACAATGCTAAAAACAACGCATATCATCAATCATGGATGAATGGCTGAAAGAATTCTCCAATTGGAGAACGAAGGAGGAGGAGATTGAAGAAGCACTAACTGTAGGGGAAGCAGACTGTGTTCCTAAGAGACATAGCTATGGAGAATGAGAGCGCAGATAAGAGACAAGAGTAGAAAAGAAGATAACACTCTAACCTGTACAAAATGTAAGAGAGTTACAATTAAAGTTTGATGAGCCTTATAAAGGCATGTATAAGAGTGCATACACGGTGTCCAATTCACACTGTCCACCCAAGTCCGCCCAAGTTAGGCTGACCCCAAAAATCGCCCCCTTCAGCCAAACTTGGCATAATCATCCTCGTGACACCCCCTAGAACTAGACTCTCACTCTCATGACACAAAGAGTTTTAGGTGTACTCCCAACCACGAGTTTTTGGTATACTCATAAACCGTGAGTTTTAGGTTTTCTCACAACCAAGGGTTTTAGGTGTACCCATAACCTGACGCTACCAAGAGAGCCTTCCCTTTCTCGTAGGTGGAGGTAGACATAGCCGCCAAACATGGAGTGTTTGGTTTACTCCCAAACCCTAGAGTTTTTGGGTAACTCTAGCTAACCTTGGGTTTAGGTTTACCCAGTAACCTCATGAGAGTGTGGTTTACAAAAATTTGAAACTTTCATATCGGGAAGGTCTTGCTGCTGACACATATGCGGCAGTGTCTAATCCCGTACATATCGGCATAGAAGAGTGACTACTTGTCACACATGGAGGTGGATGAGTGTGTGAGCCACTTATGGAGCTTCCGTAAAACTGTTGTCAGGCTCGTCAAATAAGAGGTAAATTGTGCTCGTGTGAATAATGCCTTCTAAAGTTAAAAGACCAATTTTTTATCTTTTAAAACAAAGTTTTGAATAAAAGACAACAAAATAGAAAACGACAGGGGGTCCGCTGATGGCGTAACTGCTGATGCCAATGGATTGACACCTGGATACACGCCACCGCCTATGACTCACATGCTTGCCCACGCATGCCTCTCTGTGCTGGCCTTCATGTTCTCCTCCAGGGTCAGGACTTGCTACAACTGACCGTGGCAGTACTCCGATATTAGCTATGGCCTGGTGCTGCCTGGCGTAACTTGAAAACACACCAGTAGGTACTAAGTGTGAAATACCCCCGAGGGATTCACTCTATATACAAAACGAGACGCCACCTGCGAGCGAACAACTTGATAAAACCCCTATATACGACTTATATTAGGGAATATGACCCCCCTTTCTACGCTTATACGACAATCAATAAAGAAAATTATTATACCCCTATCTTACATATAAAATTTAGGTCTCACATGATCTAACTGAGTAAAGCTAGTCAAAGAGTGTGTAGCATAGTGACTAGCAACGTACTAAGGAGCCACTTATGTTGATAACTGGTGGATGTACCCTCAATGTGTCTTACTTTGAGTTTCAAACTATGTTCTCAATCAGCTTGCACCCTAGCTACTCGTCCAATTTTGACACATCCAAACCTGGTGTAAATCAACCCTTGACCTGCTCCAAATCAGCCCTTATCTATGATCGGCTTGATGCAAAATTTGATGTGTGACTTGATAAAAACCTTCCCTAAATTCATCCGAGTTCTAGTGCACATCGATGACCAACCTTTACAAGTAATCAACCCAGGTCAACCCCTCCCCCCCTCCGAAAATAAATAAAATGATACCCCCCTCCCTAATTTTTAAGCTTGGGAGATAAATTATTGGGGACCTACCCCTAACTTATACGCTTATGTAACTTGTAAAAAAACCCCCCTCCCCTGCACTTACGTGGTGCGGTAAATTTTCCATGGTGAATCCCCCGGGGACATGCCATAGGAGTCTAGTGACCCAATGACCTCCTTTTGCAATAGGCTTGCAACCGTTCACATCCCCAACATGGCACAGATCCGTAGCTGACTGCTTCAAGTCTTCCTTCCCTCTCAGCTCTCCCAAGGGCTCTACCTCCTCTTTCTTCAAATTTCCGTTAGCCGGCTCCTGAACTTCAGTCGCCATTCCCTCTCTAGAAAACAACCCTCAAATCCAAGATGTCGACGATGTGTGTGGTTTGGCCTCATTCTTCGGCTCAGTTGCACCCACAGTAAATGATGTGCTCGAAGCCTGACGTGCAGCCCCTCGCATTCCAATTTGAAACCGTAGAGGCGTCCTCCCAACAAATTTCTCACTAATTTAAGCTCAAAAGCTTCAATTTTGTTGATTAAATGCACACCTTTGTAGTTGATTAAAGACGTTTCTCAGTCACAAATGCTCCTTGTAGTCAAGAATTGGCTGGTGCTTCAATCTCCACTTGGCCTCCCAGAATCGCTACATGATAGAGCTCTGATACCAGTTGTAGGGGAAGCGGATTGCGTCCCTAAGAGACATAGCTATGGAGAATGAGAGCGCAGATAAGAGACAAGAGTAGAAAAGAAGATAACACTCTAACCTGTACAAAATGTAAGAGAGTTACAATTAAAGTTTGATGAGCCTTATAAAGGCATGTATAAGAGTGCATACACGGTGTCCAATTCACACTGTCTGCCCAAGTCCCCCCAAGTTAGGCTGACCCCAACACTAACTGCCTTCATCGAAGTGCTGCTGCCAAAATACACCGTCATAAACATCCAAGAGGCAAATTCTCCATCTTGCATCTCTCGCTCTAACTGCAAATCAAGAGTCACCCGAGGGGGGGGATTGCAGGCTGCCCTCATTGTCGTCACCCACCGCACTCTATCAATGAATGCCGTCAAAGGAGGTAAAGAAGAGGCAAAAATCATTCACATCGACGTCCACCGCGAGGAGGTCATCCATATCAAGGGAGAAAAAATATCGGTAAGGCCTCTATTTCCTAAGGAATCTGCAAGCAAAGGTATAGCCTCTACTCCTAAGTGTCCAAAAGGGACTGCTCAAGCCAAAGGAAAGGAAGGGCTAGGCCAGTCTTGAATCACATGACCCAAAGGAAGAAGCACTTGGCCACACGAGTGCTTCAAGTTCGAGAAGGAGAGTCGTGCCTAGTTTTCCAAAAAGAAGGTCATTCGAGGCGAAGCGATGGAGCGTCGCCTATCGATTCCCGCGGTGCATGCGAGTGCTGTCAGTCCACTTGATAACTCTAAAGCAGAAGTGGTAAGAAATTTTCCATGCCCTAAGGAGGAGTGGTTTGGCTACTTCCCTCACTGATTTGGAGGCCGGTAGAGGGTCTTCCTCCTCTCCTCGTGCAGCTCATCCTGAAGAAACTCTCCACCATGGGTGAGACCTAGTGGGCTGGCGACGAGTTATAGCTGAATGGAGTGGAGTTCATGCAACATGCTGACTATGGTAATTACTTGCAGCAGCTGCTACTAGCTAAAAGGCTAGGAGTAGTCAAACGCGTCACCATCACCCCGTATGTGCTAAGCGACGAAGCAAAAGTGGAGCCTATGAAAGGCGACAACCTCTTGTGCATGTGCCGACTCATCAATACCGTCATGGTGAGAGTGTAAGTAAGTGCTTCACCTTCTGTGCATCATGGAAAACGGACCAACAACTTTCCCATTTAGGTTTGTGCAACACATGCATGTGAATATTTATGTAGATAGGAAAATCTTCTACCAACAGAAGATTGTGTATCTGTTTGGTGCTGCAGTGCTAGTAGAAATCCTTAGCTCCCCAAACCCTATTATTCTCCCCGTGTTGGATTACCACCACTCTTTCAATATTTCCATTTTTATCCCGTTTTAAATCTATCCACCCAACCTTATAAGAAAGCTGCTATGAGTCGTTAATGTCATTTGTGATTTTTTTTAAATTTTAAAGTTTGTAATTTCTTGCTCATTGAGTTACTACCATGGCAAGTGTCTCTTTTCCCACATTTAGTGGAAAAAAGGGAGAAGACATCATCATCGATTTTCTAGATGACTTTGCCATTGCTTGTGTGGTTTCCATCAAGGATGAAGATGCCTCACGATTATGAATTTCTCCTCTACTGATGAGAGTAGAGGCCAAGTCTTGGTACAATGCTTTGCCACAAGCTACCAAGAATGCATTAGACATACTACATGCTGCCTTTGTGAAGAGGTTTGGTAGAGGCACAACCAAAAAATTTATGGCATTTGCTGACAGAGTTAAGCAGGGGGTCTGCTAGAGTATGCCACTTATGAATCCAAGTGTGTGGATTTGTGAGAGAGATGGGGTTTTGCCTCAGTGGAGGAAGGTGAAGAGCGCCTAATTTCTTGAAGAAGGACCGTTTCATTGCTGGCCTGTGGTGGCCGCTCAAGGAGAAGGTGAAGGGGAGATTCCCTACAACATATGAGTTGGTAGTGTAAGTAGCCCACCTTAAAAACAAGAAGCTGTGCATTCAAGCAAGAGCCAGCAAGTTGAGGGAATCGAGGTCAGCCCGACTAACCCCACTGATTGCAATAGCCGTTCATAGAGCCCAACCACAAGAGGCATCAGAAGAGCAGTAAGACCAGTTGAGCCGCATCACCACTCAGCTTGAAAGTTTATCCATGCATCTAGTGCAGCAAGGGCATGCACCTGTCAAAATTCTTGAGCTAGGGAGAGGACAATATAGGCAAAACCAAGATTACTACTGCTACAAATGTGGGGAAGATGGCCATGGCATGTTTTACTGCCCACATCCAAAAAGGAAAAACTTCAATAGAGGAGGAAGACAAAACCAGATTTCTCCAAGAAGGGCGAGGCCACCGCCACCCAGGAAACCAATCCCACCTGTTCAAGTCCCACCACCAGCCATGCAACCACATCCAGTCCCACCAATTCAAGTCTTACAATCATGAATGCAACCACCACCACAATCACCACTTACACTCATCCTACGCCCACCACCAATTGGCAGCCACACACTAAGTCTCATTCGTCTTGCAAAAGAGGTCAAGATGAAGATAATAGAAGAAGGGTCAAGCGAGAAGTTTTTTCAAAGGACTCAGGCAGTGAAACAAGAAGTTAAAGAATCAAAAGATGCTACCCCATTGAGGGAGGTAAGTCAAGAAAATCGGGTTACAAATGTTAGTACATCTCTAACCTTGGATGAAATAGACACCAAAGCGATCAATCGACAACATTGGGAAGTAAGGGTAAGAAGGTGTAAAGTGTTGATCAAGCCTTGTCAGAGTAAGAGGAATGCAAAGAGCATGGAAGATACAAGAGAAAATGAAGACCAGCCTGCTAGCAAGGCATTGCAGAAGATGGACAACGCATCAAGAAAAGGGAGGGCTTTGAAAACAAAATCCTGTGCACCAGCATGGATGAAGAACAATGTAGCAAGCTGAAGGCATCCTGTATCAAGGAAGTTTCACTAGAGGACCATAACAAAGAGGTAAGTATGAATGAAGGTTTGGAGCTGGATAATGTTCCAAAGGGTTGGCAGCCGAGCAAGACTTTATTGTGTAGTGTCATAGACTTGGAGATGGGTAATGCCTCTAGTCTACTGAAAGGTGTTATAAACTTGGAGATGGGTAAAGCCTCCAGTTTATGTGAGGGTGTTCAGAGTAAGTTTGATGATCAACATGTTGCCAACCTTTTAAGGATGTTCCAGACTCCTCCACAATGCAGCATTGTGTTTACCTGGGATGCATCAAACCTATGACTATGGTTAACCACTAGAACATATAAAGGTAAGATCAGAATGGAGATAAAAGATAAGGATCCAGGGATAGACAAAAGGTTGATAGACTGCAAGAATGAAGACCTCATCCCCAGCAGCTTGGTGCAATTTTCTACAAATAGTGCATCCTCTCTTTGGAGAGAGGTAAGTGGATTATACGCTTGTATTTAAGCCACAACTTATGTGGCTCACTGTCAACATCAGAAAAGACAACTGACATATTTGAGCACACCCAAGAGGAGCATGATATACTTGGTGGCTTTTCCAGTTGTGGTAGTAAGCAAGATTTTGAAGACAAATGGAGCTCACCACACCAACAAGGCGGCCATATATGGTGGATTCTTGGCACACTCTTGGGAATCATTATTTTCAATCTGCCCTTGCAGGAGCCAAGATGCTCATTTTTCCTCTCACTACTAGTGGTTACAAATTTGGTCCTATTTGGCAGGCAAATTTTATTGTTCAAACACTACACATAATTATCCTATTCTTCACTTGGGATCTAGGAGGACACTGACATAGAGTTTTGGAAGCCATGGGCTTCCCATTTAATCGGCTTGCACTATTCCAAGGAACAGGCTATCATTCGGACTTGTTGCAGATTCATGGATATTCCAAAAATCTCACCAATGTCCAAATGGAATGGCTAGTTCAAAACACAAATCGATATCGGCTCCTATGGATGAGTTAAAGAAGAATCAAAGCCAGGGCTAGAAGCATGAATGCCTCTACCCAAAAGGGGAGGGCTAATGATAGCCGAATTTGGGAAATCAAGAAAAAAAAAAGAAAAACGTTTATCTTTCCTCTACCCAAAGCACGACAACACCACAGAAGGGCTCGACAATTCCTTGGTCAATCAATGAGCCACAAATTCTCTCTCTTCCCCCTCCCCCCCGCCATGGCCCATGTGGCCCAGCTCTGAAGGCACCCCTCGCCATGGCCCGTCACTGTCCATTCATGATAGCCGGTTTTTGAAACCGCGGCCGCAAGAACCAACCCCAATCGGGGAGGAGCACAATACCAAGAAACGATAAAAAATGTTATTTTTACATTTACCACCCCCCTTCTATGCTTTCCCTTTGGCGGGCCGCCTCTCAGTTTAACCACACCCCTCCATTATCACTAGAGGACAACTTTTGTCTCTCCTGCTCGGCTCCGCCAACCCACCATCTCTCTCTCTCTCTCTTACCTTGCTTTTGTGTCACCTAGCCCAATGGGCGCATAAAACAAACCGCCGCCCTCTTTCTTCCACTGGCGGGCTGCCAGGCTTGGCCAAAAGTCTCCCTCTCCCTCTTTCATTATTCATATTAGCTCTCTCTCTCTCTCTCTCTCTCTCTCTCTCTCTCTCTCTCTCTCTCTCTCTCTCTCTCTCTCTCTCTCTCTCTCTCTCTCTCTCACCCCTCCTCGCTCATCCATACTCCCTCCAGCGGGCCGCCATACCACACTCTCCCTCTCCCCACTTGTCCACACTCCCTCGACCTCACTCTCCCGTTCCCCTCTCCCCTCTTGTCTTTCTCCCTAGTGGCGGTCCGCCACTCACCCAAGCCTCTCACTCATCCATACCTCTCTCTCTCTCTCTCTCTCTCACACACACACACACACACACTAATCTCTCTCTCCCTCCATCAGTCTAGCTCTCTCCCTCTCGCTCTCTATGGTCGGCCGAGACTGCGCATCACAGATCTCTCTCTCTCTCTCTCTCTCTCTCTCTCTCTCCTTGTCTCTCTCTCTGTCTCTCTCTCTCTCTCTCTCTCTCTCTCTCTCTCTCTCTCTCTCTCTCTCTCTCCTCCTTCGTTTAGTTCAGCCATATGGTGCAGAGTTCCACTCTCTCTCTTGCTACCTACACACACACACACACCTACATCTCTTACAAAACACACACACACACACACACACACACACACAAACACACACACACACACACACACACACACTCAATTCCCTCCCCCTCAGCACCCTCTCTTTCCCCTCATCCCCCTCCATCTCACTCTCCCTCTCACTCTCTGTGGTCGACTGAGACAACATAGAATTTCTCTCTCTCTCTCTCTCTCTCTCTCTCTCTCTCTCTCTCTCTCTCTCTCTCTCTCTCTCTCTCTCTCTCTCTCTCTCTCTCTCTCTCTCGCTACCTACACACACACACACACACTCCCCAACCCGCCACACCCCCCTCACACACACAACTCGCTTTCACTCTCTCTCACTCACGCTCTCTGTCGCCATCTCTGTAGCCAACACGTTAAGTTAAAAAAGTAATAATAAAAAATAATAATATAATACATCTCTCTCTCTCTCTCTCTCTCTCTCTCGTTCCCACACACACGCACTCTTGATACTCACACACGCACACTCTCACACACCATCTCTACAAATACATACACACACACACAACCCACTCCAACCTCACCCATTTCCCGCTCGCAATTCTGTACACGCTCACATGCACATACATATACAAGCACACATGCCTACATGTATGTATATAAACACACAACACACACACGCCATACACACCCACAAAAAATATTCAAAATGAAGGAATCAACATCCACACCCAAAGAATAAAGATGGTCAAGTCGCGCGATTGTGGCATCAAATCAAAGAAAGACACCGAAGGCATGCCCCGGCCGGCCTCGAAACTGGCGAACGCACCAGCGAGGCTCGCCACTCGCCGGCATCTTGTCCATGATGCATCTTTGCAGTAATATCCGTAGGTTATCATTATTTTTTTGTTTCAAGACAAACAAACCTGTTAAAAAGTCCCTTGTATATTGCCACCTCTCTCTAGGTGATGGTCACAAAGGCCCACCTAGGAGTTTTCATTTATTAAATTCTCCTAAGACAAAGCAAGGGTCAACCATCTGGGAACCAACTCCTTGCTTTTTCTCTCCTGATTAGGGACCTAAATCTAGTCAGATTACCCTAACCTAATGTAGCTTGCACCTATGAAAAGGCATTGAGAGGTCACTATCGTGGGAGATTCAGGGGGGGTCATCACTTGGTAGCATTTTGGTGGGAGGGATTGGCAACACTTGCATAAAGAGAGAGAGGATTTTAGTGTAGCATTTTGGGAATTAGCACTATGGGAAGAAGCCATGTATACACCTTGACTCCAATGGTTGCCACACACTCACGATAGTAGAAATCTATGTGCTTGTGAGTCACCTGTAGAGAACGCACTATAGGCTCTCTCTCTCTCTCTCTCTCTCTCTCTCTCTCTCACCATAGTCACCACCTCACTGAAGATAAGGTCTCTCTAAATATTGCATTGAATCAGTTTCCCCTCACACCCCAAGAGGTTTTCATCACCTACGTCTGTGTGTGTGTGTGTGCGTGTGCGGAGAGTTTATGCTATTTCAAATGATTGTTGTCTGTGTCCTAGCCACTCAAAGCTAGGTGGTGTCCCCTGTTCATCTCAATGTGGCCGGCTTGGTGTGCATCGAATCCTGGTGTTTGAGGTCGTCGGGATCTGTGTCGCGCTTTGCGCTCGTCAATGCTTTGAGGGTGCGAAGTCCTTTGGCAACCGAACATGTAGAGAAACCATTTTTGAACTTGACAATCTTGACGATCTTGCTGTGGATGGGAGGTTTGTAATGTCGCCTAGCTCCATGGCTAGGGGAATAAAGCTGGCCTCAAGCAAGAGTGGAGAGCTGCAATAGAGGCACGGAGTGGAGAGGTGAGCTATGGAGTGAAGAGCTATGGGATGGAGCTTCAGAAGAGCTACGGAGTGGAGAGGAGAACTATGGAGTGGAGTGCTATAGGAGAGCTATGGAGTGGGAGGAGGGCTATGTAGTGGAGAGCCATGGGGGGGAGAGCTACAACAAAGCTATGGAGTGGACCTGCAACAAAGAGAGGGAAGGAGGAAGAGTGTGCGCTGGAAAGTAGGAGAGAGAAGAGAGAGGGAGAGGAGTGAGAGAGAGAAGGAGGAACCCAAATTTTCATGCTCGCACAAAGAACATTGAGGTGCATTACCACTATGTCAGGGAGAGGCTCTCAACAGGAGAGATTAGCTTGGATTATGTGCCAACGCAGGACAACCTTGCAAATCTTTTCACAAAGGCATTGTCTCATGATATTTTGAAGCTTTCCACAAAGCTTTGGGCCGAGTCCCCTTTGTGGGCTGATCATGTCCTCAGAGCGTGGCACTTCCCTATACTCTATGTGCCAACTGTCATTCACTGCATCACTCCCAGGAGGGATTTGTTACCATATACATGTGGTAGTGATGTGTGTGAACACACTTAGGACTGTCAGGGTATTTTTTCCTTCACTAGGAGGTTTTGTCCCGCGTGCATTTTATATACGCCCATCACTCTAGGGCTATCTTATCTTTCCATTGCACACTAAATAATACACTCTTTGTTGTGTGCATTGAGCTTCCTTCATCTTCTCCAAGCTGTGTGTGTTTCCCTACAACCCTAATTTCAACGCTGATGCCCAGAGAGGGAGAAAAGCCAAACAATCCTTGAAAAGGGTTTTTTTGTCAAATGGCGTGTAGAGGCCATTCCACTTTTTTTTTGGAATGGCCTCTGTGTGCAATGAGGCAAAAATTGTCAAATAGCATGCAGAGGCTATTCCAAAAAAAAATGGAATGCCCCCCATATGTCATTTGGCAGAAACCTATTTTTAGGGAGTTTTTGGTATTTTCTCCCTCTTTGAGTGCTAGAACAATGGCAAGTAGACATTCATTATATAGGCTTTTGGGCATTCCAAAGGCATTGGCAGCATCAAAAATTTCAAATTCTAACACTAGTTAATGTTTTTGTGATTTTCTTCTAATTTTAGTAATGATGAAAGCCTTATTGAATGAGCGACACCTACTTCATGCGAAAGACACTTGCATTTAATGAAAAAGTGACCATTTTCAAGTATCACCAAAAATTAAGGCTCACTTTTCAAAGTATCTTGTTGTCCTTTTGGACATATTCAATAAGTGTAAGTGCATTTTAAGAAAATTTTCTAGAGAGAAATAAAATTTCTTTGAAGGCCCTCCAAATGACCTCTGAAATCTCCTAATGATGCATACATGGCTAGTGGTGGTTATCATAGAAAAAGAGGTCATAGTCATATAGTTGTGGTCATTGTAAAGACAACAAGAATGGTTGTAGCAAGAGCCATGGATGTGACATGCATAATGTAGAATGCTACCATTTCCACAAGAAGCAAGATTGTTGTATTTTGATGCGTGTGCATCGTGAAATCTAATCCTCCAAAGAGTAGTGTGAAGATTGAGGAGCTTAGTGTAGTTTAGTCTCCACCATGTGAGGTTGTTCTTAACATATTGTATGCATTAGATGTGTTGCTTCTCATTGTTTTTTGAGTCCAGATACATTTTTGGCTTAAGATGAGTAGTATGTGCAAAACTAGATCATTGACTTAGATGCCTGTTTTCATGTTACTCTACATAAGGAGTGGTTCTCTAGTTATGCTCCCACACATGGTTTGATCAATCTTGGTGATCTATCAACATGATATTTGAGGCATTGGAGAGGTGAAATTTTGTATTCATAACATCATTGAGTTTATGCTTCAAGGTGTCGAAAGTTGACTAGAATTTTGGTGTTAGCCGGGGACAACTTGATGACTTGGGCCACACTAATGTCTTTGAAAACGAATCTTGGATGATTTTCAAAGGGAGCTTGGGTTTTTTGGTTCATTGTATTCTTTGTATGTCTCTTCTATGAGATAAAACCCTATCTATGTTGCCAAGATGCCTTCTACTAATTTGTGGCATAGTTAGCTTGGTCATATGAATTAGAAAGGAACGAAACAACTTCAGCATTTGTGATAGTTACCTATGCTAAATTATTTTGATTTTAGTTTGTGTGATCATTTTATATATGTGAAGAAAATTAGTCTTAATTCTTTGCCATTGAATAAAAAATTAGGGAACCCTCTAGGCTTGGTACACATTGATCTATGTGGGCATATGCTGCATAAGTATCTAGGGGGGACTATATTTCCTAACATTCGTAGATGACTCTACTAGAGAGGTGTGGGTCTACCTCTTGAAGATGAAAGATCAAGTATTTGATATTGTCCAAAACTTGCTTGTGTTAGTTGAGAACATTTAGGAAAGAAGCTTAAGGCTTTGCTCACTGACAATGGGAGAAAATATATCTCCATAGAGTTCAAGGACTTTTGTAGAAAACAAGGTAGTACACTGCACCATACACACCTTCTTAGAATGATATAGCAAAACATATTAGCAGAAACATATAGGAGAAAGTCACCACAATGCTATCTATGGCAAACTTATCAATAGAGTTTTGGGGAGAGGCTATTCTTACAACATTTTACATTATCAAAAGATTGTGTAGTATGCCATTGAATTATAGGATTTAAGAGGAGATGTGGACTAACAAGAAACTATGACAAAATTTGTCTATTTGGGTGTGAGGCTTTCTGACACAGGTCAAAAGATCTACGTAGAAAGCTAAACCCCAAATCACACAAATGCATCTTCATTGATTATGGTGTCAATGGAGAATGGGATATTGTCTTTGGCATCTAGAATCTTGAAGAGTAATTTGGAGCTTGCATGTTATGTTCAATGAATCAAGAATGCACAAAAAACCTATCAAAGAGGTGGAATATCACAAAGTTAGATTAAAAGACATAGCCTCAACTAAGATAAGACTGGCATCTCATTCTACTTGTGACATTCCCACTACTAATACTGCTCTAGAGAGAGAGAAATATAGTAGTCAAGCAATGAAAAGATCTGTGAGATTCTCTCACTGACTCTCATGCACCTGAGCATTTCAGCCAGGGTAATGATATTTGGGTGATAGCATGTTTAGGTGGTACCAAAAAGGAGTGTCTTGGACACTACTTTGGGAGGAGATGAAATGGGTGGTGGGTTATTCATTTTCATTTCATATAAAGGAAAGATAAAATCTTTTTGGCTGAGAGGTTGGAATTTAGGCCGGCTGGAAATTCCATTTCACTTTAATACTAAATCTTAAAGTAGCAAACTTCCTGCGCATTTAAATTCCCTCTTGCAACCACTCTTGTGGGCTCTCTGCAGTACTACCTCAATGGGTCCCTCGCCTCTTGTGCCTATTCTCTCTCTCCCCCCCTCTCTCTCTCCATAGCCTCTACTGTCGGGCTCGTCCAGCATCTGCAGGCTTGCGAGCTCTCTCTCTCTCTCTCTCTCTCTCTCTCTCTCTCTCTCTCTCTCTCTCTCTCTCTCTCTCTCTCTCTCTCTCTCTCTCAGTCCTCCATAGCCGCTATAGGTGCATGCGGGCGTAGCACAAAGCCATATCAACCAGCTCCTCATTTCTAGCCATATTCAGCTTCAACAAAACCTCTCTCTCTCTCTCTCTCGCTCTCTCTCTATGAGTACTATGGCACTATTTTGATTGTATTCATTTTTGTGTCAATAGCATCCTTGCATGTTTCACATGGAATCACATAATACTCATAATGGCAGTACAAACCCCCTTTACCTTCCTCCATTATCTGCTACACAGCATATCCCAAGGGATCGTTTGTCGAGTCTACAAAATTACTGGGCTGCAAAGAAGAGGGAACAAAGAAACATGCAAAAAAGGATAGCACGAGCACAAGAGGATGGTGAAATTGATGAGCAGGAGGCAAAGAAAATCTGTAGGGCAGTTGCTAAGTGTTGGCGTAATCAAACAAACGGGATTTTTGAGGGTCTTCAATGGAGCATTCTACGACAACTTCTCAGTCATCCAACGTTCTCAGTGTTGCAAGCCACAGCTGTTGGGAGAAGAGGGGGAGATCGACCGCTTAAAGTACTCAACATAAGCTTTCAAGCCATCACCATCAAACTGTCCACCTGGTGGGATGGATGTTACGAGACTGGGCACCCTCCTGTTGTAGTGGTTAACTGCAATTGGGATAGCTGGGCATAATGGTTAATTATGTGTTGTCTATTTATTTTACTAATTGAGTTGATGATGATTTTGTAGAGTGGAATGCGGGGAGTTGATGAAGAGGCGACGGCAATTATTCTTGGCCATTTTATAGTTGCACAGTATCTTAGAATCTCATTTCAATAAGCCACTATGGCTCTGTAAATATTTGTAGTGGGAACTCCCCTTATGGGTCATGCAAGAACTAATGAGCTTCACTCATTTACAAAAGTGAAGTGGTTGTAAAAGAGGGGCCTCAATTTTTGGCACCTCAAACTCAAAAATAATATATTAAATACCAACTCCACAAGAGAGGTGCCGGGGAGTTTGGGGCTGGATTTAGGCCTTTCTCTTGTAGATTCTCTTCTCTACTCTCTTAAGCTATGGTTATTTTGCTGTGTACTCTCTAATCTAGTCTCCATCTCTTACACATCTCTTACACCTCCTTACAAGCTTGTCTATATCAATTCTCTGTTTACTGTGTGTGTGTGTTATAGTCTAGGTGAGTGTGTGTGCTTGGAAATTGGAAGAAGAGGTGGACAGTTTGATGGTGATGGCTTGAAAGCTTATGTTGAGTACTTTAAGCGGTCGATCTCCCCCTCTTCTCCCAACAACATCGGAGATAGTTGGGAGGCTGATTTTCTCTAACATTTTTCATACATTGTCTAGGTGAAGACTCCTCGTTCAAACAATGAGCTATTTTTGAAACGGGCTACTATCATGGCATGCCTCAATGGAGTCAATGGGGCTGACAATGTAATGAGCAATAATGATGTTGCGAAGGCATTAGGACTTCATCAAAGAAATGTCGCGAGAGCAAGTTTCCGAATGCAAACTAATATGGAGGAGGGGTCACTTCCCTTAGACACGTGTCAACGTCAACATCATAGGATCAGCACCTTAACAATCGAAATCAGAGAAATCGTGTTCCAATTCTGGTCAATGGAAATCCGCATCTCCCCAAACAAGAAAGATGTCATTCAAAAGAGAATTGGCAGGAGGGAACATGTGCTGCATCCGGTGCATCTCCTCGTTTTGCCTCAGGTATATCAACAAGAACATCTTGAAAGTGTGTCACAATGCTTTACTTAGTGATTTTGGGTGCTTGCAAAAGCTTTGAAATGATTTAAAACTGTCTCAAAGTGTTTCAAAGTGCATCACTTAGAGCCTACAAATGCTTGAAAGCACCAGAACAGTGCATCCCTATGTGCATGAAAGCGCTAAAAAGTGCTTCATAGTATTTCAGAGCTCTTCCAGAGTGCACTAAAGTGCTTCATGGTGCTTGAAAGTTCCACAAAGTACTTTAGAGTGCTTTCTAAACTCTAAAGTGCTTTGGAGTGCTGCTGCCATAAAGTGCCACAAAATGCTCTTAAATAGCACTGAAGTGCTTCCAAAGAGCCCTTAAAATGCACTTTAGAGTGCTTTCAAGTGCCCAAAAGTGCTTTAAAGTGTTGCATAGTGCTTCAGAGTGTTTCAAAGCGCTTCAAAGTACTTTAGAGTGCTTCAGAGTGCTTTGAAGTGTCACAGAGTGCCTCAAAACGCTTTGAAGTGCCACAAAGTGCTCGAAAGTGCTTTTAAAGTGCCACCAAGTAGTTTAAAGTGCTTCCAAAGTGCACCAATGTAGTTCAAAGTGCACCAAAGTGCTGGTAAAGTGCTTCAGTGCGCTATCAAGTGCCACAAAGTGCTCTTAAAGTGCATTGAACTGCCTCAAAGTGCTTCAAAGTGCTTTCAAGTGCCCCAAAGTTCTTTACAGTGTTGCAGAGTGCTTCAAAGGGCACCAAAGTGCATGACAGGTTGCTTGAAAGTGCCACAAAGTGCTTCACAGTACTTTCAAGTGTCCTAAAGTGCTTAAAAGTGTCCCAAAGTGCTTTAGAGCGTTCTCCAAGTGCACTTCAAAGTGCTTTCAAGTGCCCAAAAAGGCTTCAACACTAGGTTGGTAATGGGACACTTTTATGCCCTGGGACACTTTTATGTCCTGTTAAGTGACCATTTTCCTTGAATTATGTCAAGAGTTTCAAAATGGATTTTGAGGTGCTATCTATCTAGAAAGTTGTCTCATGAGCTGAAAAAAACTCGACATTTTTTTGGAATATCAATTCCATTTTTAACCTTGTCCTTGCACAACATTTCACAACCTAAACTGTGTGAAAAAACGGGTCTTGTTTTTGGCTTTTTTCAACTTTTTGCAACTATACCACTCTAGAATTCATGTTTGTGAGGTCTATAATGCTAGAGAACTATCTTTAGTAGTCCTCAACATGTCCTGATGCTTCTAGGGAGAATAAATGTTAAAGTTGTAAGTTATGACCAAATTACAAAAATTATCAAATCCTGTTTTTTAGCCAATTTTAGCTCTTCTATGATTTTTTTGGTGGATTTCATGATATCCAAATGCAGTTTTGATTTTCTATGTCGCATGTTGTGACATAAAGCTAATATTCCTTGAGTTTTGGGGCACCTAATACCCTATTTTGCATAGTAGACAACGATGGTTGATTTTTTCAATTATAGAAGAAAACAAAACATTCTAGTATATCAAGTATAGCTTTTTCAATATTGTTAGTTTCTTGTGACAACTACATGCATTTTGTAGGTAGTAACCATATCTAGTCATAAGGATCAAATTTGGCTAGATATTGAATAGTTTCTATGGGATTCTACAACTCATAATGTTGAACCCAATATTTTCATGTTTGCTGTATTTAGTACTTCATCTTTGTCCCCAAGATTCCCCTTGGTAAGAGATGTATTATTCTTTTGACATGATCCATGGCTCCTTATGAACCTAAAGGACAATAGGGAACTAAGAAGACATGCATATATTATTTGTATTGAGCGTGGCTATAGAAACTTTGATGATAGGTTTGCAGAATGGTAAAAATTCAACTTTTTTGTACCTATTTCTTTTGGAAAAACAAAAAATAGTGAGTGAGAAGCAATCATATGTTCTGATCACCAACCCATTGAAGTTAACTAGGGAATTTATCTCAAGTCCTACAAAAATCCCTAATCTTTTTTTTATGCAACAAAATGTAAGAAATGAATGTTTTGATGAAAATGTGCTGGTCCATCAACTTTGGAGGCTTGGTGTGACCAAAAGATGAGAAATTTTACAAGTTTCTGATTTTTTCCATGTGTAGTAGGCCTTGCACTATAACCTCATGAAAGGATTTTACAAAATGAGTGGATCTACTATGGTTTTGGAGGTTTTTTTCAAAACCCTGAAAGGACACTTATATGTCTTGTTAGGTTACCAACCTACTGTTAAAGTGTTGCATAGTGCTTTAAAGTGTTTCAAAGCGCTTCAAAGTACTTTAGAGTGCTTCAGAGTGCTTGAAAGTACCACAGAGTGCTTTGAAGTGCCACAAAGTGCTTGAAAGTGCTTTTAAAGTGCCACCAAGTAGTTTAGAGTGCTTCCAAAGTGCACCAATGTAGTTCAAAGTGCACCAAAGTGCTGGTAAAGTGCTTCAGTGTGCTATCAAGTACCACAAAGTGCCTCAGAGTGCACTGAAGTGCTTCAGAGTGCTTTCAAGTGCCCCAAAGTGCTTTACAATGCGGCAGAGTGCTTCAAAGGGCACCAAAGTGCATGACATGCTACTTAAAAGTTCCACATGGTGCTTCACAGTACTTTCAAGTGCGTGCTTTAAAGTGTTGCAAAGTGCTTAAAAGTGCCTCAAAGTGCTTAAGAGTGTGTAAGTGTTGCAAGTTGATTTTAGTACTTTATAGGATTTTTAAATGTCTTTTGTGTGGCAGAGCGATTTGTACATGCGGTTACAGGGGGCTAATCCTAACATTAGGATGTCCCTTAGATGCTTTGAGGGTCTGAAGCCATACTTCATACGCAATTTGAAGGACCGCAACACCTGCTATTGTGAATACCATGTTCATCTTGTTTACTTGAAGAAAGGCTTAAATCAGATGCATCATGGAAGATACGGGCCACATGGAACGTCATGCTTTTGTAGGTGTCTCGTGTGCAGTACGAGTGGTGGAATAGTGCAATGCACAACATCAAAAACCACTTTTTCATCCTTGAAAGAACTATGGGAGTCTGTATTTTGTCCAAAGCCAACTGATAGTGCCTTTCACCGTAGCAAATGTCTTTTGGGAACATGCACTAATTGCGGGATTGAAAGGCTTTGTTGTGTCCCATTGAAGAGAGTGATGGTATCTCTAGAATGACTGTCAAGCTTTTTGACAAGGTTCCTACACAAGAAAAGGACGAAGAAGGTCTAGATAAATGTCAAAAAGACCGTTCACATTTCATACTTATGTGATGCACTTGGTGATGTACAAAAGATGTCTCACTTCTAGATCTCTGTCGACAAGACACATGGCACTTTGTTTGTGCAACATTGTTTTATTTTGCACAATGAATGGCTGAAAAGACACGGCTATAGTGTCAAGTGACATCGGGTGTGGTCGGATGGTGCTGCATCACAATTCAAAGCAAGGTGGCCATTCTATTTTGTTGCACGATTCTTCAATATGACATGTGTCGAAATGACTCACAATCTCTTTGCTTCAAGCCATGGAAAGGGTGAACACGACGGGGTTGGTGCAGTGGTCAAAAGAGCCCTCACAGGAGCATTTGAAATTTGACGGGTGGGAGCTCCATAATGCTTCAAGCGTTGTTGCATTCCTCAATGCAACTCTCAGAAATCAATGCCCACAAACATGCAAGAAAGTCGATCGTGCTTTCTGGGGCAGGTTAAGCTCGGTGACGTTGATAGAGTTATAGAGTGAGATTGCAAGCGCATGATAGGGTCTCAATCCTGACACTGTGTCAATGGCTTTAGTCAGACGGATATGCACGGACTAAGGCATAGACTGCTCTCTTGCTTTTGTGGTGCGTGCGTCAAAGGTGAATGGAAGAGACGTGCCAACAAAGTTCATGTGCAGGGGTGGGTATACTTGCAAATACAAACCATAGTTACGAATGAAAGCGATGGAGAAGCGTGGAACGAGGATGAGGATGAATACGCCCCCATGTATGCTAGCCACCACGATGACCTGAGCGATGCCTTGATGGTTGGCCAAAACTTTGTAGTGACTGCAGGGAGTCAGGTGCAGACTTCTATGTCTTGAAATGCACCAACACAAAACACATGGCCAAAACAGAGGAAAAGGATCAATGGCACAACATCATTAAGAAAAATTTGTATGTGGTTGAGGGCCTATTCTATGACAATGTAAATGGCCAAGATGATACTTATGTCCTTTTGGACAACAAGCCCATTGCTCTAATCTACTCCCATCTGGTGCGATGCATCAGGTTTTCCATGTTCCCGAGGGAAGGTGAGTATAATGTATATGATATGTCAAATGACATATTCGAGCAAATCTATACCAACATGCCCCTAGAGGAGAACCTATAAGATTTATCTCTGTAAATTTAACTTTGGCCAACACTTTTAACAGTAGGTAGCACTTTTTTATATATAAAAATAAAAAGGAGGCAGTGAACTATATTGAAGAGAGTCAGGAAGGATTACATGAAAGCTGGGGAGGGGGGATAAAAGACGTCTTTTAAAACACTTGAAAGAACTTCTGAGCACTTGGCCAGTTGACCAGCACATTACCAGCCCCCTTGAACCGCTTTACCGGTCCCTAGAAACACTTAGAAGCATTCTTGAGCACTTTACCAGCCCTCTGTACCACTTGACCAGCTCTTTGGACCACTTAGGGCCACCTGAATAGCACTTTCAAGCACTTTATATTACTTGACAAGCACTATGAACCACTTGATCACACCCTAAACCACTTGGCCATCACTTTATACCACCTGCAAGCGGTCTGAACCACCTGGCCAGCACTTTGAACCACTTGACCAACCCCCTGAACCAATTGGACAACACTTTGTTCCACTTAACCACAATTTCCTAGCCCCCTGAAAAACTTGACCAGCTCTTTGGACCACTTAGAACCTCCTGACTAGCACTTTTAAGAACTTTATACCACTTGACAAGCCCCTTGAACCACTTGGCCAACACTTTATACCACTTAACAAGCACTCTGAACCACCTGACCAACAGTTTGAACCACTTGACCAAATCCGTGAACCACTCGGACAACACTTTGTACTACTTGACCACCACTTAGCAACCGCCTGAACCACTTGACTAGCTCTTTGGACCACTTTGGACCACCTGACCAACACTTTATACTACTAGACAAGCACTATGAACCACTTGACCAGCTCTTTGGACCACTTAGGACCACCTGAACAACACTTTAAAGCACTTAATACTACTTGAAAAGCACTATTGACCACTTGACCACCATCCACTTTAAACCACTTGACCACTTAACGAACAACACAAATTCCAGCTGACAGTAGCAGTAGCAGTTGACTTTCGAAATCCTTCATAGTATATTCAGGTTTAGATACAAGGACATTTTGCTTTACAAGGAGCTAGCTTTTTCAAGGAGTAAAGTCAGTTAGTTAGTAGACTACTCTGGCCATTCTTGCCAACATGGCCGCTTATAATTAGTTGCTGGACCGTGCATTTTTGGTTCAAGAATTTCCTATTGTGCCCGTACTTTTCCATGTGCTAGATTTCAATTTATTTGTGCAAGTTCATCCGTCCTGGCATCAAATGGACATTCCCTAACAGGCTTGGCTCTGTCAGGAGTCTCAGCCCACTGTATTATAAATGAGGCAACATCTTCTTTGAGGAAATTTTCCCACTGCCTCTCATTTTGCTTTTCTATCCCAGGCAGAATGACAAAGTTG
The DNA here is from genome assembly GCF_014529385.1 of Adiantum capillus-veneris. NCBI lineage: Eukaryota > Viridiplantae > Streptophyta > Polypodiopsida > Polypodiales > Pteridaceae > Adiantum > Adiantum capillus-veneris. The sequence continues at coordinate 157,739,248 of NC_140937.1, forward strand.
CTGGGATCATTGAAGTACATCTTATAAAGGGAATCATCCGGCAGTAAAGTGTTAGACTTATTGAAATTAGGAAAGAGGTGCCAAAAGGTTTCATGTTTTTTGGAAAAAAAATTCTTTGGGGGGTTTCCAAATTCCCAATTGCTAACATGGTAGCAGTTTTGTGCCAGCCACCCAAGCAGACAACGCTTGGCTTGAGATAGGCACTTGTCCATACCCTTCTCAAGATTGTGACAGGGGCGTGATGACCACAGAAAAGTTTCTGCTATCTGAATGAGTCCAAGCAAGAATAATTTTGCATCATTCCGTACATAGTAGGTGATGGAATCATCCCCCTTTACTTTGTCAAAGTACATCGTGTTTAAATCTGGGGGTTCCAATCCTTTGCGCTTATCATGCACACAAGCAAGCACATTGTTGAAGTCTACAATTACTACCAAATCTCAATGGACTGGGAAGCGAGACATTTTGTAGGAAGGAAGGTGGCAATCAATGTGCTCTACCTCATCAGTGGTGGGCGATGGGGGTTTTGAGCCAACCACACAAATTTGAACTACAGAGAACAAATGGAGAGAAACTAAGAGGGAATACTTAAGTTTATATTGCCAAGAAAAAAGATACAAAGCTGCAATCTAAAAAAGATAGCATGGAAAAAAAGATACAAAGCTTGAAGAAGCTAAAGCTTCTTGCATGCTTTGGTTTTTGGGGGGAGTATGCTAGTACTCTTTTTGGGGTGCTGGGACAACTCGTCCTCCATTTTCTTTTTCCTCTTCTTCCACATGTCCACCGCTACAAATTGCAGGGTTGATTCCATTTCAGAATCCTCTACCTCAGCTACACTATCTTCCTTACAGGCATCAGTACCTGGGCAGCATATTGTGACCACAATGAACACAATGACCATGATTCAGATATGGGAGGAGACAGATATAAAAAAGTAAAATTACCTTGGTTGCTTGTGGATGGAGTTGTCTGCTTCAGAATTTCTCGGTCACCACCCTCAATGGTTTTCCCACCTTCAAAGTTCTTGTACTTCAGCAGCATGGCATCAAGGTCAAAGACCTCGTCCACATCGTGCATGGATGATGTGGAAGCTTCTTTCTCAGCCACTGGCTCAACTGAACCAACACACACAATTAGTCTCCACAATAGATTAGCATAAGTTCAGTTGTATAAAATGACCAACCTACCTTCAAGCTCCTCATAAGAATTTACAAGTGCCCATCATCTTGCTATATATGGGGTATCTCCCATTTACAGTCTGGTGCAACACACTTGGGATCAGTCACACTGACCACTGAAAAGCAGAACGGATGGTATCTGTGGGCACACAGAAGCTGAAAGACACCGGCCACATATTTGTCCAGTAGTTCTTGACCACATGCCACACAATTTCCAGACAATAAAAAAATATCCACACTAAATTTAGAGAAGGTGGAGTGGGCACAAGAAGGGCCCTGCCTTGTCTTTTCATGAACTTGCTGGACCCCTTCATGAAGGAGGAGCTCCCGGTCCATTTCTTGAACTAATTTTTGTACAAAATTAAAAACAAAGGAAGATTATTTTGCACAACCAACCATAATGGGGGACATGTAGGCCCTAGCAGCAGACACTTAAGCACATTGGAGCACTTTCTGGAACATTCAAGTACTTCTAGACACTTGCAAGTGCCTGCAAGTGATCTATTTGTCCACTTGCAACACTTTGAAAGGCACTGGCTAGCACTTGGAAGCTCTTTTTAGCACTTTCAAGCACTTGCACGGTCTTAAAAGTGCTTAAAAGAGCCTCAAAGTTCTCTGAAGTGATTGCAAAATAAACTTCTAAGCACTTCGAAAGCATTTTGATGCAAATTTAAGCACTTTGAAGCACCTTCAAGCACTTGTAGGACTTTGCAAGTGGTTGAAAGTGTTTCAAAGTGCTTTAATATCACTGCAGGTGGTTCAAAGTGCTTGCAAGTGCATAAAAGTTAGGCACTTTTTAGCACTTGCAGGCATTTAAAATAGACAAATTAAAGGATGCATAATTTACCTACGAGATTGAACATACTGATTGAGTATCCCTGATTGTGGTAGTATCCAAAAAGAATGGCAAATTGCGTGTCTGTGTAAACCTCAAACATGTAAATGCTGCTACCATCCGGGACAAATATCCACTACCAAGAACGGATCATGTTATTGAGAGAGTAGCGGGAAAAGAGGCCCATAGTTGTTTAGATGGGTTCTCCGGCTACAACCAGCTGACCATCAAAGTAGAAGATCAACATAAGACAACTTTTGCAATAGAGTGGGGTATATTTGCATCCAGGGTAATGCCTTTTGGCCTGACCAATGCACCTGCCACTTTTCAGAGACTAGTGAGTCATGCATTCAAGGAATATCTCAGACAATTTTTAGAGATATACATGGATGATCTTTGTGTTCATTCTCACCTAAGAAGTGATCGCATAACGCATCTAGGGAAAGTCTTTGAAATGTGCAAAACTTATGGTATTTGGTTAAACCCCGAAAAATGTGTCTTCATGGTAAGACAAGGTAAAATTTTGGGCCACATTGTGTCAAAAATGGGATTTCCACTAATCAAAAAAAGATACAAATAATTTCCGCACTACCAAGACCAACAAACATGAAAGAAGGGCAAGTATTTATGGGACATTATGGGTACTACAGGTTCTTCATATACATATATGCTATAATAGCTAAACCGTTGTATGCCCTCATTACTAAGTTTGAATGGACAGAAGAATGCGAGCAGGCTTTTCATCACAAATTGAAGTAGCAACTAATTTTTTCTCCAATTTTGGAACCCCTTTGACTGGAGCAAGATCTTTCACGTTCATGTTGACGCATCAGCATATGCCATAGGATGCATATTAGCCTAGCCAGCAGAGAAGAAAATGGATTTTCCCATTTGCTACTCTAGTCGGCAGCTGAACAACGTGGAGAAAAATTACACCACTACGGAAAGAGAAGGTCTAGGAATGATATATGCTATCAATAAATTTAGACACTACCTTCTTGCAAACAAGTTCGTTTTCTTCGTAGATCACCAAGCACTATTATATCTGGTCAACAAACCTTGCAACACTGGAAGGATTGCTCACTGTTTATATTATTGCTTGAGTCTGATATCACAGTAGTTGTAAAAAAGGAGAACACACACACACACACACACACACACACACATACACACACACACACACACTCACACAAAAGCATATCATCTATCGAGATTGTTCCATGGGGAAGCACCTGAAGTTATTGATGATGATCTTCTAGATTCATACCTATTTAACATTGAAATGGTTCCAAGGTGGAGTGAAGAGGTCATCCCTTTACTCATGATTAGATCATTACATGTGGAAAGACAACCATCAATAATCCATCGAGTAAGAAATCCCCAGCTTTTAGTAGGACGATTGTATAAGAATGGTAAGGATGGTATATTGAGACTATATGTTGTTGGACGGGTACACCGCGACGGACGTCAGCATAGAGAGAACTCATCTAACATATAATGTCAGCTGAGGACGAAGCTCGACCCGCAAGCGCGTGGAAGCAAGCAAAGGGTGTCAACCTCTACTCGACCGACTAATGACTACTTCCTACAGAGATATCAAATCTACATGCCATCGGTTCTATGAATGTGAGAGTCTCCTATGATGCTACCGCAAGCCAAAAGCCCATTAGACGTTCTCGAAACGTTACGAAACTTGAGGGATATCCTATCAACACCAATAGGCCACTCTCCCTAAGGTCCGTGACCAAAAAAACTAACTCAATACCCTCCGTGCAGAAAATGCGTAGGATGTCTGGCCAGTTTTTGTAGGTCGACGTTTCCGAAAACTACAGTGCCTAATGTGTAGCTCTACTCGCTCTGATCGCGTGGATATGCTGAAATGCAAAAACGGACAATAGTTACTCACCGAAACTCCAAAAGTAGCTCGCAGGTGAATCTGCCAAAACACAGACGAACGCGTGTGATGTAAGCATCAACCTGTAGCTCTCCTCGTGGGCAACTCACTGCTGCTCTCCGTTTGCGATTCCGACCACCGTAGCTCCTGTAGCGCGCACACACACACACACACACACACACACACACACACACACACACACACACACACACACACACACACACACACACACACACACACACACACACACACACACACACACACACACTCACTCTCTTGCAGTCTCCCAATGACACAGAAGATCAGATTTATTAGAAGTCTCCTTACAAAGCTTTAGGTTTTGGCTTATATACTAAGCCTTCGAAAACCTAATGTCCGACCAAAATGACCTTATTTGTCCCTAGGCTTCTATAGAGCTTAATTACAACACCGTGAGCTGGCTTTGCTCATCCAACAAGCATCTGTGGCCTCAATACAATTGCTGACTTAAAATATGAAGTTTCCATAAATATTACAAAAGTGGCCGTAATGGCTCAAAATGATAATAACGGGATATTTGATGATGTCCATGAGCTTGTATCTTCACATTACAGCATCCATCTTCGTCTTCATCACTTCATCAACATCTTTATTTGGAATCTTTAGAGAATCTTTGAGGGATCTTTATGGAATCTTTGTGAAAGCGTTGTTGAAAGGTTGACCTTTCAACACTCTCCCCCTCCGAAGTCTTGTCGTCCCTGACAAGACCCTATGTCTGCAGTGGCCTTGGCGAGTGGTTCATGTTTTGGTGTTGGTTGAATCTTTTGTTGTTGCAGTTGCTTCTACCAGATGCTTTGTATGTTGTAGAGTTACCTTTTTCTTGTACATGTAGTGTAGTTGAATCCATAGCTCTCCCCCTCCGATTGGTTTGTTGAGTGAGGTTTGTTGTTGCAGCAAGTCTTTATCTTGGCAGCTCTGTATTGTTTGTTCTTTGGGTGTCATCCTGCATTTGTACCTGTAATCTTGAAGCCTTTTTGAATTGTTTCTGGGCCGCTCACCTTGGATCCTATAGATGATGAGCATGTAGTTTTTTAGGGATGTCGTTGGTCTGCTTTTCTGTGTTTTTATAAGAAAAATAAAATGTGGCGTATATTACAAAACGAAGGTCTTGGATACCTAGATAGGACTAGAGGGAAAAACCCAGGGAAAAAAATGCCTTTAGTCACCATTAAATGTGAGGCTATATGTACTTATGTTTGATATAACCGAGTTTTGTTGAGTTAAAGTACTTATGGACGTATGGCTACTATTATTGACTTGATATCCATTGGATAAGTGTAAGTAGCTTGAAGTCAGATTCGTTGTTGTTGAGCAAATGCTTATGAAATGTGTTACTGCTTCGTCATCGTCATTTTGTTGTGTACGTGCATGGGTGGAACACAAAAAGCGTGCCGGATGCAAATGTCCAATGATGGGACATTATATATGCTTGCACAGATAGATGCATGGGAAACAATATGCGGTGCGAGAGGAGTTTGAATGGGTGCTTCCAAGAGTGAACGTAGCTAGAGAAGAAAAAATATATTTGACTTCAAGAGATGCCGTTACTCACAAGAAGGGTTTTTGTCGACGAGGTTTTTTCCACTCTCCTCACTGTGTTCATGTGCGTGAGTGTTTTCTGGACTACTCCGCCACTCCACCATTTAAAATAGTAGACTTTGACTCTTATGCTCACCTCTTCCAGCATGAGTGACATGACTGTATGTATGCTCAACTCTCCAACTTGAGCTTTAATCTAAATATCTAGACTCATAGACCACAAAGAATATTAAGACATGAAGCTTGGGTTTGACACTTGCTCATTTCGTGGCTCAGCTACCCGACTCTGGACTCTTATGCCATTATTTTTATGGCGACTTGACTTACTCTTGGGAGCTTTCGACCAAGAATAGGTTTTGAAATTAAAAACTCCCATCCTTGAAGAGAGGATTTGTAAAGGACCATAGTGGCAATATTGGTTTCTTTTGCCATACCTGGGTGACCTTGGTTGTCCAAATTTCTTTTTGTTGTTGTTGGTCCCTTGGTTGAGAAGATTGGCCCGCTCCATTCCCCGTAACACTTTGTCTATCATGTCTTGACATTTCTTGAGAGCTAGAGATGACTTCAATCTTCTTCGGTATGTGTTTTTCTTTTGGCACCCATTTGTATCTGCATCGTGTGATTAGCGTGTCTTTGTAGATATCCTTTGCCTTGAGTGTGACATTGTCCTTGATTTTGCCTTCCGTGAAATTGCGATTATGTTCAAGCTGAAGTCGTCTGATTGAAGAATGTTTACCTGGCATCTTTGGTAGCCAGATTCTTCGATTTCCTTGATAGTAACCTTGTGCTTGAAGAATTGTAGATGGCACTTCCCATGATGTTTTTGATGTCGTATTGAGATGTACAAGAGTGCCATTTTTGGGATTATTTATCGATGAAGTCCTATGTTGGTATGAAGGCCAGTTGGATTTGAAATTTCCTGCATCCCTTTGGCGAGCCTTGTTGGTTGGTCTCCTTTGGCGATATAGATATGAGCTTTGTTGCTTTTGGGGACGCTTTTTGAAACCTTTATCCACCACATAAGCCGAGGTCTATGGTTTTGGTAACCAAAGCTTCTTTTGACCCTCATAATAGCCTTGCTCTGCTAAGCTGTAGTGGGAGGCTATCCATCCCATATGTTTACCTTTCGTCAATCGGCTAGGCTCATTTACCCATATTGGGTCCTTGACCTTGATTTCTTCAGTTTTGATGTAGACCTTTGAAGATTTTTGTCGACGATGATCTCACAGTGTAGGGTATTTTGGTTGAAAGATTTTCTTTGGAGTCTGTCTTTCATGTGGAAGCATGTGGTCAGTTGATGTCGAAGCTCTGTCTTGAACTTTTCGGGGCTGGATTGAAGACTTTGATTTAAGGGACTGCTTCTGTTGATAGGACATTTGTGGGCTCATTTTGGCTTTGCCTTTGTCGGTAGCCGATAATCTTGGAGCAGTAGTAGGCTGGATTTCTTGAGAGCTAGTCGTGATGACCATTGTTGAAAATCCAGGTTCTTCTGCCAATGTTTTTTTCCAGTGCTTGGACAAAATCAAATGTGTACTCATTTTTGATGAATCCACCACTAGGAATTTGTCTTGATTACCTTTGACCGTAGTTTAAGGGAAGCTTCTGCAATCCCTAAACTTGTGACGGCTATTCCATGTGATATAGGAACCTGTACCTGAATTTCATACAGTTTTGGCTTATCTAGAAGTAACCATAGCCCATAAGACATGACATTAGTCGTGGCAGTGCAATCTATCTCTGTTGTAAAGTTGAATTTCAGTCTCATGCACATCCAACGAGAATTTAATCTTCTTGTTGGTGGCTGCCAAGTAACTGATGTCCTTGTTGCTTTCGGTACTTGTCTTGGACTTTTGTGCCTTGGAAGCTTTGTCATCCTCTTGTTTGTTGAAATTCTTTGTTATTTGACTGGTTGTAGCATGTCCCAAGTGCTTACTATCTTCTGCTATAGCTGCTTGTTGGTGTTCATTGCTAGTTTCTGACTGTGATGCCTTGATTCTTGATTTTAGAAGCTCTTTGTCACTATTTACTTCTTCTAGCACTTGAAGGTCATTCAATGGTGACTTTTCTTCTTGGAAATTTTTTGAAGCTTGTGTAGCAGGATGTTGAGGTTTACTCTCTTCTTCTGATGCAATGGTCGCCGTGGCCTTGGGTTTCCATTGTTCCATGGGTTTTTGTAGAGTATCTTCTCAAAAATATTCATTCATATCCTGTATTGCTTGTCCTTGGTAGTCAATCTTGGACTCCGTCATTTCCTGTTCTTTTGTGCATTCTATGTCTTCAGTTACATCTTCTTTTAGCTTCTCATACTCTTTGATTTGTTCAATCACCAATGAAGAGTCCACAATGGAAATTTATTTGGTAGACTTTCAACTTCATCCATTGACTCTATTTGCATGTCTTCCACTTGTGATGTGGCACTAAGTTTTCTTTTAACTCTTCCACCTCTTCTTGCGTTGGCTCACTATCGTCAGAATCTTGGCTTCTTTTGCTCTCGAACCTTGAACTACGAGCTTCATCTTCATCACCTTGTGGATGCTCTGGCTTGTCCTCACTGAGGTTCCTTAAACGATCTTGAATTAGCTGATTCAATTGATCTTTTTTGAAAGCCTGATTCTCTATGATAATGTCGTTGACACCCTTGAATTCAGGAAACTGTGTCTTGAGCCTATCTTTTGTGCTCTGTGACAAGATATGTTTCTTTTCTAGAGATCTTGTTGGGGATTCTTTCTTACGTTCCCTTGTTGTCACTGTCTGAACTTTGCTTTTGGCTTGTTGCTTCTTCTTTTCCATGTAGAGATTTACTGGGCAGTCCTTCACTAAATGACCAATGGCACATTGGTCGCAATATGTTGTTATCTCAACATGTGCACCCTTTGGACGAGGCATCTTCCCATAATACTGCTGATAATGGTTTCCTGTGGTATCTAGATACAGATATGACCTCTTCTTTGCATGCATGAACCTGTAGATTACGACTGACTTAGGTGTATCCACTGGCTTTGTCTCTTTATCCTTCATCGTCTTGTCCTTGAGAAGCTGAAAATAGCTTCCATTATTGCTTGCATACAAGATCAAATCACTATCCATGCTTTCTAGCAGTTGTGATGCTAATTTTTCCATTAGTATATGGTCTTTGAAGTGGGGCTTTTGCATAGCCTTAGGGCTATGTTTCCGAGTTGATTTTGGCGAGTTCTGCACCGAGGGTGAAGATTGAACCGAATCTTTGTTTTCCGTTTCGCTTGATGGTGCTTTTGTGTTACCATATACATGTGGTAGTTGTCATAATAATCAATATCTAATTCTCCTAAATGATTTTCTCATATTAAACTGATCATTTAATGTGGCGAAGGCCAGGGGAGAGAAAACTAGAATATTGGTTAAGCTAGCAGACCGGCCACAGTAGGGATCCAAAGGAGGGAAAATAGGGATCCAAAGGGGGGGCCATCTGCAAAAGAGCCATGTGCAACAATGGGCTAAAAAGACCCTAAGGTTCAGCCCATTAAGACTTCCAAAATGCTAAGGTTCCAAAATTCAAAGGTTGTGTCCAAAGGTCAACCCTAGGGAAAATTGGATGCTTTGTGTGTGCCCTAAAAGTCTTTGCACATCCCTACATGGGAGGGGGCGAGCCCTAAAGGTAGGGGATGAGAGAGAAAGCCACACACACACACACAGGCTCCCTTTACACAAAGGGAATGAGGGACAGATGTCAGCTCCCTAGGCCAGATGCCCACAAGGTGTGCCCAATTTCTATTGGATGACCCTTGAAGTGGACCAATGAGAATTAAGCTAGAGTAAATCTAGTTTAATTAATTTAAAAACATTTAATAAAAGAAACCAATGAGAATTAAGTCTCCTAGAAGACTAATGGGCAGTCTCCCAAGGGGTCCAATGAGCATTCAAGAGCCCCATGGCTTGCCTGATTCCTATTGGCCAGGAGGCAAAGGGGTCCAATGAGAGTTTAGTTTAATTATTTAATTACCTAAAGCTCTCACAAAAGGGGAGAGGGGGACACATGTCAGAAGGCTATCACTTATGCTGCTTAATTGTAATTGGCTTGACTTGGGGAGGGCCAATGAGGCTTCAGCAAGAGCAATTAGCAAGAGGGCTCGCCCAAGAGAAAGAGGGGGCTGATTTTTGCAAGGCATTATCACACACACACACACACACACACACACACACACACACACACACACACACACACACACACACACACACACACACACACACACACACACACAGAAGCTCATGTGTGAAGTAAGAATACTCAATCTCCTCCCAAGCTTTAATGGAGAGCTCATCACCTACTCCAAGCTTGTGAGATAGAAGCCTACATCAACACTCTCTTGGCATGTGGATGCAAATCCAACCAAGAGCCAAGCTTCAATGCATGCTCATCTTCTCTACCAAGCTAATTACTAAGCTAAGCTATGCTAATATGAGTGATTATGTGAGGAGATGTACATCTTTCTCGTAAGATACTCCTTCTTCCTCTCAATCTACTCTCATACCCTGCTAGCTCTCACCATCTTCGAAGGTGTGTGAGGTCTTGGGTGTGAGAACGGGGATAATTAAAGTTGTGTTTGATTAAGTGTTTTGCTTAGTGCATGAAGCTTCCATCTTCATTGCACTAGCTAGTCTTGAAGGAACACAAAGAGTTGTATTGTACAATGTCTCTCTTGATGGGAGAAACCATAATACAAAGCCTTTTGGAGGGGGGACCGGCTCCATGCAAATCCGGTCCTCAACTGTTGTCAATAGCTTAATTTCTCTCTCTTTTGAAAGTATTGTTGATGCTATCTAACTAGGTGTTATGCTTTTTGTTGCTCTCTCTCCACCCAAGCACTCTTGTAATTCTCATTAGGAATCTATTCTAATGAAATGTCCACTATGTTCATGCTAATTTCCGCAACACATAAATTATTAGGCCATTTAATGTTACATTGGTATCAGAGCTCAAGGTTTCTCTTTTCTTGCTCAAGAAGGGAGGTCCTCAAGCTAGCTACAAATGGTTGGTATTATAAATTGCCTGTGAGTAAGTAGAATAGGGATTTTTCAGCCTTGAAGTGCGCCTGTCTTCGTGCAGTTAACGGGGCATCACCGTCGAGAGCTATGGTCTTAATAGTGGAGTCCTACAGGGCTTGCCTATGGCTTAACCACTATTGAGCTATTAGAAGCTTGACAGGAGCCGGTGCTGTTTTGGTGTCGAAAGACCCTCTCTTCTATTCCTTGCAATTAATGGTATTCGAGCCGTGGGTACAATAGCTTGAGTGCTTTTTCTAAAGGGGTAAAGAGGAGTAGCAACTAGGGCTTGAAGTGCCAAAGTACACCTAAAAAGTTTACACCTAAAAGTTGTTAGAATGGCTGACAATAGTAAAGAGAGTGAAATTAATGTTGATAACTTTGATTTTGCTCATGAGCAAGCTACTAATGATGCTTCAATGCTTGTTAGCTATCTTGTTTCTAGGCTTCAACAAGCCATGGGCAATCCATCTTTCCAAAGTGAAGTGCAACGGCAGCTTTGTGCTCATGGGATTCTCCAAGCTCATCACCATAATGAGAGAACACCTAGGAAGCCTCCTTGTGAGACTACCAAAAGAGGTCTCTCTCCAATTCGGGAAGAAGAAGAGAATCCATATGAAGGGCTCAAGAATTTACTTCTTGATGATGCATCTCCTTCCCAAAGGAGAACTCAAGAGCCTCCACCGAAGGAACGAGAAAGAAGCGAGTCTCCCGCCACCTCGGCGGAGATGGCTCCACGAAGACGGCGGGCTAAATGCTCTCCATCACCACCAAAGCGGAGAAGACCATCATATTCGTCTCCCCACCACAATTCAAAGAGGGATGATAAAAAGCAAGAGAAGAAAAAGGCGAGAAAGAGGTCACCCTCTTCTCCACCTTCTTCAAATTCTTCACCCTCTGAAGAAAGTGATGGTGCAACCTTTGAACCATCAAAAAGAAGAGGCCATAGGAAATCCTATGCCGCATGGAAGAGGTCGTCCAAGTTGAAGAAATTCAAAGAGGGAGGGAAGAGCATCTCTTTCCTTACCTATGATGGTACCTTTGGTGCTACGGACAAAGTCTTGGCCTTTATCCAGCAATTCGATGTGGGGTTTGGAGATGAGGGCTTCACGGAGTCCTCTAAGCTACGCCATGTAGCTATGCACTTTCAGAAGTCCGCCAGACAATGGTGGTCTAGCCTACGAGCCAACGATGAAGCTCCATGAACATGGAAAGCTTTAAGAGCTTCCATTATGAAGCAGTTTTTGGCCACCGATGCCAAAGACAAAGTACTCACCGAATGGCGAAGCTTAAAGCTCTCTCCCAATGAATCCAGCCACAAATATGTAGACAAGTTTTGGGACCTACAACTCAAAGCCACTGTCTTCAAAAGGTTGGATTTTGGAGAGCAAAAGCAACAATTTTGTGTGGGCTTAACCGAAGAAATGGCGGAGTATGTCAACTCCCAAAGACCACGTACCATATCGGCGGTAATACACCATACTATGGTCACCTCTCGAATCAATTTCCAAACGGGGGCAAAAAGAAATAATAAGCCCCCGGAAAACAAGGGTTCCAATGAGCCTAAGGGGAAGGACAATGTCCAAAAGTCTCCTAAGGGAAACTCCAACAAATCTAAAGAGAAGGGAGTTTACAAAGGTAAGAATAAACTCTCTCCTGAAGAGCTTGAGCGTTATCATAAGGATAACCGGTGTTTCAAGTGCGGCGAACAAGGGCATGCGTACCGTGCTTATCCCCAAAAGAACAACCGCCTAGATCCTCCTAGAGCTTCCTTGGTTGAAATCCAAGAGGAGGAGACTCACCAAACTCATCACAAAGGATCTCCTCTATGCCATGCTTGGGGAAAGGTAAGAGAACATGATGCTTTTATTCTCTTTGACCCTGGTTCTACTCAAAATTTTATATCTATGGAGTTAGCCACCAAGCTAAGCATACAATCCTAAGAGATGGGAGATGTCCTACCCGCAGACAGTGCCTTCAAGGGGCAAGAAGCTTCAGTCACTCCCTTAATTGGGAAATTGAGGCTTCATGTCCAAGGCTATGTGGATAAAGAGGACTTCTTTATCTCTCCTCTCAAGCATGAGGATGTAATCCTAGGGGCACCATGGTTTGACCGCCTGGCTGCCGATGTTAAATTTCCTGAAAGGAGAATCTTCTTTAAGTTCAAGGAAAAAGACATGTATATAGATGCTAAGGAAATGGGTAACACCATCCCCATTGTACATACACCAGATTTCAACAAGTCAATAAAGAGCTTTATTTCCGTGTACATGATTTTTGTTAAAGACTCTCAAAATGAACCTAATGCTTTAGCAAAAGAAAATAAAAGCAACCAAAAGGAATTAGAGTTATCCAATTTTCTCAAGGGGTTTCAAGATGTTTGTATTCACGACATCCCTTGTGAGCTACCTCCTAAACGAGGTAATGATGACCATGCAATTGAACTTCTTCCACGAAGTTCAACGCCCAATAAACCTCCTTATAGAGTTTCTCAAGCTCAACAAGAGGAGATTATGCGGCAAGTGCATGAGTTAGTTGAGAAGGGTATGGTTAGGCCAAGCTCATTCCATTTTGGTCACCTGTGCTATTAGTGCAAAAGAAAGACGGCACATATCGTATGTGTGTCGACTATAGAGCACTAAATAGGATCACTATCAAGAATAGGTTTCCCGTTCCACGGGTAGAAGACCTATTTGATAAGCTACAAGGATCGACCTAATTCAGTAGGGTTGACCTAAAAAGTGGCTATCATCAAATAAGGATAGTTGATCAAGACATTGTAAAGACCACATTTCGTACTACATTTGGTCTTTACGAATACAATGTCATGCCTTTTGGCTTGACCAATGCACCAGCCACATTCAACCGCTTGATGGAGAAGCTGTTCAGACCTCATCGAACCTTCACTGGAGTGTTCTTTGATGATATTATCATCTACTCTAATTCATTGGAGGAACACAAGCAACATCTCCAGGTAATATTTCAAGTTTTAAGAGAGAATAAACTTGATGTTAATCGAAAGAAAACTGAATTTTTCTTGCAAGAGATTCAGTATTTAGGTCACATTATCTCTCAAGATGGCATCCAAATGGATCCATCCAAGTTAGAGGTAATAAAAGGATGGCCTAAACCAAGGAATCTTCATGAACTAAGAAGCTTCATAGGTATGTGTGCATACTATAGACGCTTCATAGAAAAGTTCTCACAAATTGCGGGACCATTACATGACCTAACAAAGAAAAGCGTTAGGTATACATGGTCTGCTAAGGAGAACAATGCTTTCGAAAAGCTTATCTCTCAACCTGTGCTTACACTACCGGATCTCTCAAAACCATTTGAGGTCCAATGCGATGCTTGTGGTGATTGCCTTGGAGCTGTTGTGCTCCAAGAAGGGCACACCATAGGCTATGAGAGTCGAAGGCTCTGTGAGGTCCCCACCCCGTCGTATCAAACAACGGATCTGATGGTAAACCTGGTGGCCACTAGATCTATAGCGGAAGCAGACAAAATGGTTCAGGGTTCAACTAGCGGACGATCTCTCATCACGAAGTGAGTCGAGTTCGAGCCTACTAGCAACGAGATCTAGCTCCACCTCGCAGGGGAAGCGTACTTAACTATCTAACGATCCGAGGACCCACCTTCCAAGAGGAGAGAAACCCCGAGTGCCTTTTTCCCCATGTTTCAGAGGCACGTACTCTCGAGGATTCGCCGCTCTAGGGGCAATGAGTAATACTAATATCGAGTAAGCACTATGGGGACAGAGAGTTCCCGACCAATCGGGACCACCCATCTCGTAGGCATTGGCAACCCGAGCCAAGCCCCCACTTTCCACACCCACACTCACACTTCCTCGTGTGACCTAATTACTACCACGAAGGTTGTTCAACATAGATATTCCTTGTTTAATTCCGAATCACATGGTTCGTTAAAACAGCCCTTCAACCAGTATTGCAAACAACACCAAGATAGAATTCTAGTAAAAATTCTACTCAAACTTATTCTTAAAAGTTCCAATGTTCTGGAGGTACAACATCCCCCCTCCAGCGAGAGTTCACTCCTCCCGTTGTCGCCTAGCTTCCCATACAACTAGGTATGTCCACCGCATAGAAAGCACGACATGGACATTCCCACCGCTTAACCAGCAGACGTGGGTTCCCACCGCTTAACCATCAGACGTGGGTATCCACCGCTTAACCAGCAGTCGTGGATTCAAGAGCCCTTAACTAGGAACTCTACCCCCTGTGATCAGTAGGGGGGTCAGGACTGATTCAACATTGGAAATAAAATGAACATGTCGAGCTAAATTTTCCCTAGCAGACATTCTTTCCTATTGCAACCAGCATACCCATCAATCATTTCCTTCCTACTTTAGAACTTAATGCACAATGAATTCAATGCCAAGGTTTTCGTCGGATTTCTCCAACATGTTTGGGGATATTTTCATTCCTAACTAGACATGTGGAATGTTAAATTAAACAGCTTGAATGAAATTATGACCTACCTCTTCCATTTCTACGTCGATGGCCCGTGAGATGGTCGGTATTTGTTCCTCCATGGGAGCTTTTCCCTTTCCGTTCATCTTGCTTGTTCTTGCCTCTTGGTCGTGGGCTCCACCAAGGCGAGTCCTCTTAACCGGGGCCATTTTAAACTCACTACTTTAAATAATTAACTTGGAGAAAGAGCTAAGGTTCACAAGCATCATAACAGTCCAATGGGTAGATTAGTGACATCAATTAATCCCTCCTATATGAGAGTCTAGATTTCTTTCATAAAGCAATCATTAAGGATGGCACATAATCCTATGGGAACCGGCTCTAAGATAATTATTCGGCTTACATGATCAAGAATAATTAGGATTTCACTATTGGAATTACCAGAGAATTGGATTAAGTATGATTAAACTATTTCCTAGCAATTAGATGATGCAGATTTACCCTATGCATATGTGTGAGGAAAAACCAATTCTTAGAGACTTATTGACGGATTAATTTCTCCTTAATTACGTCTTAATGCATAAGAGAAATGAATTCAATTAAGCTACAATGTTAATGAGTGATTACAATAGTGATTCTATTCAATCTGCACAAATACTAGCTTACTGATTAATTACTATGCTATCTAGAGAGAGAAGATTTTGATAATTATGCTCTAATCATTAATCGAGAGTGAAGAATGGCTGATAATTCAGTTATGGAATGATGATTACATAATAGAGTACGAATAAGGAGAATTTAGAGAGTAGTCATAGAGATTTTTGGCTAGGAATAGGCATAATGTACGAGAAATTTTTGGTGGTAGAGAAAGGGATTTTCAGATGGCATTAATTAAACTGTCGTTACAGTGATTAAGAGCTGATAATATTCTCGATTTTCTGATCTAATCGAGCTTCTTGAGGTGAAAATTCGGCAGCAGCTCCCTCCTAGTTTCTTCTTCAATAGGTGTGTGATTCGGCAGCACCTCCCCAATGTATGTGGGTGTGTGTATGCACTGTGTGTGTGTGTGATCATAAGTGTGTGTGTGTGTGTGTGCAGGTCTTTAAATAGGCTCCTATAGGCTGAAAATCAATCTGGGTTGCTAAATGCATCTGGGAGCTTCTCCAGTTAAGCATGGCAAGTCCAGTTCTCTGCCCACCAAGTGTCAGGTTGGCTTGGTTAACTGGTTCTGAGACTGAGTTGCAGGCTTGGCAGCTTTCCCAAGACTCCCACAAAGCAAGAGGGCGCCCCCTAGCTGCTAAAGCTGATCTGGAGTGGCCTGGGACCTGTTCCCACACAGTCCCGGGCCCCCGGTACCTCCCCGGACAATTTTTAGGAAAATTGGTTCTAGGCTAAAACGGGTCATACGAGTCGGAATTTGATGCCGAAAATTGATATAGAAAGCTCTAACTAAGGCGTACTGGCCCGAGTACCTGCCATATTTAGCAGCCCCCGGGGTCCGAAAATGCATTTTTTCAAATTTGGAGTACGGGTGCAATTTTTCGAGATGGTCAAAACTGGATGGGTCGGGTGACCAAAAACTTACTATATTTGGAAAATTTTCACTAAAATTATTTTAATTCACATTTCGAAGCTTTATGACATTTAAAACATCATGGCACTGACAGAATTCGGAAAACTGCTAAAAATAGTAACTTTTTTCCATTATGATCATTTCATGGTACAAGGGTGCTCTTTTTGGTTGGGGTCAGAGACCTTACAGGCTCGACCCTGTTGCGCAAGCTCTAGGCATATACGAAAAGGAACTCCTTGCAGTTCTACATGCCTTAGACTCATGGAAGCACTATTTATTGGGGACTCCTTTCATTCTGCAAACGGATCACCAAAGTCTTAAGTACTTCATGACACAGACCAAGCTATCCGACAAACAAATGAGGTGGGAAAATTTCCTTTCGCAATTTTATTTTCATATTGCTGACATTGCTGGCAAGCATAATCAAGTAGCTGATGCACTCTCAAGACGGCCGATAGTGAATGCGGTTTCCATAGCAACTCACAATGATCTATCTTCAATGATAGATGAGTATGCTATTGATCCCGATTTTAGAGATGTGATTTCAGCCCTTGCATTAGGGAAGAAAGAAGAACCATTTACTTTACAAGATGGTTATCTTCTCTATGGAAATAGACTATGCGTTACTAACTCACTACGCGAGAAAGTAATGTATGAATCTCATGCTCCACCTTATGCGGGGCATAGAGGGATTCAGTCTACCTTAAAGGGAATTGAAACATTTTTCTATTGGCCTACCATGAAAGTGAGCATACAATAGTATGTTTCCAAATGTGTGGTATGCCAAAAGACAAAATTTGATAGAGGAAAGCAACCTGGATTGCTTCAACCCTTGCCAATCCCTAATTCACCATGGGAGAGCATATCCATGGATTTTATCTTTGGATTGCCTAAGTCTATCCATGGGAATACGGGAATATGGACGATAGTAGACAGGTTTAGTAAACAAGCTTATTTTATACCTGTCAAAAAGACTATCAAAGCCCATCAAATGGCAACCCTCTTCATTTCACAAATTTTCAAATACCATGGCTTGCCAATGTCCATAGTGTCTGATAGAGATCCTAGAATGACCAGTAATTTCTGGAAGGGTCTCTTTGAGAATTTAGGAACAAGGCTAAACTTCTCTTCGGCCTATCATCCACAAAATGATGGCCAAAGTGAAATAGCTAACCTAACCATTCTCGATCTACTAAAAGCCTATGTAACGGAAGTAGATCAAAGATCCCAATGGGAGAAGTACTTACCCTTAGTGGAGTATGCTTACAATAACAGTGTACATACTTCCACAGGAAAAGCACCTTTCGAGGTAATTGAGGGAAGATAAAAAAGTCCCTTGTTACTTAAAGTACATGGGAAGATCTTCGCTGCAGATGAGTATAGCCGAGACCTACAAGAATCTTTCCAAAAGATTAAGGATGCTATCTCTATCTCACGGCAAAGGCAAAAGGATGCTTTTGACAAGCACAGAAGAGCCCAAGCCTTTAAAGAAAACGATTGGGTCTTGTTAAAGTTTCCCAAGGCTCGATTAAGGCACACGACGGGCAAGAATCCTACGGGCCACCAAAAGTACTATGCTAAACTAGCAAAAAGGTACTATGGTCCCTTCTAGATTCTTAGGCCAATCAATGACATGGCCTATCAACTTAGGTTGCCCAATCATTGGCTCATACACAATGCTTTTCATGTGAGCCTATTAAAGCCTTACAAAGGAGAGCCACCTCAAGAACCAACTATTTAAGACCCACCGGAGATCGAGGACCAAGAGGAGGTGCTGCAGCCCGAGTCCATTCTCCGACATGAAGACAAGGTATTAAGAGGCGGTAAGACTATCCGACGATATCTTATTAAGTTTAAGAATTATCCTTTTGAAGATGCTAGATGGATGCAAGGCATACAATTAAAGGATAACCTAAACCTTGTCAATGCTTACAATGCTTCCCAAGAGTAAGCAAATGTACAAAATGTTAAAAATGAACAAAAACTTTTGTCTTATAAGACTCTCTCTTTTTTTTATTTGTGCACAAAAATGAAGTAGTATGCATGCTTAGATCAAGTTTGCGGAGACGACGTCTCCCAAACACCAAGTAGAGCTTGTCACTCTACTATGGAAGACTGATAGGACTGATGCGCAGACATGCTTGCGGCAGCCTTAGGCTCTCAAGCGCCTAATGGACTAGTCATCCATTGTGGAATGATGTCGTAGGGTAACATAGGGATCCTCTACCCGCTAAGACAAGGACTCATGAACATGCTTTATCTTCTCTACACCATAGTCGAGGACGACCATGATTTCAAGAGAGAGGTAATGTCATAATAATCAATATCTAATTCTCCTAAATGATTTTCTCATATTAAATTGATCATTTAATGTGGCGAAGGCCAGGGGAGAGAAAACTAGAATATTGGTTAAGCTAGCAGACCGGCCACAGTAGGGATCCAAAGGAGGGAAAATAGGGATCCAAAGGGGGGGCCATCTGCAAAAGAGCCATGTGTAACAATGGGCTAAAAAGACCCTAAGGTTCAGCCCATTAAGACTTCCAAAATGCTAAGGTTCCAAAATTCAAAGGTTGTGTCCAAAGGTCAACCCTAGGGAAAATTGGATGCTTTGTGTGTGCCCTAAAAGTCTTTGCACATCCCTACATGGGAGGGGGCGAGCCCTAAAGGTAGGGGATGAGAGAGAAAGCCACACACACACACACACAGGCTCCCTTTACACAAAGGGAATGAGGGACAGATGTTAGCTCCCTAGGCCAGATGCCCACAAGGTGTGCCCAATTTCTATTGGATGACCCTTGAAGTGGACCAATGAGAATTAAGCTAGAGTAAATCTAGTTTAATTAATTTAAAAACATTTAATAAAAGAAACCAATGAGAATTAAGTCTCCTAGAAGACTATTGGGCAGTCTCCCAAGGGGTCCAATGAGCATTCAGGAGCCCCATGGCTTGCCTGATTCATATTGGCCAGGAGGCAAAGGGGTCCAATGAGAGTTTAGTTTAATTATTTAATTACCTAAAGCTCTCACAAAAGGGGAGAGGGGGACACATGTCAGAAGGCTATCACTTATGCTGCTTAATTGTAATTGGCTTGACTTGGGGAGGGCCAATGAGGCTTCAGCAAGAGCAAATAGCAAGAGGGCTCGCCCAAGAGAGAGAGGGGGCTGATTTTTGCAAGGCATTATCACACACACACACACACACACACACACACACACACACACACACACACACACACACACACACAAGCTCATGTGTGAAGTAAGAATACTCAATCTCCTCCCAAGCTTTAATGGAGAGCTCATCACCTACTCCAAGCTTGTGAGATAGAAGCCTACATCAACACTCTCTTGGCATGTGGATGCAAATCCAACCAAGAGCCAAGCTTCAATGCATGCTCATCTTCTCTACCAAGCTAATTACTAAGCTAAGCTATGCTAATATGAGTGATTATGTGAGGAGATGTACATCTTTCTCGTAAGATACTCCTTCTTCCTCTCAATCTACTCTCATACCCTGCTAGCTCTCACCATCTTCGAAGGTGTGTGAGGTCTTGGGTGTGAGAACGGGGATAATTAAAGTTGTGTTTGATTAAGTGTTTTGCTTAGTGCATGAAGCTTCCATCTTCATTGCACTAGCTAGTCTTGAAGGAACACAAAGAATTGTATTGTACAATGTCTCTCTTGATGGGAGAAACCATAATACAAAGCCTTTTGGAGGGGGGACTGGCTCCATGAAAATCCGGTCCTCAAGTGTTGTCAATAGCTTAATTTCTCTCTCTTTTGAAAGTTTTGTTGATGCTATCTAACTAGGTGTTATGCTTTTTGTTGCTCTCTCTCCACCCAAGCCCTCTTGTAATTCTCATTAGGAATCTATTCTAATGAAATGCCCACTATGTTCATGCTAATTTCCGCTACACATAAATTATTAGGCCATTTAATGTTACAGTAGTGATGTGTGTGAACACACTAGGACCGCTGGGGCATTTTTTCCCTCTTTAGGAGGTTTTTTCCCCCGTGCATGATATATACGCCCATCACTCTAGGGCTATCTATCTTTCCATTGCACACTAAGTAACACACTCTCCATTGTGTGCCTTGAGCTTCCTTCATCTTCTCCAAGTTGTGTGTGTTTCTCTGCAACCCTAATTCCAACAATTGGTATGAGAGCAGGTCACGTCCTCCCGAGCTTAGTCACCAGCTGCTCCAGCACACGCCTGCTCACTTTCTCCGATTTGAGTGAGCTTTGGCGAGCGTTCGCAGGTCGACAAGAATTTGGGGAAAGCTTGACGAGCTTGGTCTACTCAGAATTTTGATTTGGGCTCATTTCGGCCTCCGTTTCCACTACAGGCAATACTGCACAGGCTATTTCGTCATTTTGTGCAGAATTTCTATCAGTGCCGTTTTTTGCATAACAGGTGCCTTATAGTCTTCTACAGTTTGTGCTATATAGCACAGGTTGTTCCCGCTCCATTTCTCCTATTTTCGGGCAGTTTTCACATCAGGTGCAGCATTTACCATGGCTAACAACAACAACACAGATGTGTTAAAGATGTTTGCTGCTAAGGACAGGTTGGATGGGGACAACTACCCTATGTGGGCTTATATGATGCAACATGTTCTTGTGTCAAAAGGTGTCTGGAACATTGTGCAGGGCATTGATGTACGTCCTGGTTCTGATGATGTAGGCGATGTTGAGGATGTTGCAGGTCTTGCTGCAAGGATTGCAGCTGTTAGAGTTGTTTTGCCTACGACAGAACAAGCTCGTTGGGATGTTAAGGATGCGCAGGCTCATGCATTGATTGCGTTGTCTGTGAAGCGCACCATTGTTCCTCACATCTGTTCAACAAAATCTGCAAAACAGGCTTGGGATATTTTAGCAGGTCTTTATGCAAGCCGCAATGAGGCTAAAATTGCTTTGCTGCGTAAAGAGCTGGAGTCGAAGATTATGCATGAGGAATATGATATGGACACTTTCCTTGCTAGTGTCAAGGATATCAATGAGCAGCTTATTTCTGCAGGTGAAGTCATTTCAGACAGTTCCCTTGTGCAGACTGTTCTTGATGCCTTACCAGATTCCTACCAGACTTTTGCTAGTACTTGGAGACTTGTGACCCAAGGAAATCCTGAAGTTGTCAAGTTTGATGCATTATGCACATTGCTGTTGCAAGAGTCACTTTCCAGAAAAAACAGGACTAGGCAGCGTGCAGTTGAACAGGCTTTTATTGTTTCTCAAAGAAAGGGTGGTAACAGTAATGCAACCACTTCTTATGGTTCTGCTGCGAGTGGCAAAAATTCTGTTCATAATGCTTCTGCTGGCAGCACTTCGTCTGGAAATTCTGGTGATAAGGGCAAAAAGAAGATGCGTTGCCATTATTGTAAAGCCAATGATCACTTGATCAAGTCGTGTCCTAAGTTGAAGGCCAAAGAGGCTAAGAAGAAAGAGGGTGGTTCCACTGCAAATGCTGGTTCCACTACAAATGCAGCCATTGTTGAGTGTTCTGTGAAAGGAGACTGTGTTGCTGATGTTGATGCAGAATGGGCGTTTAGCGCAGAGTGCACTTACAATCCTGCTGTCCATGATGCATGCGTGTCAGTTGCTGCAGATTCACATGTGTGGTATTTCGACAGTGGTGCTACAAAGCACATTACCTCACATCGTGAATTGTTTACCTCTCTTGAGTTTGTCCCTCATGGGAATTCAGTCACTTGTGCCAACAACGCCTCTTATCCAGTTCAGGGAGTTGGAAAGATTGTGCTCACTGCTGCTAATGGCAGTTCCTTCACACTTGTTGATGCACTTTATGTACCTGGGATCAAGAAGAATCTCTTGTCTGTATCCGCACTTGCTAGACTTGGACTTGTAGTCAAATTTGTGGATGACAGATGTACAGTTCATGATCTCAGTTTTGGTGATGAAATTGTTGCATCTGGCCTTTTGTGCCGTGGGCTGTATAAGCTCAATTTGTATGACAAGTGTGGACAAAATTTTGCAAATGCTGTTGTAGATTCAAGGGCTATTTCAGATGCAAAAATTTGGCATGCACGTTTTGGTCATCTGAATTTTGCCAGTTTGCTGCGTTTGCAGAAATCTGATATGGTTGCTTCTTTGCCGCCTCTTGAAGCACCTGTCAAACATGTTTGTGAAGGCTGTATTTTGAGTAAGATGCAGCGTTCTAAGTTTCCAAAGGATGGTTCAGTTCGGGCCACATGCAGGTTGCAGCTTGTGCATAGTGATGTTTGTGGGCCCATGCAAACTCCATCCTTGGGCAATTACCTGTACTTCGTGACTTTCATTGATGATACTCCAGGCATGCATGGGTATTTCCGCTTAAAGCGAAGTCCGAAGTTTTTATGTGCTTCAAACAATTTCTGGCTATGGCTGAAAATGTCTCGAAATGTACTATGGGCACCCTCCGTTCTGATCGAGGGGGGGAGTATATGTCTCATGAATTTAATGCATTTCTGGCTAGTCATGGGATAAAACACCAATGTACAGTGCCTTATACACCTCAGCAAAATGGTGTTACTGAGAGGAAAAACAGGTCACTGACGGAAATGGCACGATGTATGGTCAAAAGTCAAGCTTTGCCGCATTCTTTTTGGCTTGAGGCCATTATGTGTGCCACTTATGTACTTAATAGGTGTCCTACGAAAGCTTTGCAGTCTATTACTCCATATGAAGCATGGCATAATAGAAAGCCTTCTATTGAGCACATGCATGTTTTTGGCTATTTGGCATATGCTTTGGTGCCACAAGTGCAGCGCAGAAAATTGGATGATAAGGTTGTCAAATGTATTTTTGTTGGTTATAGTGCTGAAAGCAAAGGTTACAGGTTGTAGCATCTGCAAACAAAACGTATTCTGGTTTCTTGGGATATAGTGTTTGTGGAAGATTCTGTTCAGCCCTTGCTGTCATGTACTAGAGACAGTAATGTAAGCTCACAGGACATTTATGACACTTTGTTGCCTCTTTTCAGTGGTGGATGTCATAATAATCAATATCTAATTCTCCTAAATGATTTTCTCATATTAAACTGATCATTTAATGTGGGGAAGACCAGGGGAGAAAAAGCTAGAATATTGGTTAGGCTAGCAGACCGGCCACAGTAGGGATCCAAAGGAGGGAAAATAGGGATCCAAAGGGGGGTCCATCTGCAAAAGAGCCATGTGCAACAATGGGCTAAAAAGACCCTAAGGTTCAACCCATTAAGACTTCCAAAATGCTAAGGTTCCAAAATTCAAAGGTTGTGTCCAAAGGTCAACCCTAGGGAAAATTGGATGCTTTATGTGTGCCCTAAAAGTCTTTGCACATCCCTACATGGGAGGGGGCAAGCCCTAAAGGTAGGGGATGAGAGAGAAAGCCACACACACACAGGCTCCCTTTACACAAAGGGAATGAGGGACACATGTCAGCTCCCTAGGCCAGATGCCCACAAGGTGTGCCCAATTTCTATTGGATGACCCTTGAAGTGGACCAATGAGAATTAGGCTAGAGTAAATCTAGTTTAATTAATTTAAAAACATTTAATAAAAGAAACCAATGAGAATTAAGTCTCCTAGAAGACTATTGGGCAGTCTCCCAAGGGGTCCAATGAGCATTCAAGAGCCCCATGGCTTGCCTGATTCCTATTGGCCAGGAGGCAAAGGGGTCCAATGAGAGTTTAGTTTAATTATTTAATTACCTAAAGATCTCACAGAAGGGGAAAGGGGGACACATGTCAATAGGATATCACTTATGCTGCTTAATAATCATTAGCTTGACTTGGGGAGGGCCAATGGGGAGATATCAAGAGCAAATAGCAAGAGGGCTCGCCCAAGAGAGAGAGGGGGCTGATTTTTGCAAGGCATTATCACACACACACACACACACACACTCACACAAGCTCATGTGTGAAGAAAGAGAAGACTATCTCTTCCCAAGCTTTAATGGAGAACTCATCACCTACTCCAAGCTTGTGAGATAGAAGCCTGCATCAACACTCTCTTGGCATGTGGATGCAAATCCAACCAAGAGCCAAGCTTCAATGCATGCTCATCTCCTCTACCAAGCTAATTACTAAGCTAAGCTATGCTACATATGAGTGATTATGTGAGGAGATGTACATCTTTCTCGTAAGATAATCCTTCTTCCTCTCAATCTACTCTCATACCCTGCTAGCTCTCACCATCTTCGAAGGTGTGTGAGGTCTTGGGTCTGAGAACGGGGATAATTCAAGTTGTGTTTGTTAAGTGTTTTGCTTAGTGCATGAAGTTTCCATCTTCATTGCACTAGCTAGTCTTGAAGGAACACAAAGAATTGTATTGTACAATGTCTCTCTTGACGGGAGAAACCATAATACAAAGCCTTTTGGAGGGGGGACCGGCTCCATGCAAATCTGGTCCTCAACTGTTGTCAATAGCTTAATTTCTCTCTCTTTTGAAAGTATTGTCGATGCTATCTAACTAGGTGTTATGCTTTTTGTTGCTCTCTCCACCCAAGCACTCTTGTAATTCTCATTAGGAATGTAATCTAATGAAATGCCCACTATGTTCATGCTAATTTCCGCTACACATAAGTTATTAGGCCATTGAATGTTACATTGGTATCAGAGCTCAAGGTTTCTCTTTTCTTGCTCAAGAAGGGAGGTCCTCAAGCTAGCTACAAATGGTTGGTATTATTAATTGCTTGTGAGTAAGTAGAATAGGGATTTTTCAGCCTTGCAGTGCGCCTGCCTTCGTGCAGTTAACGGGGCATCACCATCGAGAGCTATGGTCTTAATCATGGAGTCCTACGGGGCTTGCCTACGGCTTAACCACTATTGAGCTATTAGAAGCTTGACAGGAGCTGGTGCTGTTTTGGTGTCGAAAGACCCTCTCTTCTATTCCTTGCAATTAATGGTATTCGAGCCGCGGGTATAGTAGCTTGAGTGCTTTTTCTAAAGGGGTAAAGAGGAGTAGCAACTAGGGCTTGAAGTGCCAAAGTACACCTAAAAAGTTTACACCTAAAAGTTGTTAGAATGGCTGAAAATAGTAAAGAGAGTGAAATTAATGTTGATAACTTTGATTTTGCTTATGACAAAGCTACTAATGATGCTTCAATGCTTGTTAACTATCTTGTTTCTAGGCTTCAACAAGCCATGGGCAATCCATCTTTCCAAAGTTAAGTGCAACGGCAGCTCCGTGCTCACGGGATTCTCCAAGCGCATCACCATGACGAGAGAACACCTAGGAAGCCTCCTTGTGAGACTCCCAAAAGAGGTCTCTCTCCGATTCGGGAAGAAGAAGAGAATCCTTATGAAGGGCTCAGGAATTTACTTCTTGATGATGCATCTCCTTCCCAAAGGAGAACTCAAGAGCCTCCACCGAAGGAATGAGAAAGAAGCGAGTCTCCCGCCACCTCGGCGGAGATGGCTCCACGAAGACGGCAGGCTAAACGCTCTCCATCACCACCAAAGCGGAGAAGACCATCGTATTCTTCTCCTCACCACAATTCGAAGAGGGATGATAAAAAGCAAGAGAAGAAAAAGACGAGAAAGAGGACACCCTCCTCTCCATCTTCTTCACCCTCCTCCTATGAAAGCTATGGTGAAGACAACAAAGATCAGGACAAGAAAAAGGCGAGAAAGAGGTCACCCTCTTCTCCACCTTTTTCAAATTCTTCATCTTCTGAAGAAAGTGATGGTGCAACTTTTGAACCATCAAAAAGAAGAGGCCATAGGAAATCCTATGCCGCATGGAAGAGGTCGTCCAAGCTGAAGAAATTCAAAGAGGGAGGGAAGAGTATCTCTTTCCTTACCTATGATGGTACCTTTGGTGCCACGGACAAAGTCTTGGCCTTTATCCAGTAATTCGATGCGGCGTTTGGAGATGAGGGCTTCACGGAGTCCTCTAAGCTACGCCATGTAGCTATGCACTTTCAAAAGTCTGCCATACAATGGTGGTCTAGCCTACGAGCCAACGGTGAAGCTCCACGAACATGGAAAGCTTTAAGAGCTTCCATTATGAAGCAGTTTTTGGCCACCGATGCCAAAGATAAAGTACTCACCGAATGGCGAATCTTAAAGCTCTCTGCCAATGAATCTATCCACAAATATGTAGACAAGTTTTGGGACCTACAACTCAAAGCCAACAATTTTGTGCGGGCTTAACCGAAGAAATGGCGGAGTATGTCAACTCCCAAAGACCACGTACCATATTGGCGGTAATACACCACACTATGGTCGCCTCTCGAATCAATTTCCAAACGGTGGCAAAAAGAAATAATAAGCCCCCGGAAAACAAGGGTTCCAATGAGCCTAAGGGGAAGGACAATGTCCAAAAGTCTCCTAAGGGCAACTCCAACAAAGCTAAAGAGAAGGGAGTTTACAAAGGTAAGAATAAACTCTCTCCTGAAGAGCTTGAGCGTTATCGTAAGGATAACCGGTGTTTCAAGTGCGGCGAACAAGGGCATGCGTACCGTGCTTGTCCCCAAAAGAACAACCGCCAAGATCCTCCTAGAGCTTCCTTGGTTGAAATCCAAGAGGAGGAGACTCACCAAACTCATCACAAAGGATCTCCTCTATGCCATGCTTGGGGAAAGGTAAGAGAACATGATGCTTTTATTCTCTTTGACCCTGGTTCTACTCACAATTTTATATCTATGGAGTTAGCCACCAAGCTAGGCATACAATCCTACGAGATGGGAGATGTCCTACCCGCAGACAGTGCCTTCAAGGGGCAAGAAGCTTCAATCACTCCCTTAATCGGGAAATTGAGGCTTCATGTCCAAGGCTATGTGGACAAAGAGGACTTCTTTATCTCTCCTCTCAAGCATGAGGATGTAATCCTAGGGGCACCATGGTTTGACCGCCTGGCTGCCGATGTTAAATTTCCTGAAAGGAGAATCTCCTTTAAGTTCAGGGAAAAAGACATGTACATAAATGCTAAGGAAATGGGTAACACCATCCCCATTGTACATACACCAGCTTTCAACAAGTCAATAAAGAGCTCTATTTCCGTGTACATGATTTTTGTTAAAGACTCTCAAAATGAACCTAATGCTTTAGCAAAAGAAAATAAAAGCAACCAAAAGGAATTAGAGTTATCCAATGTTCTCAAGGGGTTTCAAGATGTTTTTATTGACGACATCCCTTGTGAGCTACCTCCTAAACGAGGTAATGATGACCATGCAATTGAACTTCTTCCAGGAAGTTCACCGCCTAATAAACCTCCTTATAGAGTTTCTCAAGCTCAACAAGAGGAGATTATGCGGCAAGTGCATGAGTTAGTTGAGAAGGGTATGGTTAGGCCAAGCTCATCTCCATTTTGCTCACCTGTGCTATTAGTGCAAAAGAAAGACGGCACATATCGTATGTGTGTCGACTATAGAGCACTAAATAGGATCACTATCAAGAATAGGTTTCCCGTTCCACGGGTAGAAGACCTATTTGATAAGCTACAAGGATCGACCTACTTCAGTAGGGTTGACCTAAAAAGTGGCTATCAACAAATAAGGATAGTTGATCGAGACATTGTAAAGATGGCATTTCGTACTACATTTGGTCTTTACGAATACATCGAAGTTATAAACTTGCGAGCTTGTGATTTCGAGCCTTATAATTCCTAGTTAGAGCTTTTGCATATTTCATCATATATAATGAGCTTTTCACCACTTAGTGTAAGCTATTTAAAAAAAAACTAACCATAAAATATGGATGTAATACCCAACATTAATGGCTCAAGATAGAACCGTTGCTGCTAGTAAGCCCACAAATACAAAGAATCCTTCAATACATTTATTAAAATTAGTTTAATTAGTAATAAGAATAAATCATGATTTATAAATGTGATATGATAATTAGTAGGGACAAACTAAAATGCCAAAATACTTTGTAGTGAAATAAACCACCACTGAACCATGTGCCCAACACATGGACTTGCCAATGTGGACACGGTACCTTAATTTAATACTTCATTTCTCCTTGAAAGATAGAGATCAAAATAATCTTTCTTGTTAAATTTTCACCGGATACCATAATGGGTTTCACAAAAAAGTTACAACAAAATAGAATTTACAATGCAGTTTGGTAATTAGTAGGGGAATCCAAGTTGCCAAAATACTTTTCGATGGATAACTTTGAGCATCTGTTTGAGATCGTATAGCTATTCACTATCTTGAAACTGGACTTAGAAGACGAGGCTGAGCAAGTATGAAGGCTAAATCTTGCTTAGAGAGCAGTGGTTGATGCATTGCCATGTGTTGATTGCGCTCCAAACCCAGGACGTATATATAAACATAGTAAATATGCTTACAGGCTAGAAAGGCCTTCTTATCTTTCTCCCTCCAAACCCAGGACGTATATAGAAACATAGTAAATATGCTTACAGGCTAGAAATGCCTTCTTATCTTTCTCCCTCTTTTGAAAATCTAAACAAGTGTATGTAGGATCTTCTCGTATATGGACATCATAGCATTCACTAGTAAGAAGATGAAAAACCACATGATTGTGTGCCACCATTTCTTTTTCCTCTATCAATGTTGCACTTAGACTCTCGGCTGCAGCCAAGCGTTTTTCAGCTTCTTTTGAGATTCCATGCCTCCATTTTTTACTCCTCTTACATGATGAAGGAGTGGTTAAACATTCACCCTCTCTTGGCACTATTACACACCGTAGTTGAAAACCTGCCTTTGAAAGGCCTGCATACTCCTCCTTTGAAATCATGGTACCAAGTTGAATTGGCCATGTTGTAGGTGTATCTGGCTTGTGATTGACTTGTTTGTCAACATTCCAAGTGTGTTCAACATTGTGGTTACAAAACCACATCCATTGAGCAAATTTTTTTCCATCGTATGTGCGCTCTGACCAAAATGATGGTGCGACCAACCCAAGACTTCGACTCTCAATTACATTCATACATTTTTTTCCTTTTTCTCTTCCAAATCATTTTCTACGACAATGAATTGGCATGCGCCTAAGGGCCCACATTGACCTGTGTATATCCTCTTCCAAAATTTGAGCTGCACTGTCCACACCACCACCATCACCATCTTTATTACCAATGCTATGATATTTTGTACTTTCATTGTAAGTTGGTCCTTCTTCTTCGATAAAAGTTTCCTGCAATCTAGCTGAGTTATCCACAGTCACATTGTTCATATTTCTGAAGTTAATTTTTCGTGGTCGTCCACGTTGGCAGCGATCTCGTGACTCCATGATATACCCTGGTCGGTGTGAGCTATTGCCAAGGTTTGACCTCTTCTTTCTTTGCACCGATTCTTTGTCACCATGTAAAATTGGATCTTGGAAGTTAGTTTCGTTATCATTCATTCCATGTAGCACACGAGTCACCGTAGCCGGGGTTGGAGTCAACCTTGATTGTGCTCTATTCAAGAGAGAGTGTATGTCTGGTCCAGTACCTATGTATCGTCCAGTCAAGTATCCCAACTGCTTTGCACATTGAAGATAGGAGTTGATGACATCTGTAACACAAGCATCATACAATGTGATCTTTTTTTTCCCTCCCTCTCCAGAAAGCCAACTTGCATGTATACTCTCTGATAAGTTTGTAGTAGGGATAGCAGCACGATCCCATGGGCTCAAGTCATCCTGAAAGATTAGAAACATTAGTTCACAACATTAGCTCACAATATTTACTACATAATTGTGAGATTTATGCCCAAAAAAAAACTCACATTTATGGAAATGCCCCCCCAATGTGAGATTCTATCTTCACACCAGGAGAACCAATTTTTCAAAGGCACCAGATTCTCTATTGGAACACCATTATCATACCACCATCTCTTTATTGACCTAGCTTGCATTTGTGCTTCCAACAAAGTGTTACTTGTTCACCATTTTTCACACAAAGAAATATGCTCCATTTGTTTTTCATTTGGAATGAGTGCTCTTGTTTTCTTTTGGAGACTTTGCTCCCAATGGAACAAGCATGATCTTTCACGACCGTCCATTACATTGTCTGCTCCTCCATTGTAGACTGCTCGAATAGCATTCCAATTTGCACCTGCCTCATCTACCATAAACCCAGTGAAATTTGCAATTGAATATCCATTCTCAACCATAACAGAATTGAGACTTTTCCAAAATAATATTTGTGACTGTGTATCTTCCTCCTTGGTCTCACATATTGCAATAACCATCAAGCTCTTCATGCTGAGGAAAAAATTATGCATGGTAGGACGTATTAGTCAATGATTAAATTATCACTTTTATATACATCTAGAAATTTATCACCTTGGGTCATAAACTAAGCATGACATGGTTGACCATCCTTCAACACGATGCGTATAGTCAAAATGGACCCAAGCATTATGCAGATCTCCTTGACCAGCACAATCCATGCGTCTTATTAAATCAACTCCTGAACCAGGACCTTTGGTGGACATCTTAAAAACAAAACATTTATCATGAAGTCCTCCTTGGCCAAGAAAACGACTCCCATGAAAAAATGGGAACAAACATTTTTTCTTCAGTAAGAGAATATTGTCAAATCCATCGCCCACTACCACTGACCCTTGTTGTTTTTCTGAAGCAATGAAACTCTTTAATCTGTTATGCATTAGAAAAAAGAATTTTAAGTACTATACTAATAAATATTAACAAAAATAATGTATCCTTACCTTTGGTTTTGCACAAGTGGCATCATCTCTTCTAGAAAGTTTTGAAGTTCTGCATCTCCCATAGAATGTCCCTTGTCAAGAATGAGCGAATCCATCAGAATTTGACGAGCCACAAGCATTTGAATTTTTCAAGGACCACTAGATCTATCAATCTTCAACACTGTTTGGACTAATCCTCGGATTTTTTCTATGGCAGCACGAGATGTACCTTTCTGCACATCATGCTCATGGTGGCCTACATGCACTACCAATCTTGACATGTTGCAATCCCCTGGCAAAACGTAGTAAATTATGCATGGACATATAGCTTGACAAGTGACAACCTTGCCGCAATAATGACATGTAATCTTTGTCCTGTCTTCCTGAGCAAGGTAACCTTTTCCTATTGGTTTATCTAAATATCCATGAAAATATGCATTATTGAATTCTTTATTGTTTAAATAGTACTGACAAACATTTCTATGACATTCCAAGGAGCCCAAACAATAACTCATCCGAACTGGACACCCAATGGACATGTTGGTTGTTTGGGGGCGCGTCCATGTATGTCCATCAAATTTCTGCTCCATGCCACTCATTGACTTACATTTGCCAAAAGTTGATGGAAGTTCAAACACAACATTCCCGTTGTATTCTCTAGGTAGTTCTTCCACTTTCACAGGCCCATGAGATTGTTTCATTAGGTCTTTCAATCGGTGAGATGTTGAAAAGGATAATATCCAATCCACCACACTTTTTACCTTTTTTGACAGTTTCTCATCACCGCTGCTGCTATCGAGGACAATATAATTCTCCTGCTGTTTTTGCAAATTTGTGTGCAAGTCTCCTTGGGTTGGTAGCTTGATAGCTTCAGCATAGAAAGCGCTTGTATTCAGTAAGTTTGTATCCTCTGAGTCTTCCACATCATTGGTTTCCTTCTCTGTATGCACCATAGCATATCTTTTTGATAAAGAAGCATCAAGAATGAAATGCTGATGGCCCTCCATATCAAAGTGAGATGGTGTTTCAACAAGGGTGACTTCAGATCCAAACTGTATTAGTGCATTCAATGTTTGAAATTGTCTGTGAGGTGGTAGTAAACTTTCCAAGAAATATGCACTAAGGAGGAGCTTTCCATCTCTAAGTTGAACCTCTCGTTCAAGTTCTTGATCACCTATTGTCCAGGTGATGATGGATGCTCTTTCATCCATGCTAACAAGGTGGAGAAGACAGAGAGAAATAAGCAGTTAGTAAGGAGGTCAATATATGGAGACGGACGTGGACAAATGGTTTTTAAGTAAGTTTTTATGCAAGTGGCGTAATTGTTCATTATTATTATTTTTTATTAAAAAAAAACATTAACATTTCAAGATATTTTTCCTTTTATATGTGGGCAAAAAAATCCCATAGTCGAGATTGTTAAGCGATGGTTACAGAGCTCACATCCTTATGAGTGGTGTATAAAGAAATCACAATTTTCGATAATATTTGGCACAAATCTCAAGTTTTTTAGTTAATGAGTTCATCTTCTTATGAGTAGCCTGTAGGTGAAAAGACAATGTATTTTAAGCGTATGAAATTGTAAAAATCCCCCTTGGATTTTGAACACCGAAAATTTTAGATTTTAAAATGTCGATGATTTGCCCTTATTTGCACCGATTAGGTCACGCAGTGTTCGGGAAAAGTGTGCCTCACCTTAGCCTTGAGCCGGTTGCAAAATCAAAGTAGCCGGTTGAGGGGAGTGCAAGAAGGAGAAATTTCCGCTTGAAACTTACATGGAAAATAGTGTAATTTTGCAAAAACACTGGCTAGTAATGTAAAATTACCGGTTCAGATTTGTCTTGGAGGGATTTTTGTATGTTTGTGAAAATGATTTTTCCCGAACACTGTGAGTAGGTGAAAAGACAGTGTATTTTAAGCGTATGAAATTGTAAAAATCCCCCTTGGATTTTGAACACCGAAAATTTTAGATTTTAAAATGTCGATGATTTGCCCTTATTTGCACCGATTAGGTCACGCAGTGTTCGGGAAAAGTGTGCCTCACCTTAGCCTTGAGCCGGTTGCAAAATCAAAGTAGCCGGTTGAGGGGAGTGCAAGAAGGAGAAATTTCCGCTTGAAATACATGGAAAATAGCGTAGTTTTTAGTGTAATGTATTTTTCTAGCCCGGATAATAGATGTAACTTTTAACTTAGGGCAACTTTTGTGTACCCTGCTGTGCTTGCCTCTCCTGCTCGGTGGACTTGCTGCACCTCCTGCGTGAAGCCGTGAAGCAAGCTTGGTACACTCTCCTCCTCCTCCTCCCCCGCACCCATGCTCCCACAACTTGGTAACCGTCAGCGTGCGCATTGACGGTTATCGAGCTGTGGGAGCATGGGTGCGGGGGAGGAGGAGGAAAATCAAAATGATCACAAACTATTCCTACGTGAGCTCCCCAATCGTAAGCGCGCGCGCTGACGGTTGAGGAGCTTCAGTTTTTTCTTTGTCTAAGTTATGGCGTCAATTTTCTATGCAGCGTGCAGATTTACGCTCAGCAAAGGAGGGATTTGACAAGCCTGGACAACGCGCAAGATACAGGGTAAGTTGAGCGCAACTTTTCTGAGTTGTTCGCAATTTTTCTTAGCTGTTCTAGGATCGTTTTGTGAGCTATTCTAGGATTGTTGCAAGTGCATTTGAGAACTGGGAGGCTATGGAGGAGGGGAGGTAAGAGTCTAGCTGCCTGCTGAACAGGCCTGCCGCAGCTCCATGGGGAGGGGTGAACCTCGTGATGGCCATGAGGCATGGGAGGAGGGGGGAGAAGGGACTGGTTGAGGACTATTTGCTGACCTGTTGCATCCGGTCATAGCATAAATTTCAATTGAGAATAACAACCATAGCCGGAGGTTGCAGCCAGTAAAATGAGCTTGGTTCATCCAAGAAGTTCCAAGACTGTATAATAAAATGGTGCAATGATGATCTTTGTTAAATATCTCGTCAAATTGAGTTTAAAGATCTCGTTAACCTGATCTTGGTTCATCCAACAAGTGCGTACTCATACTGCCGTATGCTGACCGTCAACCTGTTAGCGAAGTCCGTCACCAGGGGGTTATCTTTCATTAGCAGGTCATTAAGGGGTAGGTTAAAATGGAGAAGGTTATGGGGAGGAGGGTGATGATCATGAGGATGATTCTGCAGAAGTCTCAAGGGAGGAGGGGGCCTTGTATTAAGGGCATGATCACCAAAAGGAGAGAAGGACCCTACTCTTTGCTTCCTGCTTGTAATCCTCTTGTTTTTCCTGCATCCCCCGCCGATCGGCACATTCCTCAATGCGCCCCCCTTTGTCCAATATCTCCGGCAGCTCTTGGTGGGAGCCCTTCTTATTCTTGCCAGTTGACAACTCTGATGAGAGGATGCTCATCCAAGAAAACCAAAGTAAAAAAAAAAAAACGTTGTTTTCATAGCATCCCAAAAACTCTGTAAATGGTCTCGCCAAAAACTCTGTATTGGTTCAGCAACGGCCGCATACAATTAGCCACCACAATGTAAGACAATAAAACCATCCCTTTTTTTTGTGATACTCACAGTGAGTGATATATATTACCACCTCAAGAAGAATTACAAAGGTCCACCCTTGACACTGGAACCATCCAATTTCACCTTCTTGGAATAAGACATGAAATTTTGCAACACCTGCACTCCCAATGCAAAAAGCCACATTTTTCAACATGATTTCCATTGTCCATTCATTTCTTTTCTTTGTAATAGTCCACAAGTTTGTTTAAAACATATTGAAATGATCATTACAGGCTTGCATGGCCCATCATTTAGCACTACTTTTCTTATGGCATCTCTCGTGCTTTGCTTTATGCTTCTAGAAGAAATCATGTGAAGGCTCGTGGGCATAAAGAGTGACCTTTATCCATAGAGAAACCTAATCCCTACTACCAAAGTTTTTGCCTTGATTTTTAAAAGTACATTGCCTGTCGGGAATTCCTCACAACCCTTTTTGGTCAAGGATTGAGTAGAAGCCTTGCGCATCAATTACTGTTACTCATCATGAGCATCTATATATTGCTCTCTTTTGAGAGGGAGTCACTTTCCCCACATTCCTAATACATCGATGAAGGCCAGCACAAAACTTCAACCCAACAAATGAGTGGGTGAGCATAATTTGATATAGCATGGTCAAGAGGATCCCCTACCTACGTTCATTTTGCCAAATACATGCTCTATAGGGACCATCAGTTTGCCAATGGGGTATTGAGACAGTCAATCTCTTTTGACCAATTTGAATGTGAGGCAATTCATAGAAAAATGGCCGGGCTTTTTCGCAGTAAAAGAAAAAACCGGTTAGATAGCGCATTTATAATAGTTCTCCCAATTCCGCTGATATCAATTTCTAAAGAATCATGGAACTTATTTCCATTAGGGTCCCACTTACTTTCCATCAACTTACTTCCATCCTCCCATCCCCATTT
This sequence comes from Adiantum capillus-veneris, assembly GCF_014529385.1. Classification (NCBI taxonomy): domain Eukaryota; kingdom Viridiplantae; phylum Streptophyta; class Polypodiopsida; order Polypodiales; family Pteridaceae; genus Adiantum; species Adiantum capillus-veneris. The sequence goes on from NC_140937.1 coordinate 157,774,787, forward strand.
GAATCACCAAAGTTACCACTACCAAACACAGGCTGTTCATCCCCCTCTTCGTCGGAATCCTCCTCGGGCGGCACCTCATTCAGATTGAAGCCTAATGGGTGGCTCTGTCTTGCTGCCATGTCGCTCCGCACGTACATATCCCTCATGTCCTTGTTATCCAGTGTTGGGGAAAAGTGTGCCTCAGCTTTAAGGCCTTGAGCCGGTTGCAAAATCAAAGTAGCCGGTTGAGGGGAGTGCAAGAAGGAGAAAATTCCGCGGTTCAGATTTGTCTTGGAGGGATTTTTGTATGTTTGTGAAAATGATTTTTTCCCGAACACTGATGCCATCCACATGAACCACGTGGCTTTGCTCCGCACGTGCAAGTTGATGACATGACTGCTGATTGCTATTGGGATTAGTACTGGTGTTGTTTGTATTTGTATTGCTTAAGCTAGTGTTGTTTGTGTTATCTGTGTTCATATTATTCGGAGCTTTGATGAATCTTGGGCTTCCTCCTAGTTGCTTTGCATCCTTTTCATTTGCACCTAGGATTCCTACCTTTATCAACTCCCTGTCTTGCATGAAAACCTGCAAATCACTTTACCATGAACCCTCTCATTAAAATAAGCATATGAGCATCCAAACCTAGTAAGGCTAATGTTATCACAGCTATGACATTAGCAGTTTGAAGGCTTGTTTTTCTGATTATTGCTTTCTCCTTCTTCGTTGTTGGTCATGTCCGACGTTGTTGGTTTTTTGTGTAATAATATTAGCAATTTGGACTTGATTCATAGCTGGAGCATCCTCACTTGCGGTTGCAGCTAGAGGATACAACATTGAGCATTGCAGCGGACAAATCCGACGAGCAGGCAACAAATTTGGAGATCGGCATCTGGAGCAAATTTGGTACACTCTATCAATTTCACACAAATTTAGGCCGGAGCTTTTCAAATGCAATGGAAGTTCAATTAAATGCGTGTTATTATGGTATTTGGCATGAAATGTAGCGGCACTAACAAGTGGTGCAGATTGTAGCCATTGTTTGAATGATGATGATGTATAATGCTTTTTCAAATCTTTATTGATGTAGACACTTATGGCTCCCAAAAGACGAGGCAACAAGTCAATCAAGAGAACGTTTGATTCTCCATGCATGACCTTGAGATCTGGTCCTTCCAAGAGAAGGCATTCAATCGATCAAGAGGCATCTTCTCATGCAGTTGCTACTCGTAGTCCTCATTTCAAACGAGGGGGAAAGAGACGTAGAAAATGCATCTTTGTTGATGATGAAGCTGCCGTGGAGGAAGGTTCTAACCATTTGGAGAGTGGTTAAAAGGAGACGAGTCTCGAGAGTTGACAGTGGAGGTTGAAACAGGTGAGGATGTTGAAGATGAAGATTTAACAGAGTCTGATGGGATAGGTGAGGATGATGTGTCCCAACATTCTCGACACTTGGGAAAAAAAATCCCGTTGGGGATTATGAAGGATGTGTTAAGTCAATTTTACTTAAAACGAAGAAGCAACCCTCCACTTATACCTCTATGTCGTTTGGTTGCTCATGAGGCTGTTCGAGTGGCTACAGATTCTGCATCTTGGTTGATTCCTAGTTTTGACAATGTTGCTTACTTGGATACAATGGGATCTTTTTTGGTGTCGGTGAAAGATTCCTTTGGCTCTTACATGCCTGCCACTCCTCTTGTGGAAGGTAGTTGGGATCCTATTTGGCAAGCTAAGAGTGTTTCATCTGATAATCAGCTCAATAAGGAGTGGCAAGAGCTTCGAGGGCGTCTGTTTTTGGTATGGGATGGCAACCATCGGTTGAAAACATGGATGCGACGCATAAAAGAAGGTAAGAATTAACATCGATGCAATAATTGTTTGTTAGATTTAGCTGTACCTTCTTTTTTGGCTAATTTGGTGTTCTTTTGTCAAGTATGTCATGATAATGAGGAATATCATGTGAGTGTGAGATGCCAATTTTTGGAAGTAGAAAAAAAAAAGAGGCCGAACTATTACTTGCTCTTGACACCACTAATGTGTAAGTTGTAAATTTGTGGTCTTTTTGTTTTTCTAAATTAATCTCGCTTTGAACTATTATTTTTCATTTGTTTATATATTTATTGTAGCATTTCACGATCAATAGTGAAACCAAATCTTGGGCATGAGATATACATGTTCCAAAAATTTGGTATCGCCAATAAAGAGAGCATTCTTGCATGTCTCACTCAAGAGGACAGAAAATGGGCTGAGATAGAGATGGCAGTTGAGAGTAGATTATATCAAGGAGTTCCTCCTTGGTATAATTCTCCTTGTGTGTTGATTTCTCAACTAGTTTGGAAGGTGAATTGTTGAATTGAGTATTAACTATATACATTTTTTAAGATTGTTTACGATTCATTCATTGAATGTAGTTGCGGTTATGTAGGATGATTTTAATGCATTTATTTCAAAGGAAACTACAAAATTGAAAGCTCTTGGATTAGATAAGGTGGAGTTTGAAAGGCGATTGCAAAAGGCAACTAAACAAGAAGAAGCTCGATTGAAGGATAGAGGTTATAAGTTTTTGACAATTGCCAATTCAGTTCATGGAGAGGAATTTTTTGAGTTGCTCTTTGATGTGAAGTGGGATGATCCATCCATGGTAAAAATCACACGAGACAAGTTAAATGCTTTGTGCTCCTCAAAACTACCTTCTGAAAGGTATCACACTTTTCAATACTTTTTTACTAGTTTTTTGTTTATGTTTTTAAATTCTAATGAAATAGTGACATTAAAAGAGAGTCAAATTTCTCGAGCGAAAAATCTCTACATGAATGGTATATGAATATACTTATATATGATGGTGTTTAGGTTTTTGATATATTTTGGTCTTTAATGAAGGAAAAAATATATATTGGAGATGATGAGTCTTACAAAGGCCAAAGATCCAGTCTTTTCCCACTTTGGTGATGTGAAGCACTTTAGGGCTTACATTAGAAAAGAAGTTTATTGGGCTCACATGCATTATGAAGCTTTGTTGATAATAAGAAGGTTGGAGGTTGAAGAGTTCAAATTGCCAGATGGATTTAGAGCTTTTTTTAAGGTTGTTTTCTAAACCGGTCACTTTTTTCTAATAAATGTGGATTTTATTGCATTGTTTTATGATTTGAATGACTACCATAGGTGCAATTAAGAAATCATGGCTTGCAAGCTTTTCCTCAACTTTTAGGAGATATTAAAAGTGCAGGGGAATCCTCCAAAATGCCTGAGCTACAAGAGTCTTGTAAAAGGATTTTGTACAGGTGAAATTTCATGAACCAACAATGTCTTTGGCTCTTATTGAAATTATTTTGCTCAAGAGATTAAATGTTGTTATGGTGTAGATGGATGTGTGAATGTGTTTTAAACGGTACACTTGCTACTATGCCTATGGTTACTGAAGATTGGTCAAAGCTAGAGGATGAAAATACCATGTATCCTGGTTCTATGGTAGAGAAGGGTATTTCTATGTGGGAGTGTAGAATTTGCCCATGGTGGTTGGACTATCCTTTGGGGGTGATCCCAAAGCAAGAACTAGACTTACATGCAAGTAAGTATAACACTTTTTTCTTTTACATCAAGTTTATTCTCATATTATTACATTCTTCTATTATAATATTCAATTTTCCTATTATCATTCAAATCCACCAGTCTTGAACTCGTTAGCATTTGATATCTCTCTCTCTCTCTCTCTCTCTCTCTCTCTCTCTCTCTCTCTCTCTCATGCATGAAAAAATGCACAAGAAAGTATGTTCTAGTTTTTAATAAATGACTTGAGTTTGTAAATGCTAAATTAATTTTCATTATATCATTAAAATTTTCTTGTGATAGAGTTTTTGGAAGAGAATAAAGACAAAGATAAAAACCAATCTGCTTCTTTAGAGAGCTTAGAAGACATGGATCACACTCATGACTTGGCCATGGATGGGGGCTCACAAAGAACACAAGAAAGAAATCACTCACTACCTCTTCAAAGAGAGCACCATAATCATGCGAGTGGGTCAAACATGGGTAAACACAACAAAACAACCTATCCATTAGGAGGGCTAAAGATTGACATGCCTAAAGAAAGCAATGAAAAAAGCGTTTCAATAGTGGTTGAGTCAATCATGGAGCGACCAACTTCATCAAGGCAACCAACCTCATGGAATACCGGTAAGTTTCTACTATTTAAATATTTATTTTTTGATAGTGCAAAACAATTCTATATTACTTGTAATTAAGATAATTTTTTAATGAAAAACTGTAGGCTTTCAATTTTTGACTGTGGTAGATGCTCTTCTAGTTGATATGACTAATGTTGATGATTTTGCCATTCAAAGGTAAAAAAAAGGTTTTGTGGCTTGTGTTATCAACATCAATAGAATGTTCAAAGTGGATGGTGTACTAAGCAACAAAACAATTCTATATTACTTGTAATTAAGATAATTTTTAATGAAAAACTGTAGGCTTTCAATTTTTGACTGTGGTAGATGCTCTTCTAGTTGATATGGCTAATGTTGATGATTTTGCCATTCAAAGGTAAAAGAAAGGTTTTGTGGCTTGTGTTATCAACATCAATAGAATGTTCAAAGTGGATGGTGTACTAAGCAACAAACGTTTTGTGTGTAGCATTAAAATTTTTTTGAGCACTCAAAGTCTTGGCTTTTATCACCATTGTGGAGCACCTTGTCGTGAGGTGTTTCGTCTTATCTTTGCCGATTTCCCTACTTCTTTGTTGGTGGATGGTTTAGGCCCAATTCGAGCAGGTTACTCAAAGTTTTTGTTTATGCTTTTTGTTTTGATCCATATCACTTGAGAAACTCATTCTAAACATCTTTTCAAAGGTGGATTAAGCAAAAAAATTCCACAATGGAATATATTTTTGCCTTCTCTTGTGCAAGGTGTGATGGATGTAGCAGAACCTTTCTTGGCAGATGAAGGCTTTTTCGTGACTCTATGTCTTGCACAACATATTGGAGAGATTATTACCCATGCTATAAAGACTAGGTTACGACTTCATCGCACATGGACTCTCATGTGTAATGGGGGATATAGACACCCAGATACCCTAGAGGAGGTGAATCAAAATACCATGTTGTTGTGAAAGATTGCATTATTAACTTGATTTTGATTCAAGTGTGTACAATGTATGCTTATATGTAGGTAATTGATCTCACGGTGGGAGTTTTTTGTCGAGTGGATGTTGCTATATCCACATACAATAGGGAGGCAGGAGAGAAAGTCTCTCCTCGCATGTTTCCTGCATCACGAAGCTTTTTAATGGAGGAGCATCAAGAACGCACCATTGTTCTTGATATACCTATCAGATGTGGAGCAGAGAGGTCACCCGACTTCTACAGGTGAGAAGATAATCATTTTAATGTAAATTGAGCTTTAATTTATAGTTGAAAAATGACTTACTATTTTAAATTTGCATGTGTAGATGGCTCCTGGCAACCTTCACGGATGACTCAGATTATGTACTAGATGTGTTTTCAGGATGTGGAGGTCTTGGCAAGGCATGTGGTGAGGTTTATCGATATTGTTTGTGCTTGGAGAGGGATGACATAGTCTATGAGGAGTGTCTCAAAAAGGTGGTTTGTGGTCCATATGTGGAAAAGAGAGTTTAGTATCACATCCATAGTTTTTTGAAACAATTATTGAACACACACTGTATTTTTTGTTTCAAGAATGTTGACATAGGACATCTAGGGTTTTATTGTGCATGTTCTTGAAGTGATTTTAATTGCATTGCTTTTGTGGACTATCTACTCTTTCTAACATCCATATCAAACACTAATGCAGATAACTTGTTAAGCTTTGTTTTGAATACAGATTTCTTTGAATGCTCTCTCTCTCTCTCTAGACTAGCATATTTAAAGAGAGTAAGTCTGAATAAGGATTTCTTTGAATGATCTCTCTCTCTCTCTCTCTAGACTAGCATATTTAAAGAGAGTAAGTCTAAATAAGGATTTCTTTGAATGATCTCTCTCTCTCTCTCTCTCTAGACTAGCATATTTAAAGAGAGTAAGTCTAAATAAGGATTTCTTTGAATGCTCTCTCTCTCTCTCTCTCTCTCTCTCTCTCTCTCTCTCTCTCTCTCTCTCTCTCCTTTTTCTATAGCCTAGCATATTTAAAGAGAGTAAGTTTGGGCGTTTAATTATTCAATGTGAGGTGATGTTTCTAGGTGAATTGCAAGAATGTAAAAGATGTTGAAACAAAATGGAAAAATGCTTTAAATAAATCAAAAAGCTCAAAATAGTTTTACATTTCATTAAAAAGCTCGAATTGAAAAGCTCGCAAAAAAAAAGCACCCCGAATACATTGTCATGCCTTTTGGCTTGACCAATGCACCAGCCACATTCAACCGCTTGATGGAGAAGCTGTTCAGGCCTCATCGAACCTTCACTGGAGTGTTCTTTGATGATATTATCATCTATTCTAATTCATTGGAGGAACACAAGCAACACCTCCAGGTAATATTTCAAGTTTTAAGAGAGAATAAACTTTATGTTAATCGAAAGAAAAGTGATTTTTTCTTGCAAGAGATTCAGTATTTAGGTCACATTATCTCTCAAGATGGCATCCAAATGGATCCATCCAAGTTAGAGGATGGCCTAAACCAAGGAATCTTCATGAACTAAGAAGCTTCATAGGTATGTGTGCATACTATAGACGCTTCATAGAAAAGTTCTCACAAATTGCGGGACCATTACATGACGTAACAAATAAAAACGTTAGGTATACATGGTCTGCTAAGGAGAACAATGCTTTCGAAAAGCGTAAAGAAAAGCTTATCTCTCAACCTGTGCTTACACTACCGGATCTCTCAAAACCATTTGAGGTCCAATGCGATGCTTGTGGTGATTGCCTTGGAGTTGTTTTGCTTCAAGAAGGGCACGCCATAGGCTATGAGAGTCGAAGGCTCGACCCTGTTGAGCAAGCTCTAGGCATATACGAAAAGGAACTCCTTGCAGTTCTACATGCCTTAGACTCATGGAAGCACTATTTATTGGGGACTCCTTTCATTCTGCGAACGGATCACCAAAGTCTTAAGTACTTCGTGACGCAGACCAAGATCTCCGACAAACAAATGAGGTGGGAAAATTTCCTTTCGCAATTTCATTTTCATATTGCTCACATTGCTGGCAAGCATAATCAAGTAGCTGATGCACTCTCAAGACGGTCGAGAGTGAATGCGGTTTCCATAGCAACTCACAATGATCTATCTTCAATGATAGATGAGTATGCTATTGATCCCGATTTTAGAGATGTGATTTCAGCCCTTGCATTAGGGAAGAAAGAAGAACCATTTACTTTACAAGATGGTTATCTTCTCTATGGCAATAGACTATGCGTTACTAACTCACTACGTGAGAAAGTAATGTATGAATCTCATGCTCCACCTTATGTGGGGCATAGAGGGATTCAATCTACCTTAAAGGGAATTGAAACATATTTCTATTGGCCTACCATGAAAGTGAACATACAAGAGTATGTTTCCAAATGTGTGGTATGCCAAAAGACAAAATTTGATAGAGGGAAGCAACTTGGATTGCTTCAACCCTTGCCAATCCCTAATTCACCATGAGAGAGCATATCCATGGATTTTATCTTTGGATTGCCTAAGTCTATCCATGGGAATACGTGAATATGGACGATAGTAGACATGTTTAGTAAACAAGCTCATTTTATACCTGTCAAAAAGACTATCAAAGCCCATCAAATGGCAACCCTCTTTATTTCACAAATTTTCAAGTACCATGGCTTGCCCATGTCCATAGTGTCGGATAGAGATCCTAGAATGACCAGTAATTTCTGGAAGGGTCTCTTTGAGAATTTAGAAACAAGGCTAAACTTCTCTTCGGCCTATCATCCACAAACTGATGGCCAAAGTGAAATAGCTAACCTAACCATTCTCGATCTACTAAAAGCCTATGTAACGGAAGTAGATCAAAGATCCCAATGGGAGAAGTACTTACCCTTAGTGGAGTATGCTTACAATAACACTGTACATACTTCCACGGGAAAAGCACCTTTTGAGGTAATTGAGGGAAGATCAAAAAGTCCCTTGCTACTTAAGGTACATGGGAAGATCTTCACTGCAGATGAGTATAGTCGAGACCTACAAGAATCTTTCTAAGAGATTAAGGATGCTATCTCTATCTCACAGCAAAGGCAAAAGGCTGCTGCTCATGATAAGCACAGAAGAGCCCAAGCCTTTAAAGAAAACGATTGGGTCTTGTTAAAGTTTCCCAAGGCTCGATTAAGGCACACGACGGGCAAGAATCCTACGGGCCACCAAAAGTACTATGCTAAACTAGCAAAAAGGTACTATGGTCCCTTCTAGATTCTTAGGCCAATCAATGACATGGCCTATCAACTTAGGTTGCCCAATCATTGGCTCATACACAATGCTTTTCATGTGAGCCTATTAAAGCCTTACAAAGGAGAGCCACCTCAAGAACCAACTATTGAAGACCCACCGGAGATCGAGGACCAAGAAGAGGTGCTACAGCCTGAGTCCATTCTCCGACATGAAGACAAGGTACTAAGAGGCAGTAAGACTATCCGACAATATCTTATTAAGTTTAAGAATTATCCTTTTGAAGATGCTAGATGGATGCAAGGCATATAATTCAAGGATAACCTAAACCTTGTCAATGCTTACAATGCTTCCCAAGAGTAAGCAAATGTACAAAATGTTAAAAATGAACAAAATTTTTGTCTTATAAGACTCTCTTTTTCTTTATTTGTGCACAAAAATGAAGTAGTATGCATGCTTAGATCAAGTTTGCGGAGACGAAGTCTCCCAAACACCAAGTAGAGCTTGTCACTCTACTATGGAAGACTGATAGGACTCATGTGCAGACATGCTTGCGGCAGCCTCAGGCTCTCAAGCGCCAAATGGACTAGTCATCCATTGTGGAATGATGTCGTAGGGTAACATAGGGATCCTCTACCCGCTAAGAAAAGGACTCATGAACATGCTTTATCTTCTCTACACCATAGTCGAGGACGACTATGATTTCAAGAGAGAGGTAATGTCATAATAATCAATATCTAATTCTCCTAAATGATTTTCTCATACTTAACTGATCATTTAATGTGGGGAAGACCAGGGGAGAAAAAGCTAGAATATTGGTTAAGCTAGCAGACCGGCCACAGTAGGGATCCAAAGGAGGGAAAATAGGGATCCAAAGGGGGGGCCATCTGCAAAAGAGCCATGTGCAACAATGGGCTAAAAAGACCCTAAGGTTCAGCCCATTAAGACTTCCAAAATGCTAAGGTTCCAAAATTCAAAGGTTGTGTCCAAAGGTCAACCCTAGGGAAAATTGGATGCTTTATGTGTGCCCTAAAAGTCTTTGCACATCCCTACATGGGAGGGGGCAAGCCCTAAAGGTCGGGGATGAGAGAGAAAGCCACACACACACACACACAGGCTCCCTTTACTCAAAGGAAATGAGGGACACATGTCAGCTCCCTAGGCCAGATGCCCACAAGGTGTGCCCAATTTCTATTGGATGACCCTTGAAGTGGACCAATGAGAATTAAGCTAGAGTAAATCTAGTTTAATTAATTTAAAAACATTTAATAAAAGAAACCAATGAGAATTAAGTCTCCTAGTAGACTATTGGGAAGTCTCCCAAGGGGTCCAATGAGCATTCAGGAGCCCCATGGCTTGCCTGATTCATATTGGCCAGGAGGCAAAGGGGTCCAATGAGAGTTTAGTTTAATTATTTAATTACCTAAAGCTCTCACAAAAGGGGAAAGGGGGACACATGTCAATAGGCTATCACTTATGCTGCTTAATAATCATTGGATTGACTTGGGGAGGGCCAATGGGGAGATAGCAAGAGCAAATAGCAAGAGGGCTCGCCCAAGAGAGAGAGGGGGCTGATTTTTGCAAGGCATTATCACACACACACTCACACAAGCTTATGTGTGAAGAAAGAGAAGACTATCTCTTCCCAAGCTTTAATGGAGAACTCATCACCTACTCCAAGCTTGTGAGATAGAAGCCTACATCAACACTCTCTTGGCATGTGGATGCAAATCCAACCAAGAGCCAAGCTTCAATGCATGCTCATCTCCTCTACCAAGCTAATTACTAAGCTAAGCTATGCTACATATGAGTGATTATGTGAGGAGATGTACATCTTTCTCGTAAGATACTCCTTCTTCCTCTCAATCTACTCTCATACCCTGCTAGCTCTCACCATCTTCGAAGGTGTGTGAGGTCTTGGGTCTGAGAACGGGGATAATTCAAGTTGTGTTTGTTAATGTTTTGCTTAGTGCATGAAGTTTCCATCTTCATTGCACTAGCTAGTCTTGAAGGAACACAAAGAATTGTATTGTACAATGTCTCTCTTGATGGGAGAAACCATAATACAAAGCCTTTTGGAGGGGGGACCGGCTCCATGCAAATCCGGTCCTCAACTATTGTCAATAGCTTAATTTCTCTCTCTTTTGAAAGTATTGTCGATGCTATCTAACTAGGTGTTATGCTTTTTGTTGCTCTCTCCACCCAAGCACTCTTGTAATTCTCATTAGGAATGTATTCTAATGAAATGCCCACTATGTTCATGCTAATTTCCACTACACATAAGTTATTAGGCCATTAAATGTTACATGGAAATACGAATGTAAGTTCCAATGAGGCAAATGTACAGCCTATGGGGGTTTCTGAAAATGTTTTAGATCAGCCTATTACTGATGCAGATGTACATGATGTACTTGATGAGGAAAGGGCTGAAAATGAGCAGGCTAGAGGTATGCCAAAGTGGTTGGTGCACACTTTGCGTGACAGTAAATTGGATGCACCTTTGTCTAGTCGTACTCGTTCAAGCTCTCTCCATGCATCTTATGCATCAGATTGTTATGCTTTGGCTGTGTCTTGCTTACATGATGTTGAGGAGCCTCTGACTTTTGATGAAGCACAAAATTCAGGAAATTGGATGGCTGCCATGCAATCAGAATATGATGCACTTATAGAAAATGACACATGGACTTTATGTGATATTGCCACTCCCATGGAAGCAGGTTTGAAGTTGAGTCTACATGATGTCGGTGATCCTGCTGATGTCACTCTTTACCAAACTGCTATTGGCTGCCTCATTTATGTATGCAACACGAGGCCGGATATTCAGTTTGCAGTCTCACAGGTCAGCAGATTTATGCATAGCCTAGGGTCTAAGCATTGGCAGGCTGTCAAGAGGATTTTCCGCTACCTTAGTGGCACTTTACATCTTGGCTTGTTTTATCCCAAGGGGGGATCATTGCCGCCAAACTTACATGCTTTCTCGGACTCGGATTGGGCTGGTTGTTTTGACACGCGAGTGTCCACAAGTGGTTTTTGTTTCATGCTTGGCAATTCATGTATATCATGGCTGAGCAAGAAGCAACCCACTGTGGCCACTTCGAGTTGTGAGGCTGAGTACAGGGCAGTCTTCATAGCTACGGTTGAGTGTGTATGGCTCAGACGCCTTATGGCTGATTTGGGTGTTGGACAGGACACTGCGAACACTATCTACACTGAAAGTCAGAGCGCATTGGCAGTTGCGAGGAACCCAGTTTTTCATGCTCGCACAAATCACATTGAGGTGCATTACTACTATGTTAGGGAGAGGCTCTCAGCAGGAGAGATCAGCTTGGCTTATGTGCCAACACAGGACAACCTTGCAGATCTTTTCACAAAGGCATTGTCTCGTGAGAAGCTTGAAGCTTTCCGCAAATCTTTGGGCTTACTCCCCTTTGTGGACTGATCCTGTCCTCAGAGCATGGCACTTCCCTTTACTCATGTGCCAGCTCTCGTTCACCGCATCACTCCAGGGGGGATTTGTTACCATATACATGTGGTAGTGATGTGTGTGAACACACTAGGACCGCTGGGGCATTTTTTCCCTATTTAGGAGGTTTTTTCCCCCGTGCATGATATATACGCCCATCACTCTAGGGATATCCATTGTGTGCCTTGAGCTTCGTTCGTCTTCTCCAAGCTGTGTGTGTTTCTCTGCAACCCTAATTCCAACATTTTGGACGGGGTCCAAGTATGTGACTTACAGGTTGCCCACAATTGCTAAACTCATCCATATTTTTCACATCGGCTATTTCATAGTGCCTATCGTATTTGTCGACCACAATGACATCTTGACCTGACCTTTTATATTGGGCATTATGAATTTCCAGCGGTCTCTCCTCCGGCTCGGCATCTTCCAATGCTTCTTGAAATTCCACTTGGACTCCTGAAAAGGACACTGCTTCTTGTAATTCTGGACTTCTTAATCCCACTCTTGAAGATATAGGGTCTCTTTGTTGAGTTTGAACTCCCACCATCCGAGAGGGTTTCATATCTGATGTTGGCATCGGTTTAATGCCTGATGATATGACTTCTTGTGCTTTGTTAAGTAGCTCTTGAGACCAAGCTAGTTCTTTTTGAAGTTGCGCTATCTTCATAGCTGGTACCTCTTGTGCTAGTGCGGTGCACGAGACTTGTGTTGTGTCTTTCCATGTTGTGCCTTATGTTGTGCCACCCATTTGTGCAGCGATAGCTGTAGTTGTTAACTCTTCCAAGTGCGTAGTTAGAGGTAAACCCATGACGAGATGGTATACATTACCACCTTTAGACATGTAGTCTTCTCCTCTTGAGCCAAACGCTTCTGCTGTAAAGTAATGATTGTTTTCTACAGGAACTTCATGACTTGTGACAGCCCTGTAGTATCAACGGTCTTCGTCTCCATAGAGGGTACCAAACTTCTGTTTTCCGTCTTGTGCTTTGTACAGAAAAATACTTGGAGGATATGCGTAGAGTTCTGTAAGTTGATCCTTGTACAACATTTCTATCTCATTGTCGATGTATTTTCCGTGCCTTATGTAAATTGATCCCAGATAGTCTTCCATGAAATTTGGATGTGGGTGTAGTACATTCTTCGTTGTTTCAACTTCCACATATTGAGATGTCCGAGTTTCCTCTGTATCTTTCTTTGTCTTGATGTACAAATTCCGATTGACATCCTCATAGCATGTCAGTCCTTTGTAGTATCCAATCAGATAGATCCGAATTTTCTCTCTTGTAATATCTGTGGATGTACTTGAAGCTTCTTCCTGAATGGTCTGATTCCTTTGAGATGCCATTGCTTTCGTCTTCAGTCCCTTGTTGTACTTGTTCAGTGATAGCTCTAATTGCTTGCCTCAATGCTAATAAAAATTATTAGCACCCTTGTGTCGGTCTTTTTCGCTTGAGGTTCTTCAGCTTTTGTGGATGTCTTAACCTCTGAGTTTTCTGAATTGGGCTTTGCTTGCACTGCTTGAACTTCTTAGCTCCCTTGCTTGCCAAGACTGATACTGTCTTGTCTGGCTGCTTGCTTTTCCTAGAGCTTTTTAGCAGGCCTCGATCTAGTGGAAGCACTATGATAAGTTATGCAACTTACCACTATACTGCAACGACTTCTCCCTTTGTAGCGATTCTTGAGTCGAGCTAACCTGTGTTCACTTTAGCACACAATCTACAAAATTCTATTTAGCTGGCAAACTTTTTCACAATGAATGCAAAAATCCTTGATGTACCTTTGACGGCCACACTTGTTCCGTGAGCTCGCAAGTGACTTTCAAGTTCGCTTTTAGCTGAACTAAACTTAAGCTAGCACAAGAGAATTATGCACAAGTCGCAAAGATTTGCTAGCAAAAATCTTGTGTTAAAGTTCTCCAAAACTTGGGACTGTTGTTGCAAAATCAAGAGTCCTTGTGTATGGTCTTACTGCTACGACATTTGTGTATGGACGTACACTAGGCCGTAGTTAACTTTTACACCTTTCCGAGGGTGACCAATGGTTTTCCCAAAAGATAATTTCAATCTGCTAACTTAGCAGTCTTCAAAAACCGTGACCGTTTCCTCACAATTCTTTCGAACTGTCGGTTTTAGACACCCCTGACTTCCAGATGCATTTTGAGGCCTTAAACGACGTTTTTTTTTTCAAAATTGAACTAAATGGTTGCCGATGGCATACATTTAGTTCATGTTCTGCTCTAAGATCTGTAGAGTCGCTCTCAGGCTATGTTTTGATATAAAAACTTTTCCGATCCGATACCGTTTGTGAAAGTTATGGCCAAAACAGTGAATTGCAGTTTAGAATGGTCAAAATGAGTCCAAATTCAATTTTGAAAGAAGATTTTGGATCTCTGTGACACTGTGAACACTCTTGCATGGTCAAAATTACAGTTGGACCCTAAAACTGGCCTAGAGACATCCTACGCGTAGGATGTCTATATGCTCAGAATTTAACAAAATTTGGTCCAGAGACTCCGCTTAAGTCCAACAACACAATGGTATGCTCAGAATTTCATTTGGACCTAAAAATGGCCTTGAGACATCCTACGTGTAGGATGTCTTTTTGCTCAGAATGACTTGAAATTTTCACCCCAGCTTCTCCTTGATGTGCTGATCACAGTGGTGTGCTCATAAATTGGTTTGGAGTCCTAAATCAAGCTGGAGACATCCTACGCGTAGGATGTCTTTTTTCTCTGTTTCAGCTCAAACTTGCACTGTAGCTTCCCCCTGATGTGCTAAACTCACAGCTATTTTCACTTTTTGATTCTGACACCTATAGGTTGGTCAAATGATCAAGAATCTGTTCTAGAAATCTGATGTCTGTTCTGATGAATTCCTAAGTCAAAATCATGTCTTAGACATCCTACGCGTAGGATGTCTAACTGCTTAGAATTGCCCCAAATTTGAACCACAGACTCTCCTTAAGGTGCTGATCACTGTGGTATGCTCAGAATTCTGTTTAGAGTCCAAAATCACACAGAAGACATCTTACGCATAGGATGTATTTTTGGCCTGTTTGACCCCAGACTTGTCCCACAGCTTCCCCTTGATGTCAGCAACCCAATGGTATGCTTAGATTTTGGTTTGGATTTCAAAAGTCCCAAATTTTAGCTGTTCTTGCCTTTTTCAGTCAAAAGTGCTAAAGTCTGCTTAGGACCCCCTTTTCTTCCCCAAATGAGATGAAAACTCTCTTAGTCACTCAATATATCATGCAGATCATGCTCCTGCAACCATCCTATGGTTTTGGTCTTGGAATAATGCCTTGGCACAATTTGGGTAGGATCTCTGGCAATTTCAGTCTATCTGGCCTTATCCTGTCAAGATATGGTCAAGTTCCCCGTTCCAGGTGAAAATACGATAAAACCTACCTTCTGAACACACTGGTCAACTCAGAATTTCAAAATTTCCACCAGATCACCGTGTAGACATCCTACGCGTAGGATGTCTTTTTTTTTCTCAGAATGGACTTTTGTTTCTACCCAAGGTGCTTCTTGATGCATATAAAAAGAATATGTGATCACAACAAATTTTGGATATCAAAATTGCTCAGAATCACCACTTTTGGGAAAATATTTCTCTGAAAGAGTAACATCCCCTTAACTCTCAGTCTATATGTCCAAATGACATGAGCTTTGGTGTGTGTGTCCAACACAACATGCAGAATATGGGTATGATGCCAAAACTTGATTTTTGCTTCCAGAATCACTCTCTAGGCATCCTACACGTAGGATGTGTACTGATGAAATTTGTGGCAGAATTCATCCACAGGCATCCCCAAGTCTTGAGCACTACTTTTTAAGCATTCCTACTAGTTTTTATGCAAAATTGTGCTCAGAATCTTAAGTTCTTGTTTTCGCGTTTTTGACACTTTGTCTTTGGTCTTTTGGGTGTCAAGAGTTGGTCAAAACTTTAGTTTCAATGTATACTTAGGGTAAACCCCCCCTCCTGAACACACTGGTAACCTCAGTTTTCCCAAATTCCCTGCCAAAAGTGCCCCGGAGACATCCTACGCGTAGGATGTCTACTGTCTTAAAATGCAATTTTTTTCTGGCAGTAGTATTCCCTATGCTCTCTAGAGCTCTCAGCAATAATCACAGAGACTTTTCGACTTCAAATCAGCTTCCAAACACAATTTACCGTCTTTCCTACTTAGCGTTTTCCACTTTTCTGATGAGCCTAACAACAAATAAGACATGCATAAAGTACTCTAGATCAGCAATCAAGATATCCTATTTACCCTACTCCTACTCATCAATGTAAGATGTTGATTTTGATGTCTTGGTTGCTTCCTAGCCTCACACGGACTCTCAAGTCAACCTACCACCACATCTACCACTCCAACTCCTACTCTCTACACCACAACCAACTACTACCTAATACTACCTAAGACGAAGGATCTAGGCCAGACACACGCTCCCTAGACTCCCTCTAAGACCAAAAGAGTCCACCACTCTCCGATCCTATCTAAAAGAATGAATATACTCTGGCAAGCCAGAGGGAGCTCTATCCTCAAGGACTAGTCTCGGTCACCTACTTAGGGCCCTCGTCCACGGCAGCGGCACCAATGTTGGACGGGTACGCCGCGACGGACGTCAGCATAGCGAGAACTCACCTAACATATAATGTCAACTGAGGACGAAGCTCGACCTGCAAGCGCGTGGAAGCAAGCAAAGGGTGTCAACTTCTACTCGACCGACTAATGACTACTTCCTACAGAGATATCAAATCTACATGCCATCGGTTCTGTGAATGTGAGAGTCTCCTATGATGCTACCGCAAGCCAAAAGCCCATTAGACGTTCTCGAAATGTTACGAAACTTGAGGGATATCCTATCAACACCAATAGGCCACTCTCCCTAAGGTCCGTGACCAAAAAAACCTACTCAATACCCTCCGTGCAGAAAACATGTAGGATGTTTGGCCGATTTTTGCAGGTCGACGTTTCCAAAAACTAAAGTGCCTAATGTGTAGCTCTACTCGCTTTGATCACGTGGATATGCTGAAATGCAAAAACGGACAATAGTTACTCACCGAAACTCCAAAAGTAGCTTGCGGGTGAATCTGCCAAAACACAGACGAACGCGTCTGATGTAAGCATCAACGCGTAGCTCTCCTCATGCGCAACTCACTGCTGCTCTCTGTTTGCGATTCCGACCACCGTAGCTCCTGTAGCGCACACACACACACACTCTCTCACTCTCTCGTAGTCTCCCAACGACACAGAAGATCAGATTTATTAGAAGTCTCCTTACAAAGCTTTAGGTTTTGTCTTATATACTAAGCCTTAGAAAACCTAATGTCCGACCAAAATGACCTTATTTGTCCCTAGGCTTCTATAGAGATTAATTACAACACCGTGAGCTGGCTTTGCTCATCCAACAAGCATCTGTGGCCTCAATACAATTGCTGACTTAAAATATGAAGTTCCCGTAAATATTACAAAAGTGGCCGTAATGGCTCAAAATGATAATAACGGGATATTTGATGATGTCCATGAGCTTGTATCTTCACATTACAGCATCCATCTTCGTCTTCATCACTTCATTAGCATCTTTATTTGGAATCTTTAGAGAATCTTTGAGGGATCTTTATGGAATCTTTGTGGAAGCGTTGTTGAAAGGTTGACCTTTCAACATATGTACAGCCAAAAGAATACGAATACTACCTCAAACAGGCTCACATACAACATATAGGGTTTCACAATGGGGAAATACAATCATACCAAAGACTACAGAGACGAGGAGTCTACTGACAAAATATGGAACACAACGTCCATACTTATGTAAAGTCATGTGATATTTGTACAAAACAATCTCCATTGGAACATGCCACCGTGTTTCAAGTAGCACAAGCACCCAAATGGAGTACTCACATAACCAAGTACTTAAGAAACAAGACCTTCCCAGAGGGGTGGGGCAAGGCTAGAATGAGAACTGTAAAAGAAGAAGCAAAACATTAGTAGCTAATTGCAAACCAGCTGTATAGGTAGGGAAAGGACGAATAACTACGATTGTGTGCTATGGAAAGCGAATATTATGTTATCCTAGAACAAGCTCACTCAGGCCAACCAGGGGGACATTTCTCTGCTGATAAAACGGAAAATCTAGTACTTCACTCAAGTATATGGTGGCCAACCCTGTTTGGGGATACAGAGGCCTATGTCAAATGATGTGATGAATGTCAACGCACAAAGTCATCCCTACAAAGAGATGAAATGCCATTAAGGTCAATGATGGGCATATGCACCTTTGCCAAATGGGGTATCGACTTTATTGGCCCCATAATACCGCCTTCATATAGGTCGCATGCGCAATACATCATAGTAGCAATAGATTATATGACCAAATGGGCAGAAGCGAAGGCAACACAGAAAAACGATGCACAGACTACAACTCAGTTCCTTTTCAAGCATACCTTTACAAGATATGGTCTACCCATTGAAATAGCGAGTGATAGGGGAACACACTTCCTAAACAACGTCATTGAAAGCTTACTTGATGAATTCATGGTGATCCATCAAAAATCAACACCCTATCACCCACAAGCTAACGGACACTGAGCCGAGAGCACCAAAAACAATTTGTGCACTGTGCTCACCAAAATAGTGATTCAAGAAATGATTGGGACCAAAGGCTACACACTGCATTATGGGCTTACAGAGTAGCTTTTAAAACCTCCATCTGGACGACTCCTTTTAACCTTGTGTTCGGGATTAATGCAATTCTACCCATGGAGATCTTAATTAAAACACTGCGAGCCGCAAAACAATTAGGATGGATGGAACACGAGCTGCTAGAGAGACTAGACATATTGAGCAATTGGATGAAACTAGAGTAAGAGCGGTAGCCGAGATATATGCTCAGAAAAAAATGAAAGCTTTCCATGATCAACATGTGATTAGCAAGGAGTTCCAAAAAGGGGATTACGCTTTAGTGTACACCCTTAAACAACACTCCAAAAAACTCAAAAAGTGAGGGATGGGACCTTTTGTGATACATGATATATCCCAAAGTGGTGTCATCAAGCTTGCAACATTGGCAAGAGAGGTAATGCCTAATTGCATGAGTGGCTGATGATCAAAGAAATGTTTTCTTCTGCTGACACCAGAAGAACTTCAAACAATACATGCGGCAGCTCAACGCAAGAGTCAAACCCACGATATTCAGGAACATGCACAACAAGAAGCCAAAATCAGAATACTAGAGTGGAAGGAATAGGCAAACCTTTAGAGAAGGTCCCAACAGAGCCAATGTGTCGACTCCCCTCCGATAGCATCCATACAAACTGAGGCCACATGGTTAGGTGGTATGGATTTACACATTATGCTGCAACTTGCCGATGGCGCCACTGAGCATGCATTAGTGGACACTGGGGCAAGAGCAAATGTTGTCAACTACTCCACTTTCAAAAAATTAACAAAGGAACCTCTCATGCCAAATACTATGGGGTTCAAAGTGGCCAACAAAGGCACAATGAAGAGTCTGGGATATGTAAATTTACCAATAATGGTTGATGGCATAAGTTTTCCTCATCAGATTCATGTAGTTGATGATAAGGATCTTAACGAAGCAATTATTCTGAGAGTTCCATGATGCGCACTTATCAAGCCACACCTAACTGGTATGATAATACTTTGTAGCTCTCAGGCAAGATGACCAATCTTTTGCCACACCCTTTGTAAAAACAGACTATGTATGTGAACCTCTTTAATCAACACCTGATGCAATCTAGCGAGGTTCTCTAATGGAGGTCAGGAAAATCTGGATAAAAAAGTCCATTATATAAACCAATCCAAAGAAATTATGGATACCCAAGCGACAAGGCAATGCTAGCCCACCCACAATGCATCAAGAGAAACCTGACCTCCCCAGGGATTCACTATAAAAAAACGGGATGCTACCTGCGAGCAGACAACTTTGATAAAACCCCTATATACGACTCATATTAGGGAATATGACCCCCCTTTCTACGCTTATATGCCAATCAATAAAAAAAAGCTATCATTATACCCCTATCTTACATATAAAGTTTAGGTCTCACATGATCTAATTGAGCGAAACTAATCAATACTAAAGAACCACTTCGGTTGATAACTAGATGTACCCTCTATGTGTCTTAGTTTGACTTTCGAACTATGTGCCCGATCAATTTGCACTTTGGCTACTCGTCCAATTCTGACCCATCCAAAACTGCCCTTATCTAAGACCGACTTGATGCAAAATTTGATGTGTGACCTGATAAAAAGACTTTCCAAAAATTAATCTGAGTTCTAGTGCACCCCGATGACCAATCGTTACAAGTAATCAACCTGGGTCCGGTCCCCCCTCCAGAAATATGATAACCTCCTCCCTTATTTTAAGCTTGGGAGATAAATTATTGGGGGCATGCCCCTAAGTTATACGCTTATGTAACTTGAAAAAAATCCCCCTCCCCTACACTTACGTGGTGCGGTAAGTTTTCCATGGTGAGTCCCCCGAGCCAGACCTCGCTAAACCAACCAAGGATTTTGTCAAGCAACCTAGGCCAATCCAATCTCAACATCGACACGCAAAACAGGTCAAGTGGGTATGGAAACCAAAATAGAGTAGCTCACCGGATGCCTGGCCAATGAAGACCACATCCAAGCAATTTTTAGTGGCGACCAAAACAGAGCCCTCAATCACAAAACAAGGTAAAGTCACAACTTTAGGAGGCCACTATCCAACATAGAGAGCATTTTCTACAACTACTTCTATTTGGACCACGCAGCTTCACCATAACCTCACCATCTCAATCCACTGAGCTTATGGTTCAAAACCCATCTCTTGCACAACATTTTGTTACCACATGCATATCCTTGATTTGCATCATAGAGCCACAATATACGGCTATGCATAGACACATACTTCGTTTCCATGCACTCTAACAAATGTTCGTCTGGGGTGACTCACTCTCAGAAGGGGGGGAAATGCAACAAGATCATCATTTTGTATATAGTAGCATCATTCTTTTTCTTTTTCTTTTCTTTTCCTTTAATAGTTTTTTAGAACTTTTTAACTCTTAGCAAGCATAATCATGAGCCATATTGATACCATCTAAATGCCAGGTTAAGAATAAATATGTATGAGAGATTACGCTAATTTTGGCCAACTAATAATAATTATAACTAATTTTTCTTTACTGAAAAGCTAAAAAGGACAAATAATCAACAAAAATCAATAAGTTTAAACCAAGAAAGTCGGAATTGACTTTAGCAAGAAAACACCGAAACTTCAAAGCAAGGGCTTTGAACATGGCAAATATGGAAATATTCGGCACACGACGGATTTTGAGCCAACTTCTAAGGGATAAAAACTGCAGATGGAAGGCCATTAGTTGAGTGAACATCAGAATGAAGAATGGTTCAAACTGCAGGTGATGTGAATAGCAAGATACGATCAATGGAGGTAAGTATGAATGGGGCATTTCCGGTAGTTTGGGAACATATAGCCAAATGGAGCAACATAACCTCATTTGCATTCAGAGAGAGAGAGAGAGAGAGAGAGAGAGAGAGAGGGGGAGAGAGAGAGAGAGAGAGAGAGAGAGAGAGAGAGAGAGAGAGAGAGAGAGAGAGAGAGAGAGAGAGAGATCCACAGAAGCATAGGGTTTTGCGCTTTGTTTTTGTCCTCTGTGACCACCTCGGTAGCTCTTACTACACCGAATTCGACAGGTATGATCATTAACCCTACAAGAACATTTGTGTATGCTCCATACTGCACAAACAACACCAAAACAACAGATAAGAGCAGATGAAAGTCGCAAAATCTACAAATTGTCAAGGCCAATGGGGAACTTCAAGACTCACCCAAAACCAAAAACTTTTGATCAATAGATCCCTGGTAACTGGCAAAATCAAGCAGTGCAAAAATAGTTGCGAAAGGTGGTGGAACATGGATGGCAATCCATGTTCCCCAAACCCTAAAATTAAAAAAATTTGCACAGAAGGTAGCCCACAGGCCCAGGAACAACCTCCCCTAGTTGGAATTGCAAAATGCTTCCCAACATGGATTGCGATCCATGTACCTTTTTGCTAAAATCACGGCAGGAGTGATTCCGACTAGCTGGGGGGTGCAAAATTATGACTAACCATACAGAAATAGTCACAAAAAGGGCTTTTAAAATCATCAAATCCTCATGGTTGGGTACTTTCAATCTGCAAATGGTCTTTTGGCAGTAATCAATGGAAAGATGGTCAGTTTCCAACAAAATCTCATGGGTTAGGATTAGGAGAAGAGTATGAAGCTACCAGGACAGAGCAGCAAATGGAGCTTTTTAGGACTCTATTCCAAAACCAGCTGAAACCAAAGGAAGTCCAAAAGCAAGTGGAAGACAATCATCAAAGAGATGTAGCTTAAAGATTTAATTAGCACAAGAGTACGTGCAAAATTGAGCAAATTTCTGGGACCCATTTCACCTTTCAGATAGATTTAGATATTGATGAAAATTGGTGGGAAGCTAAGGAAGGTTGTGATTTTCAGACACAAATCATCCAGAATCAAGGCAACAACAAATGTCAGTCAAAGGAAGTGCAAAACCACAAATGGAGAGTAGAAAAACAAGTACAATGAATTGAAATGAGCTTTGAAGGAAGTTTGGACAACAGAATAATTGGAAACCGAAGAGGAATCAAACAATGATAAGTTTGATGCACCTTTCCACTACAAGAAGTACACTATTCAAGATAGAAAAATTGTGGTGCAGAAACCCAAACAGGACCCAAACGAGCCTGGAACTTCATATGATGGGCCTGAAAAAGCCAAATGCATAAACTTAGTAGAACCAAGCGAGGAACCTAAACTGACATACATTGCCACAGACCTCACTGACAAAGAAGAGGGGCTTCTGATAGATACACTCAGACGGTATAAAGATATGTTTGCTTGGTCATAGAAAGACCTAAATGAAATAGATCCAGAGATCTATCAACACACGATACCCCTAAAAAATGATGCCAGACCACGCAGACAACTTCCTTATACATACAATGAGACTTTTTCCAAGAGAATTGTTGGTGTTTGAAAGTGCTTGGAATTGCTTGGAAGTGCTTCCAGGTGCTCAATTTGTCCACTTGCAGCACTTTGAAAGGCATTTGCTAGCACTTGGAAGCTCTTTTAAGCACTTTGAAGCACTTTCAAGCACTTCAGGGTCTTAAAAGTGGTTAAAAGTGCCTCAAAGTGCTCTGAAGTGATTGTTGCAAAATAAACTTTTAAGCACTTTGAAGCACCTTCAAGCACTTTAAGGACTTTGCAAGTGGTTGAAAGTGCTTCAAAGTGCTTTAATATCCTTGCAGGTGGTTCAAAGTGCTTGCAAGTGCATAAAAGTTAGGCACTTTTTAGCACTTGCTGGCATCTGTAGGTGTTTAACACTAGGTTGGTAATGGGACACTTTTATGTCCTTGGACACTTTATGTCCTGGGACACTTTATGTCCTGGGACACTTTTATGTCCTTGGACACTTTATGTCCTGGGACACTTTTATGTCCTGTTAAGTGACCATTTTCCTTGAATTATGTCAAGAGTTTCAAAATGGATTTTGAGGTGCTATCTATCTAGAAAGTTGTCTCATGAGCTGAAAAAAACTCGAAAGGTTTTTGGAATATCAATTACATCTTTATCATTGTCCTTGCACAACATTTCACAACCTAAACTGTGTGAAAAAATGGGTCCTGTTTTTGGCTTTTTTCAACTTTTTGCAACTATACCACTCTAGAATTCATGTTTGTGAGGTCTATAATGCTAGAGAACTATCTTTAGTAGTCCTCAACATGTCTTGATGCTTCTAGGGAGAAATAAATATTAAAGTTGTAAGTTATGACCAAATTATAAAAAATGTCAAATCCTGTTTTTTAGCCAATTTTAGCTCTTCTATGATTTTTTTGGTGGATTTCATGATATCCAAATGCATTTTTGATTTTCTATGTCACATATTGTAACATAAAGGTAACATTCCTTGAGTTTTGGGGCACCTAATACCCTATTTTTCATAGTACACAACGATGGTTGATTTTTTCAATTATAGAAGAAAACGAAACATTATAGTATATCAAGTATAGCTTTTTCAATATTGTTAGTTTCTTGTGACAACTACATGCATTTTGTAGGTAGTAACCATATCTAGTAATAAGGATCAAATTTGGCTAGATATTGAATAGTTTCTATGGGATTCTACAACTCATAATGTTGAACCCAGTTTTTTCATGTTTGTTGTATTTAACACTTCATCTTTGTCCCCAAGATTCCCCTTGGTAAGAGATGTATTATTCTTTTGACATGATCCATGGCTCCTTATGAACATAAAGGACAATAGGGAACTAAGAAAACATGCATATATTATTTGTATTGAGCGTGGCTATAGAAACTTTGATGATAAGTTTGCAGAATGGTAAAAATTTAACTTTTTTGTACCTATTTATTTTGGAAAAACAAAAAATAATGAGTGAGAAGCAATCCATTGAAGTTAACTAGCGAATTTATCTCAAGTCCTACAAAAATCCCTAATCTTATTTTTATGCAACAAAACGTAAGAAATGACCGTTTTGATGAAAATTCACTGGTCCATCAACTTTGGAGGCTTGGTGTGACCAAAAGATGAGAAATTTTACAAGTTTCTTATTTTTTCCTTGTTTAGTAGGCCTTGAACTATAACCTCATGAAAGGATTTTACAAAATGAGTGGATCTACTATGGTTTTGGAGGTTTTTTTCAAAACCCTGAAAGGACACTTTTATGTCCTGTTAGGTTACCAACCTAGTGTTAAAAGTACTTGGAAGTGCTTCCGTGTGCTCAATCTGTCCACTTGCATCACTTCAAAAGGAACTTGATAGCACTTTGAAGCTCTTTTAGCACTTTGAAGCACTTTCAACTACCTGCAAACTCTTGCAAGTGCTTGCAGAGTCTTAAAATTGCTTCAAAGTGCTTTAAAGTGGTTAGAAGTGCTCTGAAGTGATTGCAATCACTTTGAAAGCATTTTGAAGCAATTTTAACCACTTTGAATCTTCTTCAAGCACTTACAAGAGTTTGCGAGTGGTTGAAAGTTCTTCAAAGTGCTTTAATGTGCCAAATGGAGGTTCAAAGTGCTTGCAAGTGCATAAAAGTTAAGCACTTTTTAGCACTTGCATGCATTTTTAGGTGTTTAAAAGTGCTTGCAGGTGGTTAAGGTGTTTGCAAGTGCTAAATAGTCAAACATTTTTTAGCACTTGCCAGAACTTTTAACCACTTTTGTGCTTGCAGTATTTCCATATGTTTGCATGTGCTAAAAAGAGCATGTAGGTGGCTGAAAGTGCTTAAAAGGTGACCACACTCAACCACTACTAGCACTTTATACTCTTTAAAGACAAAGAAGACTGGAGTACCTGCATGGCTGACACCTCCCCCTTCATCCTTGCAGCATCATTGAATCCAAAGGACTTGGAGAGTACCCTTGTAAGGGCTTCGATTTCAACCTCCTTTTTGGCAATCGCAACTACGTTTTTTGTTGGAGAGGCTTTCAGTTTCTCCACCTGCGCAGTGATGGGTGCACAAGCTGAGGAGGTACCTTCGTTGCACAACCATAAGTCCCGCTTTCAGCCAGGACTATCTTTGCAGACTTCACCTTCTCTTCTGCTTTCACTCCCTGTTGCTCAAGGTCATCGGCAAGATTATCCACCCATGCTATGTAGAGGGGCTGAGAGGTTGTCCACATGTGTTGTAGAGGGTGGCTGGACACCACAGGACCGTCCACAATATTCTCTATCAGTCCTTCAAATGTGGGGGCTTCCTTCATGCCGTAATCGGACATGAACTTTTGTATTTTTCAATTGAGCCCCCCTTTCTAACTCTTGACATTCTCTAATACTTGATCCCCAACCAAAGCCCATGTAATCTTATGGCTGTCGGGGTCTGCTTTGGCAGCATTGCAGTATTCAAATGCAAACCCCCTTGCAAACCTCGTCGTGAGCTCGCCATTGGAGGGGGCAGCCTGGTAGACCTTCTGATACAGAAGCATGCATGCATCGTAAAGGTGGTCATGCACCTGGTGGAGGAAGATCTTACTCTTCTTCTTCTCTATCACCTTGAACACTATTGACCACTGTTCAAGTGGCAAGTCCTTGTATGTTAAATCCTTGGGCAGCTTGCCCTCCATGCTCAATCCATATTCCTCATGCAACTGTAATGCAGAATAGCAAAACCTAGAAAGTACCAGATACTCCACCGATGCTGCAAGCAAAGTCGTGGAGAAAAATGATTTGCAACCAATGTGAAAAAAAAGGATTTCTGGCCATGCATTTCCATGAGGTGCATAGACATGAGGCGATGTAGAACTCACCTTTTTGAGCATATTTTTCAACCGACAACATGTATTTGGAGAGGAAAGTTTTGGCGGTCGTGTTTGTTGCTGGGGTATGCAACATCGTGTTGGTTCCCTGGGACTACCGTGTCATGGTTGTTGAAGGCATCTGATGTGTCGCATGTGTTAGGAGGGTCTGCTGTGTGGTGGTTGTTGCAGGGGTCTACTATGCTTTGGTGTTTGATGCAAGGGGCACCTGCTGTATCAATTTTGTGCTCTGAGTCGGGTTTTTGCACTTCCTGGAGGGAGTTTTCTTCTTGGGAGTCATCTCTGCAGAGGGTGTTACTGCAGCCTTTATGCTTCCGTGCCGAGGAAAATGGGGGTAGAGCTCCACCAGGGATATGGCAGAGCACGACGAGTGTAATGGGGGGCAGAGCGCGACGGCTACAACATGCAATGGGGGGAGCACGAGCTATGGGAGCAGAGAGAGCACACAGGTACATTCTGAGTGACAAACTAGTTGCGTGAGAGGAAAGGAGAAAGAGGACAAAGGCCATGATGACTGTAGGTTTGAAAAAAGGGGACCCAATCCATCCCATAATGGCTCGCATGCATTTAGATTATAGGTACATAAATTATATTACATGCAAATTTAGAATTTCCCTCTCCCTCTTTTCCCAAATTTGAAAAACGTTTAAAGTCCCTCCAACTAGGTGCTATTGGTGGTACCACCAAAGGTGCAAAAAGTGGTACCACCTAAACATGCTATCAGCCATCTATCATTCACTTATTGTGGAGAGCCAACCTGCTACCAAGAGGCTATTCAGATGGAAGATAGCATGAAGTGGGAGTAGGCTATGAAACTAGAATACAATTTGATTGTGGCATATGAGACCAGGGAACTAACAAAATTTCCAGAGTGCAAGCAAGCCTTGCCCTAGCTACAAATGGTTGTATAAGAAGAAATAAATGGTAGAAGATCCTGAGCCTAAGTATAAGGCTAGATTGGTAGCTAAGAGCTTCAAGTAGAAGAAAGGTGTGGATTTTAATGAGATTTTCTCATAGTAATCAAAACTCGGGGGGTGCACAAGTAATCACGTTAATGTATAACGTGAGTTCGAAAGGAGGGGTTTTAAAATGAAAAAAAATTAGACAATTTAACAGAGATACATTAAAATAAGGGGTTTTTATATTCAATTTTGAAAAAATTCATAAAATAAGAGGTCATTTTATTCATTTAGACATGTTAAAAGAGGGGTTTTTTAATACCCTGTGAACGCACGTTATATAGTGGGGTACTGAACGGTGAACCCCCCGAGAGTCAAAATGACTACATTATGTATTATGCTTAGACTAGTAGCCACTCAGGACATTGAACTTGTACAAATGGATGTGAAGACCGTGTTTCTTCACAAGGATTGAGAAGAGGCTATTTACATGAAGCAACCAAAGGGCTGGGAGATTAAACCAAAGAAGTCTAGCAGGGCGGAACTAGTGTGTAGACTACAACATTTATTGCATAGGCTTAGGCAAGGCTCAAGAAAGTTTTACCGAAAATTTGACAAGTACATGCAGTCCCAAGTACATGTAGTCCCAAGCTTATGTGACCAACAAAGAGATTGCAAAAGTCATTGTATTGGCTTAAGCAAGGCTGAACGAAGTGGTACTAGAAATTTGACAAGTACATGCAGCTGTCCCAAGCTTATGTGACCAACCAAGAAGGCCATTGCTTGTATACATGGAAGCTGAACAATGGTTCACTAATCATATTGATACTTTATGTTAATGATATGCTCATTGTGCGAAGAAGTATAAGTGTCATATAGCTTGTAATGGCTACATCCAAGTCAACCTCTTTTTGATCACAGAGTCAAAAAAGCGAGGTTCAAGGGGAGACTGCTTGACTGTATTGCCCGAGCAGCAGGACCAATGTGGACACATAAGCCACACACTATAAGTAAGCATCCAAGAATGAGGAGCACTCATTCTCTCATAGGCAGGGTGGTGAGCATAACAACCTGACCCTCTTGGGTAGGTTGCGGCCTGTAATAACAACATCAGAGACTGTCTCGATTTTGGGGTGGTTGGGTGTGTGAAGCGGGCCCGGTAAACCTTAGTTGTTAATCTTTATTATTATCTAGAGTAATGTCTGGATAAACGTGTCTGGTTGAGCATGCAAGAAGAAGCTTTAGCACACAGAGAGCCTGTTGGTTGAGCATGCAAGAAGAAGATTTAGCACACAGAGATTCACACACAGAGCTACACAAAGAGATGTATACACGCTCATACTCTTGCTCACCCTCTTTCTCCTGCTCTCTAGCCTTCGTCATTAAGCCGCCCCCACCGCTTACGCCATCACACAAGCTTGAAGATAACGGAGCTTTTGAAGAAAGAAAATGGAGGTTGCAGCAGGAAAGAAGAGAAGCTCATTCCCACTGCATAGCTGCAAGAGAGGAGAAGCGTAGAAAAGAGAATTTCCAACAAAGGAAGAAGCTTGGGGGGCGAGTATGTGAAGCAGCAAAAGCTGGACAACCAACCTTGAGATGCTCAAGAGAAGCAAGGAAAAGTTGTTGGAGCACGTCATTGGAGAGGAAGAGGTTGAAGAAGGCCGTCAGCCAAGAGAAGAAGGGGAGGAGGAGAGGCAGAGAGAGGGAATCTGACCAATGGGAGGAAGACAAGCCAAAAATGCCACTTGTGAGGAGGAGAAGAAGGGGAGCAAGGAAGAGAGCAGGCATCTCGGCCCAACTCCATTGTAGCAGCTCTAGGCCCGCCACTTGCCGCCCCTACCACCGCCTCCACCTAGCAACTCATTGCCTCCAGCCCCTCCTACTGTCTCCACCTAGCAACTCGTGCGGCCTCTCGCCTACCCCTACAGCGCCCCTCCTGCTTGTTTGTATCCGCAACTAAGTATGCCACCTATCGCCCGGCGAGCTCCGCCAACTACCCCTCTCGACGCCACTTGTAGACGCCACCACCGTTTTGGGCTAATCAGCACCCTCCCTGCTTGTTGATTCCCTACACTCTGCTCGTCTCCTGCTCGTTGAATTGCCCCCTAAAATCATGCAGCCAGATTTTCTCTTTCCAATTTGGCTTCAAGCAGCTGTTCCCACACAATAGCCTGCCTCAATTTCTTTTGCTTGGGCATTCAGGTCAACACAGAGCAATTGGATCAGAGTGAGACTTAGACAAGGCAACCACACAACTTGCAAGGAAGCATGTAGATGCTTTGCATCCACCATTAGTGCAACCAAATGCCGTGACACCGGTGTGCATCGACAAACTTCTCAACATCCTTCTAGGCCTAAAGAAAGGGGGGCTGATTATCTCTTGCTCTCATTTAGTGTACTTGAAAGCTCCTATAAATTTGTTTATTCTTTTCTATTTTTCTTTTTGCAAATAATTAAAAATACAAAAAATATGTCTGCCCATTGTAGTGTGTCATTGTCACCCTCTAGCCCTCTAGGTTTCTTGAGCTTGTTGTTATCGATTGCGAAATCAATCCTAACCAAGCTATCTAGCCATAGATGCCAAATCCTTTCTTGATCTAGAGTGCATTCACTAATCACGTCATGTGATCTGCCAATGCTCTCCATGGATGTAGACCCTGCCATTGGACCTAGCACACTTGTACATGCCGCCAACCCTGATGACCCAATTTTGGACAATGAGCCAAATTTTATGGAGATCAACATTGCTGAGTGGGATGACAAGGAACCCTTGGATGATGATGATGAGGACTATGAATGGCTAATCCTACCGATATCCTTACAGATCCGAGCTCTCTATATAATGGGATATTCAATTATTTAAATGCAAAGTTGACCACCTTAGAACAAGTATAGGTTAATTTAGTCACAATGCTAAAGATCATGTCCACACATCTAGATGCGTTGACAACGACTTCAGTTGCATATCCTCTTTCTCATAGTAGGATGACATATGTGGCATGAGTGAGTGTAGCCTCATCCGTGGCTACGGGAGTCTAGGCGGATACGCCTGTGCGGCCATTCGTAGAGATAGTCTTGGCTCTACTCAAGGATTTCAAATTGCCTAGTTTTGGAGGCGAGGAGAGGGAAAAGAACAAAGATTCTCTGAACATGCTCTTAGCAAAATGGTCGGTAGATATTCATGCGTTGTGGATGTAGCATAGCAGTGTGCAACCCATAGAGGCTAGTTTCTTATTGATTGGCAAGGTGTACAAGTGGTGGATGAGTTTGACCACTCGCCTTGCCACTTGGGTAGAGTTCAAAACTATGTTTCAAAAGAAATTCTTACCAGGAGAGAAACTAGGAGCTATGCGACAAGTGCTCTATGCAAAACAAGTCCTTAACTTAGTGCATCTCATACTACGAAGAGATAGTACTCAAGTTAAAGCAAATTGATGTATTCTAGGTTTTGTAAGGCTTCAAGAGGGGCCTCACAAATGACTATTGTGATTTTTAAATCCAACGGAGACTAAAATTAATATTTTTATGTTTAGGTCATCTTAAAAAGCACATTGCTTTCCAAAACCGTTGAAAAGCACGAAAAGATAAAAATAGCGTAAAAAACAAAAAATAGGTAAAATTTTTAAAAATCGAACCACGGGTTTTTTTCGTCCACTAGAATAAGAAAGCGGACTTGTTTTTCACTAAAACGCACTAAAAATCATGAAAAGCTAAAAATAGCATGAAAAGCACTCAAAAAGCAGATTTTTATAAAATTGAACCATAGCTTCCTTGGAACACGTATATCAAGGATCCGACCTTGCTTTTCGCAAAAAAACATCTAAAAGCATAAAAAACATGAAAAAGCAAAAAATAGCATATTCTTTCAAAACGGAACCAAACGTCCATTTAATCTACCGAAACATGAAAACGGCCTTGCTTTTTACTTTAGAACCTTCCAATACTGTCAATTAAGCATGGAAAAATAGATATTGAAAGCTAATTTTTTTATTTTTAAAAGATATCCAAAAATTAGGGATCTTACAGGCATGGATCTAACAAGGTTGTTTTGGTAGTTTTGGTTATGTTTGAAATTTTTATTTTTGTCTTGGGTGTATTTATAATAATTTTGGTACTAACTGGAAGATTTTGGTACTAATTGATAGCTCATGGTTCTGAATTGGTTCAATTTGTAGTAGTTCATGGTTGTCTTCTATCATTGATGACCTGGTAGTTTTGGTATCGATATTTCTAGGTAGTTATGATAGCTTTTGTTAACGTTGTTTGGTGGTTGTTAGGGTTTTGATTTCCCTAGTTATGTTTCAACTACTAACTAGTATCTCATGGTTCTGATTTGGTTCTATTTTTGGTAGTTCATGGTTATCTTCTGTCATTGATGACTTTGTAGTTTTGGTAGTTTTTTGGTACTACTTGTTAGTATGATGTCTTGAGGATTGCTTGCTAGCTTTTGGTACTAATTGGTAGCTTTTGGTACTAATGTGGTTCCCCCTTTGGTGTTGTTTGGCAACATGCTGAGTATGATATGTTGGAGGCAACATGGAAGGAAGCACAATACCACACCCTCTTTGTGAAGCAGATGATTGCTGATTTAGGATTTGGAAGAGATTCATGTTATATCCTAGGCCTCAGGTTTTTGATTTGGTGGGTATGATCCACGTGTTTGGTGTGTGTGTGTTGCAATGTCGGAGTCCGCAGGGATTGTTCAAACGTTTATGCTTGAGTGCCGACATCAATGTCACCCCCTTTACTTCAGTGCTTTGCTACAAAGTAGGGATCATTGTGCCAAACCTAGTTGTACTATGGTGATCCTCAAGGTGGGAAAGTCCTGGGTCACTGGGCATCATGTTGTGAAGAGTAAGTATGTGTGTGTTCTAAAAATTATATGCTTTCCTGCACTGAATGTGAGGTTGTTTGTAAGTACATGCTGTCTTTTTACTATTTTTTAAGAGGAGGAGGATGATGCAGTGGCTTGGCCTAGTTGAAGAAATAAAGAGGCGGTCAAGGATGGATAGGGTGGCACAAAGTTTCCTGGAAGTCGTATAGGGGAGGAGGATGAGGATGAGGATATTAAAGAGATAGGGGATGTTCTTCATGATTTAAAGTATTGGTAGCGTGGAAGGGAAGGAGACTGAGAAGGGAAAACACTGTGATACCAGGGGGGGACAGGAAGGAGATGGTGACTACGAGGACAAGGGTATTAAGGAGAATAAATACAATGTGGGAGGTAAAGTCCCTCAAGAAGTGGAGTTGTATGCTACCGGACAATATGGTGTTGACACAAACTCTGAAGATCATATCACTAGCAAGATGAGAATAGGCAAGGGGAAGGTGCAGCAGACAAGAAGGGAGTGGAAGAACCTAAAGGGGCATGGGAAAAGACCAAGCATGGGGTGGAAGCCAAGGAGGATGAGGGGGAGGCAAAGAAGGGGTTGGAAGCCAACAAGGGGGATGAGGGGGAGGACAAGATGGGGGTGGATGCCAAGGAGTTATGCATGTATGTAGGCACTAAGTACAGGAGCATAACATCCGAAGGTTAGACGCTTCCTCTTGGGTATAGTCCTTTTTAATCGTGGTGTTGCGGTCATTGATCCACTCATGCATGGATTACCGCAACGTACCTTTGGTTTTACCACGATTGAGACTGCGATGATATCTAAGAGGTGCAGTTGACCTTTGGCACTACTAGCCTCTACTTAGGTCTACTAGTATGTATATGTATCTACGTGTTTGTGTGGTAATATACTTGTGTACGTATTTATAGATGAGTGAGTAGGGTGGAAAGATTAATCTTATATTGATCTTTGTAATGTAGATGTCAGACGACAGACCAACTGGTGAGGAGCAGTCATTGGCTCTTCTTTTGGTTGGTTCACATCTCCGACAGTGGACCCGAGTCTTGAGTCGGTGAGAACAAGCAAAGAAATAAATAATGTTTCTACATAGTTAACCATAAACCATGAGTGTCATAGGTTTTTTTTTTGTTATTTGCTGGCATGGCCATCCTACACCTACCCTTCTCAAATTCCTTCACCGGTCGTAGATCCCGACTTACAACGGGCTATCTCTTTATGAGAGCAGTACCTCCGTTTGACGGAGGATTTTTCGGCCGCTACACTCCGCAGCAGCTTGCTACCTACAGCATTTCTCCGCAAACTACACCATGGGGGAGTCAGGGAGGGACTCCTTACCTATAGAGCCTCGCACCGAAGGCACCTCCCTCTACTCTCCCTTCCTATCGTCCTACTCCTATTCCATCACAGGATCCTACTCCCCTTGCATCGCACGGTCCTGAGTCCCATGGCATCACAGGATCCTACGCCACTCCATTCCACTCCGGCTTCACCAGAACATCATCGACGGAATTCCTCTGGCAGTGCGCGTCAACGCTCGTCTCAGGGAAGCGAGCACCGTGAGAGACGAAGCAACGGCGGATCTTGTGGTTTCGCTTGTTTTGGTAGTGGTGGAGGAACGGAGTCCCCACTTTCTGAGCATGCCACCCCTGACGCAGAGGACGGGGATATTGACGCACCCGTGCTAGACACGCATGGGTGCTACTTATACAGGTCTTAAATATGGCGGGGAGGTTGATTTCGGCACAACACAGGGCAGGGCATTTCGACGCCATCTCCAAATTCTTATACATTCAACGTATAAGAATTGTTTTATAAAGTTCAGAGACCAACTGCCCGATCATGCACGGTACATTGAGGACGCTCTGTTAGCTAGATTTCCAAACCCCCCCGATCAACATTTTTCACAACAATGGTTGGAGGGCTACATAAAGACATTTCTAAAAAACAAACAGTCCAGTGTGCGGTGCGCAGTAGCCAACCAGGTCAGAGATCCAGACAAGAGTTACCGCGGTGGCAACATGGCAGACGAGGAGTGGGAGTGGGCAATTCAAGAGAAGAGCGATCAAGCTGCGACGGGCTCATCATACAGACAACAACACGAGGCCTGCACAAGACAAACTCCCACGCACTATGGCTCAGGAGGCAAGGGAGCTTGGAAGGATAAATATGTAAGATTATTTGAATTATAACGTCGATCGGCGATTATAAAGATTGTAGCTGATAATTTGGTATTGTTATTGCTAACTTAGGAAAATGTCACTCTCTCTCGACCAACCAGAGGGATAGTCAAGTATCGGGAGCAACATACAGAATTTGATACTTGACGAACGGTTGTTTGAAAACAACCACATCTCTCGTGAGCAATTCGACTTGGCGGTTGGACCACTACAAGCGGTAAGTTGAAACAAGTAATTTTATATTAATTGTTTTGAACTATGTATAATTGTTTAATTTGGTTTGGGTTTATGTAGAGTCAAAGTGATCCAACATACGTGCCTCTGAATGACGAAGAGGATTAGATAAAAAAATGTTTTGTCAAAAATTTTGTAAAGTCCCAATGTGGCACAATGCAACTGTTTACTTTTATTATAACTTTTTTAAATAGTTGATCTTCTACATTTTTAATTATCAAGGTAAAGTAAATTCATTTGGGTGCCCCAAATGAGCACCTTTATACCTGCACAAAACAATAAGACATCAATTGTTTTTTGGTATTTTTTATACTCTTCCAAAAAACAATTGATGTCTTATTGTTTTATGCAGGTCAAAAATAAAGGTGCTCATTTGGGCCACCCAAATTTGGGTGGCCAAAATGAGCACCTTTAGTTTTGAATTGGCGTTTAGCGGTAATATGCGCGATAATCACAGCGGCAAAGGTCGCGGTAATAGCAGTGGGTATATTGCAACGACTATTACCACGCTTATTGTTGATAAACCACTACCACGTTCATAGCCGCGGTTATTGCCGCTCCCGCAAATTTTTCTCTCTCATTTTTCCTTTGTTTTTCCGCGGCAATGTTAGCGGTTATAGACAACTCCTCTTATAATGTGACCTATAAAATAGAAGCTCAAAGTGAGTAACATTGGTATAACTAATGCTACAAGCAAATAAGAATAAATAAGGTACATGTCACTCACCTGCTCACAATTGCGCGATAAAACTAAATTTCCATACCTCCATGTGTGATACACACTAGAGTCCACCACGTAGAGGCCTTCTCATGTCATCTAGACACATTTGCAAACCACTTGCACTCGAAGATGAAGGTATGAAAGGTTCTAAAATTAACCTTTAGTATCCTTTCAATAGTTCCGCAGTACCAGGCTTCATCACTGTCTGTGTCAAAGTTGCCCATGATGGCACAATCCATGGTGATTCTACGATCGTTAATGTGGCACATATGAAAGTGACGACCCTATGACCACATAGAGTTCAAGGAAAGGCACTACAAAATAGAAAAATATATTAATTTATCAAATACATATTAAAGATAATTTCAAGAAATAGTGTTACAATATGGTTTAGGTATATGAGTACTCTACCTTTGGTACACAGCCTCGTGCATACTCCCATTCTTTGCTAGTGATGTATTCTCCACGCGCTTTTGCCTTGGTCATTCTCTCATGAATCCACTCTGCACGAATGAGATCTTGGAAACATGCAAGGTGTCTAGGCACTGGGGGTGCACTCCTTTCTCCATGTGCTTGTTTCCATGCTTCCCTCTCTTGCAAACGCGTTGCCTTTGCCACTGTCCACAAGTCCACCTACTTGGTCATAATCTTTGCATTGAGAATATAAAAGTTATTGACCACTTGGGATAGATTCATATCCATGTTAAGTAGTTTTTCCTTTACACTTGGCAAGCGTGAAGTCATCCTTGCATCTTCCTCGTCTGACCACATGCGAGGCATTGAAGGATCAACTTGTGCCAAATAATCTGATAGGTAAACAAATGCCTCTTGAACGATCCACCCTTCGGGGAAAATAAAAGAAGTCTTTTTGAAAAATCTTCCTAATTTGCCTTTCTCAATTGAGTTGGTAGTAAATTCAGACTTTAGTTAGATAACAATAGGTCTTGCCATCCAACACCAAATACTTATCCTCAACTGCCTCTTCAAACTCTTTGAATTCCTCTGACAAGAAGTCCTTCGATTTGTCTAGCATAAGTGCAAGATCAAATGAAGGATTAAATATTTCATATGCCTTTGAGTACACTTCCATGTCACCACCATCCATGAGAGCAACCAAGAGCTTCTCATTTGGGCTCTCCTCTAAAATCTCTTCACGACCTTCACCAATAAGACTCATGTTTTGGTTGAAAAGATTGGTACCAAACTTCAAAACTTAACGACGCGAAACAAGCCTGAAGGAGACTGCAATTCTATCCTAGGGCGTGAAAAAGTAAGACTCAAATGACGCAATAGAGGTACGAGGCAGATTTTGCAAACACCACCTATCGCGTCGTACAGGAGGTTTAGGACGTGAAAAAGTAATACCCGAACGGCACGATAGAGGTACAAGGCAGATTCTGCAAACACCGCCTATCCCATCGCGCAAGACTAGAGGGAATGGCGGATGGACAAGGAGGGAGAGTAGTGGAATGGAGTTGAGGTGAGGAAATGAGAGTGCTTTGAATGCTTTGAAAAGGTTAGAGGATGTATAAAGGATAGAGAGTGCTTTGAAGGAGTTAGGATTAACAATGCCATTGTATTCAGGTCAAAGTCCTTCGCGTTGTGCGGTCGAAACAAGTATTATGGCACTAAAACTGGTTATAAGAGTCGTTTGAGTGTGTATAATTGCGCCATAAAGGATTTCCATAGGGTGATCAAAGGTAAAGAAAATGGCAAGCGTCAAGCGTATATAGGGGGTCCAAAAATGACCGTTTGTGACACGTATCACTCATGCACATGTGTCATGTGGCATAACTCCAACGGATACTGTACGGATGGTCGGGGGTATGAAAGGGTGATGTCATGTGTTCATTTCTCACCTCTCTCAAACAACCGGGTCGCGTCATTTCTTCCTTCCATCATCCTCCACCATCACGTTTTGATGCAACACTATTGTGATGATTTACCCGCACGATGCGATTAAGCATAATTTGGTAAGATGAAAGCAAGTCCTATTGCTTTGTTTGGACAATTTTATACAAAATGGTTACATTTTTTCCATCTACCCGCACGACGTGATAGCGAAGAGTTTGAAACTTTAGATACACCTCCTATCGTGTTCTTTGGGCAACTTTTCTCAAAGTGATTATTTTCTTCTCATCTGCCCGCACGACGCGATAGTGAGTAGTTTTAAACTTTGGAAACACCTCCTATCGCATCCTTTGGGAAATTTTTCTCAAAGTGATTAATTTCTTCTCATCTACCCACATGGTGCGATAGTGAGTAGTTTTAAACTTTGGAAACACCTCCTATCGCACGCGTGTTGTTCAGATAATTTTGAAGCATGTGACACTTTCATCCAATCTTCCCCCACGATGCGATAGCGTATCTTTTGGAAAGTCTCAAGAACCTCCTATCATGTTCTTTGGAAATATTTTGTGGCAAAGACAAAGCAAGTCCCTTTTCGACTATCATATGGCAAGGACAAATCAAACTGCAAGAAAATTTTACCAAGCTTTGAGGGATTCAGAGAAAGATGATGACAACCAACAAGAATCAGTCAATCTAGAGGTTGGGAAGATAGAAGAAGAGAAACCACTTACACAACCTCGTCAAAGGCCTACTGCTAGGAAGAGAATGAATTATCAAGTCAAATCTCTAAAGGAGATAAGGAAAGCACAGAAATCTACTTGTCTCCTTATTCCAAGGCTACCCTTCATGAGAGTTGTCAAAGAAATATTGGATAGATTGGTGAGCATCATGAAAAGAAAAACTTTTGTTTCAGTGTGGCAATGTCAAGCCTTGATGTGCCTTCAAGAGGCTGCTAAGGATTTCCTAATAGACTTTATGAATGATAGCTACATTGCAACTACATTTGCTCACAGGGTCACACTGATGAGCAAAGATTTTGTGCTTGTGTGAAGGCTAAGGTACAAGTTTGATAAGGCTCTTGAGCCAATTCCTAGTGAGGATCTTAGGGCCTATCAAATTTTAAATATTCCCCCTTCTAGGTGTTGAAGGGTAAGTTCTAACTCCTAATAATTTTTAATATTATGTGGTATTCCTAGCTAATTGTTATTGTTCTGTAGAGGGCGTTGGAGTCTTATTATCTTCAATATTTTGAAGAAATATATTATATTTATGAATTCATTTCCAAGTATCCACGGGAGAAGTAAACTATAAGTATGAACTATGATCTATGCTTGATGGCCCATTGTTTTCTATTAGTAGCTTTTTGATTGATTTCTTCTTGCAGTGCTACCAAACTTATCATTGGTTACCTGAGTACCACAAATAAGGATCACAATATAAAAGGTTTCAAGTACTACAATAAAAAAGTGCCTTTACAAACAGACTCAACATCTTGTGGATGGAGGGTGCTTGCCAATGCATGGAGATATCTTGAATTGAGGGATTTTTTTTGGGGAGCGCTTTTTTGGAATCCGGCGAGCAGATTTCAAAAAGATTCTTTCTTTCTTCTTTTCTAAACTTTACTCTCTCTCTCTCTCTCTCTCTCTCTCTCTCTCTCTCTCTCTCTCTCTCTCTCTCTCTCTCTCTCTCTCTCTGATTTTTTCCTTGGTAAAAACATCTCGATCCCACATTGTTGTCACCATCGCTTTTGCTCCTTTTTTCTCTACCTTGATCCTCTCTCTCTCTCTCTCTCTCTCTCTCTCTCTAATCTCCCTCCTATGTCCTTCTTTTTCATCCCCCCTTTTCTCTATTTCTCTTGCACCCCCCCCCCCCCCCCTCCTATCTCCTTCTTCTCCATCCCCCCTTTCTCTGTTTCTCTTGCACCTCCATCCCCCTATCTTCTCCTCCTCCTCCTCCTCTCTCTCTCTCTCTCTCTCTCTCTCTCTCTCTCTCTCTCTAATCCCCTCCTATCTCCTTCTTTTCATTAAAAAAAATATATTTTTTAAAATTTTAAAATATTTTTTTTGCCACTTGGATTACGGGTGGCCGGTAGTCCACGTGGCCATGCCACTTGGACTAGAGAGAGAGAGAGAGAGAGAGAGAGAGAGAGAGAGAGAGAGAGAGAGAGAGAGAGAGAGAGAGAGAAGGGGGGAGGTGGAGGGAGAAGAGAGAGAAAAGGGGGAATGGAAGGAGAGAGAGAAAGAGAGAGCGGGGGGGTGCAGCTGCAAGAGAAAGAGAGAAAAGGGGGGAGGAGAAGGAAGGAGAGGAGAGAGAGAGAGAGAGAG
Source organism: Adiantum capillus-veneris (assembly GCF_014529385.1). Classification (NCBI taxonomy): domain Eukaryota; kingdom Viridiplantae; phylum Streptophyta; class Polypodiopsida; order Polypodiales; family Pteridaceae; genus Adiantum; species Adiantum capillus-veneris. The sequence goes on from NC_140937.1 coordinate 157,813,982, forward strand.
AGAGAGAGAGAGAGAGAGAGAGAGAGAGGGGGGGGGGTGGAGGGGCTTGTAGAGAGGGGAGAGAGATAAAATGGAGTATACATGTCCTTGTGTGTGTGTGTGTGTGTGTGTGTGAGAGAGAGAGAGAGAGAGAGAGAGAGAGAGAGAGAGGAAACTTTGCAAGAGATAGAGGAAGAGAGAGACCTTTATTGCTCAAGGAGCACTATTATTGATCGATGGAGAAGAAGAAGCTGGGATGGTAGCACGAGAGAGAACAAAGTTGAGAAGGGAGATAATATTTTTGGAATCCGCTCACTAGATTCCAAAAAGTGCTCACCGAAAAATGCTCGCCAAAAAATTACGTCCTCTTGAGTCAAGGTGCAGGATGACTACACTCACTGTAAGTGTGCATCTCATGTGCCATTGATTTTTTTTACTTCTTAACTCATGTTCTTTATTTTCTTTTTCTATTTGCTACAGTTCCATGAATATCTAGAGTCTTGAGTCACGTGGGTGAGAGAGAAGGCTGTTTCTATGGTTTGGAAAAGATCAATAAACCCAAATGATCCAAACTCTCCTATGGCACCAACTACAAATGAAATAGAGTCTCCTTTTCCACCAAACAAAGGTAGAGCCACAAAGGTTTTGGATGCAAATAAAAGGGATCAGAAGAAGAAGAGCCCTGCAAAGAAGATCCATACAAAGAAGATCCCTTCAAAGAGGAGCCATACAAGTAAGAGCCCTTCAAAGAGAAGCCATACAAAGACGAGTCCTTCAAAGAAGAGCCATGCCAAGAAGAGCGCTGCCAAGAGGAAGAGCCCCACCAAGAAGAAGAGCCTTGCAAAAAGAAAAGCAGATACAAAGGGCCATCCATTCCACTCACCATTAATATTCAAGGTTCAAAGCATCGTTGAGCTAAGAGGAGTAAGGGGGAGGCACCTAGCTCACCTTTCAAACTACCATTCATGTTGCCAAAGAAGGTTTCCAAGTCACCCAAGCCAACCACTCCTCAGGAGCCCAAAGCACCAACCCCTGCCAAGTCCCCTGTGCCAAGCCCTGAGGAGCCCAAGCCACAAACACCCCCTTCTGAACTCACTTCACTCTCTCCTAAACACAAAAGAAAAAGGGTCTCTGAGGATGCAAAATCCTCTTAGGCAAAAAGAAAAGCGGAGTTTCATGATTAATTACTCCACATAAGTTATGTACACTTTTGCTCATTTTGTCCATATGAGCATACAACCTTTGGTGGTTCATAATTTTGTACTAAAAAATTTTAATACCAACTATTTGATTTTTAATTGTGTATCATGGCGTCATGTAAATTTAAAACAACATAAATAATGATCACAACAAGGTAGAAAAGAAAAATATATTTGCAAAATGCAATGATTACAACATTGAACTTGTTTTTTCCAATTGAACTTGTTTTTTCAAGTCCTTGCAAGTGGCTTAAATACAACTCTTTTTGGGGGAAGACTTGTGATGAAAGAGGTTGAATTCTCCATCCTTGTGCTCACCACACTTCCATCCACTTTGAATCTATACTCAGGAGATGTTTCATCAAGAAACTCAAGAGATTCTCTAACATCCTGTAGTCTCCAATTTGTTGTTACTATAAGGATTCTATGCTCAGTGTGTGGATGGACTGTGACCTTCAGTTCAAACTCTGGACAATTTTCCTCAGAGTCGGGAGGAACAAAATTACCTAACTTGCTTCTCCATCTCCTATAGTCATAGCCCCGAACTAATGACTGATGACATAGTTGATATGAGATAGATGATAAATTTGGGCTTACTCTACAACTAATATTATCTCCAATATGGAAAGTTTCTCTGGTATTCCATCCATATCCAAGTAAATTATCCAGTTCAATCATAGAAAGTCTTCTATTAAGCCACATCATCTTTGTCCTCTACAAGTCCATTGCTTTGAAACATGCCATAAAGGCACGTACAGGCAAGAACCATTGAACTTTAATCCTTCTTGATATCGTGCCAAGAGAAATAGCTTTAAGGATGTCTTCTCTGATCTTGGATTTGAACCTTGAGATAGTACGTGCATCAGGGGCTTCCCAGTCAAGTGAACTTAACTGATGTAGGTCTCCATATGCACCTTCTCGTGATGGAACCTTGTATTCTGAAAAATACACAAACAAATCCATTGTTTTATAAAAATAAGGTGGCTTGTCAACATACATAGCATCGGCAATCCCTTTATGCGTTACTTTGAATGTCCCACTTAGGCTCTCCATAGGCTGCCATTCCACAGCTTTTGGAGGAAATATATCTGGATTGGAATCAAAAAATGAGAAAGAACAATGGGAGAATAAGAAATTAATTGTATCAAATAGATAAGGTTTCTTTTTTACTTACAGTAAGAATGCAGTGTGGGATGTTCGTCCAAGTCTAGCACCATATCCTTGGCCATGTACACATGTTGAACCTTAGCTAGCCAACCATTGTCGGTCACTTTGAAAGCAATAACATGACCTTTCCAATAGTTTTTTACTTTATCTTGTTTGGTTCTCTTCACTCTGTATACACCTTTGCATGAAGGAAGCACTGTTACCCAGTCATTCACATGAAAGGACATGGGTTCCAAAGACCATCCTCTCTAACATTATGAAAGTCACAAGAAGTTATGTTATGTGAAGGGCGATGTGCAGAAGATGCCATGGAATCTCAGAGATTAGAGAAGAAAATATAGAATACAGAGATGGAAAGACTTAAACCTCTCACAAAATAGAGGGAAAGTAAAAAAAGGTATACGTTTGAAAAAAGTAGATGATTTGTCATTAATGGTGTTGTTTTTAGAGCCTTCTCACATAGATTTCATATCTTTTGACAACGATTTTGTGAAATATAAAATAGAATAAAAGATGAGACTTCATTACTTTGGGCCGTAAATTTAATGAGTTTACTTGTCAAAAGCACCTAAATATAGCAGTTTTGGCCTTATGATCAAGACATTTATCCACTCTCCGTCAAAACAAGACCATCAAAACCCAAGATAGAGGTGACAAGAGTGCCATACTTTTTTATATGTGCCAAATGACTATTGGACTATTCCTTAATCCTTAGATTAACAAACAACCCTTTTCTATCCATTTTTGGCCCTAATGATGGATGTTGAATGAGACAGGCTGATGCAGGTGGGAGTGAGAAGAAGAGAAAGGACTTGATTGTGCAGTGAATGAAAAGTGCATCTTTTCTTAGCGTATTTTCAGCCCACCTCACAAGCTTTATCAATCACAACTTTGTCTTCCGCTAGCAAACCCAACAATTCAAGGATTGTTTGCTCAAGTTTCCTAGCACTGTCTTTGTATCAGTTATTGACTTTGCAGAGAATTATTCTTATGAAAATCAGAATGAGATCACCTTATTATTAAGAAAACTAAAAGAAAATTACAATCTCACTCCAAAAAATGAAACCCTAAACCTAAAATTACAAAAACACACCAAATGTTATTATTTGGTCATATTTTGATGGAATTCTCTACTTTGATCACTTTTTCGGCCAAAACCACGCGAAATGAGTATAAATTGCGATATTTTTGGGTTTTTTTGGTGATAATTACACACACCTAGGGAAATTCATATCACATATTTCCTATTTTGTTTGCTTGTCATGGCGTTTTACTCTTGAATAGCAAGAACTCCACACATTAACATTCAAGCACTTCAAAATTGTAAGGGCCTTCTCCTAGCCCTTATGCATCGGCAGTCTACTCAAGTACAACACTTGTGCGCATTACTTATGCAAGAAATGCAAAAGGTGGTGTTCAAAAGACGCTACACTTTTACATATCATATGCTAGGCATCATGATACATTGTTTGTACAACATTGTTTCATGCTTCATGACAAGTGGCTGAAACAACATGGACATTGTTTGAAGCACCATTGGGTGTGGTCAGATGGCACTGCTTCACAATTCAAAGCTCGTAGACCTTACTATTTTGTGTCCAGGTACTATCAGATAACAAGCTTGCACATGATGCATAACTTCTCAGCATCTGGCCATGGAAAAGGAGAGCATGATGGAGCAGGCTGTAGGGGTAGTCATCAAGAGAACCTTGATGCATGAGGAATTGAAACGAGATGGCTGGCCTATGAAGTGTGCGGCTTATGTGGTCAAATTTTCGAATGCAACTTTTCAGCCAAGAGAACAATCTCACAAGTCTAATACACAAAGAGTCTTCTGGCTAATGGCGTGGATGATGTGTAGCGCGATCTCTAGTGGGACTATGAGCGCATCGTGGGCTCTCGATCGTTTCATTGTGATAAGGGGTACTCAAAGGACAACCAGTGCATCGTATGTTTTTGAACACTTTCATGCTTTTGTGATCCATGTATGAGTGGGCTATGGAGAAGATGCAAAAATAGAATGCATATAGAAGAAAAGAAATATGTTTCCATCACCACTACCAAAGTCTCTAAATACAGGAAGGGATAACAAAGAGGATGATGATGGATATTCAAATTCTATGCCAGTGAGCCAAGTTTCTATCTTGCCACTGTATGAAGAATGCATTGAAATGTTATGTGGAATGATGTCCATTGGGGATAACTTTGCAGTGAAAGCATTTGAGTCTAAAGAGGACTTTCTACCTTATCAAATGCACGAAAGTGTTGTACCAGATAGTGAGAGCATAGAAGGATAAGTGGCATAACAAGATTGTTAGAGGCTGGAAGGTTGTTGAAGGCTTCTACTATGGCCAAGCAGAAGGAAAATTTGATACATATAGCCTATTGGATCAAACATCACCAATCATGATCTACTCACATCTTGTAAGGACCATATGTTTTCAGATGGAGCCTATTGCAGGAGTCCTTAATCAATTCAAGCTATCTACTGAAGTATATGAGAACGTATACAATAGTATGCCTTATGATGATGATGATGAGAGTGATGGTGTATCCATGTTACTTGAAACACAATTCCAGAACCCCTAAGTGGGAAAGTGAATGCTTTTTCTCCTAGGCAGAATACATCTTTTTCCTTTCATGATTTACTATTTTTCTTGCTATTCTTAACTTCCTCTGTTCAATATTTGAAATTGATGTACATTAATTGTCAAGCTCTGTACCAACTTGCCCCTATCCAATACCAAAATAATAATAACCAGCACCAAAAGGGAGCTAACGAGAACCAAAGTGATGACAAGTAGTACCAGAACTTTTACTGTAGAATCCCTTGCATAAGCTCATGTAGCAAAAGGGAGCTAATTAGTACCAAAGTGATGACAAGCACTACCAAAATTTGGTACTATAGAATTCTTTGCTTAAGTTCATGACGTACAAATACTATGAGAAATTGGTGCAAGACAATGGATCCAAGATGCAACTATATATTTGCAACAAATACAAGTGATGTGTGGTAGGGTCTCCAAAACTTGATAGACAACATGGCTCACTACCAGGATGAAGTGAACAATGCCAAATTCTTAAGAAAATTTGGTACTGGATAGCACCAAATTCGACTCTATTCTAGCACCAAATTTTCTACATTTTCACCATTGTATTAACACCAATGTCAGGGATTTTAAAAAATATGCTTTTGGACTTCAAACTACTAGACAACACAAGAAACGACACTAGAGATCAAGATCCCAAGACAATGTACCAAAAAAGTGGTTTTTCGTTATATAATATGCGACATGATACAAAATTTCACCAAGTACAACAGTTTAAGAATATCCTAGGTCAAGGGGATCAAATCTGTAAGAGTAACCCTGCATTTGTATGAAGTAATTAGCAACATACCTAGAAATATCATCCTCTATGTCAAAGATAGGGTTCTTGCGAGTGTGTGTTTTTGGGTACCGATCACATATCCATCCGAGAAACCACGGCAAAATGAGGCCTGCCAAGTAAAAAGGGTGCTCTTTTCCTACCACAATAGGGTAGTATGATTTGATTGCAAGACAATTCTCATAGTTATTTTTAAGTGACTTGTGTCTACAGTCATCCACCAATATTGTGTTGCTAGCAGCAAAAATCCTGGTGCCTTGCCCACATTGTCTGTAGGTTCCTTAGGAAAATAGGCTTGTCGCCCACCTCTTTGGGCACGTGCAGCACCTCTACCATACTCTGCCACCATGTCTCGCAGTATTCTTAGCAGAGTATATTTGCCATGCCAAAGAGGAGGTTAGAAGTATGTGTAACTTAGCCTCTAAAACTCTCAAGGCTTACATGAGCTACCTGCAAAATACTTCTACCTCACATGTTGGGGGAAGCAAGCATTCAACATATCTAGCACTTTTTTCCTTCTACATCAGGACCACAAAATTATCTTGTCTTTCTTTTGAGGAGTTAGTATGAACTCCTCACCATCTGACCTTACAAGAAAAATTAGCAACCTATTGAGACGATTCGTGGTTGGAGCTTCTTGTTCAAAACCCAAAGGCCTTTTGAAAGTTTGTTGCATCTTGTTAATAACACCCCATTAAGATCAAGCACAATCAGCCGCCCAATTTTAGCAGTCACATCAGTCGCGCAAGCGTTGTGTTTGTCGATGGCTCATCTAGCCATCAAGATTTTACTACAATACCAATAGTTCATATGAGTGGGGAAAAAAATAGACAGTGCAAACAAATAGTGCAATCATCGTATCATAAAAAGAAAGCTGGTATGACACCAAAAACTACCAAATTTGGTACTCAATAGTACCAAGTTTGGTATTGTATTGTGCAATACTTAGTTTGGAAATGAATAGTAACATTGGAACACACTTACAAGTTGAACACACCACAGTATTATAGAGAGAACAAGAGATAAAAGACAGAGGCCGAAAGTTGAATTGATTCGATGAAACAAAAAGCACATTATGCAAAATACATTTTCATGTTAGAAGGGCTACAGTTTGCATGCACAAGTCAACTAGTCACGGGCACGGTTGCGCTTCTTTATTTGCACACAAAAAAGCTCCGATAGGGTTGCCAAATCAGTAGGATCACCTGTCAGATTCTGTACAGCATCACCAGCTGTTGGATCCACACCCCCGTACGGTGCTGTCCACTTTTTCATCCTTTGCTGCCACTTCCTCCTTGGCATTCTCGGCCCTGTCCCTATTCATTTCTTTGCCTGCCTTTCCCCTTTCTTCCTATTCCCCTTTCTTGGCCTTTGACCATTTCCTTTTCTTGGCATCATCCACCCCTTTAATATGCTTTTGACCGGGTCATGTGAGCTGAAAATTGAGGAACTAAAGGCTGATTTGCAACAAGCTTTCGAGATCAAAATTCTTGGTCATTTGAGCTATTATCTTGGTATCCAGTTTGTTTCCATTGAGGGGGATATTATCATGCATCAAGAAAAATACATTGAGAAGCTGCTTCATCGTTTTGGTTTTGAGGATTTGCAAGTCCATTTCAACTCTTGTTGAGACAGGATTCAGGGTCTCAATTGAGGATTGTGATGATGCATTTAACACTTCTCTCTACCAACAAGCTGTGGGGTGCTTAATTTATGTATGCAACACTCGGCCAGACATACAATATGTTATTTCCCAGTTGAGCAGGTTTATGCATAGCCCCGGAACTAAGCATTGGCAAGCTGTGAAGCGTGTCTTTAGATACCTCAAAGGCACTATGAACTTTGGTCTCTTCTATGGTAGAGATAATCAGCCATGCTTGCATGCATTTACAGATAGTGATTGGGCTGGTTGTTATGATACACGAGTGTTCACTAGTGGCAATAGCTTTCTTCTTGGTGGATCATGCATATCATGGTTAAGTAAGAAGCAGCCAACTGTGGACATATCTAGTTGTGAGGCTGAGTACAGGGCCGCATTCACGGCTACGGTGGAGTGTGTATGGCTCAGACGTCTCTTGATGGATCTATGCATGAAGCCACATGAATCTACGACCATTTTCACTGACAGTCAGAGTACATGCATTGGCAGTTGTGAGGAATCCAGTGTTTCATGCTCTCACAAAACACATTGAGGTGCATTATCACTAAGTCAGAGAGCGGCTACATGCAGGAGATATTGATTTGGCGTATGTACCTACACAAGACAATGTGGCAGACTTGTTCACCAAAGCTCTTCCAAGGGAAAAGTTTGAAGCTTTTTGCAAAGCTTTAGGCTTGTTACCATGTGGGGGCTGATTTGTCACCTCCTTGTACATGTTCACATCATTCACTCCAAGGGGGTTTGTTACACTCACGTGTCCCTCGGGTAGTTTTGATGTGAACCGCTTCCCTATACACGGGCACTTTTTACTCTAGTGCTGGCTAGAGGTTTTTTCTCCGTGTAACCACATATACACACTATACGCACGTGTGGTGGTATGTTGTACTTAGAGAGACTCGTATCTTTCTCTCATACTCACACTTGAACTCTTCATAGCAAAGTGAGGGAGCTTCAAGCTGTCAAGTTTCTTGTTGTGTGTGTGTGTGCAGATCTACGGGTGTGTGTATGAGCGTCTATAGCTTCCCTCACCCAACAGCAGCTGCTTCATCCCGTTATTGCAAAACATAGATCAACATGTTTTACAAGTGGAACCCATTGCCTTCTACCTACACCCTCCAAGCTTGGGGATGGGTTGCGCTTCGCTTTCTCTCTCTTTCTCTCCCTCTTTCTTTCTCTACCTCTCTTCCTCCCTCTCTTTCTTTATCTACCTCTTTCCCTCTCTTTCTCTATCTCTCTTTCTTTCTCTCCCTCTCTTTCTCTCTATCTCTATTCCTCTCTTTCTCTCCCTCTCTATCTACTCTCTCTCTTTCCCTATCCCTCTCTTTCTCTCCCTCTTTCCCTCTCTCCCTCTCTCTCTCTCTTTCTTTCTCTACCTCTCTTTCTCTCCCTCTATCTCTCTCTCTCTCTCTCTCTCTCTCTCTCTCTCTCTCTCTTCTCTCCCTCTCTCTCTTTCTTTCTCTCCCTCTTTTTCTCTCTATCTCTATTCCTCTCTATCTACTCTCTCTCTTTCCCTATCCCTATTTCCCTCTATCTCTCTCTTTCTCTCCCTCTTTCCCTCTCTCATTCTACCTTTCCCTCTCTCTCTCTCTCTCTCTCTCTCTCTCTCTCTCTCTTTGTTTCTTTACCTCTCTTTCTCTCCCTCTTTCCCTGTATCTCTCTCTTTCTCTCCCTATTTCCCTCTCTCTCTCTTTCCCTCTCTCCCTCTCCCTCTCTATCTACTCTCTCTCTTTCCCTATCCCTATTTCACTCTATCTCTCTCTTTCTCTCCCTCCCTGTCTCTCTCTCTCTCTCTCTCTCTCTCTCTCTCTCTCTCTCTCTCTCTCTCTCTCTCTACCCCTCTCTATCTACTCTCTCTCTCTTTCCCTATCCCTATTTTCCTCTATCTCTCTCTTTCTCTCCCTCTTTCCCTCTCTTTCTATCTCTCTCTTTTGTCTATCTCTTTCCCTATCACTTTGTCCCTCTATCCCTATCCCTATCCTTATCTCTTTCCCTCTCTCTCTCTCTCTCTCTATTTCTATCTCCGTCTCTTTCTCTCCCTCTTTCTATCTCTCCCTCTTTCCCTATCTATCTCTATCTCTTTCTATCTCTCCCTCTTTCCCTATCTCTCTCTATCTCTTTCTCTTTCTATCTCTCTCTCTCTCTCTCTTTCTCTATCTCTCTCTTTCTCCCCCCCCCTCTCTCTGTCTCTCATTAATTCTCTCTCTCTCTCTCTCTCTCTCTCTCTCTCTCTCTCTCTCTCTCTCTACCTCTCTCCCTCTCTCTCTCTCTCTCTCTCTAACATTTCTCTCCCTCTTTATCTATCTCTCTCTCTCTCTCTATCTAACATTTACCTCTCTTTAGCTAACATGCATTTCTCTCTAGCTCTCACTCTCTCTATCTATTTCTCTCTCTCTCTCTCTCTATCTAACATTTCTCTCCCTCTCTTTAAATATCTCTCTCTCTCTCTCTCTCTCTCTCTCTCACACACACACACACACACACACACATTAATTCTCTCTCTCTCTCTCTCTCTCTCTCTCTCTCTCTCTATTTATCTACCTCGATCCCTCTTTCTCTCTCACTCTCTTTATCTATTTCTCTCTCTCTCTCTCTATCTAACATTTCTCTCTCTTCATTTATCTCTTTCTCTCTCTCTATTTCATCTAATACTATCCAAACAATCATTTTCAAAACATGCGTGACAAATCAATCATTTTCAAACGTGCGTAGCAAAGCAACCATTTTCAAACGTGTTTAGCAAAGCAACCATTTCAAACAAACCGTGAGAAACAATCATTTCCTAATGAACGAGGTATGTTATAATGGATTCTCTATTTTTTAAATTTATGTGTGTGTGTGTAGTAGAAAACAAAAGGGGAAGAGGGAGGATGTGCTTTTGTGTTTACCTCTTCTTTGTAGCGTGGTTGAGCTTTGAATAGGTTGAGCGTCCAAAGAAGATGACGGAATACCCCCTTGACGAAACTTGGACGAAATCCTCTTCGACGAAACTTGAGAAGCTTGGAGAAAGAGAGAGGGGGAAGGGAGAGGTGGGAGGGGGGGAGCTTTGTTGAAGGAGAGAGAGAGTAGGGAGGGAGATGGGGGGGAGGCTTGTTGAAGGAGAGAGAGGGTAGGGAGGGAGATGGGGGGTGGGGGGGGGGGGGGGGAGGGGGGAGAATCTTGGGAGCGATAGCGGAGAGTAAGAACGTAGGGTATGTTGCAAAAACACGGCATACTCTACCTTCTTTCTTTTTTTAGGTGCCAGTTATTACCACGGATATTACCGCGGCTATACATTATATTATTTTTTAGCCTTTTGAGTTTTATATATATATATATATATATATGTATATATATATATATATATATATATATATATATATATATGTATATATATGTATATATAGATACATATATATACATATAGATATATGTATATCTATATGTATATGTATATGTATATATATATGTATATATGTATATATATATATACATATATATAGATATATACATATATATATATATGTATATATCTATATATATGTATATATATATAGATATATACATATATATATATATATATATATATATATATATGTATATATCTATATATATATACATATATATAGATATATACATATATATATATATGTATATATCTATATATATGTATATATATATATACATATATACATATATATATACATATACATATACATATAGATATACATATATCTATATGTATATATATGTATCTATATATACATATATATACATATATATATATATATATATATATATATATATAAAATTGAGATACCTATACCAACCATCCCTTTTACATACATGTATCAAACAAAAAAGGGAGTGGTGTGTATAAGCTTGCTAACAGGGTATAACTAAAAGGACTAGAAAAACCCAACACCCCCTCCCCATCAAGGAGGGAGGCTAGTACTCTATACACGAAACGGGTAAGCAAAGCTACTAAGTATCTGATTTGTGAAATTCTAAGCCTTCGACACATGGTGCATGTGGTAATTAACAAAGAGATGGATAGATTAGCATTTCTTATGCATATACTTGTAGTTTCTATTCATAATGGAAAATTCTTTTGGAGAATCGATCAACCTCAAAAAATCCAACCCTCTATACTTCGTTGAAATATTGTTTAATTTTGTTTGTCTTGATTTTTTTGTATCAACTATTAGAATTAATTAGTGCAACCATTATAAGATTAATCAATTACAATTGAGTAAGAAAGAGAGTCCAAAATGGGTGGCCAAAAGGGCATGGCACACAAAACTACCTACAAACATGAAGAAAGGTAATATAAAGGCTACCATAAGGACGTGCAAAATTAAACTACCTACAAACATGTATTTTGACACCCATAAGGGCTTAAGGTGAGTGCCACTAATCTAGACTACAAACAATGTTTTCTTAAAACCAAGAGACGGACTCTCATGTACACTTACAACTTTTAAGCGAGGCAAAAGGTGACTTGGATATAATTTCACAATGCTCTTGACATCCGCTTCATAACAATAGGATACAATTACATAGACTTGTTGTCTACATAAGAATATCAACCAAAATTCATTTTGAATATGAAGATAACCTCCTTCGTATAGCTGCAAGGTTTTGTATAAGTATTTAGTTTAGTTTAAGAATTATTATTTTGATGATAAAAAACATACGATGGAGTCTCAATTTGAATATTGTCTCTACCTAATTGAAGACTATAACTGCACACACACAGGCCAGGTAATGCGCATGCCATTGATGTATTAGCATGCTTAATGAAGTTAGGTTTTTGTGTCTTTATTCATTAGGCTTGTCTTTTTTTGGTACAATGATATTGATATGCGTACAATTTTTCATACTTGCAATAAGTCTTCCCTTCTCAGCAATTATAAAAAGTACAAAGGATATTAAAAGAAATTAACCCATATTTAAAATTGTTAATAGGTAGTTAAAACATCCATTTTTTCTAACAACATTTTTGTTTTACTTTCGAAATATAACAATAAAATTTCTTGTTGTAGATGAGATGTAATAAAATTGTAAAAAAACCAACCACTTTTTGTGGCCCATTACAAGCCTAGTGTTTACTTTAACCACACGAAGTGCACTTACAATTTTAAGGAGGTGCACCCTGTAAGGATGGATCCTCAAGCGTGCTCATTGAAAAGAGTTGTGAATTTAAAGAACCAATTTGTGTTGGAGGCTGCTAGTTACAAAGCCAATTATCACAAGTGCTAAGGCAAAAACACCATGAGAGCATGAACAATCATACAAATCGTTGAACTTTGCTTCTTGTGTGGAGACTAACAAAGTGGCGCCTAGGCCGAGCTCAAAGTTTGAACAAGACGAAATATACAAAGATGTTGGTAAAAGCTCTATAGCTAGATTCTAAAGGTACACATGTGTTTACAACTCTTCAACGTTGATGTGAGTATATTTCTTTCTGTGGTACAAACACTATTTCATGAAAGAGTGTGTAAAATATAAGGCCAGTTAATCAGGGAAAGTCCGATCTCCACTCGAAGGGATCAGTGTTAAGGTGGCACTCAGGAAGAGGAGACGATGGAGGCCTCCTCAACGGAACGGGAGACGGCGGGTGTACCACCCACACTGACGAGGAGGCCGCATAATCCTGCAGGCAGTCGGCTACCGCTGGCCGAGCGCGATCTTGAATGTCGAGCAGCCGTCGGATGCACGGCTTGCATTTCTTTCTCCAGCGGCTCTTTGAGTTCTGCTGCATCTGTTGCTGCTTCCCTTGATCACTTCCGCTGTCGCTGTTCTCTTCTTCTTCGAACTCCTCGTCGTCTTCATCGTCGTCGTCGTCGTCATCCTCCTCTTCTTCTTCTTCATCTTCTTCTTCTTGCACCCTTGCCACCCTCCGCGCCCCTCCATCCTGCAATACTGAACTCCTTGCCGGCTTTTGCCTCTTATCGCTCCCCGGGGCTGGCCTTGCTGATCTGCCAACAATATTAATGAGGGGCTCCTTATTCCGCCGCTTTGCAAGCCTCCGTGCTGCGCTTGTAGCGTGCTTCTCCCTCATCTTCAGCGTGTGGTAGTGGCAGAAAGGAGCCCCGGGCTTCACCACCTGGTCTTTGCACTGCCATCGCCGACCGTCTTTCCGTCTGCAGCGCATGGAGTCGGCAAGAATGGCATGATCATGGGAGGAATCTGGTGCGGCTGAGGAGTAATGAGTAACGTCGCCATTGGCTGCAGCTGCATCGCGTTTCCTCTTCTTGGATGCGCAATTGCTGGGAGAGAGATTCTTGAGTGGAACGCTAATCACCTTCTCGCTTGCAGGCAGGGGCGTTTTCTTCAGCTGCGTGCCGGCCTTCGACTTCTCTATGGGGAATACCTTTACCTTTCTTTCTGATGTTATGATTTTGCTGTTGATCGGGGCGTGGTGGGCGTCTAGGTTCACACGGCCCAAAAGTCCGGGCGCCGCCTCATTCACAAGGCGTCCGCTCGAGCGCGCACGGCGATGACCTGAAACAAATTTTCTTTTCTGTGAAATAGTGTCCAATCAAAAGTTAAGTAAAAGAGGGATTTGTATTACCCTGCCAGCTAGAAACGGGCCAATCCGGAGATTGATCACTGTCCGTAACACATGCCACAAAAAGAAGAGGAAAAACTATTAATTACCTCAAATTCAATTTTCTCGTAACTCAAAATCAAATGGGGTCTTTCGTAACGTACCTGCTGCTGAGGCCTCCTCTCTCCTCTCTCATTGATTTCGACCCGCCTTGTATTTTCACGTCAGAGCTCTGCCCCGTCGAGAACCAGAATTAGAAGCGCTCTCTCTCTCTCTCTCTCTCTCTCTCGATTGCACCTAGTACGTCCACTGTCCACGCACTCTACTAGTCTATACAAAATTAGTTCACATGTACAACGACCACACCACATACATAAAATCACAAGGAATTTTGTCGCATACTACACATGACCAGTGCTAATTTGCTCAACAAGAGCTTTTTTAATTTTCAACATATCCTGAAATCATTCAGCACCGAAATTCATCTCTCCAATTTACAGCTCAAAATGATGAACTGCATGGGGAGCGCGACTAGGGTGCACTCCCGAGTCCCACCATAACTTGGACAAAAAGAAAACAGCAGCTTATTAAGCTCAACAAAGAGCAAGGGGGACTTAAGCCCGCTAAACTTACATTTTTCAGCATGTATAGGTTCAGTGTTAAAAAAACTTACACCTTCTTTGTTGCAAGGTGTGAGTCATTGTCCCTGAAGTCATGCATTGGTACAGATCGGATGTGGCCCGGAGGCCTTCCAAGTATTAGACCTAGAATTCTTTCGTCTCCCAGGAAAGCATTCAGTAAAGAGGTCAACACCCTAAAATTACCTGCATCGAGACCGACATTGAGGTGGCGGAATGTGAACCTGCCACTTTGCCGCCAAACCTGCCGCTTATACTCACACACCCAAACCAAGGCAACTAGCCTAGCCTATTTTTCTGCAGAAAATACTAGAAAATTAGAAGAGCTGCTGTGGAGTGGACTACACTAGGGCCGTTTTTTACCAGATATCCAAGACTTCCACGACAAAAACAAGTCCTAACTCCACCATCTAGGCATAGTTCTTCCTAGTACATGATCATGCAGGAACATATATAGCATCGGTTTCTCTCCAAATTGAACACCATCTAATTTGCTGCTGGGAACCCATCAAAGTGTAGAGTTAATGATTTAGAAGACTGTTAGCATTCTAATAATAGACATGGAGTTTTAAAAGGGTACCGGCATTCAGTACAATCAACATTACAAAAAGAAACTTCTAGCATGTGAACTGGGAAGACAGAAGGGAAACTTCCACCTACAATCTCAAAGTTGAGACTTGACTGGCAACCTGCAACCTCAGGCCTAAGAATTAAAATCCTTATCAAAAAGCTCTACCTTAGAATCCTGTGGAATTTTAAGCAAGGAATATACTGTCACAGACAAATTTCAAAGAGCTAATGTCTAAAATTCTTCCCCTCAACTAATGTACAAACCATCTATTATAAGCATGAACAATGGCTTCCTTCCAACAAGAGCTATGTTTAGCAGCCACATGATGAGACCAACAAACAAGAGATCTTGATCACAATTCACTAGCTTCTTCGCTTATCCTGTTAATATATTTGCAGCAGAACTAAGAAATACTTGGGGGTGGATTGATGACACAGCACAAGTAGTGTACCAGCTTTTCCACATCCACATATAGTGTTGATGGATCATCATGTTAGGGCCTCTGGTCCCCGGGGGTGCACCACCTATAAACATGTAAGTGTATCATGTGCACTCCACAGGAGGGTGTATAGTAACTCCTGATAGTTTCAGGCTCACATCTAGAGGAGGGGCTACAAGTTTGTGAAGAAAGAGGGATCGTTGTTTTCCAATGTCAAAATGTGTGTAGAGAGGGTGTTATATGGACCCCTGATCACATGTTATCTACGAGTTTTCAAAGGTACACCCCTGAGCTCTGGTCCTCAGAACATGTATCCTAATTAACCAATGCACCATGAGCAATCTGGAAAACAACTTCTTCATTAGGACTTCAGAATGTTGTATATGCTTCTTTGGTGAACGCTTGATGACAGTTTGATCGAGGGCTGTTCCAGCACAATAACTAATGGGTGCAAGATTTCTGTCTTTACGTTGTAAGTGATGATCAATACACATGTAAACTTTGGGATAAATTATAAATGCAAGATGTCCATGCTCCCTAGAACTATAACATGCACATTCTAATCTCATCGACCAATTATTGATGCCACGAATTTGTGTTAATAAATTGCACTTCGACTATGGACGAATATATTTTAAAAGCTTCCCATACTCCTTGGTCAGATGACAGAAACTGTGGCTTGCCAGCTGAAACAAGCATATGGTATCTAGAGATTATCTACATCACCTACAAGGCCTTAAGCATGCACATCTGTCACCCATGTGCACAATTCAGAGTTTCTTGCAATTATAAGTAGAGCATTGTAGACATCTCGTTTAACATGATAAAGTCTAGGTATACTTTCAGAGCTTCTTTCAAGGTCGGTAGGACCTCGGGTAGAACGGTTAACCAAGAGGTGGCTTCACACTTGCCATAATAATTAGCTGGCTGAAACAATCGTAAACACTTACCTCAGCATGCCAAAATTAATGACATTATAATATGGTTCAGATTACATTAGTATACAGTACTCAACTCCTGCCTCCCAACATTATCTCATTTTGATGCATGGTGCACACTTGTGAGGCCCCCTTATGAGGAGAATCCATTGGTGTACACATCTTTAGTGAGATTCCAGCTTAAACACCAAAATGGTCATTGTTGTTATCACTGAGCTATGCGCTCGGCCCAAATTATTTCCTAAAATATTTCCTATGATTCTATATCAGGTGTGTGAACTAGTGGGTGGTCGTGAAAGGTCCGTAGCTGCGGGCGGTGCATTGGCATAGTCCGTAGCTGCGGGCGGTGCATTGGCATAGTCATGCCGCTTAAGCCGTCCATACTGTATACTGCACTAGCCTGCCACCTTTGCTCAACACCATAAATAAAGATCATCGCTACAAGCCGAGGCATTATATGTTTGTGGATATCCAGCCCCAGCTATTTGTATACACTATTACCTTAAAATGTTTAATCACAATCTAAGCTTTACCTTGAGAACTTTCAGGTGGACAACGCTATCATATTGTATCTTTTGACAATCAAAATTTGTTATTCTCTTCATTATCTAAGTTAAAATATTTCTCAGCTACTTCCATTTACTACAAGATCCAAACTTTGCTGTTATTTTATAGTACACAGATGTCTCTAAGGCACCAATACTGAGCCCTTCTCTTTTAGTAGGTCTTAATGACCATACATGTAGAGCACTTCACACTTGTACTCTCAACACTTGTGAATTCAACACAAGGGGTCTTTCAATTCGTTCCACTTTAACAAAAATAGGGACCTAACCAGCTTAACACCGTGAGAGTTTCTTAAGAGTGCACTCGGCCCTAAGGCTGCAAATATTTTTACATGCATAATGGATCAGTTTTATCTAATTTCATTAAAGCTGTATTTGAAACTAAGCCTGCATGTTCTCCCTACTTTAAAGACTGCCAATATAATCTCTGTACATGCAACTGAATGGATGCTATGCAAACTACTTTGTGTTATTAAGGAGTTGTGCTATGGTCCACATGAGCACAGGCAATTGAATACCCATGATAAATAGGGATATTTCACGTACACAAAGACGGAGCTATAATTTACCATTAAGAGAGAGCCACACATACATAATACCGTACCAGTCTTATAACAATTCTGATATTTCTATCTTACCAACATGATTGGACGAGTGATTGGTCTATCCTGATTTTTGCAAGGAAGAAATTAATGATTGGCTAAATGAAGTAGAAAACAAGAGGGACACCCTTTCTAAGACCCCTCTAGGGATAAATGATCTGTAAAGAACCTGATATCAGGAAGCCTCTTGTTAATTACAAGACTTGAAGATCTTATATTGAACTTCTTCAATACAGCCCTTCAGTACTAAGAATACGCAACTAGAAATTTTGTAAAGGGTGGTATTGACATTCCTAAGAAGCCCCTAGCACCACACAAAGACTTTGGAGGACGAGAACCTCAATAAAAATCCAGTTCCAAGCTGAAGCATTTGACAAAGTCTTGTGTCCACATACCTTGGGGAGTACATGCACCTCCAAAAATGCAATTGTACTGCGTGATTTCAAAGCAGTAAGGGCTTTTTTGTCTGATAGGTTTTGAAACTTTATTAAGGCTACATTTGCAAGGTTCTTTATTGCATTGTGGGAATAAACCCACAAGCTCCTTAGAAGAAAGAGTTAAGTACTAGGGTTTTCTAATACCCTTTAGAACGCACGTGATATAGATTATTTCCTAGAGGTGAACCTTGAGCCACCTAGAAGATGAGCCTTATTTTTATGAGAGATACCAAATGTCACTTACCCGGCCTTTCTTCTTTTCTCCACATGTAGTTTGCATGTGTGAGAGCTTGATACACATGACTGGTCACAGATAAATATAATTTGTATCCATTGCTCATACTGAGTAGGATTGAGGCAGATACTCGGTCTCAATACTTGACATAGGAGTACGTTAGCAATCATGCGAAATACAACCAGCTTTGCCACACCAGACCGCTGATGTAGGTCTTATCCGCATAAACAATTTGAACATGTGAGAGACTTGTAACAGTCTACATCTTATCCAGACTGATTGGTGGAGTGCAACAGCACTTGATACTAAGAAAGGGACAGCAGGGCAAATGGAGTATTGACAATATGCCGAGGACTGACAATGGCCCATGCCGATGGCTATCCTAGGCTTCACTTAGGGCTAGCTGGCTCTGCCAATGCTTATCTTGAAAAGGTAAGCACGGAAAATAACCATCATTTTTTTCTATTTGCTGGTCGCAATGGTGCATTCATAATTAGAAGGAAGCTACAGCTCATTAGGGTGTGTCTTGTGTATATCATTTGTTGTGAGGAAGGAAGTCAGCTAATCTTGTTTCATTTAATACCGCGGAAACTTTTTGTTGCATGCTAATCTCTAAGCAGGAGCACCATATGATTAAGCAATTGCAAGGCTCATGGACACTTAAGTGCAACCAGATAATTTTCCTCGTAACCAGATCGATTGTTTTGGTTTTTTTTTGGTTTTTGCACATAGGTAGAGCTCATTACATAAAGTAGGATGTGCACACGAAGTTCGTATACTAAAATTTGGCAAGGTATGCATCTGAATGCGATCGTGACAAATACCACCTTTGCCACACCACTCAAATCTTCTGGTCTGATTGCAAAGCAGCAGAGTGCAAGGGCACTAGGTGACGAAGGCTCATTAGGGCAGAGAGAGTACTTTTCATATGCAGGAAATATGGGGGCGCTGCGTAACTGCTGGTTTATATCGTAGGCTCAACACATACTTGACTCAGACAATATAAATTAAACCAAATACTGGCAACGGCACATGCCCAGTGCAGGGCGCTGATAATGACATTGCACACAGTTCGGACTCTAAAGCTAGTAAGCGAAACCATAATTTAGAAAAGACCTCAGATATGAGCTCTGAGAATCAGGCAAGCTCAGCACGAAAAGGGTAAAGCTGATGAGCAGGCACAAACCACATCAGAGGCGTGAGGTGAGTGTAGTACCAGCATTTCCGTTTCTTGCATGGCACAATAATTAGAGAGGGGCCAGAATGCTCTCACTGATGGAAAAACCCGCAAGCCAACTAAAATTATAAGAGAGGACACACAGATAAGTAATAATTAAGAGCTCGGCCGGATGCACACAGCAGCAGCTGGACGCATATTCACTCACGCTAACCTACTTTCCTCTCCATACAAGACTTCATTAAACACAAGGAAAATTTTTATAAGGCTGGAATATTGGAGGTTGGACGTGGTACCTCTGACTCAGGCGCCTCCTCTGACAAGGGTTGTGGTTTCCGTGTCTGAAGCAGAGAGGGTTTCTGCTCACTGCCGCCTACCCTGGCGGAGTCGTCGACTTCCCATTGCTGCTTCAAATTAAGCCTTTTTGTGCCACAGGAGACGGACGTGCTGCTGCTGGATGGCATCATGGTATCACTAGCTGTAGTGCGCAGCAGCTGATCGTTGGGGATCATGGGCCTGGGCGCTGCAGTTGCATGACGTGGCACGCTGTTCAGAATGAGCTGCAAGGGAAGCATTTTGCGAGGTTGCTCAGAGGCACCGTCGTCAGCGTCTGACGGATCTGTGTGGCGAAGCTTGCCGGTGAACTGTTCAGATCCGGCCAAAATTGCCCGTTCCTTGCAAGCGCCTTCTGATCTCTCTCCTCCTCCTGCGTGACAGCTTCTATTTTCAGCTTCCCTCTTTGACGCTATGCATGTTTCATCGCCCTCTCCATCTAACATGTGCTTACGGGCCCTATATTCCTGCTGATGCACTTCTGTATCTCTCAGCTTAGCTTCTCCAACTGTCATCGTCTTCCTCGTCATGCCTAGACCCTCGCCATCCCCTCCTCGCTGCGCAATAATATAGGGTTTTGCATAATGACGGGCTGCAGGCGTCGCAGCTAGCTGCTTCTTGACTTCTTTCTCAGAAGCTAAAGAACCGCCATGACCAGAATTAGTTGCTGCTGGTGAAACTAGCAACAATCGATCCTCCTTGACGGGCCAACTGGCAGCACATAAAAGAGCCTGTCTGGGATCTTGAAAGCTAGGGTTAGATTGTGCGCCTAATTGAGGCGGGCATCCATTGCTGGTAGCAAGCAGCTCGGGTTTAACAGAAGAGGTAGCTGAGGGGGGCCGCTTTCGTATACGTGTCATGGCTATGGAAGCTTGAGAAGGAGGAAAGAGGAGTGCTACTTGTTTCTATGTATGTAGAACGCGCTATGGTGCAGGCTTATGGTAACGAGCCTAAACAACCTAATGTGCGGATACTATAAGCTAAAGGCAGAGAGAGAGAGAGAGAGAGAGAGCAGGGAAGGCATGAGGAGTGCGAACTAAGAAAGTAGAGCGAGAGTTTGTATATTAATGCAGACGCCTCTATTCTAAGCGGACACACGCAGAAAATCATGAGAGGCAAAATCACAGGTATAGCAAGCTCCAGGGAAGAGAGAGAGAGAGAGGAGGGGGTAAGGTAACTTAGGGTTTTCTCAGGAGCAAGAAAAAGAGAGGCAGAACCTTCTCCCGTCTCCCTAAAAATAAAATTATAATGCTGCTGCTGCTCATGTTGTGCATATAGCGATCTATAAAAAAAAAAAATCCCACGAAAAAGTGGTCCTCTCACTTTGCCGTCGCCCAAAGTGCGGCCCCACATCCTGTCCTGTGCCACACATGAATTCACCCCCCATCGGATAAAGACGCCCCCATTTACATTTTCAACGAATTATGCTCCCTCCCTAGAGAGAGATAGAGAGAGAAGCGTGAAGAGAGGGGGAGAGAGATTTTCTGAAACGTGATGAGAGAGAGAGAGAGAGAGAGAGAGAGATTTTCTGCAACAAAAGCATCTCACACTAAAACTTTGTCGACCATGAAGATAATTGAGCTTTTTATATACGAAAGAAACCCTTACAAAGGAATACAAAATTCCAAATCAATTATGGAAGAGTATGAAAAGGTAGCCTTTACTTGTTTCCTTCAATCTCTTAGCTTTAAGAGATTTAGAATGAGAGCTTTGAAAGCAATCCTACACCTTCTATTGAAGGATCAACGAGCATTGTATGTAAGCTCAGCTAAAAGGGAGCTTCAGCACTAAAGGGCATGGGAAATTTTTGAAGCTCAAGCGGTGGGATCCACGACAGCGAAGTCAAGACACGGCGATCAAGACGTGCGCAATCGTAAGATGTCGAGGTAAACTAGGACACGAAAAGGTAAACTTGGACAAACAGGGGGGGCTGTCCGAGTTTATTTATCATTATTTGGTTTGCCCATATGTCAACTTTCCCGTCACGGGTGTAGCGGTTAAAACATTGGGCTCTCATGGCGGTCGCGCGGGTTCGAGTCTCCGAGCCTCCTATCGACGCCCATTTTTTTCCGCCATCCATCCGCCTCGAGATTCCCCCTTTGGATCCCCACCGCAGATCCCATCTCTTTTCTCCCGTGCCCTTTAGTGCTGAGGCAAAGCGAGGTCTTTGAGTGTGGTGGGGGTGAGTTATGGTAACCATTGTCCCCATTGGACTATCGTGCAATATTTAAATAACTTCTCTTCACATATATTTTCATGAATTAAATGATCATCTTTTTTAAGTGATTTTTAAAACTCTTTCAACCTATGTAAACTTATATTTGTTTTTTCTAATTAAAAAAGCATTTTTACGAACTCGCGTGTTACAGTTACATATTTTAAGATGAACCTCTAGCGCTATAATAGCATAACTTACACGATTGCACAAGATCTAGCCATAACAAAGAATTGGCGTATTAAAAAAGCTTAACATGGAAGAACGCTTTCTTCAAGCAAGTTATGAATTTTTGTAAGAGGTAAAAATAATCTAAATAGAGTGGAAAAATTTATAGTAGGGTCTATACATTAATTCGAAACATAAAATAAGAAAGAATCTACCAAAATTGTCGCATGCATTTACAAATTCATTTTCAATGGAAAAATTAATTATTAGATAGTTTTTCGACTTGACGCAAGGCAAAAAGTTTCAACAGAACTGGAGGTGATGAGACAAAATTGTAGTAGTCTGCATGAAGATGTACAGCGAACGTCCCCTTGCGGGAGTGGGGTAAGGGACTTCAGGCTTACGACAAAAGGGTCTGGATAGGGCTGTGGATGGGAGGTAATTCGGGCGCATCGACAACAGAGCTATCATCAAAAGAGCAAGCCGATCTTTAACTATAGCAAGACAGAGGATGTGCAGGTACTGTAGACCCATGGCAAGGAGGAGGAGGGTAGTTGAGGCAGGTACAGGACACAGAAGCTGAGCGACGGGCATAGCAAGTGAGGCTACTTTGCGTTGCTTTTTAGTACAGGGTAGAGGACGGTTAGCTTAATGATCTGCTCTCTCTCTCTCTCTCTCTCTCTCTCTCTCTCTCTCTCTCTCTCTCTCTCAAAGTTATACTATTCACATGAGCTGCATCTGTAGGGCAAGGCGTACATCGATGGAGAAAGGGGGCAACAAGGGCAGTGGGGCAAGGGCCGGCTCACATAATGGACCATGGTTTAGTTTGATAAAAAGGGGGAATCTTTGGAGGTATCTAGGTATTTTATTTAAAGGCGAGCCAGTATATCTCTAATTCGCAGTAGTAGCAACTTCTATTCTTAGTGATTGATAGTGATGGCATGTCTCGATACATGGGGTATTCGAAAGGTATATCTATCATATACATTGAACGAAGTAGTTCTATTCCAAAGTTAGTTATCATCACTAAAAATGAACTTCTAAGACCAAAAATTAAAGTGGGTCTTTCCTAGAGTTAGTTGTCATCACTTGAGTACTAATATGAACTACTGAGAACAAAAAGTGGATATCTCATGAGCGACGTTGTTAGTGACGGCCTGCACAATTTCATGAGACAATACCAAGGCCATTCTAGTCAAGGCTTAGCCCTCAAAGCGCCATATTAAGAACATCCCTATTCTTACACACTATAAGGTAAATATGAAAGGATTCTTTTTTTTCTTTTCTCAAGAAACTTGTTGGATTTTTTTCCACATATAGTAAAATTTAAAGTCCCTAGTTTTGTAAATGTAATGTTTCAAATTTCACATACACTTACTAATTTAAATAAAATGCCCCATATTTGAAATTCATATTATACTCATTAGAATTTCAAAATCTTACTAAATGATCGTAATTTACACGTACAAGAGTACCCTTATTTAACTTAAAGATAAGCATTTACACTTAAATATCTAAAGATGTAAAAAAAACCTCCATAGAACATGTTTCAAAATAGGTATTTCAAGAGTTTAAGGGTTCACTAGCTTATGCCTATTGTATCATGGAATTATTTGCTTAGAATTTGAAACTAATGGCATTTAATTGTGCACGAAACAATAAAAGCTGATTAATTTTCAAATGTAGAATCATAATAATAATATCCACACATTAATTAATAATCAATTTCCATGATACTATAAGATCTCGCACTAGAGGAATCATATGTATAATGATAAACTCGACCCATATAAGCATTCAGGTTGTAATTCACAATGTGCAAGCCTTCTTTGTCATGTTCATTCAATCAATTAGGCCTATTTGAAAAGGTGCCCAGACTTATAATAACATTTTCGAGGTTAAAATACACCAGTTTTCTATATTCATTTTATACATAACCTCTTTAATCAATCTATGACACTTCTTAGTGTATTATACATGCAAATTTAAAACGTTTTCATTGCTAATACATAGGCTTTAGATCAGCTATTCAAAAATTGATGAATTGATCTTGCTGCTATATCACACTACGCCATGTTCGGCGGTCAGTGGAGACTAATCAATCCTAAGTATTGTTTATTTCCTAATTGATCAAGATGGTTTCTAGGCTTTACATCATAATCTCTATCACCAAGATCAATGGTTCATGAGATGATTACACACATGATTGCTTCTGATCTATCAACCTTTAGCCATTCTATTTATTTGTAAATTGTTGCTACCGAAAGATCAATCAATGGCCACATGAAGCTTCATCTAGACGCTTGATGGGCTTTTACTAGAGGAGTCACTATAATAAAAAAATTGCATACTACATATGTGGGTTCAATAGTAAGGACTATTTTATTTTATATTTTCTCACATTTTCATATACAAAGGGTGTTAAAAAAATAGTCTTGAAAATTTTTTTATAGCTTGAACAGGAAAAGGGTTTTTATATTGGTAAAAAATTCACAACTAAGAAGTTTCATAAATAGTCATTGAACATGTACACACGATATATAGGTTTTACATATAGTGATCCCCCACGCATGCTCCTATTAATGAAACAAATAGGGGCTAGTCATAGACCAATATTGGCTATTCTCACACATGCTTCAAAATCTTTTGAGTTTTTAAGCAAACCTATGTTTCAAAAGATAAGCCCAGATTTTATAAATTCGGTGCGTTTGGAGAAAGATTGCAAAAATATAACTACTTTTTTGAGGTTTAGAAATTATTTACTCTATATTTGATGGCTAAGACTTATTAAGTTGCTTCATGAATTAAGCCTAAATCTTGTAGCTAGGTTTTTGGAGATTGTTTTAGGATATGTTAAACAACATCGACCATCGACACTACTATAATACTGACCTACAGCTTGGGGTTTCAAACATACGTCAAATTTTCTTTTGCGCCTTAATTGGAAGAAAAATTTACAAATTTGATCCTGATTTCTTTTTTTTTTACTTTATTACCTACAGATTGTAGAAGGACTTTTTGATCCTTTCTCTTACTCTGGCTGACTGAATTATTGGATTTCTAAACTATAAAAATATAAGCTAAGACCATTTTTCCCAAACACTAACTAACTGCGGTTTAATGATATCTTAGCTTGTAGCTCCTTTTCTATGTCGAATAGAAAACATTAATTAGCTAATTTTTCTGTGACCACTCTACGGATTGACTTGGGGCTTGAAAGCATCTTGGCTTGTGGCTTGTCCATAGTGGGGTACTGTTAGCTCAAGGACACGGTCTCACTTATCATATGGATACTTCTCAGTGTTCTTTACTAACATAATAGAAGTTTTGATTGCATGATCGAGGGCACAATATCATAGTTCAAGGGCTTGTGGCTTTGAATTGTAGCAAGAACCTACAAGACATGCCTAGAAACGTTCAGATTGCAAGAAGCCTGATCATCTTCTACCATTTGGTTTTTCCAATTCCACATATATATAGGTGAGACCAACTTGATTAGTAGAGTGAGCCATATATACATAGCTCCAATATTTCCAATTCCACATCCATTTAGCTAGTGTGCTTCTAGTAACAAAGAAGGAAGGATGGCTTGGGTAGCTCATTCATTACTAATGCCCAAGAGCTTGAGTTTAATTCATTTAGCAATTTGAATTGAGAAGTGCCTAGAATCCTAAATTGTCCCAAGAGAGAAGGCCACCCATCGCAATGGTAGATCCATTTATGTCTTTCCTCTACTTTACGATAGATAGGATGACGCCACCATTGCAGAATGTCGTATAGAGTTTTGTCTTACGAACGGTTTGAATGTTGCTTAGGGCCGGGGTCAAACGATGTGGTGGCAAAGGAAAGGAATTAATTACTTCTCCTCTACTGCTTGCATTTGCACAAGGCTTCTCCTTGTGCATCCAATGAGTCATGTAGCTATGCAATTGGTGGCGAGCATAGGTCCTCCCATATATAGTTTACCGGTGGCAATCTACATCTTTGTAGGGTGGGGGGGTTGGCTTTGATAGTGAAATGTTGTGGTCGAAAATTGTAGGGCTCTAAAACTACCAGCTAGCAAACTCCACCGCTGCCATCGAAGTGTCGTTGCCTCGTCTCAACTCGACGTCCTAAGATGCCTAAGAGTTAGGAATGGAGAGATGCGAGCTCGAAGTTGAGAGATATAACATGATAACATGACATGGAAGTCGGGACTTTTCCATGTAACATACGCACAAAATTTTAACAGCTACGTCAACTACATGGAAATCGACTCTGCATGTGGGGCATGCAATGTCAAGCGAGCTGATAAATATATATAACCGATATGCACAAGGTAAAGAAAAAATCCCGCAGACGGGGATCCGAGTTCGACTCTTAGCATGACAAATGGCAAAGAGAGGAGTCACGCGCCTCAGGCACACACACCAAAGCGGCTAGCAGGTGATCTGCTCTCGTGCAGGCAGCACTCTCGAGAGTAAAGAATTACGCTGCAGGCTTGTAAGCCTTGACATGGCAAAATTTAGCAAAGTCTGACCGCCCGTGTCTAGTGCAGCAGTTACTGTTTTGAATCACTTTACTATTTCCTCAAAACCCTATTAACGGATAAGTAGCATACAATCGATAAACGAAACATGCGAATGGAAAAACCCTAGAAGCAGCAGTACTGGTACCTGTGAGCGATCTGTGGCTTTCATTATATTCAGTGAGCGCCTGACGTGTTCAGTGATATTGAGAGGGGGAGCGACCCTCTCTTCCACCACCTGCAGCGCCTCTAATGAGCGGTCCTGCAGGGCCCACTTCCTGATGTTCCAGCTACTTCTCGCCTTATAATTAACGTGGTGTGCAGCTCTTCATCACTTATTGTGCTGCTGTGCTGGGATGCGACTCAGTAATTCTACTGTTGAGGATGAGCTGCAGTGGCCGCACCTTCTGCGGGGATACTCATGTGTAGCTTCTTGGGCGGCGACCGCGGAAGCGGGCCCTGTCTGCTCGTTGCTACCATATTGCTTAAGCCTATTAATATTCACCCTCTTTGTACTGTGCCCTGCTGCTGATGCAGATGTCGCCCATTCCCCTATTTGTAAAGCTCCCTCAATTAATCCACAGCTAGCTAACCCAATTCGAGTTCTACTATCCTTGCTGGGCTCAATAATATTGCCCATGACTAGGATACGTCTCAGGCATGTATCATCGACACCATCACCATCTTTACATGAATTGTCCGCACCATTATTATCATCGCCGTCATCTTTGAGAACATGATTACAGCTGTCATCGCCAACAACATCATTATCGTTCAGGACATCGCTTCCATTATACATATTGCCCAGCATGATAAACTTCTTCTGCTGTAAGACATGCTGTTGTGAAACCATATTATTACAGGCTGATCCAACAGTCGAGACGCCTACATTACAGTTTGTCATATTCAGCTCAAGCCCAATATCCAGCTGCACCCGCGGTGATGACAGCAGACTTCTTCAGAGGCAGCAAGTGGCCCCTGCTTTTCCCAGCACGTCAAGATGCTTGGCGCAAGCAGTGGCGGAGGCTTCTTGGCTGAGGCCGCAGGATGATACAGAAGAGATTTCTTTAGATCTTGTAAGCTAGGGTTAGCTGATTTTCGCCTACAGCTCCAATTAGATGATGCAGGCCTACATTGCTTGTGCAGGCACCGGTTTGCTTCTCGGTGGAGGAGGGATCAGCTATCAAGCGGCGCTTTCTAATGCGCATGATGGCTATGGTGGCTGAACCACTTAGCAGAGAGACAGAGTGATGAGCAGTAAGCTATGGTAATATAAGAGCTGGGATTGCAGGCTCATGCATATATATTCGAATTGACCTAATTCGTAGCTATAAGAAAGATCACGGAGCCTTAACAAAGGGGTGCAGATCAAGAAAGAAACATTCTGCTGAGGTCTTATTCTAATTAGTGCTGGAAAGATGGGTATCACGGTAAGCAAAATCACAGTTTGTAGCGTTGCGTTACGTTTAGGGTTAGTATAACCAAATCGCAAGGTTACTAAGTTACTTTAAGAAAAGCAACATGGAGCCCCTGGCCTGAGACAAATGGGAAACTGCGGCTCCCAAAGTCCGGCCCCACATGCGACTCCTCAGCTATAGCCCCACTGTTAAAAGTTTGCATCAACAAACTTTTTGTCAAAAACTACCTCAACCTTGAATCTCAATCCAGTCTTCTTTTTCATGTCACACACAAGCGGCATTATATGGGCTGGCTAGCTGGCCTCATCACTATAGCACACGGGCATGCTCAAATGAGATCAATGGTGGAGGAGGAAAATGCGGGGCACATCAATCATGGACCGTCAGATCTGACGTTGTTTCGAATTTACTAGTTTTCCCTTACAAATTTGCCCCGAATTAACTAATCGACCCACATTTACAATATGACATCCCCTATATTTCAATGTACGTATGAGGGCGTAGTGGTTAGTGCACATGGCGCGTGGTGGAGAGGTCGAGGGATCAAGACATGGTGTGCGGATTGACCCGAATTTATAAGCCTACCCGAGTTTACTTTTCTTTCCAAAACTATCAAATGCCCTGAATTTACAAATGTGCATTTGACGGCCCAAATCACCTTAGTCGTCGATCCCATTTTAGCATGCCCGTGCGAGATAGTATGAGGACTAGATTATATGGACTGGCTAGGCACTTAGGTACCTTTTTCACTCTATGTGTGGCTCTATCACTTTTGCACGCTCATACAATTGAGGGAGAAGATGGGGTTGTGGAAGGGAAGCCGTGTAGAGGTTCTTGGCAAGCGGGTAGGCTCTCGTCCATGGGCAAGATCCCTTAGGCGAGGAGGGAGCCGAAGCTCGACCTCCACCATATTGCAAGCAGTCGAGCTCACTGGGAGTGCAAGGCAGCGGGGGTGAAAACCCGTCGAAGGTGCACGCTCGACAGAGCAACACACTACTCTCCCCTCTCAATCTTCCTCACGCTACGTGGCAATAAAGCCCGCCATTGCTTGGCTTTGCAGAGGGCGTCCACTTTTTTCATTTTGCTGCTCACCAAAAACAAAATTTGGGGGCATTAAATCAAGAGGGGGTGCCCATGGAAGCCCCCCGTCCCCCAATCTTCCCCTATTTGCCATAGGGGGGCCATAGGCAAGAAAAGTCAGGCAGAGAAGGCACAAGCAACAAAAGCCATGGATTGAGGGCGAACCAGACTTCAAAAAATTCTCAAACATTAAGACCTTGAGCCAATTGCAACATACTCCAAGAAGCCCTTATTATCGATTTTCAACATAATGGACAAGTAGAGGGATATACGTCGATGTGTTTAATCGATCCATAACACGTGTGTACTGCAAGCACTAAAGTGATGCAATTTGTATTTTGGTGAGCTGATCGGACAAGACATGGTCTTCTCTGACAAGTATAGCAAGTTGGTAAAGTATCAAGGTGCTTTGACGAAGGCTATACGGCCTTCTAATTCAGCCTCCATACCATCTACTTATGGTTTCTACTTGGCACAGCCAAGGGCAATAGCTTCAACATCACTAATTATCTCCGATTTATCAACTAAATTAGTAAGCCTAATTACTTACGATTGTGGAGGTTCTTTGGCAGTTTGAGATGGTTCTCAATCGATGATTTCTTCAAGATATTTCTTGCTTGTGATTTAGCAAAACCATACATCATGGACCCCATATTTGGCTCTCTAGACATGGAGCTGCCTGAGAATCTTTTTGTCGATTTTAAAATTTCCTTGTAATTATTGGGCTACAAAGAAACGCGAGCAGAGAAGCAAAGAAAGACATCCTTCTTCTACACTTGGATTACCAAAAGCCATGACAAGGAAGAACATTTGCGCAGTGGTGGCATTATGTTGGCGCAAGCAAACACTAGGTCTATCAAGGAATGAACATAAGAAAATATTCGAGCAACTCTTGGACCACCACTACAAGAGGTACTTCACATTAGCGATGCTCGCAGTGCGACGGTCAAAAGTGAAAATCCACGGTGTCGCTATGGGCGTTGCTATTTTATTTGTTACATAGTGACGCTCATAGCGATGCCAACGCCGACAGGGGTAAAAAATAAACCAAGAGCACCCGAAAACTCAGATCTCAAATCTGAGTTTTTGACGCTCAAGCAAAGAGGTAACCCACGATCTCCCTCTCTCTCTCTTTTTCTCCCCTTCCCCCCCCCCCCCCCCCCCCCCCCCCCCCCCCCCCCCACACACACACACACACACATAGACATACACGAGGAGAGGAAGGAGAGCCAGGCAATTTAGATTAAGTTAGATTACATTTAGATTTATGTTTATGTTGAGTTTAAGATTAAGTTATCAACTTTAAGGAACAAAAAGAAAAGAAAGGCAACTTCTTTTGGAACAAGGTTGCAGGGTTTTGAATGTACATGACAAGAAACGGTCGATATGCCTCTGGTTGAGACCGTAGCCGCACAAAATCTTTGAGAGTCTTTAAAAACCTCTCTAAAAAGAACAAAAAATTGTGTGTGCACTACTCCACATATAGCAATCTCCTCCACCACGTGAACAAGAGGTGAATTTGACTAAGAAGGGCCGATCGAGGAAATGCATCTTCAATGGCACACACAGTTTCTGTTGCAAGTGTTTGAGCAGCAGGCAGGGATAGCATCTATTTTGATTTCCTTGGAGCTCATAAATCTGCAAAAAAACACACAAGGATACACTAAGTGCTAGTTGAAATTATTGTGTACATAAAAAGGTGTAGTTGAGTAGAGTCTTGTGGTGTACCTTACTAGCTCTCCTAGTTTGAAAAAAGTGTCCCTGACTTTCTTGTCCCAATTTATACACATACTCACCGACAGAATGAACTACAATGTAAATCAGGGAAAGGGAAAGTGAGTGATAGTCATACACAAACTATATATAGAATAGGGAGTATGAAAATTACCTGAAGCATCTTGTGCCAATCATGGGACTTCAACCTATACAAATTAACGATTCCACCCTTCTTTGCTTTTGTGAAAGATCCCTTTAGTGACCTCATGTATCCTGTTGGTGTGCGAATAGAGGCAATGGTACCCTTCACGTTGTCTAATTCTTCTTTGGCTAGCATCCATGGTGCTTTAGGAAGCACAATCTTTCCATTTGGAGCACGACGTGGAGTAACAAAGGCAGGGAGACGTTTTAAAAGCCGGATTGTTGTTGTGGTGTTCTTCCCAAATGGTTGCCCAATCTTCCATCGTGGGCTTTAGAGGGGTCTTCCCATTTTTTGGAGCCATGTGCTAATTATACCCTTGGGGTAAGAAACAATGGGTTGTTTGGATAGATTACCTTGCGCAAGGAATTGGGCCTCTTCGTCACCAACGATGGCCCGCAAGTAGGACATGCATTGTGCCCCGATGTGGACAACCCTGCATACATATCATATTGTTAGAGAGATGAGTGAACTAAAGTGAACTAAAGGGAGAGAGGAGATAGAGATAGAGGAAAGGGGGTTACCAAAAATATCTCCAAGCTCAAGATAGTCGTGCATAGTCCACATAAGGATATCCCTCACAATGGCCTCTCTCCCTCCCTTTGCAAGTGAGACATCGACAACAAGAATGCCTCTCCATAACTCCTCCAACTCCTTGATGAGGGGCTCGAGGTAGACGTCAATATTTGACACTTAGTACTTCCCGGCCCGGCACAAGCAAGGAAAGAAGTATATTGCCTTCTTGGTTGTCTCCTATGGTGGAATATTGTAGTTGACGATCACCACAGGCCAAGTGCTCCATGAAGTAGACTAAGTGCCAAAGCAATTGACACCATCACTTGCTAACCCAAGCCTCAAGTGTCGAGACTCCAACCCAAACTTTGGCCATTGAGTTTCGATGTACCTCCATGCAGGTGCATTGGCAGGGACACGCATCATTCCATCATTTGAGTGACAGTTTGTGTGCCACACGAGAAGATCCACGATAGACTTGATTTTAAAGATGTGTTGGATGCAAGGAATTAATGAAAAATGTCTCAATACCTTGCGGGGTAGGTGCGCCCCGCTCACTCCTATCTTGTATCGTGCCTCCCCGCACACGAGACATGAGGTAGCATGTGCATGCTTAGCATACAATCCTTGATACACGCATGGATGCGCTTATACTCCAGTCCAAGTGTAGTGACATACGATCTAGCTCGTTGACAATCTGGAGGCATGTGGTGATCTTCTTGCAACATTTTGCCCATCAAACGACAACAAACATGCGTATTAGTATAATTGCTAGAAGATGGCACCATAAAGCGAGTGGAGAGTATATAAAAGCCACATTCCATACTTACAGAAGTAGTGCATCGACACTTGCATTACTCCAACTGAATTTTGCTTGCAAGTTGAAGACTTCCAACGATACTCGGAGCACCGAGTATCATGCACCGTTGTAAAGAGGTGTTCGGGCACTCGTCATCAATCTATCCTCCGTTTCGATAGTTCGTTTAGTGCAGGGCTGACAATCCTCCTTGCACACGTTGCGCTCATGAGCTAGTAACTCATCACACATATCGAACATGTGCTCATTCTCTACCTCAAAGTGCGACAGAGACGCCATAGGAGCTTCCAAAGTAGAGCCAACGGGAGGATCACCATGCGGTGCACCCAAATCGCCCAGTCACTCTTGTCTCTGCCGTTCGGCCTTGCGTGCCGGTGCACCACCACCGAATACACACCAATGGGACACCTCCTCAAGCGATGGGTGAGTCGCACTCTCATCTCTTCGAGTGCTTTTTCGAGGATACCAAAGCCCTTCGTTCTCCACGTGCTCCAAAGCAATGCGCCTCAAGCGAGGGATGCACTTGGCAAGGAGAAGGTAGTTTTTCCTTGAGCCAACGATCGCACTTAGGGACTCCAGGGAGACCACGATCATCCCAATCGATGTCCGGCACATGCGAAATGTTGTTTATTTAGTCATGTATCTTAAAAAATAAATAAATTAGAAAAGCCCTAAATTCCATTTAAAAAATTACATAAAGTTAAGGTCAAAGGGAATAAATGACAATGAGTGCTAAATTTATTTTTAACTAAAAGAGAACTTTAAAAATGCAATTTAATAAACATTTAAAATTACTACAAAATAAAGTATCCATAAAAATTAAAAATCTTCATCACAAAAATCCAAAGGATAAAAAATGAAATAATGGATAGCTAAGGGTAGAGGGGGTGATTTGTACCCCCCCTCCCCCTGCAACCTCGGATTTGCATGTATCCGTTTGAAATGACCAGCCGTTGTAATAGACGCAGTAATGGGTAGGGTAATATCCGCGGTAATGCCTGGCGCCTAAAATAGGCAAGAAGACAGAGTATGCCGCATTTTTTGTTGTATACTCTGCGTTTTTGCTCTCCACCATCGCTCCCAAGCTCCCCCCCCCCTTCTCCCTTCCCTCTCTCTCCTTCTCCAAGCTTCCCAAGTTTCGTCGAAGGGGGTTTTGTACTCCAAGTTTCCGCCATCGTCTTTGGAAGCACAACGGCGAAGGGGGTTTTCCGCCATCGTCTTTGGAAGCTCAACGTAGCCGAAGCTCAACCGTGCTACAAAGAAAGAGGTAAACACAAAACAAAGCACCTCCTCTCTCTTTCCCTTTTGTTTTCTACTACTACTACTACTCTACACACACACACACACACACACACACACACACACACACACACATGCATGCATAAATAAAAAAATAAAAAAATAAAGAATCCATAATATACCTCGTTCATTTGGAAATGGTTGCTTTGCTCGGCTTGTTTGGAAATGGTTGCTTTGCTAGGCTTGTTTGGAAATGATTGCTTTGCTGGGTTTGTTTGGATAGAATGTTAGATAGAAATAGACAGAGAGAGATAAATGAAGAAAGAGAGAGAAAAATAGATAGAGAGAGAGAGAGAGAGAGAGAGAGAGAGAGAGAGAGAGAGAGAAATTTAAAGAGAGGGAGATAAATGGAGAGGGATAAATAGAGAGACAGGAGAAAGAAAATAGATAGAGAGGGAGAGAAAGAGAAAGAGAGAGATAGATAAAGAGAGTGAGAGAGAAAGAGGGATAGAAGTAGATAAAGAGAGAGATAATTAATGAGAGGGAGATAAATGGAGAGAGAGAGAGAGAGAGAGAGAGAGAGAGAGAGAGAGAGAGAGAGAGAGAGAGAGATAAAGAGAGAATGAGAGAAAGAGTGAGATAATTAATGAGAGGGAGATAAATGGGGAGAGAGAGAGAGAGAGAGAGAGAGAGAGAGAGAGAGAGAGAGAGAGATAAAGAGAGAATGAGAGAAAGAGGGAGAGTTAGAGATAGGGGTAGAAATAGAGAGAGAGAGAGAGAGAGAGAGAGTAAAGAGAGGGAAAGAGGGAAAGAGAGAGAGATATAGGGAAAGAGGGAGAGAGAGAGTAGATAGAGAGGGAGAGAAATAGAGAAAGATAGAGAGAGAGATAGAGAGGGATAGAGATAGAAAGAGGGAAAGAGAGAGAGATAGGGAAAGAGGGAAAGAGAGCGGACATAGATCCAAACCAGCAGCAGGCTCTTTCTTTACGAGACCAGTACCTCCGAGAGACAGAGAATTTGTTTGGTCGCTACACTCCGCAGCAACTTGCGACCTACGATATTTCTCGCAGACTACACCATGGGGGAGTCAAGGAGGGACTCCTTACCTACAGAGCCTCGCACCGACGACACCTCAATCTACATCCCCTTCCTATCGTCCTACTCCCATTCCATCACAAGGTTCCACTCCCATGGCATCACAGGGTCCTACGCCACTCCATTTCACTTGTGCTTCACCAGAACACCGTCGACGGACTTCCTCTAGCAGCGCGCGTCGACACTCTCATCTCAGGGCAACGAGCACCGTGAGAGACGAAGTGGCGGCGGATCTTGTGGTTTTGCATGTTTGGTAGTGGCTAAGGAACGGAGTCTCCACTTTCAGAGCGTGTCGCCCCTGACACAGAGGACGAGGATACTGATGCACCCGTGCCAGACACGCATGGGTGCTACTACAGGGTTAAATATGGCGGGGAGGTGGACTTCGACACAGCTCAAGGCAGTGCATTTCGATGCCATCTACAAATTGTTATACATTCAATATATAAGAACTGTTTTATAAAATTTAGAGACCAACTGCTCGATCATGCATGGTACATTGAGGACGCTCTGTTAGCTAGATTTCCAAATACTCCCAATCAACGTTTTTCACAACAATGGTTGGAGGGCTACATAAAGACATTTCTGAAAAACAAGCAGTCCAGTGTGCGGCGTGCAACATCCAACCAGTTGAGAGATCTAGACAGGAGTTACCGCGGTGGAAACATGGCAGAGCGGAGTGGAAGTGGGCAATGCAAGAAAAGAGCGATCAAGCTACGACAGGCTCATCATATAGACAACGATGCGAGGCTCGCGCAAGACAAACTCCCACGCACTATGGCTCAGGAGGCAACGGAGCTTGGAAGGATAAATATGTAAGATTAATTGAATTAACGTCGATCGGTGATTATAAAGATTGTAGTTGATGATTTGGTATTGTTATTGCTAACTTAGAAAATATCACTCTCTCTCTCACCACTTTTTTGTATCCATTTTTTTTGCCAAAAAGAAAAATAGTGAGACAAAAGCAACCATATGATTTGATCACCAACCCATTGAAGTTAAGGAATTTTATCTCATGTCCTATAAAAATCTCTAGTCTCATCTATATGAAATGAATCGTAAGAAATGGCTGTTTTGGGCAAAATGGACAGGTCCGTCAACTTTGGAGGCTTCTTGTGACCAAGAGATGAGAAATTTTACAAGTTTCTCATTTTTCCATATGTAGTCATCCTTGAAATATAAGCTCATGAAAAGATTTTCCAAAATGCATGGATCTACCATGGTTTTGAAGTTTTTTTCAAAACCCTGTAAGGACACTTTTATGTCATGTTAGGTTACCAACCTAGTGTTAATCTTCATTCGCTAGCCTTGCTCTTTGATATATCATCTCTCATTTGGGCCCCTTTACCATTGGCCCGGTGTTGAGATAGATCCGTAAGCACATGTCTATATTTTAATCCTTGTTCTCGTTTATTCTTCCACATTAAATGATCAGTTTAATATGAGAAGATCATTTGGGTTGGTTAGATATTAGATTTTATGACATTACCTCTCTCTTGAAATCATAGTCATCCTCGACTATAAGGTAGGAGAGATAAAGCCTTAATCATTAGTCAATGTTTCCTAGTAGATAGAAGATCCCTTTTTACCCTACGACATCATTCCAAGATGGATGACTAATCCATTTGGTACTTGGGAGACACAGGTGCTGCAAGCATGTCTGCTCTTTAGTTCATTTCATTCTCCCAAGTAAAGTGAAAATTTCTACTTGGTGTTTGAGAGACATCGTCATCACGAACATGATTCTAAGAATGTATACTACTTAAATTTCAGCACAATAAAAAGACAATTAGTCTTATAAGACAAAAACATTGATCATTTAAAAGAAACATGTACATTTTCTTACTCTAATGTAGAATTGTAAGCATTGACAAGGTTCATACTATCCTTAAGCTTTATTCCTTGCATCCATCTAGCATCTTCAAAAGGATAATTTTTGAACTTAATAATTAAGATATCGTCGAATAATCTTACCATGTCGTAGTACTTACCATGTCGTAGTACCTTGTGTTCATGCCGAAGGATACCTTTAGGTCGTAGCACCTCTTCTTGGTCTTCAATTTTTGGAGGGTCTTCAATAGTTGGTTCACTTGGGGGCTGTCCTTTGTAGGGCTTATGTAGGCTCACATGAAAAGCAATGTGTATGAGCCAATGGTTGGGCAGCTTGAGCTGATAAGCCATCTCATTGATTGGCTTCAAGATTTGAAAAGGACGATAGTATATTTTTGCTAGTTTAGCATAATACTTTTGATGGCCCGTAGGATTTTTGCTTGTTGTTTTCCTATATTGAGCCTTGGGAAACTTAAGTAAGACCCAATCATTTTCTTTGAACATTAAGGCCCTTCTGTGCTTGTCAGCAGTAGCTTCTTGCCTTTGTTGTGAGAAATGGATATAAAGTTGATTAGCTATAAACTTTAACATGCCTCCTTAATCTTTTGGAAAGATTCTTGTAGATCACTACTATACGTATCAGCAACGAAGATCTTCCCATGTACTTTAAGTAGAAAGGGGCTTTTAGGTCCTCCCTGTATGATTTCAAAAGGTTCTTTTACTATAGAAGTATGGATAGTATTATTGTTTGCATACTCTACAAGGGGTATGTACTTCTCCCATTGTGAGCGTTGATCTAATTCTGTAACATAAGTCTTTAGTAGATCGAGAATCATAAAATTGGCTATCTCACTTTGGCCATCCGTTTGTGGGTGATAGGCCGAAGAGAAATTCAATCTTGTACATAGATTTTCAAACATACCTTTCTAGAAACTACTGGTCATTTTAGGATCTCTATCTGACACAATGAATGTTGGTAATCCATGGTGTTTGAAAATCTAAGATATGAAGAGTGTTGCCATTTGGTGTGCCTTGATAGTCTTTTTGACAGGAATAAAGTGTGCTTGCTTGCTAAACCTGTCGACTGTTGTCCATATTCTTGTATTCCCATGGATAGACTTGGGTAATCCAAAGATAAGAACCATGGATATACTCTCCCATGGTGAATTAGGGATTGGCAATGGATGGAGTAATTCAGGTTGCTTCCCTCTATCATATTTAGTCTTTTGGTTTACCACACATTTTGAAACATACTCTTGTATGTCCACTTTCATGGTAGGCCAATAGAAGTATGTTTCTACTCTCAAAGAGTAGGTTGAATGCCTCTATGTCCCTCATAGAGAGGAGCATGGGATTCATACATGACTTTCTTCGAAGGGAGTGGGTAACACATAGCCTATTGCCATGGAGAAGGTAACCATCCTACAAGGTGAATGGTTTTTCTTTCTTCCCCAAGGCAAGGGCTGATATTACATCTTTAAAGTCAAAGTCAATAGCATACTCATGTATCATAGAAGATAGATCATTGTGAGTTGCTATAAATACTGTATTAACTTTTGGTCGTTGTGAAAGTGAATTGGCTAGTTGATTGTGCTTACCAACAATGTGAGCAATATGAAAATAAAATTGCAAAAGAAAATTTGCCCACCTCATGATTTGTTTATCAAAAAGCTTGGTTTGCGTCATGAAGTACTTGAGGATTTGGTTGTTCGTTTGCAAAATAAATGGAGTCTCTAGTAGATAGTGTTTCCATGTGTCTAGGGCATGTAGAAAAGCTAAAAGCTATTTTCCCCCATATATATCCGAGACTCATTCATTGGCATTGAGCCTTCGGCTCTCATATGCTATGGCATGCCCTTCTTGAAGCACACCACAAGCATCACATTGGACCTCAAATGGTTTTGAGAGATTCGGAAGCATAAGGACCGGTTGGGAGGTAAGCTTCTCTTTGAGCTTGTCAAAAGCTTTTTGCTCTTTAGCAATCCATGAGTACTTAACGTTCTTCTTTGTTAAGTCATGTAATGGTCCTGTTATTTGAGAGAATTTTGCTATGAAGTGTCTATAGTATGCACACATACCAATAGATTCCTTGGGTTAGGCCATGCTTTTATTACCTCCAACTTTGATGGATCCATATGGATACCATCTTGAGAGATAATATGACCTAAGTATGAAGAAAACATTCACTCTTCTTTTGATTGATAAAAAGCTTGTTCTCCCTCAAAGCTTGAAAAATCACCTGGAGATGTTCCTTTTGCTCCTCTAAGAACTTAGAGTCAATGATGATATCATCAAAGAACACTAGACTAGTGAATTTGTAGTAGGGTCTAAAGATTTTCTCCATTAAATGATTCAACATGGCTAGCCTACTTCATTGTAAGAGTTCAAAGTTGTTTGGCTCTGGTTTAATCTCACCATTTGAGACTATGAAGGTACACTTTGGGTAGCATTGTTGATAGCTGGCATCTGTAAAACTTCTACATAGTTTCTGTCATGTCAAACTCTTTTTTTCATTTTTTTCGGTTGAACTTCTGTTGTTTTTGTGCAATTTGCTTGGTTTGCGGTGTTTCCTCGGTGTGCGGTACACTTCACGACTTTTTTGCGTTTAATTCGGTGTGCGGTACACTCTTTGGCATTGCTTTTTACTTTTCTGGATCTTTTGAACTTTTTCTGGCACTTTCTAGTACTTTCTTCACTTTCTGCGACTTTTTTTTATATTTCTTAATTTCTTGTGAAATTTTGAATTTTCTTGATTTTTTGGTCTTTTCATGATTTTTTTGGGAAGGTTTTGACTTTTCATATATTTTTTTGTAAACTATTTTATGAATTTTGGAATTTTTATGAAATTCTTGATGGTTTTGTGAATTCTGTTATTTCTTGTGAAATTTTCCAGCCACTTTTTTATTTTTTATGGATTTTCTGTGAGTTGTTATTAATTTTTTATGATTTATCTGTGAGTGTTTTTTATTTTTTGTGATTTATTATGTGATTTTTATTTTTTTATAAATTTTTGATGTTTTTTTAATCAATTTTCTAAGAGTTTTTTTTGGTGAATTTTTCTAATTCTTTTAATTTCTAATGAGGTTTTTCTATTTTATTTTTATTTTTTATGATAGAACTTTTTATGAGGTTTTTACTGACTTTTGATTTTTTAATTGTTTTTATATATATATATTTCTTTTTAATTGTTTTTAAACCTATCCTAACCTAAACTAACCTAACTAAGGCTAACTAACTAACTACAGGGCGAGCACGAGCGCAGTCAGCGGGTGGACTGTTAGCGTCAGCGCAGTCAGCAGGGGAGACAATGGCCTGTGCACGCACATGGGAGAGAGAGAGAGAGAGAGAGAGAGAGAGAGAGAGAGAGAGAGAGAGAGAGAGAGAGAGAGAGAGAGAGAGAGAGAGAGAGAGAGAGAGAGAGAGAGAGAGAGAGAGGACACGGCGGGCAACAGGGCAGGGGCGCAGTCAGTGAAAAACAACAGCGAGGGAAGGGAGTACAGCTGGCACGAGGAGAGAGACAATGTGAGTGCATGTGTGTGTGTGTTCATTAAAAGACAAGGGAGTGACAGAGAGGGAGGTCCTAGGTAGGGTTAGAAAAATACTTTTTTCCCAACCAAAGAAAATAAGGGCAAACTTGAAGTTCTCCTAGTTTTCAGGTCAATGCAGGTAATTACACAAAAATTTTCCGGTTTTCTTCAAGGCAAGCTCAAAATCTAACCGGGAAATTAGGATTTCAGCTGGTTAAAATACACTAGACCCGGTTTTTTTTCTAACATTACGCTGGCAAAGGCAGAGAATGAGGGTGTGTGACGGGAGGAGAGAGAGTGAGAGGGAGGAGAGAGAAAGTTAGAGAGAATGTGGGT
The DNA here is from genome assembly GCF_014529385.1 of Adiantum capillus-veneris. Lineage (NCBI taxonomy): Eukaryota > Viridiplantae > Streptophyta > Polypodiopsida > Polypodiales > Pteridaceae > Adiantum > Adiantum capillus-veneris. Next base: position 157,854,502 of record NC_140937.1, read on the forward strand.
GTGGGGTATGTTCACGCGGTACAAGACAAGCACGGACGACAGAAAGAAGAAGATTTTTTTAACGTTGAAGCTACCTTCCATTTATAGCCAATTTATCCTTCCTAACCCTTACGTATGCAATTAATGTTAGCTTAGAAATGTACTTTAATATAATTAAAGACTTAAGTGAACAAAATAGAAATCCACCTGGGACTGGCCGTCGTCCATGTGCTGTTGCGTTGGTGCCTGCAGACTTTCCTCCGTAGGTCTATGACTAGGCCCAGCCAGCTCATGGTCATGAGTGGCTTTATTTCTTTTGTTGCTAATATCCTCTTCCTCGGTAAGAGGATTTCCTCTGGTTATCTTTGGAGCCTTATTAGCAGCCTTTATAAAAGGACTTAATCGATTAGAGGATTAATCAAATAACACTACAAGAGGTTGTGTGCTCTTGTGACGCTGTTAGCGACGGAAATACACTGGGTTTTTATAACCCCCGACGTCGCTAATAGCGTTGCTACGAGAGCGTCGCTATATGCGTCGCTATATAGAGACGCTCATAGCGACGGTTATAGCGACGCCCGAGAGAAATTTTTTTTGGTGACAAGGCATTGAATGCCCTGCCACCCATCAACCATACATTAGGAAATTTCAGAGGTCATTTGGAGGGCCATATGAAGAGAGAGAATAATAGAGCGCGTCCAATGAGCACGAAGGCTACGTTACGTAGGAAAGTACGTGGAAAGACTCAAAAAATAAGAAAATAGCATAAAACTTTCACGAATCTAGGATTGTAGCATCGTAATTTCCTTCCTTTTACCGAGCTTTTAGGTGCTTGCATGTGGTCCCACTTTTGATATTCTCTTATGGTCATTAACGTACTGGAGGGTGACCATTAAGCCCGCACAAGATATTGGAATTCTAAAACACTTTCCCTCCATTAGAATGCTTTCAAAGTGAATCTCCCTCCACTAAAGCTTTTCTCTGACAGCTATGGCTTCCACGTCTTCTCGCCCAAGAGGCTCCAGGTGTTTACTGTCTCTCACACCAACAACCAACAACTGCACTTTGCCTAGAAGGCCAAGTAGTAGCATATCCTCAATTACAATACCAGCTTCAATAAGTGCAGAGAACCAATGGGTTGGACAAAGGATAAACAAAGGTTCATGGGTCCTCATGCAACCAAGAAGACCCAAGAGGTCTAGTGGTATCAACGTTTACCGCTCAGCATGGAAGGCCAGAGTGTTGGATTTCAAAGTTGAAATCGGCAAAAGATCTGTAAAGGAAGTTCTTGTTCAGCATGTGTTTACCCATCCAAAGGTGATAGCAAACGGTGGAAATGTATCAGATATACATCAACCATGTTGCAATTGTAAGTACTCTTGACATGTGAACTTATTGATACTCTCATTATAACTTTTCTTATATATTTTGCAATGTTTCTCCCGCTTGTTATGAGCAATGTCTCCATTCTTCACGGCTCAATTACATTAGATTTGTCATTTTTACTTATTGATACTCTTAGTTTAACTCTTCTTATATATATTGCGGATGTTTATCCCTCTTCTTATGAGCAATGGGAGCCTGTAGAGTGCATAATAGGCCTCTTCCATGTTGTTCATGCCCACATTGGTTCTCTACAGTATTCAGGGAGGAGCAGCAAAAGACTGGCTGATGAGGGGATATTTTTTTATGACCACTTCTACCAACTCAGCTCAGGGAATAAGAATGGCATGTTGGTGAAAGTGCCTCTACCAACGGATTGGAACATTGTGGACTGGCCAGTTCCCGAGGAAACAATGGTGGAGGCAATGCGAAGTAAGCTCTACAAGGATATACAAAGGTCTCTACGTAGCTCTATTCCCACCAAACTGGTTAGAATTGCAAACTTCTGTCTTGTTGCACTCTTCATAGAGTTGTTCATAGCTACAACATCCGTGTTACGAAAACTTTGTTCATGTGCAAGTCATTTCAGCAGTCATCCTGTGACAAACTTCTTGACAGAGGATGGTATGCAAAGGAAGAGATTGGTTTACGGTGCGAGGTCGCGCTTGATACTCTAGTTGTCAAGTACATGATTGCAAACCAATCACTGTTACTCTCGTTTTGGTATATGCGATCACAAATGCTCAACGGTAAGTACATTCCTATGGACCAGGTTTCTGCAGGTTTGGAAGATAATCCTACTGTGGATGTGGAAGTGATTGATAAAGAGCATGGCCTACTGTTGGTGGTTACAATAAGGGAGCTATGCAGTCTTCAGCATTTGCGGCATGACATAATTGAAGAGTCAATGGACAAGGACCTATCAGATTTTTCCTTTTTCCTAGCTGGCCGTAAGGTGATGCGGCGAAGGGAAAAAGATATTTTGTGCAAAGAGTTGGATGGTCAGGTTGAAGTAGTGTCAATGTAACAGATATTCTTGTGAACCCAAGTGTATACAAATGACTTTCAAGACATGAAGTTTATTGAGCTCATTTTTCAATTGTGCTTTGTGAAAAAGTGTGCTTGAAATACATTTCTTTACCATGTCAAATCTCTCTCTCTCTCTCTCTCTCTCTCTCTCTCTCTCTCTCTCTCTCAATGTTAGACAAGACAAAGACATGATAGAAGAGTCATCTTAATTCATTAGAAAGTACAAACTCGTCCGTGAACAATGGACTGAGATACAATTTCTGTAAGTATGGAATCAGAATGTCTTCAAGGTAAAAATCGAAGGAATGCCCCTCGAAAGAAGGTGGTGAGATAGTTGTTCCCGCGGATTTAGTTCTCCCTTTTCAGGAGTATCATCAATCAGTAGTGTATTAGTTGCATCAAAGGGTACACCGATTTGGCTAAACGGTTTGTACAAAAGAGGTAAGTGTGGTTTTTTAGGGTGGTAGTGGCCCTCAACGGTAACGCATTTTCTTTGATCATACAAAAAGGAAAAATCTGACGTGTGAGCGTGGCATACACTGCAAACTATTCTAACTAGTGGCGACAAGTTTTGCCTTTGCATTAAAGACCATATGGCAACTCTGAAGCGCGGAAGAAGAAACTGAATAAATTCCTTGGTTCCTGGACAAACCACGACTCGACAAGTTCCCATCCGAAACGTTTGCAAATCCTCAAAGGATTCTCTGTCACCGAGAGGCACCCGCATCAGCAGCAATCCATTGACGTCCAAGATAATCAACCTCTGTAAAAGTTGACAAGTACATATAAGTAGTTAGAAGCTGAACATATTTTGCCATACTTGAATAGACATTACCGGAACAACCATATCTACAGGTAGCAAGGGTCCATACCGGGTCTCTGTAGTGTTCATGTCGTTGTTGCTCTCCTCTGCTTTATCTTCATAGTCATCATTCACATCTTCATCAGGGGTCTCCCCCATGGCTCTTTCTGCCTCATTCAAGGTTTCCTCCAAGGTCTTTTCCTCTCCCTCGGTTGATCGGCTTGCCTCATACATCCTTGCCTGATCCATATCAGTTTGCTCATCCGTAGGCCTGCTTTCCTCATCCATATCCTTTTGCTCATCTATAGGCCTGCTTTCCTCATCTTAGGTTTCAGCCATAGGCTCTTTTGGCTCCTCCACTGGATGACTTGACTCTTTCATTGTCTCCTCTGGTTGTACACTAGCACCTTCCATATGCTCATTTGACCTTTCCTCATCCTCGGCTCTTTCATCTTCTACTGATATGACCCCCTCGGTCCGTTGTGATTCCACTGTATCGGATGCAGGGGTTTGTCGTGGTGGCACGTCATGTTTTGTTAGATCAATCGTGCGGTCATCCAAGCCGCTATCTTCAAGCTCTCTGGGGCTAGACATAGTAAGAAGGTGTTGTATTAAACTTACCCGGTATCTTTGCAAATAATCATATGTGTAGTTTTTTAAAGCACTCTGCAAAATTGAAAGACCACATGGTGAGAATTCTTTTATAGACTAAACCAAAACTAACTGAATGCATTGCCAAATGGGTACCTTAGTCATGAAAGGTTTTAATGCAAAGTAGCTTTGCAGGACATATTCTGCATGGAGAAGACATCTCCAGCCGCAATAATTTCCATCGGTTTGATTTGGGACAGGTACATCTTTGATTGGGGCCTTGTATAGTTCATACCTTCCACATAGCTTGCCATAGGCAAGCAACAACCTCTTTATACAACTGCACAAAGCAATGTCAAGATGTTAGCATGAGGCTTCAAATTTACATGGATATCTATAAGAAACACTTTCTGATACAAAACACTTACAGCCTAATTTCAGGGTGGGTTCCTTTTATTGAATTGAACACCCTCACTGCTGGTTGGTCAACATCAAGGCATATGAGACTCCAGTGATGGTTGTTCTCATATGGAAAGATGATGACAATAACTTCTAGCATAGCACAGTGGAGAAACCAACTCTCAAAGGTCCCAGATGGACTGTTCTTTTGTCTAATAATCACTGACATTTGTGGATCAAGAAGAAACACCTCTGTGTGGGTGTGCAGTGGGAGTTGACTTTTGATCAGGCTGCAGAGAGTTTACCTGAGTTAGCAAACCTATTATCTGAGTTTTCAAAGCTAGCAAGATAGTAACACTTACTTAAGACAAGCATAGATAATTGTGTCTGAAATCTGAGCATCTGGATTCTGTAATAAATTAATGTCCACTTTTTCCAGAGCTAGCTTTCTGGCTCCATCTACAAATGGTATCTCTGCAAGCAAACCATCCTTCATTGAAAGTAGAGTTTCTTGATTGCTTGCCTCTATGGACAGGGTCACATTGCATTCTGTTTGCCTCTGGGACTCCACTGCTACTTTTGCTTTCTCCTTAAGCTCTGCTTCCCTCATGTCCTCTGTTTGGCGAGCAATAGTCTCTGCCCTTGCCCTTGTATTCACATCATGTGTGACATCTACAACTGTGAGTTGTGGCACTAGCTTCGGGGGGTATAACAAAATTTCCCTCATTTTCTTATCCTTGCAGACATTGGGGACTAGTAGTTTGTCATACCTCCACCTTATTCTTTTCAATGTCTAACTATCTTTGTCCATTATAGTAACCCTGTGGGCATGGGCTGCAACAATGGTCATGTCACTGAAGTACTCCAGTAGGAAGTCCTCTGCTGCTTCTTGTAGAGCCATTAATGCCACCACCTTCCACCTTTTGGTGCCCCAGGTAGCTTCTTCACATATGGACCTCACCATCCTCTGGAAGGGCAGCTTTGGTATGCATAAATCTACACATTTCTGTGCCTTTCTGATTTCTCTGAAAAGTCCCATGCAGGTTTGTAACTTCTTCACCCTTGGCCCTTTCAGAATTTTATTGGGTTTTCCAGGTCTTTTCTTTGGGGTTGCAGATCTGCTACTTGCTTTAGATGCTAATCCTGGTCCCTTGCCTGCCTTCCTTGCAGTGGCTTTTGTTCTAGCCATTTCACTGTACACAAAAAGAAGAGTCTCTCTCTCTTTCTCTCTCTCTCTCTCTCTCTCTCTCTCTCTCTCTCTCTCTCCCTCCTTTCTATAGCTTAGCATATTTAAATAGAGAGAGAGAGAGAGTGAGAGAGCCCATTACTAAAGGCACGCGTGTAGCACGTTTTGACCTCAATAAACACCTCCGCGCGCCGTTAGTATAAGGTAAAAGAAATACTCTCTCTCTCTCTCTCTCTCTCTCTCTCTCTCTCTCTCTCTCTCTCTCTCACACACACACACACACACACACACACACACACACACACACACACACACACACACACACACACTCAGACATACACTGGTCAATGCACAGTACTAACGGCGCGCATAGAGACATGCACACCGGTTATGCCTCTCTACGCGCGCCTTTGGTATAGAGAGAGAGAGAGAGTGAGAGAGAGGCTATGTGTGTGTGTGTGTGTGTGTGTGTGTGTGTGTGTGTGTGTGCTTGTATTTGTGTGTGTGTGTGTGTGTGTGTGTGTGCCTGTATTTGTGTGTGTGTGTGTGTGTGTAAGTTATATTTGTGTGTGTGTGTCTCTCTATGTGTGTGTGTGTGTGTGTATGTTATATTTGTGTGTGTGTGTGTGTGTGTGTGTGTGTGTACGTTTTATATGTGTGTCTGTGTGTCTGTGTGTTTGTGAGTGTGAGTGTGTGTGTGTGTGTGTGTGTGTGTGTTGTGCTTGTGACTGTTTGTGTGTGTTGTTTGTTAAGACTGAGCTTGGTACTGTGACAGAAACAGAGATAGAGAGATAGAGGCAAAGGCAGAGGGAGAGGCAGACCTTCGTTATGTGTATAGGTCGGCTTGCTGTCGGAGACGCAGATGACGGCTCTTACACTCTCACTCTCTCTCTCTCTCTCTCTCTCTCTCTCTCTCTCTCTCTCTCTCTCTCTTTCACTCACTCTCTTTCACGAGGTGTGGTTTTTCTCTCTCTTGACCTCTATATAAGACGTACAAAAGTATACGGTCTCAATAATGACCGCACGTGTGACAACATGCAATTATACTCTAATTTATAGTGACACGTGGGGCGCCGCCGTGTGTATCCGTTATAAGTGTGATTTTGAGAGAGAGAGAGAGAGAGAGAGAGAGAGAGAGAGAGAGAGAGAGAGAGAGAGAGAGAGAGAGAACAATAGAGAGAGAGAGAGAGAGAGAGAGTGAGAGAGCGAGAGAGAGAGAGAGAGAGAGAGAGAGAGAGAGAGAGAGAGAGACATAGAAAGAGAGAGAGTGATAAAGAGAGAGAGAGTGATAGAGAGACAGAGAGAGAGAAAGAGAGAACAGATTGTGAGAGAGATAGAGAGAGGGAGAGACACAGATTGAGAGAGAGATAGAGAGAGGGACTCCTTACTCTTAGAGAGAGAGAGAGAGGGAGGGAGAGAGACAGAGTCAGTTTGACACACAAAAAGCAATGGAGGAGACACCTCCCTTGGAGTTCCTGCAAACCCCACCAACAAAAGGTGATCTCTCACTCTTTCTCTCTGTATTTCCAACAGTTGGTACAAATTATGTGTGTGTGTGTGTGTGTGTAAACAAAGAAAAACCCAGACTGTTGTTCAACACACACACACACACACCTCAACACATACTTCCATAGACAGACACACACACACACATACACACAGACACACACACAGAGATATACACATTCTCTCTCTCCCTCCCCTCTCTGTCCCCGTTACTAATGGCGCGCAGAGCCAACCAAACACTGGCTGCAGCTCTCTCCGCGCGCCTATAGTATAGTTATGACTCTCTCAAAAGGCACGTTTACATCCTTACGGGCCTTTCCCTCAATTGAACTTAAGGCGCACGTAGAGAGTTGCAAAAAGCACGTTTTCGTCCTTGCGCGCCTTTAGTACAAATAGACACATACAAAGAGAGAGAGAGAGAGAGAGAGAGAGAGAGAGAGAGAGAGAGACTATGTGTGTTTTTGTTTGTGCTTTGGTGAGAGACAGATATATATATATATATATATATATATATCTGGAGAGAGAGAGAGAGAGAGAGAGAGAGAGAGAGAGATAGAGAGAGTGAGACTTGTCATGTTTCCTGATGAATAGGATTAAGGTCCAGTAGGCAGAAGAGGCTGAAACCAGACCCAGAGCTTGTGCCAGGATTTCAACCTTTGCAGGCTCAGTTGCTTAATGTTTCTGCCAAAAGAACTGTTGACTTTTGTTAGGACATATCTGAAGAAAAGTCAATTGGTGAAGATAAATCAGAGAGGTCACCAGGGCAAGAGGATCCCTCACCCTACAAGGCTGTGGTGCCCTGTACAGTACTTCTGAAGAAAAATACAAGAAAGAGGAATATAGACTTCTCAGATGATGCAGATGTGCTAGAAAGTAGTCCCTGTGCAACTAAATGTAAAGCCAAAGAGGATGTGTCTTCTCTGGAAGACCCAGCTGCAACTGATGAGAGGCTGTTTGATTTTGCAGCATCTTGTGGTGCTGGGGACAAGTTTGATCTAGTTCATTCTATGTTTAATCCAAAGTTTGACATTGAAGACCTGTTAGCTCAGCACAGTAATTTCTTGCAGTCCTACAGAGATAAGTTTGAAGTGATGGTGCAGGTAGGGAGGGTTGTTCTGCCTACTATGACTCTTGTGCATTTAAATGACTGTGGTGGAAAGGGACAGGTACTGAAGAAGTATAGGGAATTACCACCTTCTTGCCGACATTCAACCTGCCCTTTGCATCAAAAAGAATGCAAACTCATTCAAGAAGCCTTTGGCTTTATGATTTACCTGAACAACCTGTTTGGATTCCTCATGCAGAATCGTGATGAGGTGTTAGAGGAGCAGGATGCAGCACCAGATGAAGAATGGGAGGAGACAACTCATATACAAGAAGTCGAGGAGGTTGAAGACACACTCGACCTTGAGGTTGAGGCAATCGAAGTACAAAGAAGTAAGATGCTCTCTGTGAAAACCACAGAAATCAAACTTCCATTGGATGTCAGTAACTTCACTGAGAAGCATGCTCAGATGATGTTGCCTGTTGTGCCTGACTTCAGGATTGGAGACAGGACCTATATCTTCTTACATGATGTGCAAAGTGTCTTTTATTTAAGGGAGGATTTCTCCCTGGCTATTATTTCCAGAGTCCAAGAGGAGAGGAGTGGATTTGTTTCAGAGGATAGTAGTGATGATGAGGCAATGGAAACATCCAGCAATCCAATGGAATGCCTTCGAAGATGCTTTGAGAAAGCTGAAAAATACAAAGAGACACTACCTAATGAAGCCACCTTCCAAGCAATAAGACAAAGCCTAAGACCATCAACAAGTAACAAAGAAGTGGAGGATTGGTTTAACCATTCAGGTCAGGGGTCAACTACATCTGTAGACCTGTGGCAAGAAAACCTCTTTCTGCAGGATGAGAGCTTCATGGTAACTCTCTCTCTCTCTCTCTCTCTCTCTCTCTCTCTCTCTCTCTCTCTCTCTCTCTCTCTCTCTCTCTCTCTCTCTCTCTCTCTCTGTGTCACTTCTGACATGGTATGTGCAGTCTTGGATTGCTGACAAGGATGACTTCCTTCGGCGCCAGACTCGAGAGTATCGAGGAAGGGATGCGGCCCTAGCGCAGTACCTTTCAAAGCTTTGCGAGTCGCCGATAGTAGTTTTTCACAATTCCATGTCACAAGAGGGTTCAATAGCAACTTACACATTCAAGACACTATCACGCTTCTTGGGTGGACCGGTGCTGCCCAAAAGTGCAGATAAAGTCATTCTTGTGGACAAAGTGTTTGCTAGAGATTGTTTTGGTTATTGCCCGGGCTATACAGGTGGTCGGGCAGCGTATTACTACACCTACACAGCAATGGCACTAGCTCTTGGTAGACAAAACCCAGATGAACTTTTAGAGTATGCAAACATCTCATGATTCGTTACAAGGGTGACGTGCCAAAAAACAAAATTGAACCTTCAAAATCTTGATACACTTCAAGTAGCAATTGTATAAGATCATGTATTACATAAATTTTGTACAATGTCATCCACTCAGAGTATCTTTCTCCACTTGTGATTCACATACACCATTGTCTCTCTCCACCTTCGTTGACTTTCACGAGCTCCGGAGTTGTTGTATGCCATTGATCTTTTAACTTTTTGTTGTTGTAAATGTCTGATGGCTTGTGCTGTTGCTGAATTTGCCAAGACTTCTTTTGCCTACATTCGATGAATGATTCTACGATAGAACCATTCAAATAGTTCTCTCAAACTGTTAGCCTTGATTCGAGAGCCACCATGTCGTGTGTGCCTGAAATAAGCATTTCTCGCCATGTAATGAGACTTTTCCATCCCTTGGGTATTCCATATTGCCGGGTTCCCATACTTTTGTATAAAATATGGTAAATGATTGAAGATGATGTGCTGGATATGAAAACAGATTAGTTAAAATGTTTTACAGTCACATATTTGCACATAAGAGAGAAAGAAATACATGATAATACCATGTAGTGAGTAATCTGGGTGTCTGTCCATGCTGTCTTGAATGATTTTTTCAGAAGGTTGAGATTTTCCTTGAACTTGTTCATATCACCTTGTGACCAGCCATCTTTGTCGCACATCAAAAATAGGATGTCTATTGATCGCCAAACCTCAGCCTTCGCGTTACGAGTAGTTGGTTCGTGGTCTTTGACTGCAATATGTAGCTTTTTCCAGCTCTGATACTCTACCTTGCTAACATAAGATGTGTTATATATTTTTCCATGTTTTGTTAGCTTCGGATCTCTTGTACCTTGGGGCTTAGATAAAAACCTCCGTGCCTTCACCCCACCGATGGATGGTTTGCATGGGACATCCTTCTCAGCAGTTGATCTCTTTTCATCCCGCTGGATTTTCACATTGCCACCATGAAGCCCCATATCCGACAGTACCATTTCTAAGCACTGCAGGGCTACTTGTCGTTCTGCGGAGTTCTTAATCTTCCAAGCAAACCCGATGTATAAGTAGACCAATTTCTCCACAATTCTACAAAGGGCATGCATTGTACAAATGTGGACATTCACAAGTGGTATTTTCAAAACCGGTCGAAAAGCAGGATCCTCAATGTGACGTGTTGGAGCTTTTCTCCACCACTTTGGGTCCATGACCTTTGCAGGCTCCATGCAGAACAAACACGGCGACTTTGCCATTGCACCCATTCCACAATTATACATGCACTTTAATGTTTTGAGGTCACCTGCAAGATGCCACTGAACTTGAAAGTCTCCCCTTCCATCTACACGTAGTACCTCTCCCTGGTTAGTCTTTTGATCAATCACCTCCGGAATATTAGTTCGATGGAACACCCAATATAGAATCTCATGATCTTCTTTCTTTACTTGCAACACAAAATAAATGAGACTTAAGTAGATGTGAACATTTGAGCTTACCTGAGAATCTCGCTTACCTCAAACGCACCAAGCCACCATATGTTAGATTCTGATTGAACACTAAAATATAAAGGATCATCACTGGGACACTTTGAGAGGGCTCTATTCATTAAAGTAATAGTAACACGCTCTAGCTTTTTCTCTTTAACAAGCTCACACTCATCCAGTTTTAACACAAAATGTAATACCCCTCGTGACTCTTCAAATGTGATGTTGTAAAACTCCACCATTCTCTTCTGTAATATCCGCAGGTCCATAAAAATATTGTTGAACTCATCATATGCCATGTTTTCTCCATGGCCACTGTAAGTTGCTTTAATATGAAAGGGCTGTCCAAGATAGTCTCCCTGTGCCTCGTTAAGCTGAAGCCTCTCTTTCCAAACACTTGAGGCTGATGGTAGAAGTTTGGATTTTATACCCTTCCTAACAAAGATGGATGAGACAGACTTTTGGATAGCCGAATATCCTCTTTTGCTTACACCAAGTGAATCAAGTGTGCCTTGTATCTCTTTTGCAGGCACTGAGTTCTCTGAAATAAAGCGGTCCACTACATTTCGTTGTAGGACCTTAAACTTCTTGTCATGTACTATATATACTGCCAGGCTTCTACTTATAAGTGGCTTCAATCTCTTTCCTATATTGGCTTTGGGGTCAATGTTTTCCTTGTCAGGATAGATTGAATCTCTACATGAAGACAATGCATAAGTAAATAACAAAAAATTTGCTTCACTAACACTATTTAGGCACATGAAAACAATGCATAACAAGAAAAAACAAAAAGATTACTTAACTAAGACAATGTAGCCAACCAAGAAGCATCACCTTAATGCTCGGATTCTTTTCTTGAGACCTCCTGATGCAACCTGCAATGTTTCAAGATTGCGCAATTTCTTCTTTCGGATACGACCACCCAAGATGGTGTCCTTCATTTGACAACTTCGCACCTTTCCTTTCAGTTCTTATACCTCTGTTTTATGTTGCAAAATGGTAACCTGATCTGCAGAATGTAAATGTGAAAGGCGAACAATCTCACATTGTTGAGCTTGGAGAATGCTCTTGTAAGTTTCAGCTTCTCTTGTAAGAGATTTACAATAACCCAGAAGGCCCTTTTCTCCATCACCAGCAAAGGTCAATAAGCTTGTAGGATTGACAAACGGTGGAGACGCATTAGTCATTGGATTCTTAGGGTAGAGAGAGCCTCTCGTCCAGATATCTATGTGTTTAGCTCCTTGAGCTCTGAGCGTGTCTATGGAAGCGGGAGGTATATGTGTGTTTGTTTTACTGCGCTTAATCAATGGTTGGTACTCATTGTCCAAATCAATGTGAAGGTGATATTTGGCTCGTTTCTGGGTAACATTTGTGCCATTTGAGGAGTGCGCCATTAGCCAAATGTGCAGGTTTAATGGAAAGTGAATAGCGGCTGCGCCTTCGTCCCTCCATGTTAGCCTCATTCCCTCCATATTGACGAGGTTCATTCAATGCAACTGAAAAGAGGATTATCCCTCAATCACTACGAACGAATGTTCAGAAGAGTAAGGAATCTACTTAAAGTACACTTTTTGAACTTTTACTATGAAAGACCCAGCTCTTTATTTGCCATTTTTTCTAGAGAGAGAGTGCAAAAAATACATTTTCTTAGAAGGCCCTCCAAATGACCTCCGAAATTTCCTAATGTTGTACTTGATTCACTTTTTAAAAAAAGTGCAAGGGTAGATAATAGACCCAAAATAGTCACCCACAAGACGCATTGTTTGCAAAATTGACAAGCGTAAAATTGACAATTGTACACATCATAGGCAAAATGAATTGATTGGCAAATGTAATAATGACAATTGTACAACATCATAGGCATAAAGAATTGATTGGCAAAATGAACTGCGGTGACAAATGTAATAATATACATGGTTCAAAAAGACGTATAAAATCCGTCTCATGATACATAAGCTATGAGAAACCCTAAACTAATGCTATCTAGCTACGGCTAAACTGACGTAGTCTAGTCAGACGTCTCATCGCGTCCAAGCGGCGTATCTGTCGGATTCTGCAAAAAAAGACAATAAGACAGCTTTCAGTAAGTATAAACATATAACGACATTTATAAAACAATACAAAAAATAGAAAAGAGTAAACCCTAATACTAAATGCCGCCGCGAGAACTGAGAATGTCCATCAGGGCGTTTAAGCCCTTCCTGCCTGCGTACTCGCGCTCGTACGGTGTGGGATCACGTCCTGTCATCGACCACTATCAAAACATACAAAGATTTCATTATGTTAGAATTAAAAAACTCATAAACCCTAAACTATCGAACATAAAGAGCAATGCGAAAACACTTACAAAATCGGCCTCAAATGATGCCCATCCACCGCTCCCCAAGTGGTGCGAGCTCCCTGCCTCTACTCGCGCTCTGGCTGCATCCTTTTGTTGCTTCCACTTGTCGGGATTCTCACGCGATGCTTTCTTCGCATTCTTCCAATCTTCTTTGGCCAGCCAATCTGGCCTGTTCCACCCATGCTTGATTGCTTTTTGCACTTCGGAACGCTTGTGTTTGCAGTATTCGCGCATTCGAATCTTCATCAGGTCTTCATTGAAGCGCTGATCCCGTGTTGGAACGGGAAACTCATCATGAAGTATGTTGATGACTCTGTCTTTTAAATCACTTGGTACTTCACTCCATTTGTTTAGTATGTAGTGTCTAAACAGCTGAGAGCAAAGACCACGCATGCGCGAGATCACCTTCTTGCCGTCATCATCCATGATGATGCCGCCGTTGAAGTCGACGGAGTAAGGCAAGCCCTCTGGCCGGTGACGCGTGAACCTGGGTGTCCCGGTAGGGGTCTCTAGCAGCGTGTCGATGGGGGTACGGACGTCAGGTGTCTCCACCGACGTCTGGGCCCCGAAGCGAGGAGTGTCGAGTGGGGTGGCTCCTGGCGGAGTAGGTAGAGGTGTGTAGCTGCTAGGAACAGTCAGCCACGCAAAACCTGGCGTAGATGGCGATGCTGTGGCTGGTGTGGGGGCAGGCAAAGAAGGGGAGGGTAAAGAGCCTCGTCGAACACGAGGCGGTGTGGAGGCATCGGCGGCGGAATCCCCACAACAACCGCCACAGCCACCACTAGAGCGCCGGTGTCTAGACGAGTGTGAAGATCGTCTCGTTGACACCGAAGCTTCGGAGCGCGCCGAATGCTCCGAAAGAGAGGGAGATGCGGATGGAGTAGGAACGTGCGATGATGCGCCAGAGCGATGACGCTCCACGTACCACTGTCTCTGCTGCGATGACAAAGAAGAAAGAAACTCCTCATCATCCATACCTGCATTAAACACACGAATATTTAAACTTAATATTGAATGAATAGAGTAGACAATGACGCAAAGACCATTAAATACAATGACGTAATGACGCATATAAATACAATGACATAATGAATTGAGTGATAGAAGAGGCAAGTCGAAAACTCAGAATTTTCAATCAAAAGATGTGAGCGCGAGTAGAAAAGAGCGTTATACACCATGGAAGGTACTTAGAGAGCCAGAGCTTTTACAACACGGAGCAAAATTGTTCAAATACAATATTTGTGACTTTAAGAGATCTCTCTCTCATCCTCGCATAACTCAGCATAACTTCCTATATCTATATAGAGCTCTCCGTTTAAACACATATCCTCTGTTTCATTTTGTAGCTCCTCTGCATGCACCCCATATAGAGTAGTAGCATCTTGATGCTCGTCTGGCACCACCGCAGCGGCTTCTGATTGAGCATCTTCTCTGATCTCCTCCATTGATGCAGTTGTGATTGGCACATGGTAGCCTTCATACGTCCTTGCACTACGAGGGGCTACCTCTATGACGTACCACCAGTTTGATGTAGACTTTGTAGGATGAAATATTACCTGCCAGAGCCACATAACTTACATGAGAGCTTTCAAGCACATAACTTGTAAAAGGGGGATGTTAACTATTTACATACTTACTTGTTCACAATGCTCGGGTAGTACGAAAGTGTCTCTTAGGTCAGTCCATTTCTTAGTAGAATCCACCTCAAGAAAACCAGACTTTCCTCTACGCACAGTAGCGTTGCGACCCTCCATGATTATCTTGAACCATTGCACGTCCAACAAGTCGACAAAAAATCCTCTGTAATCGATCCTCAAAATCTCTTGTAGCGTGCCGAAGTAAGTGAGTTCCGCCACCACAGGATCTGCATCAGAGGAACGTCGTCGACTAGACTGTTCAAATTTTGCCATGATTCCACAATCTTGAGTAAAACGCTTTTGTCGATCCGTTCCACCCTAAAATGTCGACCTTTACACCATGCTGCTGTGTATGACTTATACTACAACGAAAAAAGATTATGAGTGGCCGTTCAAACGTTTAGAAATAAAGTCACTAGCTAGTCGTACATTGCAAACTTACCTTGGTCGCGCAACCCCGAGAGTACTCCCACTCTTCCTCAGTCACTTCGTCACCGCATTGTTGTGCGCTTTTCAATTGGTTGTGCAACTATCTTAAGCTCATGAATGTTGGTAGGCTCTCCAGACCCGTCGGATAGTGCATCGGTGGTCGTCTTCCCCGTCTCCACTCGATTCGTGTTCTTTGTCGCTCTTGCTTTGCATCCTCATATTGTGAAATCCACTTTTGCATCACTGGATTGTGAAGCATGCAAAATCGGTTGATTTTAGCCTCTAGATCTTCCGTCATCTTCTTCTCAACACCGAGATTGCACATGACAATCCCAGATATGCGCTCATCATCTATGGTTCGCCATAGCGTGTCCCGGGCTTTATCAAATCCATCTAGCCACTCTCCAATGTACACTAGGGACTCTGATACCAACCAACCTTCTGCCATGCTACCCTCCGGACGTGCCTTTTGACGCACATATCCCTTAAGCGTTTTCATGAAACGTTCTAAGAAGAACATCCATCTGGAATGAACTGTGCCAGCTATTTCCACCTCATCAACTATGTGAACAAGAAGATGCACCTGAATGGTTAGCATGGTAGTAGGAAAATGTTTC
The DNA here is from genome assembly GCF_014529385.1 of Adiantum capillus-veneris. Classification (NCBI taxonomy): domain Eukaryota; kingdom Viridiplantae; phylum Streptophyta; class Polypodiopsida; order Polypodiales; family Pteridaceae; genus Adiantum; species Adiantum capillus-veneris. The sequence continues at coordinate 157,870,287 of NC_140937.1, forward strand.
TCAAACATGCACACAAGCTCCGCAGCATTTAGTTTGGCGAATGGTATGGAGACTACGTTGATCTCCTTTTGTGAGATCCATTGCACCAGCTTTGCAAGTTTGTAGATTGTGTTACGGATGTCGAGAGACAAACATCCCTCAATGGCAACCGGTAAAATAAACTGTAAAGTATGTGCAGCAATGATATTAAAGTCCACATTTTATGCAATGATATTAAAGTCCACTATGAACGTACCTGACACATTTTATGCCAATCGTGTGACTTCAAACCGGTAAGCTTTCCTTCTTTAGTAAAACACGTTCGGAGCGAGTGTATTACGCCAGTGGGGGTCCGCAAAGATCGAATGGTCTCTTTTACTTTGCGTTCTTGGGCTCCTGTGAAAATCCATGGTGCTTTAGGGAGTTTTATCGATCCATCAGACGCTGTTTGCGGCCAATATTGCTCCATACGATCCGCATTTCTAAGGTCAACTCTGGCTCCCAAAGTATCTTTCTTGCCAGTCAGATGGTCCCATAGTAGATTACCCACATTCTTGAATATGTGCATTGGATCGAGCAAGTGATTGATCATGAGTCGGGGCCAGTATGGTAACTCGTGCCATAGAGATAGTCTCTTCATCCCTAGAGGCAATCCATCATCGCACATCTCCTTCTTCTCTAACCATGCTTGTGCAGACATCCTTGGTGGCTCTCTTCCCAAAAAGCCGTCGCGTAACACATGATTCTCTGGAAGATACGCTTGATGACCTTCGTAGATTTGCTTCTTCAGTGAGGGCGCCCTACGTGCATTCAGTCTAGGTCCACATGTGACACATGCTCTATATCCGCTTGTTTGAAGCCCTGCATGTATACACATGATAATAGATCAACTATGGGAAAAAACAAGATTTACAGTGTCTGAGTGAGGAGTGTCAATAGATCACATGAGCATTCTGTTAGCCCGGGATAGTCATGCATGGTCCACATTAGAATGCCTCCGATCAAAGCATTCCGTCGTCCTGTGTGTCGGCTCATATCCACCACCTCTATGCCAATCCACAATTGTTGTAGCTCTTCCAATAGTGGACGAAGATACACATCCATATTCTCCACTTTATATCGCCCTGGCACAATCAAGCTTAGCCATAGGTGCCCCTTCTTTGTAGTCAACCACGGGGGAATGTTGTAGTTGACGATGACAACGGGCCATACACTGTAAGATGTTGATCTTTGACCAAATGGATTTACGCCATCCATAGCCAAGCCTAAGCGCAAATTTCGAGCTTCCCTGGAAAAATCCAACCATGTTCCATCTATATGTTTCCAGGCTGCGCAATCTGCAGGAATTCGTAGCACACCATCCGAAGATTTATTCTCCTCATGCCATGATGCTAGGGCGGCCATGGACTTACATTCGAAGAAATGCTTGATGCGAGGAAGCAGAGGAAAATGTCGCAAAACCTTTTGTGGAATTTTTGTCCCGTGGAGATCTACTCTATATCTTTCGGAATCACATTTCGGACACTTCTCCATGTCTATGTATTCCCCTCTGAAAAGAATGCAGTCATTAGGACAAGCGTGGATAGAATTGTAATCCATCCCCAAGTTTCGCAAAATCTTTCTTGCTTCATCTCGGAAATCTGGCATCACATTGTCAGCTGGTAGTATGTGCTCTTTAAGCAATCTACAGAACATAAAAATACGATACAATCGTGTAAAAATCTATCAGATCATTATACATTTAGAGTTTTATTAAAGTAAACTAATTGTAATAGATCACCTGAAAAGAGCGGTGACGCTAGTGTCACTCTATCCAAACTTTGCCTGCATGTTGAGAAGAACCAGGAGTGCTTTCAATCTAGACATACGTGCTCCATTATACAATGGCGTATCGGCTTCACTTTTCATATCATCATAGATAAGCCTTTCTGAATCCATGATCGTCTCGATCATTTCATCAATCTCGGGCTCAAACATTGACTCGTTGGGAATGTGCTCTGCATGATCATCCCCCGAGCTGTCAGAGGCTACATCTTGTGGCCTCACATATGCTGCTTGACCAAAGCGCCTGCGAACACGTCTATTGGGTTGCAAGATTGTTGCTTGTTGGCCAGCGTCAAAGTCCGACGAGTTATAATTGGCAACAACTCGATCTATAATAGATGGATCGAACTCACCAAATTCGCGAACGTGCTGCAAAGAAACACGTCTTGTCCGTCGCACAACATGCTTGCATTGATTACAAGGACATAAGACCCTCGTTGAGAGATAGGTGTTTCGGTTGGACGGTCCCACATCCTCGTCACTACTCATAATGAGGATAAAAATCTTATAACCTGGACAACAAATTTAATATTCTATTGGCATTCTTCGTCTTATCTCTCTCTCTCTCTCTCTCTCTCTCTCTCTCTCTCTCTCTCTCTACCTCACATTCTCTAGTCATGTCCAATCCCCGCACACCTCGGTCTAGAGGTGCACGGAGATCAGAACCACCGGGTTATAATCTCGTCTTTATTGGTCAATACCTATATTTGTGGGTACAAGAAATCTACAGACCCACGTCTACATGATACTGCATGTAGTGGACAAAACCCCTTTGCCTCTTCTCTAGCTGTAGCACTTCACAACATCTTAACATCTTTTCACAGTAGATCTTTTCACTGTTCGTCTAACTCTAAACCCTAAACCGTAAGTAATTCTTGCGTGGACTCGATCTAACGTAAATAAGCGTAAATCTAAATAAACGTAAATCTAACTAAAAATAAACCTAAATCTAATTTAACGTAAGTCTACATCTAACCTAATCTTTAACGTCTTTTGGGATAGTTTCCTACGACGTTAAAACTCTCTTCTTCTTGTGTGTGTGTGTGTGTGTGTGTGTGTGTGTGTGTGTGTGTGTGTGTGTGTGTGTGTGTGTGTGTGTGTGTGTGTGTGTGTGTGTGTGTGGGTAAACCTAAATAAACCTAAGTCTAATCTAATATAACATAAATCTAAATCTAACGTAAATTATGTTATATTAAAAACAAAGAACTAAACTAACATGGATTATAAGAACCTTAAAACTGATTTAACACATAATTTTTCACATAACTCGGCAAGAGTTGGCATTCTCATCACTAAAGATGTGAGAGTAACTTCCGGCGGTGACGCTACCTCATCTCCATCCACATCTGACGACAGCAATTGGCCCTTTGGACCGTTCTTGCTCTTGTTACTAACTTTGAAGTTGCTATTGAATGACTGGAGGTTGTCTAGATGGTCATTGTCGGGGATGTAGTGACTCTTGCCGCCCTGAAGATCCACCTTCTTCCCTATCTTCTGAAGACATTTCACCAGTACTTTTGGATCGACGGAGCCCACCATGAGTGAAGGCAGCAATACCCTATATTCCATTGAGGGCTTTCTTCACCCACTTCATGCAGGCATCGCAGTCTATGGAGACCTAAATCTAATCTAATATAACGTAAATCTAAATCTAGCGTAAATAAACGTAAATCTAACTAAAAATAAACCTAAATCTAATCTAATTTAACTTAAATTAACCTAAATCTAATTTAACGTAAGTCTACATCTAACCTAATCTTTAACGTCTTTTAAGATAGTTTCCTACGACGTTATAACTCTCTTCTTCTTGTGTGTGTGCACGTGTGTGCCAATAAAAAGAGATAAATGGTATAACCTTTCTATCACCCATGCCAAGTATGATAGATTGGTTATGCCATTTCCCTCTTGAATAATAGGTCTTGAGTTCAACTCCTCGTCGGCTAGATCTTTAGGTCTTTTAATTTTAATTAGTTTCCTACGACGTTAAATTAGTTTCTCTCTCTTTCTCTCTCAATGTGTGTGCGTTTTTTTGTTTATGCATGTTCTCTCTCTCTCTTCCTCTCTCAATGTGTGCGTTTTTTGTTTATGCATGCTCTCTCTCTCTTTTCCTCTCTCAATGTGTGTGTGCATTCTTTGTTTATGTATGTGTGTGTGCGTTTTTGTTTATGTTTGTACTCTCTCTCTCTCTCTCTCTCTCTCTCTCTCTCTCTCTCTCTCTCTCTCTCTCTCTCAAAAACACTATGTGTGTGTGTGTGTGTGTGTGTGTGTGAGAGAGAGAGAGAGGGAGAGGGAAAGAGGGGAAGGGAACATGAGAGTGAGGAGAGGGAAGGAGTATACCTGGCTCTCCTTCCTCTCCTCGTGTGTGGGTGTGTGTGTGTGTGTGTGTGTGTGTGTGTGTGTGTGTGTGTGGAGAAGAAAGAGAGAGAGAGAGAGAGAGAGAGAGAGAGAGAGAGAGAGGGAGAGCGTTACCTGCTCCTTGCTTGAGGGCGCCGAAAAACTCAGATCTGAGATCTGAGTTTTTGGGCGCTCTCTGTTATTTTTTTTTAGCCCAGCCGGCGTCGCTATGAGCGTCGCAAATCTTGTAAATTTGCGACGCTCATAGCAACGCCGGGAAAAAAAAATTTTGAGCGTCACTAATATGAATAGCCTCTTGTAGTGTAATCTTTTTTCTTCCTTTTTACCCAAAAATAAGGATTTTTGGAATAAATAGGTATCCTTGTTAGTTATTGGATGAGATATTTCTCCTGTACTTCCTTGTACTATTAGTATTCTCCCATAATTATCATATACTTATGGGAGCTATTCTACTGGATTTCTCCTTAGTCTATATTCCAAGAATATCTTATTTTTTGCCTTAGTAAATTATAAGTTACCTATCCGTTAGTGGATTACTCACCCTAGATGGAATTTGATATGTTCTATCTTTAAGAATTTTTGGGTTAACTCTTAAAATTGATTTATAACTTTTCCCTTCTATTTTTACGGTCTAATTTAGGCAAAATTTACTGACATTAATTTGTTATACTAATTATTTAGGCTAAGGTAATTTTTTCAACCTTCAATAGTGATTTCAGACCTCTTGTAATTATTGGGTAATTATATAAATTCATTTACTAATTTCCTTTCTTTGGTTTATACACAAAATCTGTTACTTTTAATGAAAATAAGTATCTAAACTAATTATCTGAGGTTAAGATATTTATCATGCGTTCCCCAAGGTGCGCTTTACCTCTGATAATTATCTCAAAGTATCTTGGATTAGTTTACTATTTTACCCCTTTTATTTTTCCCCTAAAAACAATGTAATTTTGCTAAGATAATTAGTTAAAGTAATTATCTAAGGTAAATATAATTATCACGGGTTTTATAAGATGTGATTTACCTCTGATAATTATCTCAAAGCATTTTGGATTAGGTTGTTATTTTCCCCCTTTTATTTTTTCCTGAAAACAATGTAATTCTACTGAGATAATAAATTAAACTAATTATCTGAAGTTAAGATAGTTATCACGGGTTTCATAAGATGTGATTTACCTCTGAAAATTATCTCAAAGCATTTTGGATTAGTTTGCTATTTTTTTCCTTTTATTTTCTCCTAAAAATAGTGTAATTTTATTGATATAATTATTAAAGCTAATTATCTAAGATTGAGATAGTTTTTACGAGTTCCATAAGATTTGATTTACCTCCGATAATTATCTCAAAGCATTTTAAATTATTTTTCTATTTTTCCCTTTTTATTTTCCCCTTAAAATAGTGTAATTCTACTGAGATAATTAGTTAGACTAATTATCTAAGGATAAGATAATTATCACGGGTTTTTTAAGATGTGATTTACCTTTAAGAATATCTTAAAGCATTTTGGATTAGTTTGCTATTTTCCCCTTTTTATTTTTCCCTTAAAACAGTGTAATTATACTGAGATAATTAGTTAAACTAATTATCAGAGTTTAAGATAATTATCACGAGTTTTAGAAGATGTGATTTATCTCTGATATTTATCTCAAATCATTTTGGATTAGTTTGCTATTCTTCCCCTTTTATTTTCTCCTAAAGATAGTGTAATTCTACTGAGATAATTAGTTAAACTAATTATCTGAGGTTAAAATAATTATCACAGCTTTCATAAGATGTGATTTACCTCTGATAATTATATTAAAGTATTTTGGATTAATTTGATCATTTCTCCATTTACTTTTCTCTTTAAAACAATGTAATTCTGCTTAAATAATTATAAAAATTTCTCAAAAACTTACAAGATAATTTTCCTAGCATAATGACAGTCTAACACAGCTCTGATAATTATCTCATCTTATTTTAAATTTAATTAGTATAATTATCATTAATTTATGGTTAAAATGAGTGATTTCAACCCTAATATGATATAATAATTAATTAGCTTAGTATCCCTAAGCTTAATCAAAATAATTAGCAAAGAATTTTGAATTAGGAGAGAATTTTAGAGTACACATAGGTTTAATCTTCAATTAATTAAAAAAGGTTAGTGCTAACTTCAACCACAGTTGGATCATTCTAAAACCCGTCTTAGTGCTAACTTCAGCCATAGTTCCAAAAATACCAATATCAGCCATAGTTGGATCATTCTACAATGTTTTCTCAATAACCAAGTTAAATTTAACAGGCTTTGTACAATTTCTAACGTTTCAGAAACTGAAAACCTTACAAACTCTATGTTAGACTCAAAAATCTGAAACCTTACAAAATCTATGTTAGACTCAAAAATTTCCCCGATCGAATTCGTGTAGCTCCTTCTGCAAGAATTTTGCAAAAGTAGGTATGGCAGCCTAATTTAGGCTTCCCGCTTCCATCTTCCGATTTCATTGAAGATTTCTGTGCTTGTCCGCCTTGTCGTTCTCATCATCGTCATGTCTTCAGTTTTTTCATCTGAGCTCCCTTACTATTTATTATTAATTTTTGACCTATTGATTGAGAAAAATCAAAGGAAATAACAAAATGCGCTAAAAAAGCAAAGTGAAAATCCAATAATTAAGAAAATTCATTAAAAATCATAGCTTTACTGTTTTTTATTGGATTTCTCTATTTTTAAGTCGCAATATCGAGAAAAATGATGAAAAATAACAAAAAAGAACTATTTTTTGATGGTTTTCTGATAGTATATATACTAAATACACTCATAAGGAAGATTTTATCAGTGAATATTCCCCTGTTGATGAATTTTAAGGGCATTATTAGATAATTTTGCAAAAAATCGCATGTTAACATCAAACTTTTTTTTCTCCCTCTTCAAACATTGCCCTTAATTACTTAGCACCCTTCCACCCCTCTTAGATGGCGTACTCCGGGACAACTGTGTGCATGGGTTGAACAATCGTGTCTATGCATAGCGTTGGTTAGCTCTACCATGCTTTGAAGATCAATGTAGTTCAAACCAATATGTTGTGCAAGAGTTGGGTCTTGAGTAAGTAACTCAAGGGTTTCTGATGTCGAGGCTTTCTGATATTGTCTTCCAAAGAGAAAATTTTGTAGCTTGTGTGCTCTCTGCTTGATTGTGCCATCAGGATGCTTCATCACACTGAGTGTCTGGGCTTTAGGTACCAGTAATGGTTGTTGTTGAGCTTTTTCTCGCCATTGGTATCTTGGTTTGCTTGGTGCAGAATGGTGTGGTGGCATCTTCTGAGACTTAACTCTCCATTGCTTGATTGGTTTTTCTGTTTGCGGAGAAGATAAGTGCTCCTTTTTTTTTCCAAACCCATTTTATGTTAGGTTCCTTGCGCAGAGAAGCTTGTCTCTGTGTTTTGAACTTTGGAACCTCTTTTGGTTTTGTCGAGGATGTTTTGGACACCCATTGAATTGGTTTGTCCTTAAGTTGTGCTTTCAGTACCCAAATTTTCTTGACTCCTTGCATGCTACCTGTAATATTTTCTTGTCGATAGGATGGAGAAGATTGATTACTTCGTGGTTTGGTATGTTGATTGCTTCCTTTCCATTCCTCCTTGCTTGGTGCAATTGGAACAATGAGTTGCCCGTCTTTAGGTGATAGCTTGAGCTGATTTGTATCCCAATATGGTACTGCTTTGTATGTCCGCATCCAGGGAATACCAAGGATCATCGTCTCATTCATGTGTTCATCTGGTAAGCATACAAACTAATGAGGACATGAACATCCATGTATTATCACGTTCAAGTTGACTACTCCCAATGTTGGTGTTGGGTTCTTGTTGACTACTCCCAATGTTGGTGTTGGGTTCTTGTTGCATCCTTTTATTGTCACTATTCCTGTTGTCAAAGACCGACTTGTTGCTTTCTTGTACCTGGAATAACTGACTGCATTTAATCGAGCTCTTGTATCGACCAATGCATTTGTGCTAAGTTTGATGAGCTGCACTTTGATGCGAAGGTCCATTCCATCTAACCATTCCTCATCTGTTGACACTGCATCTTTTGGCATTTCCCAATGTCGGTCCTCTATTTCCAGAGTGTTGATGGGAATCGGTATCTGTTGATTCTTGAGAGCAGCTTATCGTTTGAGTACCCAAAGACGAGCTTCCTCTGGGGCTTCATCAATAACCTGCTTCGTTTAATCCTCCTTTGCTTGGTTGCATGCAGTCTTTCTTGCAATTCATTGATTAGCGGCAAATTGTATTTTTTTTAACGACATCCACTAATCCAATTAGCCATTGGTTCACCATCTAGGGTAGATAGCTTAACTTCTCCACTTGGAGATACTTCAATGATACATTGACCGTTTCTCTTTTTCTTAAACTTGGGAATGTGCTGCTTAAGGGAATAGACTAAAACTAAGTCCCCTTTCTTGAAGATTTTTGTGATGAGATGGGAATCAAATAGTGTTTTTGTTTCCGCTTTTGTGCGTAGATGTGAGCTATGGCAATTACCCTTTGCTCATCTAGCTTTTCTAAATATTCTAATCTTTCTGACAATTCATGTCCAGGCCACTCAAGATTCTTTGCTACTTTTAGTGTCGGCAATAGAAATTATATTGGCAATATGGCATCAAGACCATAAACAAGGTTAAAGGGTGTAGCATTTAAAGCTGTTTTGAATGAAACTCGATAAGCCCATAGAGTTGCATGGAGATTCATTTCCCAGTCTGTCCTTCTTGAACTAACCACTTTAGTCAATACCGAGCTAAGAATTTTGTTCGTAGGATCAGATTGTTCGTTTTCTTGTGGGTGATAGGGAGCTGATTTGTTATGGATGACTATAAACTCATTAAGCAGATACTCGATTACCTCATTAAGGAAATGAGTTCCCCAATCACTGACAATCTCTATTGGCAGTCCATATCTCGTGAATACATACTCATTTAAGAACGTGGTAGTGGTTCTGGCATCATTATTTTGAGTTGTTTTAGCCTCGGCCTACTTGGTCAAATAGTACGTAGCTACAATGATATATTGAGCTTGAGTTCTATAAGCAGGTGGTTGTATTGGCCCAACGAAATCTATACCCCGTTTTGCGGACGCTCTTGCCCCCATCATTAGTCTTAAGGGCATGCTATCTACACGTGTTGGCATTTTTGCTCATTGACAAGCATCACACCTTCGAATATATTCTTTGGCATCTGCAAAAAGTGTTGCCACCATATGCTTACCATTAAGATTGCTCTTGCAGTGGTTTCACTAGAGAAGTGACGTCCAGCTAATCCAGCATGTGCTTGTCCTATAATCAGAATATATTCGTCTTCATTTGCACAAAGACGCAAATGTTGATCCTTACCTCTCCGATACAATGGGTTTCCAATTCAATTTTCTCTTTAAAGGTGTTTACTCATATCCTTAGGAAATGTTCGACTTGATAAGTAAGTAACTAGATAGTTACACCACTTAGGAACAGGTGACATTTGAAACAATGTTACGTGAGGTATGGGTGTTTGTTTTTAACATTGAGGACAATCTTTACAAAAGAATGAACATCTCTCCTCATAGTTGGACAAAATACTCCAAGTCTCAAAATTCTTTGCATAGTTTAGTCTTCCGCAAAGTGAAGTCCTACTAGTGTAATATGTGCTTGACTTAGGTACTGGTTTTTCTCTTCAAGATTAATGCATAAGAGCAATATTCCATCTCGATTTCTTTTGTATAGCCTACCAGCTAGTAATTGATACATAGACGATTGCTTGATTAATTCGATTATAATAGGAAGTGGTATTTGTGAATCCACTTGAGCTATGGTCTTCAATGATACCATGTTTTCTGACCATCGAGGTATCATTTCCACGGAGAACAAGTAGGCACCTGGTAGATCATCGTCTACCCCTATAGGTGATTCTCTTGAAACAATCCTTGACAAATGATCTACTCTTTGATGTGTAGTGCCCTTTTTTACAACCACGTGAAATCAAATTCCAGAAGAATGATGAACCATCTCACTATTCTTCCAGTGCTGCATGGCTTGTTGACCAAGTACAACAAAGCTTGGTGGTCCACAAAGAACACAAACTTGTTGGCTAATAGGTAATGTCTATACTTTTTAACGGCATAGATTATTTCTACTCCTTCCCTTTCTATGGTAGTGTAATTATTTTCTACCAGGTTCAATTGTCGGCTAGCATAAGAAATAGGAAAATCAAAGTTTCCGTCTCCTGGTTGAGCTAGTATACAACCTATGGCAAAATTGAAAGCATCTACATGTATGTGGAATATCTTATTCCAATCTGGTGCTTTCAATATTGGAGTTGAAGTGAGAGCTTGTTTAAGTTTCATGAAGGATTCTTCACATGCCTCGATCCATTCAAAGTGTGTAATCAAGCTATACATGGGCTTTGCAATTATAGCATACATGTAAATGAACCGTCTATAATATCCACAATGCCCCATGAAGGCTTGAACCCCCTTGAATGTTGTTGGTCTAGGCAAATCAGCAATAACATGAATTTTATCCATATCAGTAGCTATGCCATTTTTAGACACTATATGTCCAAGAATTTTTCCTTGTCTACCCGTGAATGTGCACTTTTCAAGATTTAGGCAAATCCTATAAAGTCTACATTTTTCGAATACCTTTTTGAGGTGCTCAAAATGATCAACCCGGATTGATGAATGTATGCATAGATCATCCATGTATACTTCCAAGAATTTCCTCAGATATTCTTTAAAAGCATGGCTCATCAATCTTTGAAAGGTGGCAGGAGCATTAGTTAACCCAATAGGCAAAAATACCCCATTCCGTTGCAAAAGTAGTTTTATGTTGATCTTTTGGGTCAACCAAACGTTGACTGTATCCCGAAAAGCCATCTAAGAAGTTGTAAGCTTCTTTTCTTGCAAATCATTCTAACACATGGTCAGTGATTGGAAGAGGAAAGTTGTCTCTAATGGTAGCTGCATTCACTTTTTTGAGGTTGACACACACTCGTAATTTTCCATTCTTCTTGGGTACTACCACAATTGGAGATACCCAATCTGTGTGTTCAATCTCGTAAATGAATTCAACTTCCTTTAGTTTTTCAATCTCTTCTTTGATTTTCCTGGAAAATGTTTCATTATATGTGTATGGCCTTTTTCTACTTGGTTTCGCATCATCTCTCATGGGTATGGTATGTTGACAAATTTCTGGATCAACACCCTTGAGATCCTTGTAAGACCAAGCGAAGATATCTCGGTATTCTTTTAGCAAGCTTAGAAAAATCTCTTCTTCTTTTTCTGTTAGGTCATTTGCAATGTAGGAAGTCTTAGGTTCTTCCCCTGGTTCAACCAACTCTATCTTTTTTTGCGTTTTGGGGCCCTTTGTAGGACTCACCCTGTTTTCGTAATTCCCTGACAGGTTGTTCGAGTATGATTTTTTTATCTTGGAGAGTATATTTCTTGTAATGGGATGGAACATTGATTACATCCTTACCATACTCTTCTGTGGTCTCCATTTTGGTCGTATATATCTCCTTTAGAGCTTTTTTCAACTCTTGATATTTCTTTTTCTGCTCAACTCATGTCATGGTTGGCTCCTTGTCCTATTTGTTTGGCTTTGCTTGAGTATCCTTCCTTGTTTTTCTCGATGTTTATGACATTTCTGAATTTTTGTTCGAAGGATATTTGCCAATGATTTTGTCCTTGACACAATCATGTGCATCTATCTGCATCACGAATTGTGTTCTACTAGAGACTGATGGCATAGGTCTTATTTTTACGTTTCTCGTGTCTCTTTTTTGTCTATATCATTTTTGTCTTCTCAATTTCTGGTTAGGAAAGTCAAAATACTTTTCCTCCTCTCCTTTCAAGAGTAGCTTAGCTCTCACATGTTCTTTTTCTAACATCGAATCTTCTGAGGTAGTTGAGTGTTCATCTAACTCATCTGCTGCATCATAGTAGAGGTGTGAGAAGACTTTTTGAGCTTTCATCAAGTCCTTGGGTTCCTCAATTTCTCTTCAATGTTGAGGGTTGAAATCATTTGGATGGGAAAATTGTGTATCTATCCTCATTGCAAAATTGAGTAGGCATAGACGTATTCACACATACATCCATTGTCGTTAAAATTTGGGTCCACACAAATGGCTCAAACAAATGCTCTGGAAAGGGTTCAGGTACATAGGCTTCGTCTGTGCAATCCCTTTCTAAGATACATTCTTCTCTTTTTAAGCTCCCGTTTTTTGAAGCTCTCCATATCCAAATAGGAGTGTCTTTGTTCAATCAAGATGAAAGCTTAGTTTCAGCCGAAGAGACTGAATCGAACTCTTATCTGGGCATTTTCATGACATCTCTATAAGTGTAATATTTTAGATTAACCCTTGTTATAGGTCCCACTTGCTTAAAGTACAAATAATTGTTTCCCCAATCTTGGATGAGTTGTACCTGCTGCATGAAAGGTCTTCCCAATATGATTTCGTAATTGAGTTTCTTCCCAAAGTCTACTATGGCAAAAGTGTGTTGATATTCAATCCCACTAGAATTAACTATCACTTTTTCAAGCAGTCCTAAGGGTCTTTCAATGTGTCCATCAGCCAATTGCAATTTCATTCGAGTTTGTCTAATGGCTAGTTGTTCCCGGGACTCCCATACTGCTTTTGTGGCTATGGCTATGCCTGCTCCACTATCCAGTATTTCCATGGTTTCAATGTCATTATATTTCACTGGAAGGGTTGTGTTTCCTTTCCTTCTTCCCCTTCGTAATATTCTCTAATTTTGTTCATTGGAACAGATTGAATCTCTTTGTTATCCATTTCGTGTTTCAATTTTCCAATTTTTTTGAGATCAGCCCAGTTATCCCCACCTTCTCTAGGACTTTCTGTAGATCATTCCATAAATATGGTATGAGTTTTAACAGTTCTCCCAAAGTAAGAGTGCATTGGATGGGTGTAGACATGATTGAATGAATATTGTCTACTTTCAGGGTCTATTCCGCTCTTTTTACTTGAGTGGTCTTACACACTATGGATTCATCTTCGTTATCTCCCAAGTAAGAGGGTAATGTTTTCAAGGTCAATGGTTTAGACATTCCAGAAGCTTCAGATCCGCAATCCCCGTACAAGGATTGTACATCCATGTCCATATCAAGAGGTAGGTTGTCCAACCAAACTTCTTCTATAGGAGCTGACTTTAGAGTTAGGCTCCCATCATTGATCTCTCTAACTTTTTTCCATAAGTGTCCTGGCCAGTCTTCCTCTACGAATGGAATTCCGTCTTAAGGGATCTTCGTTGTTTGGCATTATAAGTTCTGGTTCTATTGTTTCAAGGTGGGGATTCTACCACCACTTCGGATTTTTCTTTAGTGTCTCTTTCCACAAGCTCTTCAGGTTTTGCCATACTTTCGAGCTTGGGTTTTTGTTTTTCTAGCATTTCTTGTGTGATTCTTGCCAAATTTTGATAAGCTTCAAGCTTAGCTGCTTCCATGTCTGGAGAAGGATAGTTTTTCCATTTGTTTTTCATGTTTTGGCCTGCTTTAAGTCCAGCTTGGTAAGCTTCCAAGGTTGCATTAATAGGCTCAAAAATTTTATCAACCAAAATTGATCCTCCAGATTTCACGGTTGTTTCTTTGATTTTGCTTCCAGTTTCTTTCACTTTTCTTCGAATAGCTTTTTTTCTTTCTCCTCGATTTCAACCCGTTGTTTCTGTTTCTCAATTCATACCTTTTGCTTCTGCTTCTTTTGGTCTTTTGAGAGGCAACTTTTGTGTTCCCCAAATCATCAGAGGAGTTATGTTTCTTTTTCTTAGCCTGATCTCTAGTGATTACCTTGGTTGGAACAATCGGTTCACTCTCAGATAAGCTACTAGGTATCACTTGGACTACATTTACTAGTATTTTCCCCTTGTTTAGAGGATTTTTAGGACAATCTTCTGGGAAGTGTCCTCCCTTTTTGCAACATTGTATGCAATAAGCTTCAATTGGCTTGAGGTTCGTATCAAGATCTGGACATTCATTTTTCCAATGATCATCTGCACACAGTTGTGACAGTTTCCCGTTCTTGGCTTAATCATGGGTCTTACCATAGGAGGTCTGACACCTGGATTAGCTACATAATACATTGGTGCGAGCTCCGGTGGAGCATAAGTCACAGGTTCTTCCATTGGTGATGGATGTGAATTATACCAATCTCCTTCTACCATTACTGTAGATGGACTAGGCTCAACATAGGGTGTAATAGGCACTAGTGCTTGTTCATCTATGACTCCTTCTGGGTGCATGTACTTTACATGCATTGCATTATGTCCTGGATACGGAGGTTGTTGACCCAACATAGGTTGAGGTCTTTCCATACCCATTGGTGGTCTTTGAGCTTGGGCCATGTTAGGCTGGTATTTGTACATGGGTTGTCCTTGTGGCCTCATGGACACGTACTGAACACATTCCCATCATACTTTGGTCGGAAGTAGCACTCGTTGGTCTCATGGTTGGTCCATTTACCCTCGATTGCACACCATTTTTGCGGTCTAATTGATTGTCCCTATTGAGGTATCCCTTGTCATGGTCCTCACATAGGTGCTTTTTGCATGTTTTTCATCATGTCGTTCATCCTTTTGAGCATGTCTTCTATGGATGAAAGAAATGTTGCAGCAGCCGTTTCCACTTGTGCTGGTTTGGTAGATGTTGTTTTCTCACTTTGATTATCCTTAGGGACATCTTCTTTGTTGAAAATATCACAATTGTCTCCTAAGTCAATAGCATCTGACACACACTCTTCTAGCATTGTATGCTTCTTGCTATAGAGTATAGCATGAAGTTCTTTGTCTATCAGTCCCTCTAGAAATAAAGATACGAGTCGTTCTTCTGCAGGTATCTTTAGCCCGGGCATCTGGCAATGCATTGTTTCATTCGAGTTGCACAATCCCTAACAGACTCACCATGTTTTTGTTTAAAGCTATAGATTTGAGCTACCGTATTATGTTTTATCCCCGTTTTAGAACAAGCAGCTACAAATCTTTGAGCTAATGTGTTTAAGTCCATGATTGACCTTGGTGGAATGTTTTGGAACCATGTCAATGCTTTTCCTTCTAATGTCATTTCAAACCCCTCAAATTGAGTATGAAAATTGAATATATGTTCTGCTCTTAGCACTTGCTTAAATCTTGCGAAGTGGTCGTATGGATCTCCTAATCCACTATAATTTCTGACCCATTTCTGAAAATCAAATGGTCTGACGCATCTGTTTGGTTCAACTCTCGGTCTCCTGCCAGTTGGTCCTGTTCCGAGTCCTTCCAACCAGACTGTTGGAAATAGTGACTCATGTAGCCCTGGATTGGCCTTAGCGTCTGTTTGGTTCAACTCTCGGTCTCCTGGCAGTTGGTCCTGTTCCAAGTCCTTCCAACCAGTCTGTTGGAAATAGTGACTCATGTAGCCCTGGATTGGCCTTAGTGTCACCCGATTTTCTGCGTGATGAGATGGTTTCTTGTTTCTTAATGTTACTCTCAGATGATCTCTCACGATGTTCATCTCTTGAAATTGTTTCTGGTCCTTGTCCCAATATCCAATCCGTTATGGAATACCCTTGATATTTGGTTTGTTCTACCTCCTCAAGAGTCATCATAACAAAGTTGTTGTTATAACTATCCCTAAACAGGTAGGTTGGTAGATCTGCAGAACCCTTATTCTTCATTTTGAAGATATCGATGATCATGGGTGCTAGTTGTCCTGATTGAGCATGCAAAATCCACAGAAGATCTTTTCTATCTTCCCAAGAATAGACTCGGATCCTAGGATTATCAGTACTAAGCCATTTCAAAGGCTTCAAATCTACTTGATTATATTCCTCAAATTCTAAGGTTGGTGGTCCTTCTTTTACTGACATATATGGGATTATGGTGTTTACTTCTAACCCCCATTTGTATATCACGTCAGGGTTTTCAACTTGTAAATACTAAGTTCCATTTCTGTCCATGTACATTTTTCCTTATTTGTTTGCCATAATCTCTTCTTCAAACTCAATACCATGGTCATCAATGCGAATAGCATACTCTTTGTTAGGATCCAGGTAAACATGAGCTCCATGGCAATTGAACTTTTGTCAACTTTTTGCAATTTTTGGCTTGGTTTGCCAAGTATGCACTCTGTTAAAGTCCTTGGACAAGTTTCAACAAGTTTGGACAAAATCTGTTCAAGTTTATTAATTGTTTTATGTCCGCGGACTCTGATTTCAAGAATCTGACTTAAGTCTCACTTTTGTCATCCAAATTTCACCAAAATTGATTTGTGTGGTCTACTTGATATGCTTGACCTTGTGGTATACTCAAATTTGCAAAATTTTCAATCTTTGAAGTAGATGTAAATAATCGCAATTATTTACTCTAGCTATATTTTTGTAATTTTTGTCCCAACTTTGACGCAGATCTATTAAGCACCTCAAGTTAAGGTCTCTAGCCAAGTTTCAACAAATTTGGACAAGTGTTGGTCAAATGGTCATTAATTTTCTGTCCGCAGACTAACTTTGCAAATTTGGTCACAATTTCCAATCCAATGATCCAATCTTACCAAATTTGGTTTGTGGGCTTATTACAACATGGTAAACCTAGTGGTATGCCTACTTGGTCAAAAAAGTTGAAAAATGGGGCAAATGTAAATAATCGCGATTATTTAAAACTAGCAACTTTTTTCATCTTTTTGGTCAACTGAGCATGTACACATGTTTATCACATCAATATAAGCCTATAAATCAAATTTCATCAAGTTTAAACAAAAAATTTCCCAATTTACATTACCCAGTTTTTTGCCAGTTTGGTGATCCAAATCTTTTATGACTTTATAAAAGTTATTTGTACACATGCAATGAGTCAATGGTATGAACCTTGGTCAAATCTGAGCTAAAAGTTAATAATCACGATTATTAGCTTCAAGCTTGAAATGAACCAATTTTTGCAGTTTTTTCAAGGATAGTCCTTTTATGAGTTATTTTAAGCCTATGAATCAAGTCAAAACTTAATTTGGCCTAAAATGTCAAGAAAAAGTAAATAATCTGAGTTTTGGTCAACTCTCGAAATTTCTAACTCAAAGTGTCCTTGAGCTCACCCACTAGTTCAAACACTTTTAAGCTTACTCTCCAATTGGATTGAATGGTTTGGAGTCTTTTCGTGCTATTTCTAGCCGTAGACCTAAAATTTTGCACTTCAAATAACAACTCACAATGATTCTTTCAGAGAGAGCAATGTTCTGAAATCCACCTCAGATCCTACTTACCCTACTCCTAGGTTCTCATGCAATGGGGTTGTGGAAAGTGCCCACAAACACTCATTTTCTTGTTTTTTAAGGTTTCCTGAGCATTGATCTTAAGACTTGTCTCGTGTATCAATCATTCTCAAAATCCTACTCTAATCCTACAACCCTACCGTCCTAAAAGCACTCGACAAGTATGATTACTTCCAAGCTACCTTTATACTACAAAAGACAACAATCTTAGGCTATGCGGTTTCTAAAACAAAGTTTTACACTCAAGTGACTGAAATCACCAAAAGCCAATCACTCATTGGCAAACAAATCACATCCGTTACAACATCAAATGACATCCAAACGTAACAAAACTTCTAAGACATATTTATAAGAACTAAGCACACATGCTTATGGTCTCAAACCCCACTTTAGGTCAAGTGCCAAAATCGCGATTATTGACAGCAGTGGATTTTTGACCTAGTCGTTTTTTACCCAGGATGCATCTAAATGCTTAGCATTGATGCCCCAATACCCCACCTATGCTTAGTTTCTTATTTTGAAGTGTAAATTCTTAGTTATGATGAAATTAGGCCGCGGGTCAGCGATGCCAAAAGCTACGAAATATTGTAATGTGTTTACGTCAATGCGAAGAGCTCTTACTTACGGTTGTAATGAAACAAACATGACTGCAATGTGACAACCGGGGAGGGAGTAGGAAGCACGAGAAGGAGAGAAGTGAGCGTCGTTAGCTCACACTGTGTATTTCATTATCCAAAACTTACAAATAACATACAAAAATTGGCTTTTATACCTTAGCCAAGGTTTTTGGTGGTCAAAACTAATAATCTGGGAGCTCTAACTAAAGATAGGCAATGACAGGTTGATACAATCTGGAAGCTTACAGTCCCAACTCATCAATTACAAGGTTTATCCAAAAATTAGGAGTTACAATATTCATGATTTATCAAAATAATAAGTGTTTTTACAATGAGAGCTCCAAAAGATGGTATCCATGGTGTCCATGTTAGCTTGATGTTGATAGAGCGATGGCTGGGATATATGCTCAGAAAAAACAAATGAAGGCTTTCCATGATCAAGACATAATCGGCAAGGAGTTTCAAAAAGGGGATTACGTTTTAATATATCACAAAGTGGCGCCATCAAACTTGCAACATTAGAAGGAGAGGAGATGCCTAATCGGATGAGTGGCTGTAGATTAAAGAATATCTTCTTCCACTGACACCAGAAGAACTCGCCACAATACATGCAGCAGCTCAGTGCAGAAGTCAAGCACAAGACATTCAGGAACAAGCATAGCAGGAATCCAAAATCAAATTATTAAAGCACAAGGAGCAAGAAAACTTTCAGAGGAAAGCACAACAGAACGATGCTCTTGATATTGCTCCGATAGCATCCATACAAACGGTAGCTACATGGTTAGGAGGAATGGATCTACACATTAATTTACAACTTGCCGATGGCACCACCGAGCGAGCATTAGTGGACACTGGGGCCATTAAAGCTAATGTGGTTAACTACTCCACTTTCAAAAAAATCACACGGGAGCCTCTAAAGCCAAACACTATGGGGTTCAAAGTAGCAAACAAAGGTACTATGGACAATCTGGGCCACAGAAATTACCAATCACCATTGATGGAACAGTTTATCCGCAACAATTTCATGTGGTTGATGATCAGCATCTTAACGAAGCAATTATTCTGGGAGTGCCGTGGATGCGCACTTATCAAGCCGCACCATCTAGCAGGACAATACCTTACTGCTCAAACAAGCGGATGATTCTTTTTCCATGTCCTTCGTACAAACAGACCATGTATGGGAACCTCTACCATCGCCACATGCACCAGCTCAGCGATATTCCACAACCGTAGTCAAGAAAATATAGGTTTAAAAATACATCATGCAAACCAATCCTAAGCAATTGTGGATACCAAAACAACAAAACAATACAAGTTTGCCTACATTTCCTACACAGAAATCAGACCTCGCCAAATTTCCTACGGCTTTTGTCAGACGACCTAGGCCAATGGAACACCACCCTCGACAACCAAACAATGTCAAGTGGGTATGGAGACCAAAACAAACTCGCTCACATGATGCCTCTTCTAGTGAATCCACAAGCAAGCAATTTCAGTGGCAATAAAATCAAAGCCAACAAGCAAAACAATCAACAGCATCACAACTTCTACAAGTCACCATCAAACACAGGGCACGTCTTCTACAATTGATACTGTTCGAACCACATAGCTTCAATGTGACCTCACCATCAGCAACCCCACTGAACATATTGTTTAACACCTCTCTCTTGCACATCATTTTGTTCCCCATGCATATCCTCCATCAGCACCATAGAGCCACACTATATGGCTATGCATAAACACATGCTTTGTTCCCATGCACTCTACCACATGTTCGTCGGGGATGACTCACTCTAGGAAGGGGCAAAAATGTAGCAGGACTATCATTTGTATATATTATTATTATCAACTTATTTCTTTTCTTTTTTCTTTCCTTTCTTCTTCTTTGAAACAAGTTTTTCAGAGCCTTATAAACTCTTAGCCGGCATAATCATAAGCCATACCGTCATCATCTAGTACCAGGATATAGAAGGGATGTTACACTAATTTTTGGTTAATTTTTGGCCGACTAATAATGATTGTAAATAATTTTCTTTTACAAAAAAGCAAAAAACAATAGATAATCAACAAAAATTGATAAGTTGAGCCAAGAAATTTGGAATTGACTTTTGAAAGCAAACGGCGAAACTTCAAAGCAAGGACTTCGAACATGGCAAATATGGGAAGATTTGAGACAAGATGGATTTTGAGCCAACTTCTAAAGGATCAAAATTGCAGATTGAACTCCATTTGTCAACGGAGCGTCAGAATGATGAACCATTCGAACCACAGGTGATATGAACAACAAGATATGATCAATGGAGGTAAGTATAAATGGGGCATTCCGGGTAGACTAGGAACATATAGTCAAATGGGGCAACATAAGCTCATTTGCATTTAGAGAGAGAGGGAGAGAGCCACAGAAGCATAGAGTTTCCGGATTTGTTCTTCCCACTGCGACCACCTCGGTGGATCTTACTGCACCAAATTTGACAGGTATGATCATTAACCGTGCAAGATCATGTGTGTATGCCCCATACTGCATCAAAATTGTCAAAACAACAGATCAGAGAAGTACAAATTCACAAAATCAGCAAACTAACAAGGCCAATGGGGAAGTCCAAAACCCATCAAAAACCAAAAATATTTCACGTAGACCCCAAATACCTGACAGAATCAGGCAGGATAAAAATAGTAGCAAAAGGTGGTGGAACATGCATCGCGATCCATGTTCCTCAAACCCTAGAATCATAGAAATTTCTACAGAAGTAACCATAGAGGGCCAGGAACAAACTCCTATAACTAGATTTTTAAAATGCATCCTAACATGGATCGCGATCCATGTTCCTTTTTGCCAAAATCAGGGCAGAAGTGGCTCACTAGCTGGGAAATGCAAACATAGTACTGGTGTTGCAAAAATGATCACAAAAAGTGCTCTTAAGATCATCAAATCCTCCTGGTTTGCTACCTTCAGTCTGAAAATGGTCCTTTGGTCATTTCCAAAAGGAAAAAAGGTGGGATCACAGAAAAAAACCCATGGAAAGGTCAAGTGTTGGGATGCCAGCAAAACTTCTGAAGAAGGGCTAAAGACAGAGTTCTTGACAAGTTTCCAAAATGCTACTTAAGCCAATGGAAAGACTCCACACTCTCCTCGGAGCATATTAACAAGGAAATGTAACTTAAGGATGGTTGTAGGATCAAAACCAAGCAAAGGATTACTTGCAAAATGGGGAAAATTGCAGGAATCAATTTGTCCCATCAAATGGATTCAATTTCTGAAGAAATTTGACAAGGAGCCAGGCAAAGCTATGAACTACATACCTAAATCATTGGGAATCAAGACAATGATAGATCTCAGGCAAAACATGTGCCCAAAAATGGTTGCAAGAAACAGATATGGTCAAAACAGAAAAAACATGGCCATAAACTAGGAAATGGGGCAAACTAAGGAAAAACATGTCCAAACTTGAAAATATTTCACCAGTGTACTAGGAAAACCTATAGAAACATATGTGCAAAAGAACTGTATCAAAATTCTATCCAACATGGATCGCGATCTATGTACCTTTTTGCCCAATCAAAGCAAAAACCATGCCATCTGACCCAGTATGTTCAAGAAAGCCAAGCCATGGAGTTTCAAGACATTTGAATCCCAAAATCCACTTCAAAATACCAAATATCTCTAAGTCTGCAAAAGATTTCCAAAATTTAGCCCAAGTGTCAAACCATTGATCCAAATCCCAAAATTTTTGGACCAAGGCATCATCTAGATGAACCCTACTAGATGTTTTAAAAAGTGTGTTCCCCTATCGCTCACTATTTTGATAGGTAGTCCATATCTTGTAAAGATCTGTTCGAAAAGGAACCGAGTTGTAGTTCTTGCATCATTTTTTGGGTCGCCTTTACTTCTGCCCATTTTGTCATGTAGTTTGTTGCTACTATGATGTTTTGTGCGTGTGTCCTGTATCCTTGAGGTATGATGGGACCAATGAAGTCAATGCCCCATTTGGCAAAATCACGTACCCCCATCATTGACCTCAATGGCATTTCATCTCTCCGTTGGGGTGGTTTTGTGGGTTGACATTCAACACATCATTTGACATATGTCTCTGCATCCATAAATAGGGTTGGCCACCATATGCCTAAGTGTAGCACGAGCTTTGCCATTTTATCAGCAGAGAAATGTCCCCCTGGCTGTCTTGAGTGTGCTTGATCTAAGATAACATAATATTCACTTTTTGTAGCACACAGCCATAGTTGTTTGTCCTTTCCCCGCCTATACAGTTGGTTGGCATTGAGCAGATAGTGTTTGGCCTCTTCTTCTACAGTTTTCATTCTTGCTTTGTCCCATTCCTCTGGGAAGGTTTAATTTTTTAAGTACTCAACTATATGAGTACTCCATTTGGGTGCTTGTACTACTCTAAACAGGGTGGCATGTTCCACTAGAGGTTGTTTTGTACAGCTATCGTAGGATTTTACATATGTATGGATGTTGTGTTCCATGTTTGGCCAGTAGACTCCCAGTCTCTTTAGACGTTGGACTGTCTATGTTTCTCCATTGTGAAATCCCATATTTTGTATATGAGCCTGTTTGAGGTAGTAGGAGGATTCTTCGGGCTGTACACATAGACTCAATATCCCATCCGTATCGTTTTTGTACAGTCGTCCTGCTAAAAGATGGAGATTTTGTGTTTGATGTATAATTGATGGTTGTCTTTCTATCTGTAATGAGACAATTGTGAGTAGAGGAATAACCACTTCGTCCATCTCGATACCATTTCGATGTTAAATAGATACGAATCGAGAAGATCATCATCGACACCCTCAGGTGCTTCCCCATGAAATAGTCGTGAAAGATAATCTGCTCGTGTGTGTGTGTGTAGTCCCCTTTAACACAACTACCATGAAGTCAAACTCAAGCAATAGTATAAACCAACGAACAATTCTTCTAGTGTTGCAAGGTTTGTTTACTAGATATAGCAGTGCTTGGTGATCTACGAAGAAAACAAACTTGTTTGCTAGAAGGTAGTGTCTAAATTTTTTGACAGCATATATCATCCCCAGACCTTCTCTTTCCATAGTGGTATAATTTTTCTCTGTGTTGTTTAGCTACCGACTAGAGTAGCAAATGGAAAAGTCCATTTTCTTCTCTCCTGGCTGGGCTAATATGCATCCAATGGCATAGGCTGATGCATCCACATGAACATGAAAGATTTTTCTCCAGTCAAGGGCTTGCAAAATTGGAGCAGAGATTAATTGCTGCTTCTTTTTTTGGAAAGCCTACTCACATTCTTTCATCCATTCAAACTTAGCAATGAGGGCGTAGAATGACTTAGCTATTACAACATACATATATATATGAAATGCCTGTGGTACCCACAATGCCCCATAAATGCTTGCACTTCTTCAATCTTTGTTGGCCTCGGTAGTACATCAATTATTTGTACCTTCTCTTGATCAGTTGAAATTCAATTTTTGGACACAATGTGGCCCAAAATTTTACCTTGTTTCACCAAGAAGATGCATTTTTTTGGGTTTAAGCAAATACGATATGTTTTGCACTTTTCAAAGACTTTACCTAGATGAGTGATGTGGTCACTCCTTCGATTAGAATGAACACAAAGATCATCCATGTAAATCTCCAGAAATTGTTTGAGATATTCTTTGAATGGGTGGTGCATTAGTCTTTGAAATGTAGCAGGGGCATTGGTCAGGCCGAAAGGCATTACCCTGTAGGCAAATACACCCCACTCTGTCACAAAAGTTTTCTTATGCTGATCTTTCGCTTTAATCATCAACTGGTTGTATCCTGAGAACCCATCTAAGAAACTATAGGCCTCTTTCCTTGCTACCCTCTCTATAACATGATCTGTTATTGGCAGTGGATAGTTATCCCTGACGGTGGCTGCATTTACCTGTTTGAGGTTTATACAGACATGCAGTTTTCCATTATTTTTGGGTACCACCACAATAGGGGACACCCAATCCGTGTGTTCAATCTCATAGATAAACTCAACGTCCTTCAATTTGTCTATCTCTTCCTTAATATTCTTGGCAAAAGTCTCGTTGTACGTGTAAGGATGTTGTCTAGGTGGTCTAGCATCACTCTTAAGGGGTATCGTGTGCTGACAGATCTCAGGATCTATCCCTTTTAGATCCTTGTATGACCATGCAAAGACATCTTTTTATCGTCTGAGCGTATCGAGTAGAAGTTGATCTTCTTCGTCAGTAAGGTCCGTGGCAATGTATGACGGTTTAGGCTCCTCGCCTGGTTCTGCTAAGTTGATGCATTTGGCTTTTTCAGGCCCATCATATGAAGTTCTTGGTTCTTTGGGATCTCGTTTGGGTTTCTGCACCACAATTTTTCTATCTTGAATGGTATACTTCTTATAGTGGGGTGGTGCATCGAATTTATCATCCTTTCATTCCTCGTCATTTTCCATTTTGTTGTCTAAACTTTCTTCAAGGCTCGTTTTAGTTCATTGTATTTGATTTTGCGCTCCAGTTTGGATAACTTCATCGATTTTTCGGAGTTGCTTTCTTCTTCTGGTTTTTGTGTGTTCACCTTTTTTTATTTTGTTTTGGTTGAGTCAGGTTTCATGTATCTCTTTGAAATCCCGTCTTTGAGGCAGTCCGTTGCTTCTACTAACCTTAAGTACTGCGTTTTGTCAGTAAATAGAGGTACTCAGTCCTCGTTGTGCTTGTTTTGGTTATTTCAATGTTTATCTCGATATCTGCGTTGTCTTTGAGGATTTTGGTTTGGGAAGTCATAGTAAATCACCTTTCAATCCTTCCCTTTGATGTTCTGACTTGAGCTACTAGACAGCTCGTCATCTGCATTATCCTCTAACAACTTATCAGTCGAGTCTTGGAAATCTTCTTCGTCCGTTTGGTCACAGTCTCTTACTAAGATTTCATCCAATATGCATCGGTACTCGGTAACCCCCTCCTTGTTAGGGACTTCCCACTCTGACCTTGGATTTAGGCTAGCACCCAACATCTGGAATGGAATGATATCATATCCTTCCTCATCATAGAATCTGGTGAGTCATATCGTTTACACAAACATCAACAGTGGCTAGTATCTATTGCCATCCAAAAGGTTCAAACATCTCTTCTGGAAAAGGCTCTGGTATATATGCCTCATCTTGTGCAGTCCTATCAAGAATGAAATTTTCCTTTTTTGAACTTCCACCTTCAGAAGCTTGTCCTGTCCACTAGTGAGCTTTGTTCTGTAGCCAAGCCGGTATTCCCCCCTCTTGGTCAGTTGTGGAGTTCAAGTCTTCTCCTGGGGTTTGTTCTACATCTCTATAGCTATGATCTACGACACTAATTTTTGTAGTGACATCCTTGTTCCTTATACAGATATAGTTGTAGCACGAATCTTGCACCATTTTGAGTTGACGCATGAATGGTCTGCTCATAATGATATTGAAGTTGCTGCTCTCATCAAAATTCATAATAGCAAAAGTGTGTTCATATGAAATTCCGCAAGAGGTTACTACAATCTTCTCCAAGGTGCCAATGGGTCTTTCCAGATACCCATCTGCCAATTGAAGTTTCATTCTAGTCTTTTGGAGAGTACGTTTTCCCCATTTTTCCCACAATGCTTTGGTAGCTATAGCTATTCTAGCCCCACTATCCAATATTGATATCGACTTGACCTCTTTGTACTCCACCGACAAGGTAGTATTTCCTTCTTCACCTTCACAATAATCCCCTACCTTGTTTACTGGTACCGGCTCTTGTTTAGTTTGTTTTGAGGGTTGTGTCTTCAGTGTGTTTGGGGAAGCATTGGGTGGCGGAATTACCAACCCTATTTTTTCCAAATTTTTCCCAACCTCATCCCAAAGATGCAATCTAATTTGCAATGACTCCGAAAGAGTTAGTGTACAACGGATAGGGGATGACATCAACTCATGAAGAATTTTAGTATCCATCGTCTTAGGATTGGCTTTCCATTGAGACGGTACTTTCTTCATCTCCGATTGAGTTTCATGTTACCAAT
The DNA here is from genome assembly GCF_014529385.1 of Adiantum capillus-veneris. Classification (NCBI taxonomy): domain Eukaryota; kingdom Viridiplantae; phylum Streptophyta; class Polypodiopsida; order Polypodiales; family Pteridaceae; genus Adiantum; species Adiantum capillus-veneris. The sequence continues at coordinate 157,896,300 of NC_140937.1, forward strand.
GAATGAAGCTAAACTCTTCAATGACTGTGGTTTATTGTCTTCCGATATCGTTGTACCTGCATTGCCATACAGTGATCTGATCTCATTTTCATAGAGCTCATGCTCCAAGTGTATCTCTAGGATGGGAGCTGACAGAAGTGTAGAACTTCCATATTTTCTATTCCTGATATGTTCCCATAGCTCTTGAGGCATTGTTCTTCTACTTCTAGAATTGGCAGTGGTGCTTGAGAATACATTCCACCTATTGTATTAGCTGCCACCCTCATATCCAATGGTGTTCCGTCTCCAGAATCTGGTTGGTCTTTCTTTTTAATTCTCCGCCCCTCTAATCTTGAATCTTTTCTTTGATTAGTACCTCACTTTTTGGAGCAGTAGGAACTGATGGTTCCATAAGCGCTTGAGCGGCTTGGATGAGCTCCTTGCACATCTTTAGCCTCTCTTTCTCATAGCCCGGATGAGGGCACGTTAACCACCTATCCTTTTGGGTTTGGTTAGGCTTTAGCCTTGCCTCGTAAGCTTTTAAAATTGCATCCAAAGGTTTGAACACCTTGTCTACCAAGACAGATCCTCCCGATGGTATATCCGATGGTTTTTTATCTCGTTGTTTCCCTTAAGGTCTCTTTTCCTTTGCAGTTGTTTCTCTATTTTTAGTAAATTGGTTGCCGTTTTTTTCTTTTCTCTTTTGGATTTTATATTGTCTCGTTTTTGCCTTCCAGGATTTCCTAGGGGTTCAGAAAAACAAATTTTTTATCTCTGTTTGGCTGGCTGGAACGTTCCTTGCTACCTCATGTGCTTGAGCTCTAGTGACCGCGTTTATCAAAATGTTCATTTGTGTTTTTGATCCACTTGAGCTTGGCACAATCCCCATTTTTTTCATGGTTGCTTTCCTTTTGTTGTCAGGGTTTTTTGGACAGTGTGGAATGAGATGGTCGTCGTACATCCATCACAGAATCCAAAAAGTTTTACCCATTCTCCTTTGTTTGTTCAAACTCTCAACCAATGATCACCACCACATTCATAGCATGGTCCTACATGTGGTGGAGAAGCTTGTGGAGCCCCCATCGGTTGTCCTACTCTAGGAGGATACCCCCTAGGTTTGTAGCCCTGATTTGCCATGAACATAAGCATATTCTCATCGACCAAGTAATGGTTTTTAGTTGGATGTGCTATGTATGAGGGCTTGGGCATCTCTTCAGCAATTATCCATGGATTGTGTCCCTCTGGAGCATATGCATTCCCATCAAATCCCCTCTCATAAGTATTGTCTGAATCTTCCTGATATGAGACTACTTAGACCATACTCTGATCAAAAGGTGGTTCTATGGGTTGAGAAATCCTTACCATAGCCCTATTTTCCTAGGGTAAGGGAGGTTGATTTCCCAATACAGGTTGGGGGTTTTCCTGTGCTAAGATTGCATTATTTGGCCCTACTTGGTATCTTGGATGGGGCGGAAATCGTTGTCCTCCATGTGGTCCGTATTGTCTCTCTCTAACATAGTTTCAATTATAGAAAACATTTGTGAGTTTCATGGTTTGTTTATTTTTGTTTGGTACCACACCACTTCAATACTCGCTGTGAGTTTACTCCTGGCCTTTGTTGAAGGTTGCATCACTGGGTTGGATGATCTCCTCCACATGTGTCACATTTTTGGGTGGGCGGTTGTCGTGTGTTTGGGTTCGTTCTGTTTCCTTGGTTTATCCTTCTGATCACTTCCTCGATCATTTGATCAACGTCCGGCACAGTTGGGTTTTGCCCTTCCAATTTTGTCATGGACTCACTAGTGGTTGAAGAGGTGCTACTCGTCCCCTGATCTATGTCTTCAGTCACCTCCTCATAGGCCTTGCAGTTATCTACCAGATACAACACCTCTTTCGTGACTTTCTCAAAAGCTACACATGCCTTCAAGTGCAAGTCCTTTTTGAGCGTGTCATTTTGTAATCCTTCTATGAAAAGAACTGACAGTCTTTCATCCTGAGGTAGTTCTTGAGCAGGGCATCTTTCTATGTACTGCTTGAAACAAAGTGATGCTTCCTTCACTTTCTCTTTCTCCTTTTGCCTAAATGCATAGATCTGGGAGACAGTGTTATGCTTGATCCCCCTTTTTGAGAATTCCTCAGTGAATTCCATGAGAAGTTGCTTGATACTTGGGAATTCCAAGTTGTTTAATGGTTGGGACCAAGTCAAAGCAGTCCCTTCTAATGTCAACCCAAAAACTGTATATTGAGTATGGAAATCAGTTACCTGTTCTGCTCTCAACACTTGTTTGAAGATCCAAATATGGGCATTCGGATCTCCCGATCCATTATACTTTTTGGACACGCATTTTGCCACCTGAGATGGTCGCATACGTCTGGTCTTTGCAACCATCCTAACAACACCTGGTCCGCCTGATGTGGCTTCTCTAGGTTCATAATCTCCTCTTGGCACTACTAGTGATATCCTATCCGCTATACGTTCGTCAAGTTGATCTCATGTAATAGTCGAAGGGATTCTAGTGGTGTAAGTGACATCAGAAATAGTAGTGCCCCTATGTGTGTTCATGGAAGCCCTAGATGTCGTTGATCCTAAAGGCCCTGTGTTTGGGACTCGTTCATGTCCAAACAACTCCTCCACCTGGTTCTCACTGGGCTCACATGTACAGTCTCAGGTCTTGTGTGAGTAGTCGTGGTTTTTACCTCTTCCGAATTTACATAGTATTGGTGGAGTGGTCTTCCAAAATATGTATATCTCTCTTATTCCTTACAACCATTGGAGAGTACTTTTGGCCATACTTGTCTATTATGACCACCTGGATACTTCTCCCCTCCATGTACATGTAAACATACAGGTTTTTACGGTCAGCCAATTGCTTGATACGGGGCTTGTCTCTGTAATAGAGTGTTTGTTCTCCATTATTGAACTCATATAGCCCCACATATGTGTTGTCTGTATTAAGGTGCTCAATCTCATTGGTGTGTCTGAGTACCGCATTTTGTTTCTCCATTTTGGATGGTTCATCCACCAGCTCATTATCTACCTTGTCCTTGGTGCTAGTCATTCCCCATTTATCCACAATAAAAGGGTGATGAGCCACTAGGTACATTATTCCCTCTCGATTAAAATATCTATCCCCGTCATAATCAACATCTACAAGGTCTCTGAACTTGCTTGGCTTATTTTCCAACTTAACAAAGTAGCGGTCCATTACATCCTTATAGATTTTGGCCTTAAGCACATTTTCAAATTGAAACTTCAAATACAACAATTTTACATCAGATACAGGCTGAGAAGGACCTACACCCATCGAAGTTGTTCCCTTAGGGTTTGACTTGTTAGAATATTCAGTCATGATGCTGTATGATCTCTCTGATGAAGTGTCAGAGAAGCTCTCCTCTAAAATGGGTTCTAAAGGCGGCAATGGTCTCTGATTCACACTTTCCTCCGTCGAGAGATTTCTCCCTTGGTCAAAGATGTTGGGATCCCTATTCTGGTACAATCTTCCTGATCGCAAATTCATGAAGAATTGGTAATACAAAATCCACACTGCGTTACCTCATTAAATAGTTTATATCTCTCGTTTGATCTTGCTTGTTGGGTAGTATCCTCTAGTACCTGTCAAAATTTTTCTTGATAGGTGTGAGCTTACAACTCTTCTTGTTAGTTCTTGTTTTTAATTGACAAAATTTGGCTAGGTTTTTCAGTAGCACACAATCTCAACAATGTAGGTCCAATTTCAATTTTGAAAAACCCACCAGGATACTGTGGACTAGCTCTTTGTGTGGTAGAATTTTGTTTCTATTCTGACTCAAAGGTACATGGATTGCGATTCATGTTGGGAAGCCAAATGAAGTTTTGGTAATACCATCAGGTTCAGCATGATTATGAGGTCTTATGGTGTCAAAATTTTTTAAAATGACTCTCTGAATTGGAAGCTAGGTTGATTCTGTCACTTTGTCACAGCTCCTGCCAGTTTTGGGCTTTTGGGATGGTTTTTTGCATCCAAATTCAACTCTGCAAGAACCACTAGACTCTCTGTGATGCCCTCTAACTAAGGTGCCAATTTGGTGTCAAAATGTGTCAGGGAAACATGGGTCACGATCCATGTTCCTTAGTGTCAGTATGCACAGAAACTTGGCCCACAGCTAGTCCTTGGCCTAGTGATGTTGGCTATATCGTTTTTGAATGTTTTGGAGTTTTTTAGGTCAGCCAAAAGTCAATTTTAGGGTTTGTTTCAGTGGTTTTCCCCTTGATCTGATTTTTGCCCCCTTTTTTCCTCCTTTTGAACTTTTCTGATAAGGGTTCCTTGGGAGAAAGATCTTCAATTGTTATCACTTTTCTACTTGCCTATTATCAACTCAAAATTCCAAAAAGGTACATGAATCGCGATCCATGTTTGGCAAGATTTTGGACTAATACTTTGTGAGCTAGTGACACAAGGTATGGTGATCCTATTTCCCAAATCTCTTTGGATTTGATTAGTTTTTTCCAAGTCAAAAGTAAGATTTTGTGTCTTTTTTTTTTACAAACAACTCCTTTTTTGGTATTTTGGTCAGGTTTTTTCAATTTTTGTCTATGTCTCCTTTGGGAAAAGTTGTCCAACTAGTAATCAGGAGTACATTAGGCAAATCAAACTACCAGAATTCTATAACGAACATGGATCGCGATCCATGTTTGGAAGCATCTAGACATGAGTTTTGTTTTTGTTGGTTCCCTGCTTCTAGTTGATCCCAATTCTCATCCCTTTTTGAATTTGGACAAGTAAAAGTTCAGGTTTTCCTTGTTTTCCCCAATTTCCAAGTTTTTGCTCTGCTCACCCCAATCTTTTGAAATAGTGATCTTCTAAGACTCTATTTCTGACGAAACTCAAGGTTCTGATGCCTGAGAACCTGTTCGAAGCAAAGGAAACAGTTCTAGCATATTTTGCCAAAAAGGTACATGGATCGCGATCCATGTTGGACAGGCAAAATGGAAGTTTTTTGCACAACTTGTTTTCAGTAAGTGTTTTTATCCCCTTTTTGAAGGTTTTGCTGGGTTTGGTTCAATTTTGAAGCTCTGACCATCACTTCTTCAACTTTTTAGAGTTATGGTCTTCAATACCAGAATTGGTTTTTGACGAGTTTTTCCTCGATCCTTTTGGCCCCAAATGATGGTGCAATTTGTTTCATAACCTACTCCTACAAACTGAAATAAATCTGCAAACATAAATGAACGTAACAGTACAAAAGTAAAAACAAAGTGTGTGGTGGAACAGTCCTTTCCAAGCATGGGAAAATCAAAGAACGAAATACTATCTTGTACTTCACTCACAACTTTCTTTGCTCTTAAGGACTAGCATTGGCTCCAGTCTCTACCAAGCACTAAACCTATGTCTAGCTGCTTCATTGTCTATGTGTAAGCAGAACGGGTGTCAAAAGCTTTGAAGGAAGATTTTTTTGTACATTGAATCGCTCACCACCTAAGGATCGATTTCCTCGGCAACGGCGCCAATGTTAGCAGGTCGCCGTGACGGAGGTCTGCAACATAGCTCTTTTGTACTAAGATAATGTCAATATGCAAGGAAGCGACTTAGGATGGGGCACGGAGACTTGATGAGAGTGTCAATCTCACCAAAGTGAACTCAGAGGGCTACTCATTCTACAACAAAAGAAAATCAACCACTTCCTAGTCGGACAATCAGTATGCGTCCAATCTCACCGCTGTAGGTCATCACGCCTTTTCGGCATCCAAACAAATTTGGAATGCAATGAAACTTAAGGAGAGGTATCACAACACCTAAGGGCACAATCCTACCAAGTTCTGTCACCATCTGGGAAGGTACATAAATCACGATCCATCACAAAAAATGTGCAAAAAATTGAAACAGAAGTACTCGAAAAGGTCCTCCTTAAGCATAGAAACACTTCTCCATGGTCAAAACATCAAAAAACAACCATTTTAACCTCCAAATCAATGCATTTAGCTCACAAGAAAAGTGTCATAAATCACAACAGAATTGAAAATGATTACACTTAGATTGTAGAGCAAGAGACAAGGAATGCAATGTGCCATTAGGAAATTTTGGAGGTCATTTGGAGGGCCTTATTGAAGAGAGAAAAAAGAAGGCGCGGCCAATGAGCAGCAACCTTACGTAACGTAGAAATACATGGAAAACAACACAAAAATGAAAGAAAACATTTTGAAATATTGGGTTTTGTCCCATTTTCGTAAGGTAACTTCCTGGTGTCACAAACTAGGGCCCACTGCTAGTAGCTGTCAAGTTCATGACACCTGACTACTCATTGATAGCTAACTCTCTCCCTTCATTAAAAGATATCCACTACCTTTATGAAAGGCTTTCAAACCTCATTCTCCCTCCATTTTACCTATGGCTTCGTCTTCTACCCGCCCAAGAAGTTCTAGAGGTTGCTCTACAATATCCCCAACCAGCCTCACCATTAGTGTGCCAAGAAGACCATGTAGTAGTATAAGCACTATCTCAATCTCAAACTCTCTCACTACAGATAATAGGTGGCAAGAGCAGAGGATCATAAGCAAAGGTTCTTGGCTTCTTATGCAGCCAAGAAGGAGAAAAAGCTCGAAAGTAACAAACATATTTCGTTCTGCATGGAAAGCAAGAGTTCTGGATTTCAAAGTCGAGGTTGGTAAGAAGATTGTGAAAGAAGTCTTTGTTCAACATGTTTTCACTCACTCTAATGTGATTGCCAATGGCGGCGATGTCTGCATGGTGCATAATCCAGAGTGCAACTGTAAGTTAATTATTTAGCACTCCTCTATAAATGTTATCTTAATTTCAAATGTGAATCTATTTTTTCTTCTCTTATCATAGGTATATAATTAGGTTATACAGATGTTTGTATTTATTTCTATTCTATTACATTCACAGATGTTTATCCTTCGTCATATGAGGAATGGAAGCCACTGGAGTGCATTATAGGTCTCATCTCTGTGACCCATGCTCATATTAGAGTCTTGCAATATGCTGCCAAAACTAGCAAAAGCCTGGAAAACGAGGGTATTTTCTTCTATGACCATTTCTACCAACTCAATCAAAGGAATCAGAGAGGAGTGTTGGTGAAGGTTCCACTACCAACCAACTGGAACTTCGTGGATTGGCCCGTTCCCGACACAACAATGAGTGAGGCATTGAGGAGCACGCTCTATAGAGATGTTTAGAGGTCTCTCCAAAACTCTGTACCCACTAAATTGGTGAAACTTGCAAATTTTTGTCCTATTGGTCTCTTTGTTGAATTATTTCATACCTGTAAAGTACATGTTTCTAAAACAATGTTGCTCTGCAAATCATTTAATTCCCTCTTGTGTGATAAGCTTCTTGATCCAGGGTGGTATGTGAAAGAAATAGATGGCATATGTTGCGAGATAGCTCTTGACACTTTCATTGTCAAGTATATGCTTGCGACACAAACATTAATAATCTCCTTTTGGTACAAGCGTTCTCACATTGTTGAAGGTTACTATGTGCCTATGGATCAAGAGGCAGGAAGTTTGGCAAACAATGTTGTCATAGACGTGGAAGTGGTGGACAAAGACCTAAATCTTATGATAGTGGACAAAACTAGCAAAAGCCTGGAAAACGAGGGTATTTTCTTCTATGACCATTTCTACCAACTCAATCAAAGGAATCAGAGAGGAGTGTTGGTGAAGGTTCCACTACCAACCAACTGGAACTTCGTGGATTGGCCCGTTCCCGACACAACAATGAGTGAGGCATTGAGGAGCACGCTCTATAGAGATGTTTAGAGGTCTCTCCAAAACTCTGTACCCACTAAATTGGTGAAACTTGCAAATTTTTGTCCTATTGGTCTCTTTGTTGAATTATTTCATACCTGTAAAGTACATGTTTCTAAAACAATGTTGCTCTGCAAATCATTTAATTCCCTCTTGTGTGATAAGCTTCTTGATCCAGGGTGGTATGTGAAAGAAATAGATGGCATATGTTGCGAGATAGCTCTTGACACTTTCATTGTCAAGTATATGCTTGCAACACAAACATTAATAATCTCCTTTTGGTACAAGCGTTCTCACATTGTTGAAGGTTACTATGTGCCTATGGATCAAGAGGCAGGAAGTTTGGCAAACAATGTTGTCATAGACGTGGAAGTGGTGGACAAAGACCTAAATCTTATGATAGTAATTACAATAAGGCAGCAATGCAATCTTTTACAACTTTGACATGAGATAGTGGAGGAGACTGCTGACAAGGGAGAAGCATTTTTTTGTGGAGATCTTTTTGGCCATATTCAAATTGTGCCCATGTAATCAGCCTTGAATGTCTTCAATGAAATGTAACATTCTCTCTCTCTCTCTCTCTCTCTCTCTCTCTCTCTCTCTCTCTCTCTCTCTCTCTCTCTGAGTATTCAAAACACATAGACAGGTAGACAGTATCAATTCAAGGTATAATCAATGAATTACTAAGTACATTCGTAATTACCAATTCCGATGTGCACAATGGGCTTAAGTACATTGCTTGCAAGTATGGGACCAAAATGTCCTCTAGGTAGAAATCGTGAAGATGCCCTTCAAATGAAGGTAGGGATATAGTAGTGCCGGATGGATTAAGTAAACCCTTATGTGGTGTGTCATCAATCAACAAAGTATTGAGAGCATCATAAGACACATTGATCTGTTCAAAGGGCTTGTGGAAAAGTGGTACATTAGCTTTAGTTGGGTGGAAATATCCCGCAATGGTATTACAATTTCTTTGACTATACACAAAATAAAAATCCGATCTCTGAATTTCAGCTAAATTACAAACTATGGAAACAAGGGGATTCAGGTTATGGGCTTGCATTGAAAACCAGATAGCAACCCTAAACCATGGAATCAAAAAATTCAAAAATACCTTTGTGCCTGGTCGAATAAATACTCTGACATTTCCCAAGTGGAAACTACGTAAATTGGAGAACTTTGTATGTACATTGTACGGTTGTCTTAACAGTAACAATCCATTGAGATCCAAAATAATCAGTCTCTACAAATTGTGTGCATACATATAAGTAGTTAGAAACAAAAAAGCATATATTATTTAACACTAGTTCTATAATCGGACACTCTTTTCTAGCAACTTGTCATAATTATCTAGTGAATCTAGAAAAAAATTCATAGGTCGCGTTCATATCTTAGGTCAGCTATGAGGTGAAGAACATATCCAAATTTTACTTTTGCCAAAATTAATGCCAAATTAAGATTATATGATAAGTTTTAAGATGAAAAAATCATAGAAATTTAGTGCAATTTTTATCAAAATTTTCGTAATTGAATATAACTTCTCATCAAAATAAGGTTTTGCATAGATTTCAAGGTGTACGGATAGGAAAAACTTATTATAACAAGATATTGAGCTTCATAACCTAGTTAAGGAACTATATTTTTGTTATAATCAAAAGACCAAAATCTTGAAAATGCTGACAAAGAGAAAAATTTTGGTCTTTCAACTTCAAGTTTCAAGGCCTCTTTCATTAACATGATGAGGTTATGGGACAAAACCTAAGGTGTATAACGTAGCTATAGTTCAATACCCATCAACTAAGCATTTTTCAAGGGTTCAAACTCATAGGCATCTTGTAATTTGAGCTCATTTTAAAAAAATTATAGTGCGTAATTTCTTGCAAAAAAAACATTGCTATGAAAAAATAATGAAAGTGTGTATATAAATCTCCCAATTGTGTCCATATGAGGTATTTGTATACAAATAAGTGAGATGAACAAAAAAATCCAAAAGTGGACTTTATTTTGAGGCTTGTCTTTAATAAATAAAAAATCATAATTACAACATCCATAGTTTTTGCATATGTCATAAATCACCAAATGTGGCTTGCATAACCATTAGCTAGAAATTATCACCTTATGTAATGGAGTCATAGATCTAGTATATATGTATCATAAGACATTGTAAATTTAGATGAAAGAAATCTTTTTTGTGATCGTTAATTGAATTTGTGAACGTTGCATATTTGACCCACATGACTTTCTATATTTAGTTATAGTCACAAAGTATTTTTTTCTCACATGACAATTGCAAAAATATCAAACACATATATAAGCAGTTACCACAGATTATTGCATGCACCCTGCTCATTTTTTTCTTGGGCTAGAGTACGAGTTTTAATGAAACATTGAATGCTGTTTTGCATAGGTTCTTTTCATGAGTGTAGTTACTATTGAGGTTATGATCAAAAGTGAGGAATTATAATTTCTGTGAGTAATTTGAATAACATTTTATAAGTTTGCAAAAGCATTTCTTTAGATGTGTTCTAGATTTCATGTACCATTTTATTTAAACTCGCAAAAAAAGGACACTAAAGTGTCCTTTTTGGTACCAAACTAGTGTTAAGTACAATGGATATTAGCGGAACAACCATATCTACTTGAAGCAAGAGTCCATACTGGTCATTTCTAACATTGACATTTTGTTGTTGAGTGTCGATGTTTCCTTGAATTGCCAAGGGTATCCACCTCTTGTGGTTGTGCAGTACATGACTCTTGTGTTTCCATGGCCGAATGGTTAACCTGTTCTGTTGTCTGTTCCTGGCCTTGATTTGCAATATATGCCTCCTCCTCTGGCACTCCCTTATCCTCCTCTGCTTGGCCTAGAATCTCTGTTGCATTCTTCGTCTCTTAGGAGAATTTTACATCTGCATTTTCAGGGGCTTGGTCTACTTTACATTGCTCAACCCCAACTTCGGATTCAGCCGCTCCAACTGCAAAGCTTACGGGTGTCTTTTCGTCTAATATGGGGTCAGTTTGAGGGATTTGGTTTAGGGTGGGAAAAAATGGCATGACTTCCTCTTCATCGGTCGTTGTTAAAGCTATAATATGGTCGTCGACAAAACTGTCTTCTATATCTAAAATTCTTGGGGTTGAAAGAGATAGTAGATGTCGAATCATTGAAGCGCGGTACCTTTGTAAATATTCCAATGTATAATTTTTCAGAGCATTCTGCAAAATTAGGTTAACTTCTGGTCAATACTTTAATTAATAATAGCACCAAGTTGGTCCATACCATAGCAAGAAAATACCTTTGACATAAATGGATTCAGAGCAAAAAAACTCTGGAGTATATACTCTGCATGGAGAAGACATCTCCAACCACAAGAATTTGGATCTGTGTGATTAGGCACTTTGACAGCTTTAAAGGTAGACTTGTAGAGTTCATGATTTCCACAGACTTTTCCATAGACATGAAGTAATCTTTTTACACATCTATGAACAGTGAAAGTTATTTATTATTAACAATATTCAATTCATCAATCATACCCCAAATAAACACTAAAGGTTTTATCAACACTTACACTTTTTTTTCTAAATGTGTTGCTTGTATGGAGTTGATAGTCCATACCACTTGTTTGTCCAATTCTATGCATACAAGGCTCCAATGATTATTTGATTCGCATGGCAACACCAGTGTTGTCACCTGGAGCATTGGACAGTGGACAAACCATCTCTCCAATGTGACATGAGGGGTGTTCTTTATTCGGACAGACATTTGTGGATCTAAAATATAAGTTTCATTGTGGGTTTCTTGAGGGAGCTAGCTCATTATTAAGCTACAATCAAAAACAAGGATTTAATTAGAGGCCAAGTACCAACAAAGAAAGATCTTAAAGGTAGAGATGAGAACTTACTTTAGGCATACATAAACAATAGAGTCGGTAATTTGTGCATTTGGATCTTTCAATATCCCCATATCAACAGAGTCCACTGCTAATTGCCTACTACCATCAACAAGGGGAGTGCTTGCTAACAGTCCTTCTGTCATGGAATGTAAAACATCATTGTTTCTTTCATTTAGGTATGTGGTAGCTTGCCCATAATTTCTCCTATGGGCCTCTTCATCAGCAGCAGTAGACTGTATCCTCTTTAGCTTCTCTATTTTAGAGTGATGTCTTTCTTCTTACTCAGCTCTGGCTCTGGTGTTCACCTCATGAGTAACCTCATGAATCTTAACCCCTTGAACTTGGCGGCCTGGTGGTATTAGCAGTATATCTTTCATTTTGGGATCAATAAACTCATTAGGAATAAGGATCTTATCGTATCTCCAATGCACTCTCTTGAGAGTCTCACTGTCCTTGTCCATTATTGTCACCCGGTGAGCATGAGCAGCAACAATGGTAATATCATTAAAATACTCCAAAACAAAATCTTATGCTGCTTCTTGAAGACACAGCAGGGCAACAACCTTCCACCTCATTGTACCAGCACATGCTAATTCCTCTCAAATTTGTCTTACTGCTCTTTGAAAAGGAAGTTTAGGGACACAAAGCTCAATACATTTCTGAGCTTTCCTGATCTCCCTAAATAAACCCATGTTTCTTTGAATATTCTTCATTCTTGGGCCCTTCAATATCTTCATTGGTTTACTTGAAGTTTTCTTCTTACTAGCAGACCTTCCACATGCTTTCTTTGCAAGCCCTGGTCCTTTCCCTACCTTCCTTGTTGTTGCCTTGGTTCTTGCCATTCCACTGGAAGAGAAAACTGCAGAGGATCACTCTCTCTCTCTCTCTCTCTCTCTCTCTCTCTCTCTCTCTCTCTCTCTCTCTCTCTCTCTCTCTCTCTCTCTCTCTCTCTCTCTCTCTCTCTCCCCCTTTTTCTAGGATCATAGCTTGCGGGCTCAGATTTGACATGGGCTAATAGCCTATTGCACGTCGTGGTCCACAAGTGGAAGGAGGAAAATTAGAAATTTACCTCAAGCCTTTTAGGCAACAAGCCCCAATTTTATTGATTATTAAATTGAGTCTAAATTAGTAATCTTGAGATGTAGAATACTATCTCTATCTCTCTTTCTCTCTCCAAAAGGCCTTCCTGATGAAGCCACATTTCAAGCTATTCAAAATAATCTTAAGCCATCAACTAGTAATAGGATATGGAGGATTGGTTTAAGCGACCAACGCAGGAGTCAACATGATCAGTCAACCTATGGAAGGATGAGCTTTTTTTGCAAGATGAGAGTTTCATGGTATAAATTTGTGCCCCCCCCCCCCCCCCCCCCCCCCCATCTCTCTCTCTCTCTCTCTCTCTCTCTCTCTCTCTCTCTCTCTCTCTCTCTCTCTCTCTCTCTCTCTCTCTCTCTCTCTCACACACACACACACACACATACACAAACACTTCTTTTGTTTATAGTCATGGATTGCTGAAAAGGACGACTTTCTTTGTCGTCAAAGAAGACAGTTCCGTGGTAGGAATGCAGCTCTAGGACAATATGTTCCTAGTTTATGTGAGGCACCCAGCCTAATCTTCCACAACGAAATGTCACAGGAGGGGAATACTGCAACCTATGCTTTCAAGACATTATCTCGCTTCTTAGGTGGTCCAATGCTGGCAAAGTAATCCTCGTCGACAAGGTTTTTGGGAGAGAATGTTTTGGTTACTCGCTAGGATATATTGAGGGTCGTGCAACATATTACTACACATACACAACAATGGCATTATCTTTAGGGAAAGAAAACTCTACTGAACTCTTAGAGTATGGAAAACATTTAATGATCAGATACAAGGGTGAGGTTCCAAATGATATTTGCAAATCATCAAAATGTTGATATAGTTGTGGTACATATTGAATTTAATTCTACACGCATTTGGGGTACATCTGATCATTTAAACTCTAACTCTCTTGTTCCACCGATGATTGGCATATTGCATTGTCTCTCTCTACCTAATTTGACTTTCAAGAGCACTTGAGTTGTTGAATGCGTCTGCTCGCTTTCTTTTCTGAAGTTGCAAATGTTTGATTGCCTGTACGGTTGCTGAAGAGGCCAATACTTTCTTTTACTGAATGCGATGCATGATTATGTGATAAAACCACTGAAATAACTCCTTCAAACTGTTTGCCTTATTTCGAGAGCCTCCATGTTGTGTGTGTCTGAAGTAGGCATTTCTAGCCATGTAATGAGACTTCTTCAGGCCCTAGATGTTCCATATACCTGGATTCCCATACTTTTGGATGAAGTATGGCAAATGATTAAAAATAATGTGCTACAAAAGAATAAATTTATTTAAAAATTTAAACACAAACATAGTACAAGATTATATGAGACACTTTGAATTTACCATGTAATGAGTGATTTGAGTGTCAGTCCATGCTGTCGTGAAGGATCTTTTCAGTAGCTGAAGGTTCTGTTTAAACTTGCTAAGATTATCCTTCGACCAATCATCATTCTCACACACTTGAAATAATATGTCAATGGAACGCCACACATCACCCTTTGCATTGCGAGTTGTTGGCTCTTGGTCTTTCACTACTAAATGAAGTTTTTTCTAGTGCATATACTCAACTTTGCTAATGTAGGTAGAGTGATATACTCTCCCTCGCTTTGTTAGCTTCACATCTTTCATACCTTGAGGTTTAGATAGAAAATGGTGTGCCTTGACCCCACCTATGAATGGTTTGCAGGGTACATCTTTCTCATTGGTTGACCTTTTTTCATCCCGCTGTATTTTCACATTGCCCCCATGTAGACCAATATCTAACAAAACTAGTTCCAAAGCCTCTAGAGCGACTTATCATTCAGATGACTTTTTGATTTTCCAAGCAAACCCAATGTACAGATATACCAACTTCTCTACAATTCGGCAAAGAGCATGTATTGTACAAATATGGACATTAACAAGTGGTATATTCAGAACTGATTGAAAATAAGATTCTTGATTGTGACGAGTAGGATCCTTTCTCCACCACTTTGGGTCCATCACTTTTGCAGGCTCCATGCAATACAAGCATGGAGACTTTTCCATGGCACCCATTCCACAATTATACATACACTTAAGTGTTTTGAGTTCACCTGCAAGATGCCATTGAACTTGAAAGTCTCCTCTCCCATCTACAGCCAATACCTCTCCTCGATTCATTTGCCTATCAATGATATCTGGAATAGGGGTTTGATGGAACACCCAAAATTAAATGTCATGGTCTTTTTTCTTTACCTGCAAGATCAATCCTTATGAGATACAAAAATTAAATCTAAAATTTAGGTACAACAGAGGGCTTGCTAGAGCTGCAAAATTGGAGATAACTGGATTACCTGAAATGCACCAAGCCACCATATGTTTGTTTTTTATTGAACACTGAAGTATGAAGGGTCATCAGTGGGACATTTGGAAAGGGCCCTATACATTAATGTGATTGTAACTGGCTCTAGCTTCTTCTCTTTAAGAATCTCACACTCATCTAGCTTCAAAAAAAAATGTAGAACGCCACTTGTCTCTTCGAATGTGATATTGTAGAACTCTACCATTCTAGTTTGCAACAAAGTGAGGTCCACAAAGATATTGTTGTACTCATCCAAAGGAGTCCAATGTACCATGTATATGCTTGGCAGGCACTGCATTCTTTGAAATGATCTGTCAAGGACATCTCGTTGCAAAACCTTAAACTTTTAGTCATGCATGATATCCTTTGCAAGACCACTAGTTATCAATGCCTTCAATTGCTTTCCTACATTGGCCGTCGGGTCTATGTTTTCTTTGTCTGGATAGATGGAATCTCTACAAAGAAAGCATAACTAACATAAACAAACACTTAGATTAATTTAAATTAATTAGACAGTTTACAATGCTCACCTCAATGCTTGGATTCTTTTCTTAAGGCCGCCAGAGCCTACCTTCAACGTTTCAAGATTCTGTAGTTTCTTCTTTCTCACATGAGTGCCTAACATTATCTCTTTGTTTTGTAATGACCGTACCTTTGTTCGCAAGACCTGTGATTCTTGTGTGCGCTGCATTACACTCTTTTGGTCCTCATGATGCAAGTTTGAAAGTCTTTGAATCTCATTTTCTTGTTGCTTCACCATGTCTTTATAAGTTTCTGATTTGTTTTTTAGAGATTTTAGAGTCGCCAAGCAATCCATTCTCTCCATTACCTGCAAAGGTCAATAAGTTAGTGGGATTTGAAAATGCTGGGAAAGCATTTGTCATGGGATTCAATGGATAGAGTAAGCCTTTTGTCCAAATATCTAAGTGTTTTTCTCCCTCTACTCTGAGTCTCTCTGTCATGATCGTTGTCACTTCGATGTTAGTTCTGCCTCGCTTACACAGTGGCGTATATTGGGGATCCAGGTCAATGTGTAGATGATAGAAGGGTCTTTTAACGAGGACATTTGTGGGAGTGGAAGAAGAATCCATGTGTGCAACAGAGCAAGAAAGGGAGGATTTCTTTAAGGTAAGTGCACAAACAGTGAGAGAGTGAGGAGAAAGCAGGTTTGGAAGGATACGTCCTATTTCCTTTAGTCATACATTCCATGTACAGGAAACTATCTCCAATTCTAGGACGTTCATTAAATGCAACTGAAAACGATTTATTCTTCAATGTATATTCCATGTACAGGAAACTCCCTCCAATTCTAGGACGTTCATTAAATGCAACTGAAAACGATTTATTCTTCAATCATCACGACCGTTATGACACTGTGACAAGAATCTACTTGTAAGCACACTTTTCGAATGGTTATTCCAACTTTACATTTGCTTTTACCACACCTATTTTCTAGAGAGAGAAATTCAAAATTCTATTTTTCTTAGAAGGCCCTCCAAATGACCTCTGAAATTTCCTAATGTATTTGGAAATGAATTTTGATTACCATTTCACGAGAAAAGAGGATTACAATTGGTAGCATTAAGAGGCTCCCATAGTGCACGTTTTTAAATCTTCCAAGCTAATGATGTCTCTTTAATCCCAACTAAGGGTTTTGACTTAAAAGTTAAGGGAGCTTTCCCACTGCCATCCGGCCACTTACAAGGGTGTAGACTCAGAGAGGTTGAGAGGATATTGTCAAATTACATCACAATTACAAATCATCATAGGTTGAAGTACACAACTTTCTTCAAAAAATCGAGTAAGTGTTTACAGTGCATACGCCTTTATCCACCAAACAAGTTCATTTGAGCTAGTGTTTAGCATGATTTTTGAGCGCTTTCAATTGTACAATTTGGCTATCATGAGCCAATTCACTTTATTAAAAGTTGCACAATTTCTAGCTTAACCTAAAATTTCACATTTCATTTGAGCTAGTGATTATCAACTTTAAATCATGCATGAGAGATTTAAAACTTGCAAAATGTGCTTACTTAGAAGCATTATTTCTCTCATTTTTTGATGTGTATGCATACATTTTCTACTAGAGAGCACTATGTGTGTAACCAAAGGCACTTTTTTCCCCTAGGGTTTTGTCCCCTTGGCAAATTTGGGTATGCAAGACTCTAGCATTAGGATTGCAATAATTGGTTTTTTGTGTTTTTCTTGGCTTTCAGTAAATAGTTTTTGGAGTTTGTGTTTACTAACACTTAGCTTCAAGAAGCTTGGCTTGCAAATAAAAGGAATCAAGAAGCATCTACTAAAGTGGATTATTTATCGAAAGACGCTCAAAAGAGCACAAATACGTGAAATCCTTCATGCTATGCTCTCTTTTATCTTTGCATCTCTGTGCTTGCTTGGATTAAGTGATTTTGCTTCTAGCTATGGATCCTTTTATTTTCAAAATCTAGACATACACTAAAGTTTCAACACTTTGCTTTGTGAAAAGTAAACACATTAGATATTTGGCTTTCTGTGTAATAATCATGGGTAATTGACCTTGACCTTAGGTTAATATAGGATCATTGCTCATTAGTCCTAGCTCCTAATAATTTTCTTAATACTCCACTCATTTCTAACATGACCTAGGCTGATGATTAGTCTTTATTCCCTTAGTCCATTTGCCATAATCACTCTCATTGTGGAAGAAATAAACAATGCAAAGTCTTCACAAATGAATTAAAAAAAATGTCCAAAAAGAGTAGCAAAAACGCTACTAGACACATTAAAATGAAATTATTATGTTATGTTTGTGTCTATGTGAGGCCTAGTGCCTTCTTATTGGCACTTGAAAGGAGAGGGGAACCACCTTGGCTTGCTTGGTCAAGGTCCTAAACCAATTTTTTCTAGGATGATAGGGTTATTCGTTGCCTTGGTAGGCTAGTAGACTTTTGGAACACCTCCTTGAGGGTTCAAGGAGCCGAGAGTCATAACTTGACTTACCTTGGGTGGTCTCCTTGTGATGTGCTTTACTTTTTTTTATGAAATTCTAAACAAAAAAAATATTCCATGAGATTCATTAAAAGCTAAGTGACATTGTACTAATAGATTAGAAGCTTCTTCATGGCACATAGACAAAAAGACTTGGATGCCTTATTAAGATTGATGATATGGTTTGTTGGCTAGTAGGTTTATGACCTTGCATTAGCTTAGGGCCATAATTGATTGCTTGTGTTACATACATAAATCTGAAATTTTTAGTGGTTTCATAAGAGTTTAGGTGGTTTTTTCTTTGTGTGGGTTAGTTTTTGGCTATGATTGGACCCATCTTTTGAAGCGAAATTCACTTTGCATGATTGGTCTTTAGCAGGGAGGTTTGTAGTGATCACCTACAGCAGGAAGCGTGGTCGTGCCCCTGTGGAGTAATGGCTGCTTGGTCTTGAGTTGAGGGTTCGCTTCGAGAGGGGAGCACATGGTCAACTCACCCCTGCAGCTCGAAGCCAGCCTTCCTCCTCTCTCTTTCTTTTGGCAGGGGAGAGCACTTCCTCCCCCTTCTCGTTTGGGGAGAAACGAAGGCATGTTGATCTGTTCCTGGAGCGTCATGATAAAGCGAAGGTGGGTGGCAGGCGCTCACCTTTGGTGGCATTGATGCGCCTCAAGGGATGGGGCTTGTCCCCCCTTATCCAAGGCCTGCTCTACTTCGGGTGTTCGTGATCCAGTTGGTGCTAAGCTCTCCACAAAATCCTGCTTTTGGGTTGTTCTTTTGCTCTACTCTAGTTCTTGCCAGGCGTGGCAGTTTCTCAAGGTGATGGAGCTTGGTAGGCTCCCCCCTTATGTGGCCCTTATCGGTATGAGTTGTTTCCCCTATCCGGTGGTGATTTTTGATATGTACTTTATATTGGGTATTGGCCCCCTATAAAGGCCTGAACTCTTGTGGATCCATTGGTTTTTGGTGGGACTTTTGTGCTTGGGGGAGGTGTGTTTCATGTGACAAAGGATGCATCTCTAATGACACTCATGCATGGATGTTTCCTCCTATGGTGGGTGGATCCCTTCATCAGCCAATGTAATCGATGTTTTGGTGATGTGTTTTGGACTTCAATGCATATATGATGCCTTGGCTCGTTACGAGCAGGGCTGGCTGTTGTAAATTTTTGTTTTAGCTAATTCGTTATACTCACTATTGTGAGTTCTGTAAAAAAACAAAGAAAAGATTTAGGACACTAGTCATATAAATTGGAGTAGTTTATAACTTGACCCAAAATTGTGCAAAGGAAGAAAAGGTTGACAATTTCTAGTAGCAACATGTGAACAATATCTTAGGCTTTGACATGTCTTATAATTCTTAGGAAAAAAGATTAATTCTAGCTAATGTGTTGATAGCTTAAATCAAAGCCAAAATACAAATGATTATTTATGTATGTGGGGTTCTCAAAACAAATTACTCGTGTCTGTATGACAAGGAGAGAACTATCTAACAAGAGGGTGGGTTGCAAGATATAAAGCAAAAGGATACCATCTAAAATCAAAGTGAATGTTTCTAACTCTACCCACCATCTTTTATGTTTTAAATGTAGAGATTAGTATCTTGGATAAATGGTTTTTGCTTCATCTAGGTTTTGCATAATCTATCAAGCCAACAACAATTGGAGATTAGTAAACATCAGGGATTTCATTGACGTGATCACGATCGTGTGATAACGTTAATAACTCTAGTAATTACACAAGAAAAAGACATGATCACATGAATTGTTAACATGAATTTGATGATGAGCTGCAAAAACCCATAGAGCTGGTTAGCCCGCCGGGTAAAAGTGTATTCCCTCAAGGCCCACCGGGTTTTTTAATTTACGTGACGGGCCTGCTGGGAAAATTAAAAATCCCAATGGACGTAATCATATAAAGTACACCTTGTGCTTATTGTGATGCTTTGACTAGGCAAATCCCTAGGGAGTGTATTGAAGCGCCATGGATATAGTCATCTCCTTGTGAATTGACCTTAGGTTACAAAGTCACAGGTCCTTTTTTTGGGCCAAACGTGATTCTTAATTTGGTAACCACTTCTAAAAATATTTAAATCCTTCACCAAACATAAAGGTACAAAACCAAAACAATTAAGAATTTGGAGAGTCGGGCTCATTGTGACAAAGTCATTGGTCCATAAGAGGGTTGCAGTTGGTTTTAAAATATGAGCATATGCAAATGACAAGTTGATAGTCAAGGGTTGAATGTCCTGTACTAGTGTACTAGGCATATAAAGATCCTTGAGGTCTTGCATTTTTCACCATCATAGATTTGAGTTGATATACATTATCACTACACAATATAAGAGCTATAATCCTTAATTGGGTGAAAATAGCTTTTATATATTAAATTGGATGCATAAGGGGGCTACAATCCTTGAATGGGTACAAGTAGTCCTCAATTGTGTGATTGTATTCAAGATTTGTTTGCGTTGTTTGTCTGGTTTGCATATAATGTGAGGGCAAAAACATGACTCAGACATACATTCCCATGATGATATTCCTTTTAGGGACTTCTATCTCCAGGTTCCAAGTTATGCCCTATGTACCTTCTAGGAACACTTTCCAAGGGTGTTACAATGCTTCAATGTCTTCAAATGTTGTGATGCAAGTTATGAACATCTTTGCTATTTTGACCACTGTCTGGCAAGTGAGGTCAAGAGCATCCCTCATTTGTGTGATGACCACCTATAGAGTGTGTACCATATATGACTCGGTTGGCATATAATTGTTGATGAGCTTTGACAGTACTAGATAGTTTAGTACAAAAGGTAGCCTGATTTTCCATACTTCATAATTCTCCTAGGATTGTTTTCTATTGATACAGAAGAAAATTGGGTCAATTCTAAGATACCGGGGTGCACTGCAATAGTTCATTTCACCTTGTGGCACTCCTTGAACCACTTCTTGCACCATAGAGCTTAGGTTTGCAAGCACTTGATCCGTTGACACCGACACATCCCTATAGTCTCCCTTCTTGTTTGGTTCAAGAGATGGAAGGAGTTTTCTTTTCCATAAGAAAGCTTCATGCTTCATTAGTGGCAAGGGTAACATTTTGTGGGCAAAATTTTGGACTAGTTTGTCAGGCTTGATCGGCTTGGTTTCCATGATGGATTTCTTTACCCACACTTATCTTACGTACTTTTTTTGTCTTTTGCTGGAGGTTGAGGCCAAATTGTGGTCGAATCTTGTTATTGATCTGGTTGTACATTCCAAATGTATTTTATTTGTGCCAAGGGAGTGCCATATGCAGCTCCCTTAAGGTTGTACTTCAAATTGTTGTCCTACCAATCTGGAACTGCTTTGTACGTCCACATCCATGAAACTCCCAAGATGATTGCTTCATTAAGATCTGTGTCCACAATGACATGAAATTCATGGAGACATTGGTTTCCATGGATGTTAACATTAGGAAGAGGATGGGATCTAGGAGGGACTCTTTATTTGCCATGAGATTATGGAGATGATTAGCATGTTGACGAATAGATGCATGCCATGTGTTCAAGAATGGTGGGTGTGTAAGAGAGGTGTAAGAGTGGTCAAAGGAGCACTTTTCCCTCCAAAAAAGGGGGTGGAAAACTTTACAATTTTTGGCCTTCCATAACTCCTACATATGATCTCCGATTTGAGCGGAGATTATAGATCTAGAATCTACACGATGAGCTCTATAGATATGCTACGTGATATACTTTCCATAGATATGCTACATGATATACTTTTTCGCGCTAGATTTTAAATTCCATTTTGGAGGGAAATTTGAATTCAAATAAAGTAGCCAATGTGCCTCTTTGAATTCAAAAGCTATCCTTTGATTGCTTTTTTAATAAGAAAGTATTGACTCTCGTAAACTGCCAAATAAAGAGGCCCTCCTAAACTCCATACTCTTCCTAATGTTGATACATTAGCTTTTCCTAAGCTAACCATTGTCCCTTTGTTTGCTACTCTTAGCTCAATTTGGTTTGGCATCATTATTGCACCTGACAACTTTAGATATGTTGAGTATTTTATGGCATTGATTCGTGTGCCAGTATCCCCAAGTGCATATTCTATTGATCCATCTATAAGTTAGACATTGGTTTGACATCCATTTCTCCAAGCCAATCCGGCTCAATCTGAATTGCTTCAATAGGAGCCAACAATGGTTCTAATTGTTGAATTGGTGCAATATTCTGGCATTCTTTGAGCTTTAGAATCTGCAACTTTCCTTCCTCGTTCACATGGTCTTGAATGGCTTGAGCTTTTTTCTTTCGCTCTTTTGCTTGGTGAATCTTTTCCAACGTGTCAAGAATGAATTTCCATTAAGCATAAGCCTAATGATTTTGGTTGTGATTAAGCCTCGTTCTCACTAACTAGAAGTGCATGAAATATGGCTTGAAAGTTTTTGGAATCCCCACAGCACCCTGGAATTTTGTGTTTGTGTGTGTGTGTGTTGGGGGGGGGAGGGGGGGGGGGGGGGGGGGGGGGGGGGGGGGGGGGGGGCAAGATCTAATGCTTATCACATTATTTTTCAAAACCATCACTTTTGTGAAACCAATGGTGGAAACACCCTATTTATAGGGGTTTGACCACCCCTTTTGAAGGGTTACACATGAGGAAACCCCCTAGGCTGGAGCACCCACTGGGCGGACCTCATCTCCAGGGGAAAGAAAAATTTAGAAGCATTTTGGGTTTGATTAAATGCCCACAAACTAAACAAATCTCTTTTGCTATTGATTGCCAGCTACTTACTGGTGCTTACTTATCGTTTTGCAAAAAAGCACCATAAAACGCATGAAAAAGCTAAAAATAGTGGATTTTCCCAAAATTGAACCAAGCATCCATCTAACCTACTGGAACATGGAAATGGCCTTGTTTTTTACTTTAGAACCTTTCAATACTATCATTCCAGCATCTTAAATCCAAAATTTGATAAAATAGATATTGAAAGCTATTTTTCTTATTTTCAAAAGAGACCCAAAAATTGGGGATCTTATAGTAATGGCCCATTTTTTATTAGCGATATAACACTGAATGGTGTCATCAAACTTGAAACATTAAAGGAAGAGGAGATGCCTAATTGGATCAATGGCTGAAAATGAGCACAATATGCAAATCAAGAAATACATGCACACACAGTTATTGAGCTCTACTTGTCAAAATGCCACAAATTAAGAAGGGTGGTGGCTTATTGATATTTCCAAGAGTGTGCCCAAACTCAATTAGAGACCTTAGTGATTAGGGAGTGGATTATTAGGAATGCTAATGCAAATAGGGTTAAATTGATGAATAGGCCTAGGTATGGAATTGTTGGCTCTGATACCAGTTGTTGGGTGATATGCTTCTAGAAGCGTAGTCCCTAATCACCAGTGGTTAGCATTAGGCTATGGAGGGTGAAGTCTTAGCTTAATCATGGTGTTAGGGTTAAAGATATGGAGGTTAGGGTTACTCTATTCCAAGTGCAAGAGCATAGAGAGAGATAGAGAGAGAGAGAGAGAGAGTATAGACACAATGATAGTGTTTAAAGTGCTTCATGATTCATTAAAAAATAGCCTCTCAAATAGGCTTAGTTCTTTACAATCATTGGCTACATCCTCTTGCTATTGGACCATGTCATCTTCTATCTCTGCCTAGGTGGCTAGAGGGCTTTCCCATATGGTGCCACAAGTTAGACTTACCCTAACATGGCTAGGGTACCCTTGTGGGGATATTTACCACAAGAATCAATGGATTTGTAGAAGTGACTCTTAAGAATATGGTGCCTTTCTTGTGCTCAGGTATATGTTCTACATTGTCTTCTACAACCACAAAGGCTGAGGGGAATAAATTGTCACCTATCCCTAGTCCTATCACTTTAATAATATCATCAGTTCTACAGAAATTTACACTAAAACATTGTGTGGTTGTTCAAGATACATCCACTTTGGTGATATCATCTGTTCTACAAAAATCTGTAGTAAGAACATTGTTTGGATGCTCCATCTGTACATTCCTAGTGGATATGTCTAGTCTCTTTAGGAGTTTCATCTTCTGTCGCTACCATTGAAATAGTATGGCACGATGTGGTTTACTCAAAATTGGACACTAATTCTTTCTCAAAGATTGTCAATGAGTAGAGGCCTTGGAGGAGGGTACTTCAAGTTTGGAAGCTAGTGCATTGTTGGACGTCAATCACATAAAGTGTTTATATATCTCATCTTTTTTGGTTCTTTGTTTGTTTTTTAAATTGTCTAATTTTTGATAACACAAATGAGCGAATATTTACTTTTGGTGGGTAAATATGCAAGCTATAATGATAGTATGATTGTTGAGGCTTGGATATTTTTTAGCAACAAAGACTCATATTTTTTTGGAGCCCATGTGGTGCTTAGATTTTTTTGGGCTTATAGAAAGTCCTATGAAATTTGGGGTCCTAAACCTTGAGGGGAGAGCCTCAAGTGGTAAACACTCAAAAAGATCACCTAAAACCCTAAGAGCCTAGAATGATATGAGCCCCAACAGGAATGCCAAATCTATTGGGGTCATGATAAACTCAAAGAACAATATATCAGACATAGTACATCATCTCAAAAATGAACTTCAAACTAAACAAGAAGATACATAGAACATTCAGATAGAATCACACTTTTTTTGAAAGACCCATGGGGGGAAGGGCATTGGAAGTGGATATGATTGAAGTCATGGATACATTTGCCCAAGTTGACACTATCAAATTGGGTCAATTTTCAAATGAATGATGTTGATTTGACTCCACTTTGGAATTTCTACAACCCTGGTCTCCTTCTCCAAATCAGGCTTATGAATCAGATGGTGTCGGCCTTCTCGAACCACTTTTTTTGACATTAGTGGGATCTAGCCTCGGAGGAACTGTGGCTGCAATTGCAGGCACTGTATCAACAATCATCGCAAGTTGTGATCTTGGTGCGGTGGCACCACCATTCCAGATCCCACTGTACTGAGTGGGGGACCAATTGTGGCTGTAAGGGTTCAACGGTCCCTGTTCGAACTAGACCAGACCTTTCTAAAGCTTTCAGTATGCCAGGACTAGGCGGTAAGCATCATGGTCTCAAGTACAAAAAATTTGCAGGAAAATCTGATGAAGAAAATGGTGGTGACGTGGTGCATAAGGAAGCAATATTTGAAGCTATTTTTTGAGCGGAAAAGCTTTGAAGTGGCTTGCAAAATCTCCTGTTGAAACTTTTTCAAAGCTTATTGCGGCATTCTTGAAGCAATTCCATACGCAAAAAACAACTATGCAATTGCTAGGGCGCTTGTGGTTGTGCAAGCAAAAGAGATCTAATATGGAAAATTACACAGCTAAGTTCTTCATGTTATTTAAATGAGTGGGAATGGCATGTCTAGCAAACAAGATGTTGCATTTGTATTATGTCCAAGGTTTACAAACAAATCCCAAACTGCACTGGCCACAATTGACCTAGAAAGAGTATCATTGGAACGGGTTATCTTAGCAGCCCAAGTCGTGGAGAGATCTTTGGGTGTTCCCTATCTAAAGAAATCTAAGAAATAGTCAGAAGAAAATCACTTCAAAAACGAGACGAACAGTGAACAGAAGAGGATGCAAGCTCAAAAGAGGATGAAGATCCTCTTGCATGATCAGCAAAGACCAAGGAAGCCAAAAGAAAATGCCCAGATGATGGCAAAAGGAAAGGGAAAACCCTCAAAATCAGGCACCTCATAATTACATTGTCCCAAATGTCAGATTGATGGTCATGCAGCCAACGACTGTGCACTAAATCAAATGTGGTGTGACATTTTTTAGATGAAGAATCACAATATCATTCAACGCCAATATGATTCTCGGAACATGGCCAATTGGAAAACTTGGCGAAACAAGCAGTTGAGTCAATTAGCCAATGTGGTACAATTTTTGCAACAAGGATAGTAGAAAAAGACCCACAGCAAAACTATGTGGGCCCTTCAAATCAAGGACATTGTTTTGGTGGCCAAGGGGACTATGGGTAGGGAGAAAGCTAACCAAATTTCTACCCACCAAGGTAGAAGCATTGTTCGTTCTATTTGGATGATGATGACTAGCATAGCGAGTGCAAGGAAGTGCAAAATATGACCACAAGAAAGCGCAAAAAAAAAGGGCCCAGTACTAACATGGTGTCCATTGATCTACTGATAGCGGACAAAGTAACAATGGAAGAACCTACCTCTACTAATCCACAAGTTCAATTGATTATCCGCTTAGGAAAGGAAGTTTATTTGAGTCGAAAAGTAGTTTTGAAACCCGTTGCTGAAGAACAGATAGTTTTTTACAAAATGCAATGAAATAGGCAGAGCAAGAACCCATGCTATTACCTCAAGTTTTTGAGAGAAAATTTCACCAAATATCTTGCACAAGTAGATACAACCACAATAGAGCAAGTTGCTAGCAGGAACTCAATCGTAACTATTAAAGAATAGATGGGATGTTGGAGTAACTTGTGATGTTCCCATTGAGGAACCAGTTAACATTGTCATTGTGATGGACCCGATAAAGGGAATGGCCCAAAATGATATTTGGGACGTTAAGGTACATTTGCCCATTCATATCAAGAGGGGAGAGCTGCTTTGATTGGTCCCTACTTTCAAGGAATAGATAATGCATTTACCAAAAGGACAAACAATCAATAAAATTGTACCAAAATAAATGAGTCCTTTGGCAGATGATCAAGGCCCGCTGATCATAGTGAAGCATCTAAGCAGCAACGTAAAAAATGTATTAGTAGATAGCGATTGTAGAGTCAATATCATTACATGGGAAAAATGAAAGAAGTATGGATGGTGTGAATTGGAACCAGTCTTTTTCTTTGTATGGATGGCGGATCAGAGAACAGTCCGAGCCCATGAAAATCTGTGAGGTATCACAGTTGATATTGGAGGAATCCCTTTTGCAGTATCCTTTGTGGTGTTGGATCTCCAAGGACTACAAGTTGATTATCAGATGTTGTTGGGCTGACCATCGTTGCGGAGAGAAAAACTCCAAGTGATTGATCGAGGCCACTAAACTTAATCCTTAAAGATTAGTGAAAGACAAATTAATTTAGGTTTAATTTTATAACTATATTATTAATTAGAAAATATTAAGCTTCTCTTTATTGAAAATTACTTCATTATATATATTTAAACTGATGATTACAAATTCTTTGAGTAATAAAAAAATTACTTAATTACTAGAACATATTAAGAATAAAATTGCTTATTTTTTGCTTCAATTAAGAGTAAATATACTAAACTAGTTTAAATAGTTGTGAAATAATTTTCAAAGCTTCTACATACTATTAAAAAGGTGTGTAAACTATGTCAAATTTATCTTCCTAATTTTGGTAATTACTAGAGTAAAAGTTATGTATTTTTTAGCTTATAACTAACGAGATATCTAGAAATATAGCTAAAGAACTCATGGGTTAATTATCAAAAAATATTTATACTATAAATAAGTTGTGGCAATCATTTCAAAATTATTTTAATAGTTTTGATTATTATTAGACTCAAATCTTTTGTTTTTTAGCAAAAACTTAAAGGACATAATTAGTAAACTAACTTAAACTTTTATGGTATAATTGTCAAAATTAGAATACATTGTTAAATGAATGTGATAAAAATATCATAGTTTGATATTTAGTTTTACTAATTACTATGTCTAAAATTCTCTATTTCTAGTAGAAAATCAAAGGAGATAATTAGTAAATTAGCTTAGAAACTTATGGGATAAATTTCTCCATTAGAATAAACTATCAAAAATCTATGATAAAAATATCTTAATTAGATATTTAGTTCTACTGATTACTATTTTCAAAATTCTTTGTTTTTAGTAGAAATTAAAAGGAGATACTTAGCAAATGGGGGTTTTATTTTTGCGAGCTTTCAGTTTCGAGCTTTTACAATTGGAACTGTTTTTTCGAGCTTTCAAACCCAAATTTTACACCAATGATATCTTTAAATATCATTGTATAGTGGAAAAATTCAAAACTTTACAATACAATCCTTCAACTACCAAACACTTTTAAGAAATATGGAAGCATGTCTATGCTTATGCAAAATGAAACTTTGTAAAAAGCACCATTTGTATGTATTTTTGAGGCTGTACTGAAAGCGTAGGCTCCCACATGGGATTTCTTTGACATAAACTCTTATTTCCATCACTTTAATGATTTTGTTATCTCACAAAAATCAACACACAAGCCAATGGTGTCAACATAATCTAACTACAAAAGAAAGCTCCAATCAAAGTCATCTCCACATCATGTGGCCGTCATGTACCAAACAAACACAAATGAAATATCCAAATGAAATGTATGGAGCATACCAAAATGCCATGTCAATGTCATATGGCTACCATGTACATAAAAACATAAATCAAAACATGAAGGTATGTACTATCAGAATAGAGTTTCCTCAACCAAATGTGCATCCGCAATCAACATTTCACAGGTCCACGTGCAACATCGGTCAAACATCTTTCATAGAGCACATGATCTAGCTCTAGACACATGCAATGCCTCATATCTTCCGCAGAAGCTCGGCCCAAACCACCACACCCCGCAAACAAGTCCAAAACATAGCATGAGGCTCAGTAAATGTTGCTAGCAACCACCTGACCATATAAAAAATAAATTAGAAACCGAATGCAAACACATATATACCATAACATTCACTAGTATCATACTTTGGACTAGTCTTACTGAAAGAACAAAGAAGACCGCTCTGCCCTGCCTCTAAGAATAACACCATCAATCTCAATGGGGAAGACTACATCATCTATCATGTAGCTACAATCTGCTGGAAACAATCTCTCGGCAATTTTCTCCCCTGCCTCTCTATCATAGTATGGCACAGAATGGCCAATACGATACCAAAGATACATGGTAAGATCAAGTACCTGCATGAATAAAAAAACTCAAAGAATGAATGGCATAGCTACAATGTTTTTAGTTAGGAAATTAAACTATGAAACTAAGTTTGTTATCTCACCGCCTCTCTAGTGAGTGGATGCAGATATGCCTTCTTATTACACATGAGAGTCCATGTACGTAAGAGCACAAGTCCTACCCTAGTTGCATCTGCAATAAAATCTCCAATATGCTCGGCCATGCACATGGTGACTAAAAACCCCTCATCGGCCAAAAACTCACGAGCAACATCCATGCAGCCTGTCACTAGACCCCTGGAAAATGTGTTCCACTTGGGAACACTCATGCCCTCTACAAAAGTGAATGATGACATGTAAGCATACAACCATAGTTAGTTGTAGGTACTAGTCCAAAGAAAAGTTACTTACCCAATGAGATTGGTCCTAGACCATCCACAAGCAAACTTGTAGGAAAATCTGCAAAGATAAGCCTAGCAACCTCACGACATGGCACACCATCTTTGCTATATAGATTTGTATTCTGTGTCGCAAAAAATTTGTTGATGCTATAAGAAAACCAAACATGAATTATGTTCAAAATCTAGAACAATGCAAGAAGAAAATGCAAATAAGTAAGCACTATGAAAATCTACCTATCAAGGGCAAATTTATCAATTTGTGATATATCCACAAGCAAAACATCTACAATAGTTTGGTAATGGAACCCTGTAAGCATTATCCAAATTAGCTTTGAATTAGGAAATATGGAAGACAGATATGCTAACAATTTTCTTAAACTTACCAACAGATCGTGTGATCGGCCTTCTCTCCCAAGCCTCTCACCCAAGTGAAGACTCTGCAACAAACGAAGTAGTGTGCACCAATGAGGATATATTGGGCACATTAGAAGAGGGTGCCATATGGGGTATAGTGGTTCCCAAAGAGGACATGTTGGGCTCTGTAGATGGCACAATGGGAGGCATTGAAGAAGGAGTGGATTTCCTTGATGTACTTGGAGGCTCCATTTTCCGTTTACCCTTCTTGAGTACATTGCTTGCTAGTGGAGTACCTTGAGAGCCACTCTCAATGGTGTTTTGAGTAACTCCTTGAGAAATGGGAGGGAGAGACTCTTCTTGTGTCTCTTGTAAGTACTCATCACTTGCTATTTCAAATGCTATTTCAATCATTGACTAAAGAAGATGATTTAGAAGCCACTGATGTAGAGCTTAACCATTTTCTTGAGGAAATGATGCCCCTTGTTCAAAATAGGGGATTCAAAAGTATTTTGTCAAATGAGAAAGCTAAACAGGGTCAGGTTGTTGGTGATGGATACGACAATATACTATTGCTACAGAAACGGTGTGTTTTTCCATTCTTTCATGGAAGTCGTTTTCCAGGCCAAGGTGGACCTAACGACAAATGTTATGTATTCAAAATGTCCACAAAAGGACCTGCTTCTGGAGTTGAACTAGTCAATAGAATGAGGCGAGGAGGGACATGAGATTTGATTAGGGCTTGGGTGCACTTTGTCATACTCATCAAATTGAAGGATGGGCAACTATGTCCTGCTCGGTTTATGATCCTAGGTAAGTGAATTTATAAAAATATGTTAGATAGCATGTTTGATATAAGACACTTGTTATTACTTATTTGTTCTATGTGTACAGCATGCGAGCATTGCAAGTGATTGCAATATGTGAATGTAAAGAAGAAGACGAAGAAACACAAATCTTGTTTTGGAGAAATTTAGACACAGTTATGGAGAGGTGTGGGCATGAACCAGCAAACTTTGTTGGATTTATGTCTGATGAAGCTGGGGCTAATTGGCTGGCAATACAAGTTGTATACAATGGTGGACGGCATAATGTAATGGAGGGAAGGGAGCGCTCGTGTCTTTTCCATTGGGAGCAGAGTCTACACAAACATACAAAAAAACATGTCGCTACAGATAGACAAATGCATCACATTGAAATGTGTGAAGCATGGCGCTTAGCAAAGACTACAAATGATGCCTCTCGTATAGCTTCCACAATACGAGAATGGTGGGTGAAATATGTGATAGGGGATAATAAAAAGGCTTTAGAGAGATGGTTTAATTGGTGGGAGCAACGGATTGCCCATTGGGGAAGCGCTGAGACGATGGTATATCAATCATTTTTTTGGTTCTTATTAAATACTTGAAAACAAAGATTTGCATTTATATGGGAGAGAGCTCAAATTCCAAGTATAAACTTGTCAGAGATCATCCATGCTAGTTGGTTGGCAGGTGAAGGTGGTAAACATAAAATCTCACTTTATGATGCATGTGTCAGTGATGTTTTGAATGCATATATTCAATGTGCAAAAAGATTGGGATACACCACAGGTAGATACATCGGAACGGGCCCTTCCATAGAAGCAATGATGGCCAATTACAAACGCAAAGAATCTCCAAATCCAAATCATTTTACGAGTACATTAAAAGGCTTGGTTGCTGGTAGTCCTTTGTATGAGGAGCCTGTGATGGAAGGTGACAAAGAGACAGTACAACGGAAGAAGAAAACATGTGCAGTCGGTACAAGCTCACATAAACCTGGATATGTAATGGAAGCAAGACAGCGAAAAACCAGAGGGAGACCACGGAGTATACATTTTGATAGAGAGGATAATGAAGAAGTATATGTTTTCACTGACAGTGAAGTAGGAGAGAGCATTCCACTGCAGCCTGGGGAGAATTCAGCAAGGTGTACTCAAGAGGTCCAAGTTGCCCGCGAAGAGTGGGCTTTACGAAGGATGCCAGCCAATTGCATGAGGAAATGTTTTGGAATGGTAGGGAAGAAAAGTTGTGGTAACAAATTACAAAGCCGTAATGTGGGAATGGTTGCTCCTTGTTTTTGGTCTGAGAGAACTTTTAAAGACGAGACAATTGCATAGTGGATATGGTTCTGCAATTATGAAGTAGGCCACACACAAAAAGTACAGAGGCAAGTTAAGTTCTCACCTGTCGTTCCTACTTTCTGGCAAGTGGATATTGGAACCAATTTATCAAAAAAAGATAGTGATAGCTTGGTACAAAGTGGATTTCAATTTGCAGATTTTGCAACACCACTACGACGCATGAAAAATACAAATGCTACTCTTACACAAGGAGGCTCCAGTAGTAGCAAGAAGCGTAAGTGGAGACATGGTATTTCCAAAGAAGCGCAAAAGAGATTGGAGTCAGCTGCAAGCATGGTTGCAACGTTCTTGGACAAGAAATTAGAAAGTGAACAACACACATTATTGACAGAGAGTTGTTATGATGCACACATTAAGGTAGAACCTAGTTGCACATGTCCCGATTTTCAGAAGAGAGAATATACACATAAAGCGTTTTTGGCATGTAAGCACATGTACTATGTGTATGTACATATTCTAGGGCTTCAACCAAAAGAGCACATGGTCATTCATCAGCCTGCACTAACTCCCACAGACCTTGCATTTGTATCAGGGCAAACCCGCAAGATAAAGCCTGTGGTGTAGTGAGCCTAAATCTTAGAGATTGCCATGTAGAGGTATGCATTGAAGTAGATTTCTCTTTTGTATTAGATGTGGAGTAGCTTTTCTAGACATATAAGACTTTATTTCTCCTTTTAGTAAGAGAAGCATGCTTTGTGGTATCTATCTAGACAATTGTACAAGCTCAAAATTAGGGCTTTTGGAATCTTGTACATGTTTTTGGTGTGTATCGTTAAAAGAGACTCAAAATCTTAAGCCAATTTTTTGTGAGATTATAGATCTTTTTGGTCGTGTATAATATTCTGATGTCTTTGTTTTGGATTAATTTTTTTTGTCGTTAGAAAAGGCTCTAAATCTAAAATCAAAAAGCTCGCAAAATTGGGTTTGATTGCAAAAGCTCAAAATTGAAAGCTCGCAAATAAAACGCACTCTTAGAAACTTATTCGATAATATCCAAAGTTAAAATATGCTATTAAAAGGCTGTGATAAAAATATCATAACTAGATATTCAATTTTACTAGTTATTATGTCCAAAATTCTCTATTTTTAGAAAACTTAATAGGGGAAAATTAGTAAATTAACTTAGAGACTTAAGGGAAATTTTTAGAGCTGAAACACGCTGTTAAGAATCTACAATAGAAATATCTTGAACAAATAATTTGTTTAGATTACTATAGCTAAAGTTGTTTGTTTTTGCCATAAACTAAAAGGCAAAATTTAGTAATTTGACTCTAAAAACTAAGAAGTAATTTTACAGAGTTGTAAGCCATTGTTGCAAAGTTGCTATAAAAATTATCTTGATTGGATATTTAACTTAAATAATTATTATGCCAAAAATTATCTAATTTTGGTCATAAATTAAAAGAGAAAATTAGCAATCTGACTCAAAAAAATTACATGATAAATTTGTGGACAAAAATAAGGTTTAAAAAACCCATGACAGATATATCATACCTAAGAGGGTTACCTATAGTACTATAAAGGGCTAGATTCTGAATCTATTTAGGAGAAAGAGCCTTGAGAAGTCTTATGGTCAGCTTTTAGAGTTTCAATATTTTGCTTAATGGTTAAGCATCCTTTTATAAGGATAAAGTAAATGATCCCCAAAAGAACACATGCAAGTCATCAGAAAAAAGAGGTGGTACAAAGGTGGCTTGCCCGACCACGCTTCTTGGGAAACTCCCCCACCCAAAGACCTATATGGTGACCGATTAATCAAATGTACGGCTGTCATAACAGCCTCTGCCCAAAAACCATGGGGTAATGCAACATGAGACAACATACATCGGCGGACTTCTTCTTGAATAGTCTGATTCACCCGCTCTACAACACCATTATGGGGTGGATTATGAGGTGCAGTTGGCTCCCTCTTTATCCCTTTACTGTAACAAAAGTCCCGGAAAGACTTTGACACACACTCACCCCCATTGTTAGAGCGTAGACACTTTACCTTATTGCTGACTTGATTTTTAGTGACGGCCACAAATTTTTTGAACTTATCTAGGGCCTCATCCTTATGTTGGATCGGATATACCCACACCTTACAGGTAGCATCATCCACAAAGGCAACAAAATACTGCTTTCCCCCTAGAGATAGCCATGGCATCTGCATACATTGAAATGTACCAGTTTCACAAGAGAAGCTTTCAATGAAAGAGATTTCTTGTGAGGAGTTTGAGCATGCTTTGTTGGGATTCGGGCTAACTGGCCGGACATCCCACTTACTACTAACCCATCTACTAACTTAACCATGTATACACTTATTCTTTAATACAACAGAATAAGGAGCTGCAATAGGATAACATTGATGTGCGCTCCACCAAAGCAGGTTTCTCTCTCTCTACTCTCGTCGCACTTGCACTCACACACACTTCCCACGGCACCTTCAACTGGTATCAAAGCAGGTTTTGTGCTTGCCGTTTTCGCATCCGCGCATGCGCACACTGTCAAAAGTGCAAACAAGTTTCCAATTTCGGCATCCGCAAATTCAGTGTTCCGAGAGCGTTTCCATCATGTGTCCTAGAGTTTTACCCCCCTTTCAAAGCTGTTCGTGCAGTCAAAAGCTTCATCCGAGCTACGCTTCAGAAGTTGTATTTTTCAACTCCACTTTTGCCTACAGCTACTGGTACAAGTACAAGACACAGGTGCAAGTTGTTCAAAGGCTATTTTGGGATGGTATATAGCCGTTTTATGGCTATTATGTGCTATTGAGACGGTGTTTATGGACTGATTAGGAGCACTTTTTGGCATCAAAATTGTCTCGGGTTTTTCAGGCATCCATCTCCTCACAGGTTCTTGCATACATACTGAACATCCAGGTTTCTTACAGGTTGTAGTGTTTAGCATCAGCACAGATTTTAGTGGGAGTATTTGATGCGGATATGCATTGGCTTGGCACTTTTGATAGTGCTTGAGCTCTTTAGAGAGCGGTTTTACTCCCCGCAGGGATTTGTTTACTGCTTGCACATTTTGTTAGGCGCATGTTTGAGCGCGCATACTGCACCTTGCAGTATTGTTGACAGTGGATGTACGTTGAGTTGCGGAAACTTCCACATGTACCTTTTGTGGAGCCGATTTGGCTTGTCTCTGGCAGTCCAGACCGTTTCTAAGACTCGGTACGGAGGCCCTTTCTGAGACTAGGATGGTTTCTTGTCTGCATAACCTTTTGTGAGGGTCGATAGCGTGAGGTTTTCTTGATCTTGGGGATTCTTGAATGTTGAGATCCTTTTAGTGATACAGGTTGCTAGAGTACCCCTTTTTTGTGGCCTCACCATAGGATATGTATAGAGAGGGCTAGGTGCATTGGACGTCGTGTTGGCAGTCTTGGGTCAACTTTTGATTTTTTATGCACAGTTAGTGGTTCATGCGCCTGTCTTATGCTCTGAGAGATTACTTTTAATGCGTTACTGATCTCTTGTGATAGTTTTGGATTGAGATTCTGTCAGTTGGAAACTCTACCGAATTTTTTCCAGAATTACCAGTGTTTATCGCCATATTATCTTTAGCTTGCAGCCATGTCAGCTAGTGGTGAAAGGATATTTACAATATCCAAAAATTTAATGGGACAAATTTTGCTATCTGGAAAGAGCAGATTCAAGATGTTCTTATACAAAAAAGGCCAGCTGGATCCTATCATGGAGCGCCCAAAGGGCTAATATACAGATGTTGAGTGCGAGAAACTTGATGCTAAGGCCAAATCTACCCTCCGTTTGCATTTGGCCGAATCTGTGTACTTTACTATAGTTGGAGAAAGGACTGCTAGAGATGTATGGGAAAGTTGTGTTCCAGTTATGAGAACAAAAGTGCCACTAATAAGGTTTTCTTGATAAAGAAGCTGTTTGACCTTCGTATGAAGGAAGAGGGCACTATTTCTACTCACATTAATGCGTTCAATATCATTTTCACTCAATTGACCACTCAGGGTTTGATCTTTGATGAGGAAATCAAATGTATATTCTTGCTATGCAGTTTACCCTCGTCTTGGGATACGTTCTGTACTGCGATTAGCAACTCAGCATCTAGTACCGGTCTAGTGTACAATGACGTCCTTGGGAGTCTGTTTACTGAGGAGATTCGTAGGAAATCTCTCAAAGGCAAGAAGGATGGTGATGTGTATGTTGCTAGTGATAGACAGAGGCATCGCACTCAAAGTCCTGCCAAAAGCAAGGAACGTGGGGGCTCACACAATAAGTCTCGGGGTTCTATACATAATGTCAAGTGCTATCACTGCCATAGAAAAGGGCATGTGAAGAAGGATTGCAGGAAATGGCAGCAAAGAAAGAAGGATAAACAATCCGGTGAAACTTCTAAGTCTGATGATTGAAACAAGGGCAAAGCAAAGTTAGAGGAGATCAATGTGCTAGAGTTCTCAAATGCTCCTATTGTAGAGACTCTTCCAACGGTTGTTATGCCACTTACCTCTGACGTATTGGTCTTCACAGCAGACTACCTGTCGAAGCTCTTGTTACAGAAGATGTGTAGTATGCACAGAATTGGATAGTAGATTCTGGTGCGAGTTTCCATGTGACACCACATAGAGAGTGGTTCTCTACTTATTCTCACTCTTGTGGCAAAGTGAGACTTGATGATGCTTATGAACTAGACATTGAGGGTGTCGAAAACGTCAAATTGCATCTAAGGAATGGCATGCACTTTACTTTATGTAATGTCAGACATGTGCCCAAGTTGAGTAAAAGCTTGATTTATGTTGGTCAACTTGATGATTTGGGCTACAACACCACATTTGGAAATGGTTCGTGGATAGTACGCAAAGGTAATCTTGTTGTACTCAGAGGTCAGAAGCATGGTTTGTATTCCATGCATGTGTCAGATTTTGGTCATGATTACATATCTATAGCCGAGCTACCGTCTACTAAGTTGTGGCATTGCCGGCTAGGTCATATTAGCCAAAAAGGAATGAAAACTCTGACTCGTTGTGGCTACTTACCTGTCTTGTCTTATGTTGACTTTCCTGTTTGTGAGCACTGTATCTATGGCAAACAGACTAGGTCCATGCACTTACCATTGGGTCAAAAGCGAGCTGAACCTCTAGATTTAGTACATAGTGATGTTTGTTGTCCTATGTCAACCAAATCTTTAGGGGGGGCAGCTATTTTGTGACATTCATAGATGACTCTACCCGAAAGGTATGTGCATATCCTTTGAAACATAAGGATCAAGTTCTTCCTGTGTTCCAAAATTTTTTAGCACTCGTTGAGAATCAGTCTGGCAAGAAACTCAAGAGGTTGCAGATTGACAACGGTGGAGAGTATGTCTCCAAGGTGTTTGACAATTTCTATGCTAAAAGGGGGATTAAAAGGCAATTTATTGCGCCATACACACCATCTCAGAATGGAGTTGCTGAGCGCATGAATCATACGATTCAGGAAAGAGTCACAACCATGCTTTCTAGAGAAAATCTCACACAAGGCTTTTAGGCAGAAGCCGTCTTGACCGTAGTGCACATTATAAATCGTTCGCCTAGTACGTCATTGAATTATGAGATTCTAGAAGAGTTATGGTCTAAATGTAAGCCCCACTATGACCATCTACGTGTTTTTGGTTGTGAAGCTTATGCTCACATGCCTAAACAACTTCGACAGAAGTTAGAGCCAAAGTCATACAAATGTATATTCATTGGATATGGTGCAGATGGAGAGATGGGATATCGTCTCTGGCACCCAGAATCTCGTTGAGTCATCCGTAGTTTAGATGAGATCTTTAATGAGTCGAAGATGCATAAACAACCTATCAAGGAAATAGAAATTCGGATAGTCACTTTTGAGGATGTTGCCTCAGAGACAGTGAAATCAACTCAGCGGGCTAGTGATGTACCTTCCACTATCAATGCTCCAGAGGGAGCGGATAGCAATGGTAAAGGAGTGAGACGGTTTGCTACAGTCTCTCGTCCACCTGTGCTTTTCGAGCTAGGTCTTCGTTACATCATGTTGATCGATTGCAGTGAGCCAAGCTGCTACCAAGAAGCCATGATGACGGATGATGTGGTTAAGTGGGAGCAGACTATGGAATTTGAGTATAACTCGATTCTGGCTAATGACACTTGGAACTTGGTAGAACTGTCAAATGATGCGAAAGCTTTACCTTGCAAATGGGTTTACAAGAAGAAATTTACCTCAGGTGATCCAAATCCAAAGTACAAGGCTAGACTTGTAGCAGCAAAAGGGAGTTGATTTTGGTGAAATATTCTCGCATGTGTTCAAGATGACAACGCTTAGAACCGTACTTGGTCTTGTAGCAATTGAGGACATGGAACTTTTCCAAATGGATGTGAAGGCAGCATTTCTTCACGGGGATCTCGATGAGGATGTTCACGGGGCTCAAAAAGGCACTTTATGGCTTAAAGCAGGGTTCAAGGCAGTGGTATCATAAATTTGATGCATGTATGAGGTCTCATGGATATAAAAGGAGCGAAGAGGATCACTGCTTGTACACAAGAAAGCTAGATGATGGCTCGATGATCATTCTAGTTTTGTATGTTGATGACATGCTTATAGCTGGGAAATCCATTGCGGAAATTTCCAACTTGAAGAAAATACTTAGCAATAATTGTGCAATGAAAGATTTGGGGGATGCTACACACTTTCTTGGCATGCAAATCCAAAGAGATCGCAAACGTCGTATTCTTGAGTTATCTCAGGAAACATACATTGAGAAAGTTTTGCAGCGTTTCAATATGCAGGGGGCTAAAGCATTGAGTACCCAATGCAGGCATTCTTGAAACTCAGCAAGGAAGATGCACCCAAATCTGATGCTGAGCAAGCTGAAATGGCTAAGGTACCATATTCTTCGGCAGTGTGCAGTCTCATGTATGCTATGGTGGCCACAAGACCAGACATTGCTTTTGCAGTAGGAGTGGTGAGCCGATATATGGCAAATCTTGGCAGCAAGCATTGGGAAGCAGTGAAGCACATTCTTAGGTACCTCAAAGGTACGGTCGCCAGGTGTTTATGCTATGGGAACAGTGATGCATCCATCGTGGGTTATGTGGATGCAGACTATGCGGGTTGTGTCGACAATAGAAGATCGACATCTGGCTATGTCTTCATATTTGCTGGAGCAGTAGTATCTTGAAGGTCATGTCTTCAAGATTGTATGTCATCTTCCACTATGGAAGCAGAGTACGTTGCATTGTCGGATGCAAGTAAAGAGGCTGTATGGTTATCTCACTTGGTCCAAAATCTTGCCATTGATGAGACTCAAGTGATATATTGTGATAGTCAGAGTGCTCTTGCATTGGCAAGGAATCCCGTGTTTCACTCCAAATCGAAACACATTGAAGTCAGGTATCATCTCGTGAGAGATTTCTTGGCCAAAAAGCTCATTGATTTGGTCAAGGTACACACTGACGACAACCCATCAGATGCTTTGACGAAAGGCTTAGCTTTGGGGTGGTTTACACATTGCAGTGAGTTGATGGGTATAGGTTGAAGCCACTAGATTGCTTCATGGTTGTACATACCAAGTCACTTGGGCTGCGTTGGCCTTCAAGTGGGAGTTTGTTGGGATTCAAGCCAATTGGCCGGACATCCCACTTACTTCTAACCCATCTACTAACTTAACCATGTATACACTTATTCTTTAATACAACAGAATAAGGAGCTGCAACAGGATAACGTTGTTGTGCGCTCCACCCAAAGCAAGTCTCTCTCTCTCTCTGCACTCGCACTTGCACTCGCACATGCTTCCCACGGCACCTTCATGCTTGCCATAGATACAATGATCACAATGGTCAAAATCAGCCTACCTCAAACACGGTAAATACCCCAAATGAGAAAGCACCTTCATTCTGGTTTGACTCATGTGTCCTATCCTACCATGCCACAGGGAAACACTTGGCTGCTTGGTTATGGCGAATACATGGTCTCACACACTAGATACATGAAGTGGATACAAAGTGTCACTTTTAGGACCTCTAGCAATGATCTTGGATCCCTTGCTAATTTTCCACTTATTATCCCCAAAGGTAGTGTGATAGCCATCAGCATTTAGCTTCCATATGCTTATCATACTCTTCTTGAGCTGGGATACATGCCTCACATGATGCAATGTAAAATATGATCCAGCTAAAATTTCAGATGCACATTGTGGCTTCCCTCAATATCACATGCATGGTTTTCCCCAAATGAACAACACCCTATCTGCCAGCATTGTAGCTAGAGAACCATTCCCGATGTCGTGCCATTTAGAATGAAGCACTTGAATCCAAAATCTAGGTGTGCATGTCATCATCTGAATCAGCAACCAAAGATTGTGCACTAAAAGAAGAAGCAAAGAGAATAGCATTGCCACTGTCCACAAGACAGACTACATTGATTTCCTCTATCTTAACCATGCTCTTCTTTGCAGGTTGACCATCCTTTTTGTCATCCCTGATATCATCAGACTTTTTACCCTTGCCTTTCTCTTTCTTCCACTTAAAGCAATCACGCTTGAAGTGTCCTTTCTTGCCACAATGATGGTACTCAACATCTTTCCCACGAGACTCGAAGTGTCCTTTCTTGCCACAATGTTGAGTGCCACAATGATGGCACTCAACATCTTTCCCACGAGACTTGTTGATGCCTCTGTTTTTCAATTTCCCTGTTTGCTGAGATCGGCCTCTAGTATGCAATGCACTTGAAGTCTTGTTAGCTGCAACATTTTGTCTATTTATCTCTTCCATTAGCAAAGATCTCTCCACATCAGAATACATCAGCATAGCATTGGAGTTGCTCATGGATGTCTTGAATGTATCCCAACTTTCAGGTAAAGTGCATAGTACGAAAGTAGATTTGAAGTCATCATCAATGTTGAATTTCAAAGTAACTAGCTCGTTGAAAACAAAGTTGAACTCATTAAGATGTACAGACATGGCTCTACCTTCTTTTATCCGAAGGTCCATCAACTTCTTCAACCAGTAAACCTTACTAACATCATTTATCTGAGCATACAACTCTAGTCCACATAGCATAGGCAAAATTCAACTTCTCTATGGCAAAGACAGAGATTCTACAAAGGACAAAGGTAAAAGCAAGCATCATGAGGAAAGCAATGATAGTGACTCAGGGAAGGATAGCATGAGTCTACATTGGCACGGACTTCCACCTTCTAGTCACACGGAGACCAGTGCCGCCACCAGCTTTAGCCAGAGAGAGGCTTATGAATGACAGAGAGGGGCAAGCAGCGTTCCCTATGATTAATATGGACCCTCATGTTGGAGTTCAAGTTCTCGGTGTTTGAACCCGTGGGTCGGAGTTAAATGCACATGCATCTGGCAGGGAACCAATCAGACGTATCTGAAACACTATGGATGAGTGCACCAATCCATTGTTGTTGCTCACAAGATGTGTTCCGCAGTTCATTATCTTGGAGTATATTTTGACATGATGTGTTCACAGATCACGAATGGGGATTGTTGGACATAGTATGGTCTACAACTCAAATTTTCTAAAAGGCAACCGATGCTCAAGATGGAATTCTTCTAAGGTACAAAGTTGAGGGTAGCAAATCCGAGGTGTATCCAGTAAGGAGCTATTTTTGAGCTATTTCTGGGGTGTCCATGGTAGCTTCTTCATTGATTTGGTCTCACTATTTATGTCCACTATGAGTTGCAAAGCGGGTGTTAATGTTTCGGCATCTCAAGTGAACTATCCAATGTGATCCCATTATTTATTTGGCTTTTAGGTATTTATGTTATTTATTTGTCAAAGTTTGGGTAGGGCAATTTACTGAGGTTGGTATATATGCAACCCCTTGCCTCCATTGTATTACACAATTCAGTTATTCATTGCCAAGTTTGATTGGTTCTGGAGACTCTCTCTCTCTCTCTCTCTCTCTCTCTCTCTCTCTCTCTCTCTCTCTCTCACACACACACACACACACACACTCACACACAAGTGTGGTAGATTTGTTATGCCCTTTCCCTCTTGAATAATAGGTCTTGAGTTCAACTCTCCTCGTCGGATAGATCTTTAAGGTCTCTTGGGATAGTTTCCTACGACGTTAAAATACTCTTCTTCTTCTTCTTCTTCTCTCGTGCTCACTCTCCTTGGTGTCTACGCTTCCACGTCGTCCACTTTGATAAAAACATCCACACACTCTAGTTACACAAACTTTGATAAGAGATGTATGGATTCAAGACATCAGAGGAGACAAATAGTCTCAAAAACATCTCACAAGAATGGATTTTCTTTGAGAACCGACGACCATTAGAGGTGATCTAGGAGA
The DNA here is from genome assembly GCF_014529385.1 of Adiantum capillus-veneris. Lineage (NCBI taxonomy): Eukaryota > Viridiplantae > Streptophyta > Polypodiopsida > Polypodiales > Pteridaceae > Adiantum > Adiantum capillus-veneris. The sequence continues at coordinate 157,938,362 of NC_140937.1, forward strand.
GCTTGACAAGAGGTGAGTTCTTTGAGATCAACAAAGCCATGGGATCTTTTAAAGGAGGTCCATACCATCTTGATGTTGAGAGTATGAACCTATTTGATTGCAAAAATAATAAGGTTATGATTGAGAGGGGAAGAGTAGCCAAAATGGTGGTACTAATGCAAAGCATGAGGAAAAGCGATTGCACAACAATGTTGAATAGAGTCAGTTTAGCAAAATGCTTCGTTTTTTTGCAAAATTATGAAATTTTGTGTCACCCAGGTCAATGGACTCAACCCATGGGTTCCCTATATGTACATTTTGCCTCTCTGATAATATAAATTTCCCACACTTTTATGGCAAACAATACTGAATAATAGGTCCACATGAATGTGCAACTTTTTGTATGTGGCACTTAAGCATAAATAAGGTGGTGCTCTCAGCATCAAGAAAAGAACAATTGCACCGCTTTAAATTTTAAATATGACGGTTAAGAGAAGGAAGAGCCGCCAAGATTTTGAGGGAATTCGCATGAATTTCATGAAAATTAAATCAAAATAATTTCCTTACGGATAATCCATAAAAAGGAATTTTTGTATGTTTGCAAAAACGATTTTTCCCCAGCACTGGAGAGAGGTGTATTTTGGCATTGCTGCATTTTGGAAAACAACATTCCTAACTAAAAACGAAGATACACACACTCGCCCTACGATGCATGATCAGTCCCATAAGTTCTAATTGATAATCATACTTTCCCCCACACGTTGGATGTTCAGAGACATTTTGCCAAAAGCTGAATCAAAATACATAGACCTGGCCCTAAATTGAATGCTTTCTCCCTTAAGAATGGTTTATTTGAATGGTGCATAACAAGGGTACTTGTGGTAAAGCAACAAAATTTGTGTTTCATGCCAACTTCATGATGGCCCTCCCAGTTGTCGTGGTTCAGCACACGATGAATCCATGGCTGATGCGTGTTTAGGACCAAGATGCCCTAGGAGAACCCAAAAGTGGGTGAGCAGCTCGCCTCCTTTTGCCATCTGCTCGGTATGCGGATATGCATCTTCGGCAGTGTTAACAATGTAAATCAAGATATCTAACCACACCTTAGCAAGTTGCTTCCATTTCTGAATCTCATCTTGGCCTGCCATACTACTCACTGCCAGCCTGGCAGAGTGCAAAACATTGGAAGCACCTTCAACATCTGCATCCCCCTCACACCAAGCCGCATGACCACTTTGCTTTCCAGAATTCTTGAGATAAAGAGACTTCAATTCCTGCTTTACACTCTTATAGAGTACTTTTGCCACATCCGGGTCCTCAGGCATCAACTTCGGCCTTCTTAGCATCAAATGCAAACAGTACCTTGACAGGCCAATGCTCATAATGACATACTTATTCTCATGGATTTTCGCAGAAACGCCCAGTTTCAAAAGATTCAGTTCCAGACAGCTGGTGATAAGATGGCAATTCAAAACCACGTCCTCCAAACCTGCAACCGGATCAAAAGAAACGTACTGTATTTTGTATGTGATTTCATCCCTCAAATGGCAAATGTCCCTGAAGCTGTAGAGCACCTTGTACCTTTTGATGATTTTCTTGACCAGGTGATCTTGCAGTTTCTCCATGTCCACAACCGCAGACAAATTGGTAATCTCTAGCTGGAAGCTTTGGACTTCACACAGCTTGTCAGTCTCCAACCTCTTCAAGTGGTGCCAGTGGACCAAATTCAAGCTTTCCACCAAAATAGAGAGCTGCCCCAGTTTGTAATTCCAATGAGTGCTTTTGGGCATTCCCACATATCTGAATGCGCATGCAATTGCTCTTTGATTGAAAATGTGCCTCTGTTTCCATCGCCCCATGTTCTTTCTCTTGTTGATGCTTCCCACAGAATTATGTGCACTCGGGCGTGACCTCGTAAGGAAGCTGTAGTGCCGAGAAAAAGGACCCGGGGAAGGACCAATCTCACTACCCTCTGCATTGGCCAGCCGTCCCTCCTTTACGTAACTGCAAGCAAGCCAGACCCTAAACCAATTCGACCTCACAATCTTGCAGAGTTGCAAACATTCGATCACAATAGCAACAAATACGAGCACGTTAGCCATACCCACAGCAAACGGACTCTTGGTCTTTTCACCGCACAGCATGTGTGCTTCATCTAGTTTAATAATTTCAATGGCAGATGCAATGAGCAAGATTAGACTGAAAAGCCGGGTTACAACACCAAAGCCCTGGTAGCATCTACCCGCTGAGGCCTTGCTAAACACCCCATCAAAAATGAAGCTAAGTTCAAGGTCTATGACCTGCCTAATTTGGTCACACTTCAGCTTGAGCAAAATGTTCCTCACTGTCTTGAAGTCTTCATTCTTTTGATGAATGCGCAGATTAGTAAGCCGCCTACGGAAGACCTTGAAGAGAGCATATGCCAAGCATACCTGTTCGACTACATTACGACCGATTAGCTTGCGCAAACTTTCGCACTGCTGTATATCCTCATATGTCACCTTCTCATTAGGCCCCTGCAAATCCTTCTTAATGGAGGACTCATTGTAGAGTCGGTACCACTCTTGATCACCAGAAACAAGCAAAGAAAGCTTTGAATTCTCACTGGCCAAAGACATGTATTTATAAACAGGGCGAGCAGCTGCAAGTATACAAGCTTGGCTTCCGCTTCGGAGGGCATATATTCTCTCCCCATACTTGTACACACCTACTACAAAAAGAAGAATAGCGGCAGCTGCAAAGTTGGGGCAGTCGGACGTTCTACCAACAATGTATGCAGCAGCCATCGTCTCCAAAGCCATTTTGAAGCCATACCGAAGCCACAAATCATTATCGCTTGGTGCATATGCATTAATGGCATCAGAAGCACCCAGATGGAAGAGAACCAAGGGCGCATAGAGTGAGAAAACAAAATCACATCCAGAGGCAAGCATAAGGCCAAGTGCATACGCGGCACATGCATCAAGAGTCAGGAAAGCTACCCACACACATGCATGAAGTGCATTTTTGGATGTGTGCTTTCTAAAATAACCAGCCAGCACAAGGATGCACTGCAGAGACATGGTGAGGATCATTAGAAGAACGACTTGCCAATCCACCCAAAAATCGAGCATGGCGTCAAAAAAGGACCTTGCAGAGGCAGGCGCATTACAGCGTTCCATAGCTGCTTGGGGTGTTAAGAACAGGACTACCACCCTTGAAGGCAATTATGGCTGTTGGAGACCGCCTGCTGCACGCTAGGGTTTGGTGACGAAACCCACCCTTTGGGAACTCTGGAGTTAATGGCGTGGCTGTCGACAAGGGTTCTCTGAGGAATTTCAGGTACCAAAACAGAGACAATGGCGATTTCTGGATGAGGCATATCACTGTTGAAATGTGATCAACGACCAAAGGAGGCAAGCAAGACATACAAGAGCAATAGAGGAGAAGCACATCAGGGTTGATGGTGAATCCATGATGAAAGTAATGGAGTGCGTCCTCACCATTTCCTCGGCCAAGCGCTGTCTCTTCCATGTTGCGTGTCTCCAGCAGAGATGCCACGGCTCGACTTGAGTGGCGCGTACAAAATGCCGATGAGAAGCAAAAGCTTTCGCTTGGCTTTTGGACAATGGACATTGGCAGTCATCTGGCACATGCAAAGTTCTGAGTTGGCGCTGGCAGATTCGGCAACAAAAATGACCTTCATGTTAGGGCAGGATGCTCTAGCAAATAGAAAAACATAGCCAGATGTGGATCTTCTAATATTCACACAATCCACATAATCCAAATCAGTGTAACCCACAATGGATAAATATATGAAAATGGCCTATGAACTTTGAGAATAGCGGAATTAAGAGAATTAAAGCGAGCATTTTTATGAAATTACTTTGAAAATATAAAAGGTGAACTTAATTAACAGTAGCAACATAACCATTATATTTAACACTAGTTTGATACCAAAACAAAACACTTAAGTGTTCTTTTTTTTTATAAATTTAGATTAAATGCTACTTGCATCAGACGATGTATTTAAGAAACCCCTCTTGATATGCTTACATATGTTAGCTAGAGGGTCTTTGAAAAATTTAACCTTGCATTTTAGAAGTTATCATGATCAAGAAATATACTCATCAAGTGGAGCCCCATAAGATTGTGATTGATACTTTAGAGAAATCAACTTTGTAAGCTCAAGAAAAAATGAAGAGACCTGTTAAAAAATTGTACACAACTTTTCTATAATTGTGCTATAGATAATTGCAAGTTTCATGTGCAAAAAAAATACTTGAGGGTTTATAAAATAAAGGGAAGTTCTACGTGTTTGATATGGCCATTTCAAGCATATCATTGTATGCATTAAAAAAATATGTTTTTGATATGGTTTTTTAGTTTTAGAAAATGATATATTGTTTACCCTCTCCAATGAGTACTCAAGGTGGAAAGTAGGAGTGCTTTGGTAAGAAACGATTTTTGGATCATTTCAAATATTCAAAACTGCGCATGCAAAAATTTTGATGTTTTAATTCTTGAGACATAAGTATTCAAAACCTCAAATAACTTCAAACTTTCCACACATATCAACTAAATGTATCAAAGTGCAAGGTATGAATACAAATGGAATACCTAAAACCTTGGTTCCAATTTTATGGTGGAGGACTCAAGATTTTCAAGAGTTTTTGCACAATCAAAATTTCAAGATACGGTGTAAGCCACAAGATTTAACTAAGTTAGGGAGCCGAACAAATACGTAGTTTCTTGGTTTTAGCATATAAAGTCATTTGATGTTGTCAAATTGCACTAGAATAGCCCCAATTCCATGAGAAGGCCTTTGAAATGCCAAAAGCATGCTCTTAGTCAGCACATGCTCAAGTATGAAATTATGTTTATAGCTTGCAATTAAATTTGAAACTATTCCTTGGAGGTCATTTCATTGTTTTGTAACACTAAGTACTGGCACGTGGCTTTTAAAAACATAAAAAAGCTCATCTCTACAAAAAGATATAAAATTTTATTAGTTTTTTTGGCAAAACAGCTTGAAATTTTATTTAAAAATTACGAGTTAGAAATTACCAGAATTCTCTCCATAGGGCTTGTATTTTGACATGGAGAAAAATTCAATGTTTTCTTTCCCTCATAACCAACCTATGGTAGAAGCAAGGTGTTAAAAACTTCTTTCTAGCTTGACAAATAAATTGCCAAAAAGTCGTAGGAAAATAGGACACTTTAGTGTCCAATTACAGAACTAGTGTTAATTAACTTGGCATGAATAATAGTTTTGCAAGAGAGAGAGAATTAGAGAGCTTAACAACAGTTGGGGACCAGATTTATGTGGAGCCAGTCCCCCCTCCAATAAGCTTTTGTATTATAGATTCTACCATAAAGAGAGACTTGGTATAATACAATCTTTGTGTTCCTTGTGACCTTGGTGATGCTATGAAGATGAAAAGCTTCATGCATCACGAGCATAACATAAACTTTGTAAAAGCATTAACCATACCTGGCCTCAATCCCAAGGTCTCAAACACCTTCAAAGGTGGAGAGAGCTAGCAAGGAATGAGTGTAGGGAAGAGGAAGAAGAAACATTCATAGAAGAAAAGAAATAGTTCCTCACTTATGATCACTCTTCTTGCTAGCATACATGATAGCATAGAAATGAAGATGGAGAAGATGGAAAGCTTAAGCATTGAAGCATGGCTCTTAGTTGGATTTGCATTCCGTAGCCAAGAGTGTTAGTGTAGGCTCTCAACAAGCTTGGAGAAGGAGATAGAGTTCCTTTCACCAAGTGAGAATGTGTGAAAAATGAGTGTGTGAGAGGGTGTATACCCCCAAGCACCCCCTTGCTTGCTTTGGTCGGCCCCTTGTTGTAGCTCAAGCTTGAAGCTCATTGGACCCCTCTAAGCCTAGCCAATCACATGCATAATGCATTTCAAGCAACATGGGTAGCATTAGGACAAATGTCCTCCTTACCTCTTTGAGAGAGAGAACTTGAAAATATCTTGATATTTGTTGACTTCAACTAGAAGCTCATTGGATCCCTCTTTAGCCAAGCCAATAGGATTCAGGTACACCATGTGGCTAAGCATAGGGAGAGCCTGACATGTGTCCATGTGTCCCTTGAGAAAGGGGGTGCCCTCTGGGTGAGTGGGAGGTTAAGTCAAAGATTTCCCTAACTTTGGGGCTTTCCCCCTCCTTTGTAGGGTCTCTTTTTTACTCAAGCACCTTACCCCACATGCATAGGAAGCTTCTCAAGCACCTTACTCATCAAGCATGACAAGCACCTTAGTCGACAAGCACGACAAGCACTTCAAGAACCTTAGTCAGTAAGCACAAGCACCTTACCCCACATGCATGGGAAGCTTCTCAAGCACCTTACTCATCAAGCATGACAAGCATCTTAGTCAACAAGCACGACAAGCACTTCAAGAACCTTAGCCAACAAGCACGACAAGCACCTCAAGAACCTACTCATCAAGCATGACAAGCACCTCTAGCACCTTAGTCACCAAGCATGACAAGCACCTCAAGCTTGGGCCGGGTTCCCACCTCAAGCACAGCCCTAGCTTACCTAAGGTCTAAGGACTTTTAACACTAACCTTTAATGAAGCTAACCCTAAGGTCTTTTAAGCTCCATTAGATGCACGTTTCTCTTTGATAGACTGTCTCCTTTTGGACCCCTATTGAGATGTAACCATCTCTCCTCTTGGTCCCCTAATGAGGTAAGTCTAAAAGCACTTATTACACATTGCTCTTTGGTAGACAACCTCCTTTTGGACCCCCTATTGAGATGTAACCATCTCTCTTCTTGGTCCCCTACTAAGATAAGTCTAGAAGCACTTATTACACATTGCTCTTTGGTAGAAAATCTCCTTTTGGACCCCTATTGAGATGTAATCATCTCTCCTCTTGGTGCCCTGCTGAGATAAGCCTAGAAGCACATGTCTCTATTTTAACTCTTGTTCCCGTTTATTCTCCCACATTAAATGATCGGTTTAATGTGAGAAAATCATTTGGGTTGACTAGATATTAGATTTTATGACAACAATGAATCACTATTCCCAAAGCATAAGCACTTGTCTGTCGATGTGCTTCATCGCTTCCTAATGCCTTCTGCTAGGATTTTCCATAAATATGCTAACCATGCATGTTACAAAAGCAACACCTGATCTTGTGGCTATCATGGCATCCAAAAGACTATAAACTATTGAAGAATATGGCAGCTTTGTCCATTTTCACTTTCTCAGCATCAGACTTGGGAACATCACTCTTGCTTAGTTGTTCATATGCATGTATTGGGGTACTCAATGTAGCTTTCCTCCCCTGCATATTAAAAATTGCACGACCTTGTGGATATATGTTTTCTGAGACAACTCCAATATTCCACATTTTATATCCCTTATGATACGCATGCCAAGAAATTGACTTGCATCTCTCAAATCCTTCATAGCAAAATGCGTGCTAAGTGACTTCTTCAAGATGTAAATCTTGTCGTTGGACTTCTTGGCAATGAGCATATCATCAACATAAAGTATTAGGATGATAAGTGAACCATCATTCAACTTCCGCGTATACAAGCAATGATCTTCCTGGCTCCTTTCATACCCTTGGGACTACATGTACCTGTCAAACTTCATGTACCACTACCTTGAGCCTTGTTTCAAGCTAAACAATGCCTTATGCAATCTACACACTAGTTTTTCCATCATAGGCTTCTCAAGTTTGACTTCAAAACCCTCTTGTTGTTTCATGTAGACATCCTCATCAAGATCCTCGTGAAGGAAAGACATCTTCATGTCCATTTAGATAAGTTCCATGTCCTTAGTGGCTACTAATCCAAGCACAAGATGCATCGTAGTCATCTTGACCACTCGAGAAAAAATCTCATCAAAATCCATGCCTTCCTTTTGCTTCTCTACCATGTACTTCTTCTTATACACCCATTCGCAAGGCAAGGCTTGTTTTCCCTCTAGCAACTCTATCAATTCCCCAAGTTTCATTTTGAAATAATAGAGTTATACTCAATTTGCATTGCCTACTCCCACTTCATGCTATCTCCCATCTCAATAGCCTCTTGGTAGCAGGTAGGCTCTCCACAGTCAGTGATCAGCAAATAGTCTAACCCTCGCTGAAGACGCTCAAGGGCACGAGAGACAGGTGTAGATCTCCTCACTGCCTGTTGGACTTTTGCTCTCTGAAGAGTATCACTAGCTCTCTCTTGAGCATTACTAGCGGTAGGTACATCGCTAGTAGACTAAGTTATTTGCATAACTACACTTGAGGCTACATCCTCGAATCTCACTTTGCAATACTCAACCTCTTTCATGGGCTGTGTGCATCTTTGATTCATTAAAAATCACTTATGATCTTTAAATAACTCTTTGAGATTCCAACTACCAAAGATGATAACCCATGTCTCTATCTGCACCATAGCCAATGAAGATGCATTGTGTGACTCGGGGTCTAGCTTCTTTCTAAGCTCTTTAGGAACATGTGAGAATGACTCACACTCTAACACATGTAGTTTGTAATAATTAGGCTTCTTGCTCGTCCAAATCTCCTGCATAATCTTGTAGTTTAATGGTGTACTAGGGTGACCTATTAATTACATACACTGGTGTCATAATAGCCTCTCCCTAAATCTCTTGAGGTAAACTTGCCATAGATAGCATGGAAGTGACCCTCTCTTGAATAGTCTGATTCATGCATTCAGTAACTCCATTATGAGCAAGTGTGTACGGCGTATTAAACTGCCTTCTAATGCCTCATTTGCTACAAAAATCCTTAAACTTAGTGGAGATGTACACTCCCCTATTGTAAGTGCACAAAACCTTCAATTTCATGCCTAACTGGTTTGTGACCATAGCTACAAACTTTTGGAAGATACTAAATACTTTGTATTTAGTGTCTTCCAAAACTGGTTTGTGACCATAGCTACAAACTTTTGGAAGACACTAAATACTTTGTATTTCGTCCTCCATGAAAGTCAAGAAATATAATGCCTCCCTAGAGACTTATGCAGCATAGGCCCACATAAATCACTATGAACCAAGCCTACATGATTCCTAACTCTCTATTCAATGGAAAAGTGTTAAGCCTAGTCTGTTTCCCATATATGCAATGCTCACACAAACTAAAATCAGAATAGTTTAACACAGAGATAGCCAAAACACTATAATTACTTCACTCCCTTCTTGCTCATATGAACAAGCTGGCTATGCCATAACTCAATAGAAGGCAGCTCTACAAATAGATAGAGTTCTCTTTTACAAAAGAGACATACAAGAAACATAATAAGCCAAATTTGGCCTTTAAGCATGACCAAGTTACCTTTTTTTATCAACTAGGAACAATTGCCAAACATTGTAGTCATCAAATTGTCGTACTAAAACCAAGCTTTTAGTTAGCTTTGGCATATTTCTAGCACCTTATAGCATGAACTTAGTACCATTGCACATACACAAATTCAAATTTCCAATGCCACATATCTCAAGCTAATGAGAGTCCCCTAGCTTAATTGGACCATGTGTGGAAGCATAATTGGAGCACCACTTCTTATGAGGAGTAGAATGAAAACTAGACTTGAGCCAATAATCCAATTTTGTGCATAACATTTTTCAAGAGCTAACAACACCCCTGGACTCAAATATGAAATCAAGACTAGTACATCCTACGGCTACAGCATGTTAGGAACAACATCAACATGTGGAGACTCAACGATATTAAGCTCCTCTATCTTCACACTTCTCTTACGAGGTGCAAAACTTATGAAAATGGCTTTACCCTTCTCTCTTTGTAACAAACAACAATCCTTTTTCATGTGTCCTTTCTTGTGACAATGGTAGCATTCAATGTTCCTCGTGTCATATCCATGGCTCTTGCTACTTGCATTCTTACGATCCTGAGAACGGTTGCGACTGCAACTGTGACTACGATCTCTCTACCTTTGATTGTTCCTCTAGCTACTTCCACTAACCATATATGCATCACCATGCCCACTAATGTCAAGAGACTAATGTCGAATTTCTTCCATGAGCCAAGCACTAGTAACATCACTAAAAATAAGCCTACCCTTAGGGGTGGAGTTACTAATGGTAGTGCAAAATGTATCCTATGATGCAGACAAAGAACATAACAAGAAAATGTTTTTCATTTCATCATCAAAATTAAGCCCCTTTGATGTCAACTAAGTAAGCACAATGTTAAACTCATTCACGTGTGAACTGACATTTCTACCCTCTTTTATGTTAAGACGCATAAGCTTATTCATCACAAACTTTTTTTAATGCAATCTTACCATCCCATGTTGAGCATAAAGGCTCCCGTAGTTATTTAGCATTGTGTTCATAATCATGAAGAATATAGACTCACCCCGATGCAGCCTAATAGTTGTCATGGCACAAGCATCAAGCTCCTCCCATTGATAATCAATGTATAAACCCTCTCTGTGCTCTTTCAATGGTGCTACAAGTCCTTTATTGATTAGGACATCAAGCATTCTCTACTTCCATATATTGAAATTTCTACCATCAATTTTTTGATATAGTAATCTTCTTTCTCAAAAGATCAACCCATACTGACAAGAGCTAACTACAAGAGAGTAACACTAAGAATTTGTGGATTTTTTTTTGCAGAAATTTCAGTAGAGTCTTCTCTGTTCATCAAAGATCAAAATCTCAACTAGAAACTCAACAAAATCACTACAATGTCAATACAAAAGAGTGTTGTAAGAAAACTAGAGGACTTGCAAAAAAAGTAATTATGGTCCCTGGATGTTGTCATGGCTTAACATGAGCATGACAAGATGTCATAATAATCAATATCTAATTCTCCTAAATGATTTTCTCATGTTAAACTGATCATTTAATATGGGGAAGTGCCAAGGGAGAAAAAGCTAGAATATTGGTTAAGCTAGCAGACCGGCCACGGTAGGGATCCAAAGGAGGGAAAATAGGGATCCAAAGGGGGGGCCATCTGCAAAAGAGCCATGTGCAACAATGGGCTAAAAATACCCTAAGGTTTAGCCCATTAAGACTTCCAAAATGCTAAGGTTCCAAAATTCAAAGGTTGTGTCCAAAGGTCAACCATAAGGGGAATTGGATGCTTTGTGTGTGTACAAAAAAAGTCTTTGCAATCCCTACATAGGAGGGGGCGAGCCTTGGGAGTAGGGGATGAGAGAGAAAGTCACACACACACACACACACACACACACACACACACACAATCTCCCTTTACACAAAGGGAATGAGGGACACATGTCAGCTCCCTAGCCCAGATGCCCACAAGGTGTACCCAATTCCTATTGGATGGCCTTGGAGGTGGACCAATGAGAATTAGGCTAAGAGTAAATCTAGTTTAATTAATTTAAAAACACTTAATAAAAGAACCAATGAGAATTAAGTCCTCTAGAAGACTATTAAACAGTCTCCCAAGGGGTCCAATGAGCATTCAGCAGCCCAATGGCTTGCCTGATTCCTATTGGCCAGGAGGCAAAGGGGTCCAATGAGAGTTTAGTTGAATTATTAAATTACCTAAAGCTCTCACAAAAGGGGAAAGGGGGACACATGTCAGAAGGCTATCACTTATGCTGCTTAATTGTCATTGGCTAGCTCTAGGGAGGTCCAATGGGAGGACAGCAAGAGCAAATAGCAAGGGGGCTCGCCCAAGAGAGAGAGGGGGATGATTTTTGCAAGGGATTATGACACATACACTCACACAATCTCATGTGTGAAGTAAAGAAGACTCTCTCTCCTTCTCAAGCTTTAATGGAAAGCTTACCACCTAGTCCAAGCTTGTGAGAAGGGAGGCCTACACCAACAACTCTTGGCTTTGTGATGCAAATCCAACCAAGAGCCAAGCTTCAATGCATGCTCATCTCCTCTACCATGCTAATTACTAAGCTAAGCTATGCTAATATGAGTGATTATGTGAGGACATGTACATCTTTCTCGTAAGATACTCCTTCTTCCTCTCAATCTACTCTCATACCCTGCTAGCTCTCACCATCTTCGAAGGTGTGTGAGGTCTTGGGTATGAGACCGGGGATAATTGATGTTGTGTTTGCTAAGTGTTTTGCTTAGTGCATGAAGCTTTCATCTTCATTGCACTAGCTAGTCTTGAAGGAACACAAAGAATTGTATTGTACAATGTCTCTCTTGATGGGAGAAACCATAATACAAAGCCTTTTGGAGGGGGGACCGACTCCATGAAAATCCGGTCCTCAACTATTGTCAATAGCTTAATTTCTCTCTCTTTTGAAAGTATTGTTCATGCTATTTAGCTAGGTGTTATGCTTTTTGTTGCTCTCTCCACCCAAGCACTCTTGTAATTCTCATTAGGAATCTATTCTAATGAAATGCCCACTATGTTCATGCTAATTTCCACTACACACAAGTTCTTAGGCCATTAAATGTTACACAAGACCTTGTAATTTTTTGGGTTGTTCAATATAATTCACTCACAATTGTGAGTTTTGCTATTAAAAAAAAAAACTAGAGGACTTGCAAAAAAAATCCGATAGAGTCTTCTCTGTTTAAAAACCAAAATCTGAAGCGAAATTCAGCAAACCACTACATAAACTATAAATAGAGTGTTGATAGGGTAGCATAAACTAACATATACTGCTCAAAAGAATTGTCAAAAGCTTGAAGGGTGGTTCACCGTTCAGTATCCCTCTATATAATGTGCATTCATAGGGTATTAAAAAAACCCCTCTTTTAACATGTTCAAATTAATAAAATGACCCCTTATTTAAAGAAAATTTTCCAAAATTGAATATAAAAACCCCTTATCTTAATGTATCTCTGTTAAATTGCCTAAAATTTTTGCATTTCAAAACCCCCCCTTTCGAACTCACGTTACACATTAACATGACTACGTAGTGCACCCCCCGAGGTCAAAAGACTGCCAATTTGGCATCAAAGCACCTAGACCCATCTATACATGTCCTATTGTGAGTCCATGAATGGGAATATCTAGCAACCTAATCCAACTCACACTCGGTAACCCGGCCTCCAATGCTCGATTTCAAAAAAATCTCACGCAATGACCCTCACAAAAGGCTATACAGACACAACTAGCCACAGTCTCAAAAAGAATTCTTCGAACCAAGTCTCAAAAACAATTGGGACTACCAAAACATGCCAAAAATTGGCTCCACAATGAGGTACAATGGTAGTATCTGCAACACAACGTACATCTACCAAAATGTAAAACTATCACTACGAAACCACAAGACACGCACTCAAAAAGATGCCGATGAGATGCAAGAAAAATTTGGACCAAAGTGATCCCCCTATGGGAAGTAAAATATTTCTCTCAATAGAGCTCAAGCACACACAAGGGTCTAATCACGCATATCCATACACATAAAGATCCCAAAAGAGAAGTAATCACTATTCAAAAATCTCCCACTAAACCTAGAATCTATCGTTGACAAAACCCATCAATTCTAGCCAACTAGGCTAGGAAAAATCAAACCACATATGCCATACATACAATTATTGGAACCTACCAAGTGTAAGAACAACACATCCGCAATAGGAATACTTGCCAAGAAAACCTATAAACCTATAGATGTGTACACATGTGAGTCCAACAAACTGATGAAAATTGATAACATGTGAGCCATCAATGGCTAAGCATCACATAACCAAACCATAGTAGGCATACATAAAAAAAATGTGCACAATAGAGCACTAAGAATCCAATCAGTAACTCAAAACTGCTCTCACTAAGGATGTTGTAATAACCAATGTATCAATGTCAAATCGGATGCCCACAAAAAAGGCTGAGCGCTTGCTCAAAAATGCCAAAGTCATTGAAGCCAAAAATTGGAGAGAGAGAGAGAGAGAGAGAGAGAGAGAGAGAGAGAGAGGGTGCTCGCTCATTCGCCCTTTTCTCTAAGAAATGTGACAATAATTATCTTGGACTCAAATCTAACTCGAGTCTAAGGCCTTGTGAGACTCCTTAAAAAAGAAACCACAACTGCCCATCATGTGATATGCTTTACAAATTACTGAAATTGTAAAAAGTATATCCATGATAGCCTGCTCAACTCGATTGAGAATTGGAGATTTAAAGAGATATTAAAAGAAACTTTCCATGTTGCTATTACCATGCCACATAGTATACACACTGCTCACATGTACAGTTTCTCGATAAGAAATTTGGAGCATCAATTGGCCTCAAAACCCTAGACCAAATCTTCTATGTTCATACAGTCCAAATATCTCAAAAATTTCCATGTAGGAACAATGTCTCACCTACTAATCATGACACTAAATTATCCTTAGATATATGAGATCATCTGGTGATCAAGCACATTAAATCACCTTGTAAGTCAATGTCTATACAACAACCTTTCAAAAGAGCTATTTTGCCATACTCGCATGGGTGGCCACCAAGTTGCCTCCAATACCCCAATTCTAAGGAACAAAGCAAGGTGGCAAAAATAGAAGCCTCCTACATGAGTATCTATCGAGGGAATACTAAACAGTGGCCCATGCACAAGCAACTATCCAACGATCTAGAAACTTTTGACTTCAAGTTCCTCAGTGGGTAATCAAGCTACAAATTTTGTCTTCAATAATGAAGAAAGATTGAGATGCACACTTGCAAAGGACCTTTACGAAGACTACACTAACCTTTCTTAGCTTTAGTCAAACCACATCAAGATTATTTTTAAATCCATTGGCAAGTATTGCTAAGGAGATTACTTCCCTTCATATTTCACACTTTCATAGATCTAATGTCCTTGCCATAAGGCCTTAGGATTGTCCTTACATTATCTCACTTGGCTCAACATCTATGACATTATTTTAAGAAACTTGCTATGATATTCGAAAGATTTTTTTTTTTTGAATAATAGACTCGACCCTTTGCTTGTACAAGTTGAATACTCATGCTATATAGAGTTATGTTAGCATAGCCGCCTTACAATAGTTTAAATAAGATGTTCTTGACATAAGGCCTTTAACATTCTCCATTGCTTAGCCTACTTGGCTTTAACTACATAACAAATCTTCACATGAGAGTATCTGTCACCCTACCGACTCATGTAAATGGGTAATGACAAACTCGTCACTTTTGTAACATTTAATGTTCTAGTAACTTGTGTGTACCGGAAAATAACATAGACATAGTGAGCATTTCATTAGAATAGATTCCTAATGAGCATAGCAAGACTGGTTGGATGGAGAGAGCAACAAAAGCATAACACCTAGTTAGATAGGCATGAACAATACTTCAAAAAGAGAGAGAAATTAAGCTATTGACAACAGTTGAGGACCAGATTTACATGGAGCCGGTCCCCCCTCCAAAAGGCTTTGTATTATAGGTTTCCCCCATCAAGGGAGACATTTTACAATACAAAGCTTTGTGTTCCTTCAATAACTTGCTGGTGCAATGAAGATGGAAGCTTCAAGCACCAAGCTCACACTTATAAAACACAACATCAATTCTCTCATGGTCTCAGACCCAAGACCTCACACACCTTCGAAGATGGTGAGAGCTAGCAGGGTATGAGAGTAGATCGTGAGGAAGAAGGAGTAGTCTTACAAGAAATAAGTATGTCTTCTCAGATAATCACTCATAATAGCTTAGCATAGCTTAGTATTAGCATGGTAGAGGAGATGAGCATGCATTAGAGCTTGGCTCTTGGTTGGATTTGCATCACAAAGCCAAGAGTTGTTGGTGTAGGCCTCCCTTCTCACAAGCTTGGAGTAGATGATGAGCTTTTCATTAAAGCTTGAGAAGGAGATCGTCTTCTTTACTCCACACATGAGCTTGTGTGAGTGTGTAAGTGAGCAAAAATCAGTCCCCCTCTCTGACCCTGCAAAGCTTAGCCAATGGCAATTAAGAAGCATAAGTGATAGCCTTGTGACATGTGTCCCCCATTCCCCTTTTGTGAGAGCTTTAGGTATTTAAATAATACAATTAAACTCTCATTTGATCCCATAGTCTTCTAGCCAATAAGAATCAGGCAAGCCATTGGGCTACTGAATGCTCATTGGACCCCTTGGGAGACTGTCCAATAGTTTTCTAGAGAGCTTAATTTATGTTGGTTCTTTTATCAAGTGTTTTTAAATGAATTAAACTAAATTTAATCTAGCCTAATTCTCATTGGTCCACCTCTATGGCCATCCAATAGGATTTGAATGCACCTTGGGGGAAACTGGGCTAGGGAGCTAACATGTGTCCACTATGCCCTTTGTGTAAAGGGAGCTTGCAAGTGTGTGTGTGTGTGTGTGTGTTTCTCTCTCATCCCCTACTAAAAGGGCTCGCCCCCTCAAGGATAGGGATGTGGGAAGACTTTTGAGTCTTCCCACAAGCATCCAATTTACCCTAAAGCTTGAGCATTGGACATAACCTTTGAATTTTGGAAGTCTTAATGGGCTGAACCTTAGGGTCTTTGAAGCCCATTGATGCACATTGCTCTTTTGCAGATGGTCCCCCCTTTGGATCCCTATTTTTCCTCCTTTGGATCCCTACTGTGATCGGTCTGCGAGCCTAACCAATATTCTAGCTTTTTCTCCCCTAGTACTTCCCCATCTTAAATGATCAATTCAAGATGAGAAAATCATTTAGGAGAATTAGATATTAGTTATGACATTACCTCTTTCTTGAAATCATAGTCATCCTCGAATATGGGGTAGAGAAGATAAAGCCTAGTCTTTATTCCTTTTTCTAGCGGGCAGAGGATCCCTATCTTACCCTACGACATCATTCCAGAACGGATGACTAATCCATTCGGTACTTGAGAGCCTAAGCTACCGCAAGCATGTCTACGCATTAGTCCTATCAATCTTCCATCATAGAGTGACAAGCTCTACTTAGTGTTTGGAAGACGTCGTCTCCGCAAACTTGATCCTAAGCATGCATACTTCTTAACATTTTTGCACAATAAAGAAAAAGAGAATCTTATAAGACAAAAACTTTGTTCATTTTAAACATCTTCATGTTTGCTTACTCTAGGGAAGCATTGTAAGCATTGACAAGGTTTAGGTTATCCTTTAATTGTATGCCTTGCATCCATCTAGCATCTTCAAAAGGTAGTTCTCAAACTTGATAAGATACCGTCGAATAATATTATTGCCTCTCAATACCTTGTCTTCATGTCGAAGAATGGACTCGTGCTACAGCACCTGTTCTTGGTCCTCAATCTCTGGTGGGTCTTCAGTAGTTGGTTCTTGAGGTGGCTCTCCTTTGTAAGGCTTTAGTAGGCTCACATGGAAAGCGTTGTGTATGAGCCAATGATTGGGCAACCTGAGTTGATAGGCCATCTCATTGATTAGTCTAAGAATGTGGAAGGGACCATAGTACCTTCTTGCTACTTAGCATAGTACTTTTGGTGTCCCATAGGATTATTGTCCGTCGTGTGCCTTAATCGAGACTTGGGAAATTTAAGCAAGACCCAATCATTTTCTTTAAAGGCTTGGCCTCTTCTGTGTTTATCAGTAGCAGCCTTTTGCCTTTGTTGTGAGATAGAGATAGCATCCTTAATCTTTTGGAAAGATTTTTGTAGGTCTAGGCTATACTCATCTACAACAAAGGAATGAGAATGGAGAGAGCTTTTGAGGGAGCATCTTTTTCTCTCTCTCTACCTCTCTCTATCACACTCCCTCCCTTTCTCTTTCTTCTCTCTATCTATCTCCCTCTGCTCCCTCTCTCTCTCTCTCTCTCTCTCTCTCTCTCACACACACACACACACACACACACTCACACACACAAAAAAAACGCAGCAACTAGTAGACAGCAATTCACTCCTTTGATCCTAACTTCTTCATCCGAACTCGGATTTGGGTGATCTATAGCCTCAATCGAAGAGCACAAAGCCCTCTATGCATTGATGTAAAGACATAAATTTTCAGATTTATGGAAGGCATTTCTGTAACAGCATTTCTGAAGTGAACAGGTTCAAGAAAATTGACTCTCATCTCTTATTTTACATACAATGTCTTCCAGCACTCGCAAGGTTTCTTCTTCTTTAACAAGGTCCACAACCATTGTGGAAAATGATCCAAGATCTCCTAAGTGTGGAGATAGAAACACAACCACCCAACCAACGACATCAAAAACCATGATCATGGCATACTTGGTATCATTGCAAGAAACCGTAAACAAACAAGGCGAAGACTTACGAGCACTTGCAATGGAGAATGGCACACTAAGGGTCCTTGTGGTTGAAATTGAGAATCTCAAGAGGACACTTGAGATGCAAACAACACGTTTGATGCAACTTGAAGAGGAAATCAAGGAATGTAAACGCTCTCTTGTGGACTTGAATGCTTTGAAGGAGCGGATGAGCAAAGTAGAGCATGACCATGTATTGAAAGAGGCGAAATTTGACACCATGAGCCGGGATGTACAACATGAAAAATGAATGCACAAACAAGCCTTGGGCTGATGTATGTGGTAGCAATGTGGTTGCTAATTCCTCACTCATGCAAGATATGGCTCAAACAAAGAATGTTGAGAATGTGGATGTGGAGGAGTTGAAGGAATGGGATCGACGTTCCAAGAACATTGTTATTCGTGGAATTCCCGAAGAGAAGCTAGAGACACCTCCTTCTCTTGCCATTGTTATGGAAAATTTATTCAAAACCCACTTTGGCATGTCCGAAGTTATGGTCTATGGAGCACATAGAGTGGGGAAGCAAGTAGCTCCTCACTCGAGAGAACGGCCAATTATATGCACCATGCCGGATGAGACCAATTGAAAGATTATCCTTGATAATAGTTGGATCTATTTGAGGAATACAAAATGTTTTGTATGTGAAGATTGCACTATTAAGCAACAAAATATGCATCACAAGGCATATGAAGAAAAGAATAAGAAAAACAAGGAGATCTCTCATGAAGAAAATGTGCCCAAGGAGGAGGCAAATCCCTCGAGCAAATAGGGATCCAAGACCTATGAGACCGAGTTACACTTGAAAATATCCTTTTGAAATTGTAATGGATACCCATGGAATGCGGGGGTTGGCATTGATAAACTAACAAGCAAAGCCGATGTTGTACTTCTTGTTGAAACTTGGGAGCATGATACACAAAGGATTAACGTCTTCGAGAATTACAATGTACATTCATTAATGTGGTCAAAGAATCTTAAGCAACGAAGAGACAAGAAGGGGTAGCATGTATGGTTAATAAGATTTTGTATCAATTGTGAAAGATGACAAGTACAAACGTTATGTATGACTGAAAATTATGACATCAAAAAGAGCACCCATTTTTGTAGCCGGTTGCTACATTCCTGATCATGATTCTCCCTTTTATGCTTGCATGGATAGAGATCAGCCATTTTTTGATTTAGAAGAGGACATTGCTTATTTCAAAGGTGAAGGTGATGTTATTGTATTTGGGGATATGAATGCTCGCACAAAAACATTGCAACATGATAACAATTTGATATGCCATACATTTCAAGGGAGTCTAAGGAAGTTCACTTGTATGATTGTTCTTCAATGGATGAGAAAGAGCCGGATCACTATGGAAATTTACTTTTACACATGTGGAATAGCACGGGTATGCTCGTTGCCAATGGTGTATCTTTGTGGAGTGGAACCAATGGATTTACATGTAGGAGACATAATGGGGATAGTGTGATTGACTATATGCTACTCTCCGAAGCCATCATGTATTGCATAAATAGTTTTATGTTTGGCCAATGGATCCTGGAATCCGACCATCACACCTTATGTATTGACCTTTCATGTGGAGAAGCAACTACACATGATAATCTCAGCCAAAGGAAAGAGAAATTATCACTATGTATGGATTTCAAACGTGCACCAATGTACATAAATGGTTGAGAAAAGTTTATGGATGAATAAGCTTCAATATGATGCACCATGGAAAACTAAATGCGAAGCTTTCAAGAAAGTTATTTGTTCTTGTGCCGAAGAATGCTTTGCTATAAAGCATCTCGATGGTATCAACAAAGATAGGTCACGCAAAACGTGGTTTGATAAAGGATGTCAAGACGCTCGAAAGTCCTTGATAAAGCTTGATGCAACTATGGACAAAGACAACTATCAAAGTCAGTTGCATACATACAAGGCATTGATTCAAAAGAAGAGAAGAAGATGGGAAGTAAAGCAACAACTTTTTCAAGTCCAAGAAAAAACACATGCATGTAGAAGATTATGGAGAAACTTAAGGGGCAAGTGGGTTGAGAATTTATGTAACTTGAGTCTTGTGGATATGTACACACATTGTCCGCAATTATATGAGCAAGCAAATGCTGAAAAAATACCATTTTACGGTTCACTCCCATGTATGCCTTCTTTTTTTACTATTGAGGATGTATGCGGTGGGGTTGAAAAGTTGGCCACTCGCAAAGCGGGAGATCTTCAAGGTATCAAGCCGAAGATGATCAAATGGACGGGAGATTTTATCCATGAGTGGATGTGTGACATGTTCAACCTTCCACTTCAACATGGTATGCGTTATGATTGGGGTACTATTTGGGTTAAGCCTTTTCATACAGGAGGGGATGTAAAGAACGTAAACAACTACCGGACTATAATGATTGGGTCTCTTCTGGGAAATTTTTTTGGGTGCGTAATGGAGATGAATTGAGTGATTGGGCCGAAGAGAATGACAACCGTGCAAAGGGACAAGCGGGTTTTTGTCGATGCCATAGCACCATTGATCAACTTGTCACTCTCCGTGTTCTCATGGAGGAAAGTTGGTTGAAAGGCAAGTGACTGTATTGTTGTTTTGTGGACTTTAAAAAACCCTTTGATATGATTCCACGTAACAATTTGTGGAAAAGGATGGAAGAACTCCAACTGCCAAGTGAGTTTATGCTCGTGGTTTCTCGAATCTATGAGAAGGTGATTTGTCAATTGCGCATGGGAAGAGGAATTTCAGAAATTTTTGTAAGCACTATTGGGGTTAAACAAGGATGTCCGTTGTCACCAACTCTCTTTGGTCTATGCATCGATCAATTGGAACAAACGGTACTTGACTTTATGCAAGAAGAAGGCATTGAAGAGGTCACTATTTGCAATGCGGTAATCATGCTTTTGTTGTATGCGGATGATGTAGTGCTTCTAGCACACACTTTAGAAGATGCACAAAAGCTTATGGTTGTCCTTGAGAACTTTTGCTTGCATAGTGGCCTGATTGTGAATGAATCCAAAACAAAGGTTATGCTTGTGAAAACCAACCATAAGGAGAAGCCATGCATTGTGTACAACAATAGGACACTTGAAGTTGTTAAGAGCTTTATGCATCTTGGCCTTGAGGTTCCGTCCAATCACAAGTGGCATGAATGTGCTATGCGTCGTTTGGAAGCAGGAAAGAGAGCATATTATTCATTTGAGAACATGTGTAATGCGGGAAACATCAAGTGTTGGGTTCTCAAGAAGTATCTTTTTGATGCATTGGTGACACCGGTTCTTCTTTATGGAGTTGAAGTGTGGGGCGGGAGTATCTCAAAGTCTACTTGGAAAGAGTTTGAGAATGTCCAAAAGCGTTTTCTCACAAACTTTCTCCAAGTGAGGACACAAACACCATATATGCTCCTACTTCTTGAGTCGGGATGTCTTTCAATTGAGGTTATGGGCATGGAAATGGTTGTGAGTACATGATAAAGATGCGTCAAAACCCCTCACATCGACTTCCTACAATTGCATGGGAAGCAAGCAAAAATGTTCAAAAGACGCATAAAAGCAAGATCTTGAGCACGGGATGGATGCAAGACATAAAGAAGTGGTTTGGGAGATGGGATGCATTACACTTGGTACATGATGCTTCAATTGACTTCCAAGTGAATGAAGCTTTTCTACAACCCCAATGTATTACGGCTTGGGAGAAATCCGGTGGGTCACGCTTCATACATTACACCACCCATATTGTCCCCAGCTACAAAACCATGTTCTTCGTTGAAAGAGGAAACCGTACTCATAGCTATATGCTTGAGCCTATCCCCTTGTCAACGATACGCACTATCGTAGCCATTCGGCTTAGCTCCCATTTCCTTCGTTGCGAGATAGGGCGTTGGGGCAATGGATAAGAGTCAAATTGATTGTGCACAATATGCTCACTGCAAGTTTGAGAGTTTTAGTACCACACACTACTAGAGTGCTCAGATTTTGGTCACATTTAAACTTGCTTCTCTCACATTTTTAGCCATAACTTAGACCTACACACTTTCCTCTCCCAACGAAAGTGTGGGCTCTCCATTGCGACTCTCATCACCACAATTTTGGAGCATCGAGAGTCACTCATCAGCCATACACATACTACATCACATGTAACTTTGGTCCCATAGGTCATATTTGATCTCCGAGGACGATAATAAAAATCTCTCTCTCTCTCTCTCTCTCTCTCTCTCTCTCTCTCTCTCTCTCTCTCTCTCTCACAACAAATTGAAAATTTTCATAGTTATGAAAGGCGGTTCTGTAACAGCATTTCCGAAGTGAACAGGTTTAGGAAAATTCACTCTCATCTCTTATTTTACATACAATGGCTGTCGACACTCGCAAGGGTTCTTCTTCTTCAACAAGTTCCACAACCATTGTGGAAAATGATCCAAAATCTCCTACGTGTGGAGATAGCATCACAACCACACAACCAACGAGGAAACCATAATCACGGCATACTTGGTATCATTGCAATAGATCGTAAACAAACAAGGCGAAGACTTACGAGCACTTACAATGGAGAATGGAAAACTAAGGGTACTTGTGGTTGAGAATGAGAATCTCAAGAGGACACTTGAGATGCAAACAACATGTTTGTGCACCTTGAAGAAGAAATGAACGTATGTAAACGCTCTCTTGTGGACTTGAATGTTTTGAAGGAGCGGATGAGCAAAGTAGAGCATGACCATGTATTAAAAGAGGAGAAATTGATACCATGAGCTGGGATGTATGCGACATGAAAAATGTATACACAAATAAGTCTTGGGCTTATGTATGTGGTAGCAATAAGGTTTCTAATTCCTCACTCATGCAAGATATGGTTCAAACAAGAATGTTGAGATTGTGGATGTGGAGGAGTTGAAGGAACGGGAGCGACGTTCCAAGAACATTTTTATTCGTGGAATTTCCGAAGAGAAGCTAGAGACACCTCCTTCTCTTGCCATTGTTATGGAAGATTTCTTCAAAACCCACTTTGACATGTCCGGAGTTATGGTCTATGGAGCACATAGAGTGGGGAAGCAAGGAGCTCCTCGCTCGGGAGAACGGCCAATTGTATGCACCATGCCGGATGAGACCAAGCGAAAGATTATACTTGATAGTAGTTGGATCTATTTGAGGGATACAAAATGTTTTACATGATCGCACTATTAAGCAACAAAATATGCGTCGCAAGGCATATGAGGAAAAGAATAAAAAAACAACGAAATCTCTCATGAAGAAAATGTGCCCAAGGAGGAGGCAAATCCCTCGAGCAAATAGGGATCCATGACCTATGAGACCGAGTTACAATTGAAAATATGCTTTTGGAATTGTAATGGATGCCCATGGAATGCGGGGGTTGGCATTTATGAACTAACAAGCAAAGCCGATGTTGTACTTCTTGTTGAAACTTGGGAGCGTGATACACGAAGGATTAACGGCTTGGAGAATTAAAATGTACATTCATTGATGTGGTCAAAGAATCTTAAGCAACGAAGAGGACAAGGAGGTGTAGTATGTATGGTTAAGAAAGGATTGGAAGATTTTGTATCAATTGGGAAAGATGACAAGTACAAACGTTATGTATGGTTGAAAATTATGACACCAAAAAGAGCACCCATTTTTGTAGCCGGTTGCTACATTCCTCATCATGATTCTATCTTTTATGCTTGCATGGATAAAGATCAGCCATTTTTTGATTTAGAAGAGGATATTGCTTATTTCAAACGTGAAGGTGATATCATTGTAT
The DNA here is from genome assembly GCF_014529385.1 of Adiantum capillus-veneris. Classification (NCBI taxonomy): domain Eukaryota; kingdom Viridiplantae; phylum Streptophyta; class Polypodiopsida; order Polypodiales; family Pteridaceae; genus Adiantum; species Adiantum capillus-veneris. The sequence goes on from NC_140937.1 coordinate 157,962,194, forward strand.
TTGGGGATATGAATGCTCGCACAAAAACATTGCAACATGATACTCAACAATTTGATATACCATACATTTCAAGGGAATTGAAGGAAGTTCACTTATATGATTGTTCTTCAATGGATGAGAAAGAGACGGATCACTATGGAAAGTTACTTTTACACATGTGTAATAGCACGGGTATGTTCATTGCCAATGGTGTATCTTTGTGGACTGGAACCAATGGATTTACATGTAGGAGACATACTGGGGACGATGTGATTGACTATATGCTACTCTCTGACGCCATCATGTATCGCATAAAGAGTTTTATGTTTAGTCAATGGATCCTCTAATCTGATCATCGCACCTTATGTATTGACCTTTCATGTGGAGAAGCAACTAAGCATGATAATCTCAGCCAAAGAAAAGAGAAATTATCACTATGTATAAAGTTCAAACGGGCACCAATGTACATTGAAATGGTTGAGTAAAAATTGTGGATGAAGAATCTTTAATAAAATGCACCATTGAAAACTAAATAGGAAGCATTCACGAAAGTTATTTGTTCTTGTACCGAAGAATGCTTTGCTATAAAGCATTGCCATGGTATCAACAAAGATAGATCACGCAAAAGGTGGTTTGATAAAGAATGTCAAGATGCTCGAAAGTCCTTGATAAAGCTTTATGCAACTATGGACAAAGACAACTATCAAAGTCATTTGCAAACATACAAGGCATTGATTCAAAAGAAGAGAAGAAGATGGGAAGTAAAGCAACAACTTTTTCAAGTCCAAGAAAAGACACATGCAAGTAGAAGACTATGGAGAAACTTAAGGGGCAAGTGGGTTGAGAATTTATGTAACTTGAGTCTTGTGGATATGTACACACATTGTCCGCAATTATATGAGCAAGCAAATGCTGAAAAAATACCATTTTACGGTTCACTCCCATGTATGCCTTCTTTTTTTACTATTGAGGATGTATGCGGTGGGGTTGAAAAGTTGGCCACTCGCAAAGCGGGAGATCTTCAAGGTATCAAGCCGAAGATGATCAAATGGACGGGATATTTTATCCATGAGTGGATGTGTGATATGTTCAACCTTCCACTTCAACATGGTATGCGTTATGATTGGGGTACTAATTGGGTTAAGCTTTTGCATACAGGAGGGGATGTAAAGAACGTAAACAACTACCGGACTATAATGATTGGGTCTCTTCTAGGAAAATTTTTTGGGTGCGTAATGGAGATGAATTGAGTGATTGGGCCGAAGAGAATGACAACCGTGCAAAGGGACAAGCGGGTTTTTGTCGATGCCATAGCACCATTGATCATCTTGTCACTCTCCATGTTCTCATGGAGGAAAGTTGGTTGAAAGGCAAGCGACTGTATTGTTGTTTTGTGGACTTTAAAAAACCCTTTGATATGATTCCACGTAACAATTTGTGGAAAAGGATGGAAGAACTCCAACTGCCAAGTGAGTTTATGCTCATCGTTTCTTGAATCTATGAGAAGGTGATTTGTCAATTGCGCATGGGAAGAGGAATTTCAAAAATTTTTGTAAGCACTATTGGGGTTAAACAAGGATGTCCGTTGTCATCAACTCTCTTTGTTCTATGCATCGATCAATTGGAACAAATGGAACTTGACTTTATGCAAGAAGAAGGCATTGAAGAGGTCACTATTTGCAATGCGGTAATGATGCTTTTGTTGTATGCGGATGATGTAGTGCTTCTAGCACACACTTTAGAAGATGCACAAAAGCTTATGGTTGTCCTTGAGAACTTTTGCTTGCATAGTGGCCTAATTGTGAATGAATCCAAAACAAAGGTTATGCTTGTGAAAACCAACCATAAGGAGAAGCCATGCATTGTGTACAACAATGGGACACTTGAAGTTGTTGAGAGCTTTAAGCACCTTGGCCTTGAGGTTCCGTCCAATCGCAAGTGGCATGAATGTGCTATGCGTCGTTTGGAAGCAGGAAAGAGAGCATATTATGCATTTGAGAACATGTGTAATGCGGGAAACATCAAGTGTTGGGTTCTCAAGAAGTATCTTTTTGATGCATTGGTGACACCGGTTCTTCTTTATGGAGTTGAAGTGTGGGGCAGGAGTATCTCAAAGTCTACTTGGAAAGAGTTTGAGAATGTCCAAAAGCGTTTTCTTACAAATCTCCAAGTGAAGATACAAACACCATATATGCTCCTACTTCTTGAGTCGAGATGTCTTCCAATTGAGGTTATGGGCATGGAAAGAGTTGTGGAGTACATGATAAAGATGCGTCAAAACCCCTCACATCGACTTCCTACAATTGCATCGGAAGCAAGCAAAAAAGTTCAAAAGATGCATAAAAGCAAGATCTTGAGCAAGGGATGGATGCAAGACATAAAGAAGTGATTTGGGAGATGGGATGCATTACACTTGCTACATGATGCTTCAATTGACTCCCACGTGAATGAAGCTTTTCTACAACACCAATGTATTACGGCTTGGGAGAAATCCAGTGGGTCACGCTTCATACATTACACCACCCATATTGCCCCCGACTACAAAACCGTGTTCTTCGTTGAAAGAGGAAACAGTACTCACATATACATGGTTGAGCCTATCCCCTTGTCAGCGATACGCACTATCACAGCCATTCAGCTTAGCTCCCATTTCCTTCAATACGAGACAGGGCGTTGGGGCAATGGACAAAAGTCAAATCGAATGTGCACATTATGCTCACTGCAAGTTCGAGAGTTCTGAGTACCACACACTACTAGATTTCTCAGCTTTTGGTCACATCCGAACTTGCTTCTCTCACATTTTCAGCCATGATGTAGACCTACACACTTTCCTCTCCCAACCAAAGTGTGGGCTCTCCATTGCGACTCTCATCACCACAATTTTGAGGCTTCGAGAGTCACTCATCAGCCATACACATACTACATCACATGTAACTTTGGTCCCATAGGTCATATTTGACCTCCGAGGACGATAATAAAATCTCTCTCTCTCTCTCTCTCTCTCTCTCTCTCTCTCTCTCTCTCTCTCTCTCTCTCCACCCTCTATCTATCTCTCTATATATCTTTCTCTTTCCTCTATCTATCTCTCTCCATTTCTTTCTCTTCATCTCTCTATCTCTATCCATCTTCCTCCATTCATCTCTCTCTCTCTCTCTCTCTCTCTCTCTCTCTCTCTCTCTCTCATCTAGATATCTCCTTCTTTTTCAAGTTTGTTTCCCTCTCTCTTTATCTCTCCCCCTCTTCTCCCTCTCTCTCTCTCTCTCTCTCTCTCTCTCTCTCTATCTCTATCTCGATTCCACTCTTTCCCTCTATCTATCCCCCCCCCTTCTCTCTCTCTCTCTCTCTCTCTCTCTCTCTCTCTCTCTCTCTCTCTCTCTCTCTCTCTCTCTCTACACCCTCTATCTATCTCTCTATATATCTTTCTCTTTCCTCTATCTATCTCTCTCCATTTCTTTCTCTTCCTCTCTCTATCTCTATCCATCTCCCTCCATTCATCTCTCTCTCTCTCTCTCTCTCTCTCTCTCTCTCTCTCTCTCTCTTCTAGATATCTCCCTCTTTTTCACGTTTGTTTCCCTCTCTCTTTATCTCTCCCCCTCTTCTCCCTCTCTCTCTCTCTCTATCTCCATTCCACTCTTTCCCTCTCTCTCTCTCTCTCTCTCTCTCTCTCTCTCAAAACCCCTCACATCGACTTCCTACAATTGCATGGGAAGCAAGCAAAAAAGTTCAAAAGACACATAAAAGCAAGATCTTGAGCACGGGATGGATGCAAGACATAAAGAAGTGGTTTGGGAGATGGGATGCATTACACTTGCTACATGATGCTTCAATTGACTCTCAAGTGAATGAAGCTTTTCTACAACGCCAATGTATTACGGCTTAGGAGAAATCCGGTGGGTCACGCTTCATACATTACACCACCTATATTGCCCCCAACTACAAAACCATGTTCTTCGCTGAGAGAGGAAACCGTACTCACACTTACATGCTTGAGCCTATTCCCTTGTCCGCGATACGCACTATCGCAGCAATTCGGCTTAGCTCCCATTTCCTTCGATGCAAGATAGGGCGTTGGGGCAATGGAGAAGAGTCAAATCGATTGTGCACATTATGCTCACTGCAAGTTCGAGAGTCTGAGTACCACACACTACTAGAGTGCTCAGCTTTTGATCACATCCGAACTTGCTTCTCTCACATTTTCAGCCATAACTTAGACCTACACACTTTCCTCTCCCAGCCAAAGTGTGGGCTCTCCATTGCAACTCTCATCACTACAATTTTGGAGCATCGAGAGTCACTCATCAGCCGTACACATACTACATCACATGTAACTTTGGTCCCATAGGTCATATTTGACCTCCGAGGACGATAATAAAATCTATCTATCTCTCTCTCTCTCTCTCTCTCTCTCTCTCTCTCTCTCTCTCTCAAACCTAAGAAGAGAAAGATCGAAATATTAAAAATGTTTGTTTAAAAGAAGACAATTCTTGATAGAGAGAAAGGTTACTATGAAAGGAGAAAAGCATTGGCTAAAGAAAAAGTCAGAGTGACAAAAGCTGCTGGAAGGAAGGTAGTTGAGACAAGGGAACAAGCAGAACAGGTTGCTAGGAGGAAGGTAGTTGAGGCAAGGGAACAAGTAGAAAGAAAGTTGAATTAGAATTTCAAGAGGAGTTGAGAAGAGCTAAAGCTCAACAAATAATTTATGAGTACATAAGACTACAAGAAGAATAAGTGCTCCCAATTGCTAAAGAGAAAATAAAGGTGGTGGCTAAAGCTAGAGCAAAATTACAAGCACGAGAAGAGCATAAACAAAGGTAAAAGGAGAAACAAAGGAATGGATCTAAGGAGGAGAAGAAACAACAAGACGGGCCTTTTCACTCACCTCCTTACCCACAATATCCTCTAGGACAAAGTGTGCCAATATCGCCACACAAAAAAAGTGAGCAATAAGAAGTAGCTCGAGATAAACAAACTATGGAAACTCAACACACAAAGGGAGAAAGGGAATATCACGGAAAACTATGTCATCTCCTCCTATTTTCTTTGGGCCTTTGGGTAAAGCACAATGTGAGCCACCACCTTTGCGAGTTCAAGATTCTATAGAGGTTGCACCAAAGAAAGACCAATCATTTGGTCCTATACCTCAGAGGCAACAAATAAATTTTCCATGACTTCATAGAATGGATGTCGGCACTCAAGTGGCAATTGCAAGTGTAGCCATTAAAGAGTTATCTTATACAACATTGCAACTGGATTTTAGGTTCTCTCTCTCTCTCTCTCTCTCTCTCTCTCTCTCTCTCTCTCTCTCTCTCTCTCTCTCTCTTTCTTCCTATTACTTTCTCTCTCTATTTCTCTCTCTTGAATAACAGGTCTTGAGTTCAACTCCTTGTCTGCTAGACCTTTACGGTCTCTTGCGATAGTTCCCTACAACGTTGAAACTCTCTTCTTCTTCTTCTTCTTCTTCTTCTTCTTCTTCTTCTTCTTCTTCTCTCTCTCTCTCTCTCTCTCTCTCTCTCTCTCTCTCTCTCTCTCTCTCTCTCTCTCTCTCTCTCCCCCTACCCATCACTCTTTAGAGATTTCCATATCATTGTAAATTGTTTTAAAGCCTAATTTTCTTGTCGAAGTGAAAAATAGGAGAAAAAAAAAACAAAATGTATCTAGCTTTTTATGGATGCAGCACGTTAGTTTTTCTTATCCAAGGTAAGCGCTAGCGCTCAATGCGAACGTGCAAAGAGAGAGATAGAGAGAGGCAGAATGGGATAGAGATAGCAAGAGAGAGAATAGAACTGTAGCTTATGCTTACATTTGTAGGAGAATAGCCTAACCTCAGTATTTAGCCGTGCAGTTCTCATGGTGAAAGACATGCAGTTGGGTGGTCGGGACATGCAAGAGGGGCGCCTGGAGCAGCACCGCAAGAAAGTGATGGCCAAGCTGAGTGCATGACTGTGGTGTCGTCAGCTGTGTCTATATATATATATATATATATATATATATATATAGAGAGAGAGAGAGAGAGAGAGAGAGAGAGAGAGAGCGCGAGAGAGAGAGGCTGTCATAAGCTTGGGTGCGGCGCATTGCCGCAAGGGAGAGAGAGAGAGAGTGTGAGAATCTGCATGAGAGAGAGAGAGAGAGAGAGAGAGAGAGGGGAGAAGGTGGCTGGGTGCTAGCGCTTAGGCAAGGGCGCGAGCGCAAGCAAGGTGTTCTGTATCGTAAGCAAGGGCTGGAGCACAAACATCAGACGATGCTTTGGAGCATTGGGGGGGGGACTATTTTGGGAAAAATTTTGCATGATAAAGGAGGTCGAGAGGCAACCAGTAAAGAGAAACAGAGAAGCAAGTTTGGAGTGCCAGTTGTAACTGGTTGGGAGCGATAGTTGGAGTGCAATTGGCATGTCTTTGAAGAGTGCATGTTGTAGCCAGTGTCGTGAGTGTGAATTGCAACAGTTTTGGTGCAAGTTTGAAGAGTGTTGGAGCGCTGTTGGGGAGCGCAGATTGCAACTTATCGGGAGCAATGATTTGAGTCCCAAGAGAGCATGATTGGAGTGCAAACTGCAGCGCGCAGTGGGAGTGCTAATTGCATGCCTTTCGGAGTGCAGGTTATAGTTTTTTTTATTGCTAATTACAACAAGCTTTAGATGGAGAGAGTTAGAGAGATAGACGAGGATAGAGGGGGGAAAGAGGGCCTACATAAGGGCATGCTAGGCAGAGTTTTTGAAACAATTTAAACTTTTCAACTATTGCACCTATCTTATTGATGGTAATTCTTTCTCTCTATATCTCAAAAACACACACAAATGTATCAAGGTTACTGGGCACTGGCGCTTAGGCAAAGAAGGGCTAGAAGGATAGAGGTAGAGGAGAATGACACTTGCACTAGGGTAAGGGGGGGGGGGGGGGGGGGGGGGGGGGGGGGGGGGGGGGGGGGGGGGGGGGGGGGGGGAGAGAGAGAGAGAGAGAGAGAGAGAGAGAGAGAGAGAGAGAGAGAGAGAGATGGAGGTATAAATAGAGAGATAAATATGGAAGGGGTTGAAGGAGAGAGAAGGGAGGGAGTAATGGTTGGATAAAGAGAGTGAGAGATAGAGAAAAAGAGATAGAAAATAGGAAAAGGGGATAGGGGGAGAGAGAGAGAGAGAGAGAGAGAGAGAGAGAGAGAGAGAGAGAGGGAATGGTGGTGAGGGATAAAGAAAGATAAGAGAGTGGTGGGAGGGAGAGAGATAGACATAGAGAGAGGGTATGGTAGTGAAATAGTCGAGGGAGAGAAGAAGAGAGACTTACAAAGGAAAATGAAAAGAGAGAGGGTCAATCGCTTTCAACATTCTTTTGAACAAAGAGATATGCTTATTCTCAGGTAGTCAGATCTTGTAAATAAGTGTTATTTTCTATTCTTGTAACCCTCTCGTAACCATGCCCATGACCTGTGAGAGAGATATGTGGGCTTTGTCTGATATTGTGATTGAGTGGATTTTTACTTTTCTTGTAACTCTTTTCATGAACTTGCAGTCACTATACGATTGTTCTTTCTTGGTAGTCAAGCTTCTCACATGCAAGTTCCCAACTCTCATATCGTGATTTGTCCGCCAGCCTATAGCAATGTCTAATGATGTGACGACTAAATTTTGGGTGATGTGCTATGACATTTTTCCAAATGCATGAAAGGAAGCGCATTTCTTTTCATTTACCTGAGCACAACAGCTGTAGCCTTCCTTTGCCCGCTACCCACCATTGGATCACTACTCTTTCATGCGTTTGACCTGCTCTTAACCTGACCTGCTATTAACCTTAAATGATGAAGGTAAAACATGACAAAATAGTAGCCGAATGATAGCAGTAAAGCAAGGTTACATGACCTTGCCCTAAGTAATTGCGGAGAATTGATATTGGAGAAATTACTAAAAACAATTAAGTACATCCCCCCCCTCCCCCCCCCCCCCCCCCTGCCGCGTGTATTGCATCCTTTAATAATTGAATCATGCACATTTTATAGATTTAGAAGTCATATAATGCTCTTGCGTCTACAACTTATATACTTGGCTTCATATGTAATGTTTCTTGTGTGCAAGGACATGCTTAGAAGTGCACATAATACTTTCAACCACCCAACACCCACACTATAGCGGTGTCTATTGATGTGGTGGCACATTTTTGGGCGATGGACTGCGACATCAACCGACATTTGGTGAAGGGAGCTTTTTGCATAAGATTAGGGAATCCATCACAAAGTTCATGAGAAAGCTTTTTCAATAAAATTTACCAACCGGTTCATTTTTTATGAAAAGCTCCCTCCATACCCCTACTCCTGCAGCCAAGATCTTCCTATGTACCTTAAGTAGCAGGGCACTTTTGGATCTTCCCTCAATTACCTCGAAAGGTGCTTTTCTCGTGGAGGTATGTATAGTATTATTGTAGGCATACTCCACTAAGGGTAAGTACTTCTCCCATTGGGACCTTTGATCTACTTCTATTATGTAGGCTTTTAGTAGATCAAGAAGTGTTAGGTTAGCTATTTCACTTTAGCCATCCGTTTGCGGGTGATAGGCTGAACAGAAGTTTAGCCTTGTCCCTAAATTCTCAAAGAGACCCTTCGAGAAATGACTGGTCATTCTAGAATCTCTATCCGACACCGTGGACATTGGCAAGCCATGGTACTTGAAGATTTGTGATATGAAGAGGGTTGCCATTTGATGGGCTTTGATAGTCTCTTTGAAAGGTATAAAATGAGCTTGTTTGTTGAACCTGTCTACTATCGTCCATATTCCCGTATTGCCATGGATAGACTTAGGCAATCCAAAGAGAAAATTCATGGATATGCTCTCCCATGGTGAATTAGTGATTGGCAAAGGTTGAAGCAATCCAGGTTGCTTCCCTCTATCAAACTTCGTCTTTTGGCATACCACACATTTAGAAACATACTCTTGTATGTTTGATTTCATGGCAGGCCAATAGAAATATGTTTCTATCCATTTTAGAGTAGATTGAATCCCTGTATGCTCCACATAAGGAGGAGCATGAGATTCATACATTACTTTTTCACGTAGTGAGTTAGTAACACATAGTCTATTTCCATAAAGAAGATAACCATCTTGTAAGGTAAATGGTTCCTCTTTCTTCCCTAGTGCAAGGGCTGAAATCACATCTCTAAAATCGGATTCAATAGCGTACTCATCTATCATAGAAGATAGATCATTGTGAGTTTCTATGGAAACCACATTCATTCTCGATCGTCTTGAGAGTGCATCAGCTACTTGATTATGCTTGCCAGCAGTGTGAGCAATTTGAAAATGAAATTGAAAAAGGAAATTTTTCCACCTCATTTTTTTGTTAGAGAGCTTGGTCTGCGTCATGAAGTACTTAAGGCTTTGGTGATCCGTCTGCAGAATGAAAGGAGTCCCCAATAAATAGCACTTCCATGATTCTAAGGCATGTAGAACAGCGAAGAGTTCCTTTTCATATATGCCTAGAGGTTGCTCAACAGGGTTGAGCCTTTGACTTTCATAGGCTATGGCGTGCCCTTCTTGGAGCAAAACAGCTCCAAGGCAATCACCACAAGCGTCACATTGGACCTCAAATGGCTTTGAGAGATCCGGCAGTGTAAGCACAGGTTGAGAGATAAGTTTTTCTTTAAGCTTTTCAAATGCATTGTTCTCCTTGGCAAACCATGTATACCTAATATTTTTCTTTGTTAGGTCATGTAATGGTCCCGCGATTTGTGAGAGCTTTTCTATGAAACGTCTATAGTATGCACACATACCTATAAAGCTTCTTCATTCATGTAGATTCCTTGGATTAGGCCATCCTTTAATTACCTCTAGATTTGATGGATCCATTTGGATGCCATCTTGAGAGATAATGTGACCTAAATACTGAATCTCTTGTAACAAAAACTCAGTTTTCTTTCGATTGATATAGAGTTTATTCTCTCGTAAGACTTGAAATATTACTTGGAGGTGTTGCTTGTGTTCGTCTAGTGAATTAGAGTAGATGATTATATCATCAAATAAATTTCCAGTAAAGGTTCGGTGAGGCCTAAATAGCTTCTCCATCAAGCGGTTGAATGTGGTTGGTGCATTGGTCAAGCCAAAAAGCATGACAATGTATTCGTAAAGACTGAACTGCGAAATGCGGTCTTTACAATGTCTTGATCAACTATCCTTATTTGATGGTAGCCAATTTTTAGGTTAATCCTACTGAAGTAGGTCGACCCTTGCAGCTTATCAAATAGGTCTTCTACCCGTGGAACCGAAAACCTATTATTGATAGTGATCCTATTTAGTGCTCTATAGTTGACACACATACAATATGTGCCGTCTTTCTTTTGCACTAATAACACGTGTGAACAAAATGGAGATGAGCTAGGCCTAACTATGCCCTTCTTAACTAACTCATGCACTTGCCGCATAATCTTCTCTTGTTGAGCTTGAGAAACTCTATAAGGAGATTTATTAGGCGGTGAACTTCCTCGAAGAAGTTCAATTGCATGGTCATCATTGCCTCGTTTAGGAGGTAGTTCACAAGGGATGTCGTCAATAAAAAGATCTTGAAATCCCTTGAGAAAATTGGATGATTCTAATTCCTTGTGATTGTTTATATTTTCTTTTGCTAAAGCATTAGGTTGGTGTTACCCAACTCCTTAGCATCTATGTACATATCTTTTTCCATGAACCCTAAGTAGATTTACCTTTCAGGGAGATTAACATTGGGAGCCATGCAATCAAACCACGGTGCCCCTAGGATTACATCCCGGTGCTTGAGAGGAGAGATAAAGAAGTCCTCCTTGTCCACATAGCTTTGGACATGGAGCCTCAATTTCCCAATTAAGGGAGTGTTTGAAGCTTCTTGCCCCTTGAAAGCAACATCGACGGGTAAGACATCTCCCATCTTATAGGCTTGGATGCCTAGCTTGGTGGCCAACTCTGTGGATATGAAATTGTGAGTAGAACCAGGGTCAAAGAGAATAAAAGCATCATGTTCTCTTACCTTTCCCCAAGCATGGCATAGAGGAGATCCTTTGTGGTGAGCATCCTCTTCTTGAATTTCAACCATGGTAGCTCTAGGAGGGTGTGTATTCTTGTGGGGACAAGCACGATAGGCATGCCCTTGCTCCCCGCACTTGAAATAGCGGTTATCTTTACGATACCGCTCAAGCTCTTCAGGAGAGAGTTTTTTTGGCCTTTATAAACTCCCTTCTCCTTAGCCTTGTTGTTGTTTGCGTTGCCTTTAGGCTTTTGGATAGTGTCCTTCCCCTTAGGCTCATTATTACGGTCCTTGTTCTCCGTGGGCTTAAGATTTCTCTTAGCCCCTTATTGGAAATTGATTTGTGAAGCCACCATGGTATGGTGTATGACCGCAGATATGGTGCATGGCCTTTGGGAGTTGACATACTCCGCCATATCTTCAATTAGACCCGTACAAAATTGTTGTTTTTGCTCTCCAAAATCCATCTTTTTGAAGAGAGTAGCTTTGAGATGTAAGTCCCAAAACTTGTCTACATGTTTGTGGATAGATTCGTAGGGAGAGAGCTTCAAGCTTCACCACATTTGGTGAGTACTTTGTCTTTGGCATCGGTAGCCAAAAATTGCTTCATGATGGAAGCTCTTAAAGCTTTCCATGTTCGGGGAGCTTCATTGTTTGCCCGTAGGCTAGACCACCATTGTCTGGTGGACTTTTCAAAATGCATAGCTACATGGCATAGCTTAGAGGACTCCATGAAGCCCTCGCCTCCAAACGCCGCATCGAATTGTTGGATGAAGGCCAAGACGTTTTCCGTAGCACCAAAGGTGCCATTGTAGGTAAGGAAAGAGATGTTCTTTCCTCCCTCTTTGAACTTTTTGAACTTGGACGACCTCTTCCATACGGCATAGGATTTCCTATGGCCTCTTCTTTTAGGTGGTTCAAAAGCTGCACCATCACTTTCTTCAGAAGAAGAAGAATTTGAGGAGGATGGAGAAGAGGGTGACCTCTTTCTCACCTTTTTCTTCCCTTGTTCCTCTTTGTCTGCACCATCACTTTCTTCATAAGAGGAAGAGGATAAAGAAGATGGAAAAGAGGGTGACCTCTTTCTCACCTTTTTCTTCTCTTATTTTCTGTCGTCCCCCTTTGAATTATGGTGTGGAGAAGTGTGCGATGGTCTTCTCCGTTTAGGGGGTGTTGGAGAGCGTTTTGCCCGTCGTCTTCATGGAGCCATCTCCGTTGAGGTTGCAGGAGACTCACTTCTTTCTTTCTCTTTCGATGGGGGCTCTACCATTGAAACTCAAGTCTCCTCTGGGAAGGAGATGCGTCGTCAAGTAGTAGATATTTGAGCCCTTTGTACGGATCCTCTTCTTCTTTCCTTATTGGAGAGAGGCCTCTTTTGGAAGTCTCACAAGGAGGCTTCCTAGGTACTCTCTCTTCTTGGTGGGGTGTTTTGAGAATCCCATGAACACGTAGCTGCCGTTGCACTTCACTTTGGAGGAATGGATTGCCCATGGCTTGTTGAAGCCTAGAAACAAGGTAATTAACAAGCATAGGGGCATCATTAGTAGCCTGTTCATTAGAAAAATCAAAGCTATCAACATTAATTTCACTCTCTTTTCTATTGTCATCCATTCTAACAATTTTTAGGTATAAAATGTTTTGAGTGTACTTTGGCACTTCAAGCCCTAGTTGCGACTCCTCTTAACCCCTTTAGAAAATCACTCAAGCTCTTGTACCCATGGCTTGAATATCATTAATTGCAAGGAATAGAAGAGAGGGTCTTTCAACACCAAAACAGTACCAGCTCCTATCAAACTTCTAATAGCTCAATAGGGGTTAAGCCGTAGGCAAGCCCCGTAGGACTTCACTATTAAGACCATAGCTCTCGACGGTGATGCCCAGTTATCTGCACGAAGCAGGCACACTACAAGGCTGAAAAATCCCTATTCTACTTACTCAATTGCAAATAATACTACCAAGCATTTATAGTTAGCTTGAGGACCTCTCTTCTTGAGCAAGAAAAGAGAAACCTTCAGCTCTGATACCAGTGTAACATTTAATGGTCTAGTAACTTGTGCGTAGCAGAAAATAACATAGACATAGTGAGCATTTCATTAGAATAGATTCCTAATGAGTATAGCAAGAGTGCTTGGATGGAGAGAGAAACAAAAGCATAGCACCTAGTTAGATAGGCACAAACAATACTTCAAAAAGAGAGAGAAATTAAGCTATTGACAACAGTTGAGGACCGGATTTACATGGAGCCGATCCCCCCTCCAAAAGGCTTTGTATTATAGGTTTCCCCCATCAAGGGAGACATTTTACAATACAATACTTTGTGTTCCTTTAATAACTTGCTGGTGCAATGAAGATGGAAGCTTCACGCACCAAGCATAAAACACAACATCAATTCCCTCACGGTCTCAGATCCAAAACCTCACACACCTTCGAAGATGGTCAGAGCTAGCGGGGTATAAGAGTAGATCGAGAGGAAGAAGGAGTATTCTTACGAGAAATAAGTATGTCTCCTCACATAATCACTCATAATAGCTTAGCATCGCTTAGTATTAGCATGGTAGAGGAGATGAGCATGCATTGGAGCTTGGCTCTTGGTTGGATTTGCATCACAAAGCCAAGATTTGTTGGTGTAGGTCTCCCTTCTCACAAGCTTGGAGTAGATAATGAGCTTTCCATTAAAGCTTGAGAAGGAGATAGTCTTCTTTACTCCACACATGAGCTTGTGTGAGTGTGTAAGTGATAATGCCTTGCAAAAATCAGCCCCTCTCTCTCTTGGTCGACCCCTCTTGCTAAATGCACATGATGGCATCCTATTGCACCCTGCAAAGCTTAGCTAATGGCAATTAAGAAGCATAAGTGATAGCCTTGTGACATGTGTCCCCCTTTCCCCTTTTGTGAGCGCTTTAGGTATTGTGGGACGGGTGTCTAACCTCACTCCTATCTTATTGCAGATATAGCGAGAACCACGAATATAATTGTCAATCCATGGGACGAAGCTGACTCAATTAGTGCATAGAGGCTACAAGAGGTTGTCAATCTCTTGGAAAACAACAAACAATTCGCATCTAACTCAAGATACACTCAAATGACTGAAATCACCAAAAGCTAATTGCTCATCGACAAACAAATCGCATTCGTTACAACATCAAACAACATCCAAATGTTACATTACTTCTAGCACATGCTTATAAGACCTAAGCACACATGCTTATGGTCTTAAATCTCACTTTAGGTCAAGTGTAAAAATCGCAACTATTAACAGCAATGCGTTTTTTACATAGTCGTTTTCGACACAGAATGCATCTAAATGCTTAGCAATGATGCCCCAATACCCCGCCTATACTTAGTTTATGATTTTGAAGCTTAAATTTCTACTAATGATGAAATTAGGCCGTGGGTTGGTGATGCCAAAAGCTACGGATTACCATGAAATACTTACGTCAATGCGTAAATCTCTTACCTGTGGTTGCAACGCAACATAATGCACTGCAATGTGACAACTCAGAAGGGAGTAGGAAGTGCAAGAAGGAGAGAAGTGAGTGTCGTTAGCTCATGCTGTGTTTCATTATCCAAAAACTTAATCAAAACTTTACGAAGTGTTCTATACCTTAGCCAAGGTCTAAAATGTGTAATGTCCAGCGCCCAAGACCTTTAAGGCTCCACACTTATTGTATCTGCAACCTAGGTACACTAATTGTCATATGCTTTACATCTTGGAGCTCTTATTGAGCCCATAACATGTTACAATTATCATAATGGCTAAATAAATGTGGAAATTACAATACATGGCCATTTTGGAAAAATGTGAAAAGTGTGTAACTCCAATCTTCATTGTTTCTTCATATTCATCTTTGATGTGTATTCATAGGCTTTGATCTTTAGCAGCTCATGTTAACTAACATCAGCTCAGTTAACATTTCCCCCCTCCGATTTTAGTGCCCGTCCTCGAGCATTGTTGAGAAGTGTCCGTGGAGGGTGTGGAAGGTTTTTGATTGGTTGTTGATGGGCTAATTGTTTTCATTTGTCGTTGAATTTGTTAATGAGGTTCAATTTGCTGCAACATCTTGATTGGTCCGAATATGTCTGATGTGAGAGATGATGTTGCATTTGTTCGTTGTAATAGCATAATGTTTAGACTACTATTTATTTATGAAAAGTATGTACAAGAGAAGTAAAATGATGGGGATCTAAATTAGGGTCTAATATCTGGATGATCAAAGGGAAAAACCAAGTGGAAAAAAAGTGCCTTTGGGATACGCACATTATTGGAGTACTTATTAGCATGGGAAACATTAATAAAGTACTCAAGGGATTATTTGTTGATAGATATGGAGTTAAAAGGCAGCAAATATGAGAGGGTAGCATGATGGAACATGGGCTTGCCTGTTGTAGTCCACTCAAGGTCCATAGATGGAAGCAAAAAAGAGTGTCTAATGTATATGTCCAATGGTGGGACATCCTATAGATGCATAGACAGAAATGCATGGAAAAAAATATGCTACGTCACAAGGATTTTGAGGGGTTCTTCAGAAAGATGGTGTAGCTATAAAAGCATATGACATGGCTTTGCAAGCTGGCACCCCTTTAAGAATAGTTTTCGTTGTCGAGGATATGTGCTCTCATCTTACTGTGACTGTGACTGCGCGTGAGTGTTGGACTCTACGACACTCCACCATGATTAAGTTAATAGACTTTTGCTCATCTCATCCAACATGAGCGACACGACTTAGATATGCTCAACTCTGCCACCTTGAGCGTAAGCCTAATAACTACGACTCTTAGCACAAAGTTTATTACGACTTGAAGCTTTGGGACTAATGCTTTGCTCATTTTATGGCTCAGTAGCCCGACTCTGACTATGCCAAGGAGTGTTTTTTGCACCCTGGCGACTTGACTTTTTACAGTCTTGTGCTTACTACAAACATTTCTTCAGGTAAAAGTAAGCTTGAATCCTCAAAGAGAGGATTAGTGAAGGACCAAGTTGGCGTTGAAGGTTTATTTTACCATACGTGTTTTATCATAGTTGCATCTGCATTCACGATGGTTGGGTTGTCCTTCTTTGACTGTAAAGACTCCATTATCTGTTTGATTTCCAATTAGGCATGTTGATAGGAGTCTTTGATGTTGTTGTAGGCCTCTGTTCACTATTGAAATTTGGCTTTTGACTAGGAGCATTGGAAGACTTATCTTTGATGACCTTTGTATTCCTTTGTTGGCTTTGCTTCGCTCTAGGTTTTGTTGAGTTCTTGAGATCTTCATGCAGGTCTGGTGTAGTTGTAGTTGGCTTGTGGTTGACTGGTAGCCAAATCTTTGTATAACCTGTGTAGAATCCTTGTCTAAGAGGAAGATTCTTTGAGATATGTCTCTGTTCTGTATCCTCTTGAGAGTTGTGGTAGACTTTAGCATCTTTCAATGTTGTTTTGTTGTATACCTGCTTCTTAAGTATCGTAGGATATTGTCAAGGTTGATACCTGGTGGGCCTTCTTTCTTGGGAGGGACTTGATGTTACTTCATATGGCCTAACCTGAAGTTTTGGTACCCATATCTGGTTGCTCCTTCTACAGTACTCTTGTTCTTTTAAGGTCCATTGTGATGCTATCCATCCCACGTGTTTATTTTTTTGTGCTGATTTCTTGTCTTTAATCCAAACCAAATCATTGACTTTGACTAAACTGCTCAAAAAAAACACTTGCTTGATTATCTTTTTCTTTCTTGAGTACTTTGGCAGAAATATCTTTACTATTGTGGGTGTCTCCTTAGAGGTTTCAGTTGGGTTAGCAATTGACTTGAAGTTTTGAAAGCCTTACTTACTAGAAGTATCAAATCCACGGTGGCTCTTTGATGTAGAGGCATATGTTGTCACACCTTCTTTGCTAATCGATGGAGGGTCCACTTTAGCTTTACCTTTGTCTCCAAGATTTGTCTTTGATTCTTGTGACTTTTGCAACTCTGAATCTAGCATTAACGGTACTTGTAAATTTTGTTGGTTACCTCTTGGAAAAGAGAGTATTAGCATTTTATATGTTTTGTAGGCCTTGTGTTGGTCTAACCACTGATGTCTGTTGATGGCATCTGCAAGAATTTCCTTTGAAGGCTTCACCTGAAACTTCACCTGCTCTTCATGATTTTGGATGCTAAGGGTAGCAACCATTTCTTCTTTCCTCGCAGCCTTACCTAGCATTGCCTTATTGTTCTGTTTTCCTGGAGTGATCTCGAGTATTCTTTGGATGCTATCTACAACCATATTGCACTTTGCTTCTATATCCACTAGAGCATTGCATCTAGCACTTGCTCCTTTTGTATTGCTGAGAACTACAGCTATTATCATTGCTGGTTCTATTGAAGATCTCTGTCCTGCTTTTGCCATGGTCTCATTCTTGATCTAGCTGTGTCTCTATGCAAGGTGACTTGAGACTTTGTGTTCCACTCTGACTTACATAGATTGATTCGACTGGCAATGTGGGATCTTTGGACTTTATATTGCTTTCCTGGTTGTTTGCAACCCTGTTTTTCTTAAATTCTTGTCTTGGTGGCATTCTCTCCTCAATGGCTATCATGGTTGCTATTTGCTCTGTTTGATCAACACTTGCTATTGCCTGATTTGCTTTAAGCTCTTCTGAAGTTATGTTCGATGGAGATGAATCATCTTCAATAAGATCTTCCATTTGAATTGCGCTTGAGGACTTTGTGTTGTCGTCCGCAAGTGACCAGTGTTGGTCTTCATTCTTTGTTGTCTCCAAGACTGCATCCTGTTTACATTCTGTATCTCTAACATCTTTTGGGCCATTGGCATTCCCATTATGATGTCGACTGACATATCTTTTGTTGTGATCACGTGAAAATGAGCTATGATGACCTGTGGACCTATTTGAATGGCAGTGGAGATGATTCCCCAACATTCTGCTCATTTGTCTCCACATATACTCACAAATTTAGGAGCGTCTTCTAGTTGTGTTTGGCCACAGTTTTTTCAAGTGCAAAAAGACATGAGGTTCTTGTCTAACTGAAAATCTAGCTTTACTTCACTTGACAGCTTTTCTTCGTTTTCATTGGTGATGTTGCACTTGATCTTCTCAGGATTTCTTTCTGTATTGATTGATTCTATTATGGCAGTGTCCTTGGGTTAAGCTTTTTCTACATCGGCTTTCTCTTGATCGCCTACTTTTGTTGATGTTGGCTCATTTTTGTTGTAATATTGCACTTTTTCTTGCAACTGTTGAGCATTGTGTGCATGCATTTGAGTAACTTTTGATCTTAGAAGATGCACTGTACTTTTTGGTAGATTCTATCTCTTCGGAGGAGATTTTGGTGGTGACCTTTGTGTAGCCTTCTAGACTTTAGCTTTCATTGGTTTTTCCTTTTCTGTCACCTATTATGGCAGCTTGAGGCTTTGCATCATCTTCAGATAGTCCTTAACTTCAGGTTTAGCATCTGTAGGGGCTTGTACAAGGTCATGAACCTACTGACAATCATTGCCATTTGCATCTCAATATGCATATGCGAGCTTTGTTCAATGCAATTGCTTGAGCACTATGGGATTTGTTGGCTTTTGGCTTTTGCTTGTGGAGATCATCTGAAACTTTTGCACTTGATGATCTTCATAGAAGATTTTTTTTTGCAGATTTTGATGGGATCTGGGTCAATGGAAAATTTTTCAGCAACCATATTTTCTTTCAATGGTTTTTGCTTTGAAGGGGTCGGCTGGCTAGAAGTTCTTGGACTTTTAACTGGTGTAGCATTTTTTGGTACTAGAGCTGAGCTTGATAGATTTATAGCTCCCCCCTTCCTAGGGTGATCACTATAGCCTGCATCATTATGAGAGTTCAAAATTGTTTGGCTCTCGTTTAGTCTCACCTTCTGGGACTGTGAAGGTACACTTTGGGTAGCAGTGTAGATGTTTGGCATCTGTAAACCTTCTACATAGTTTCCTATGTATCTCCGTGAAACATGACAAATTATTCCCCAAGTCAAGCTATAGATAGCATTATCTTTGTCCTGATATTGTTTATCCCATGGGTCTCCTATGATATGAGCTTCTGTGGTTTCAAGACCTAAGGCATCATAGATGCTAGACTCTTGTCTATATCTACAATTGTTTTGGTCAAAGTATGTGCTCGTTTGGTGACAACGTCGAAGCTTGATTTCCGATGGAGGAGAGTTTGGCTCGGAACAGATTTCTCGGTTCACTTGGGTAATATCCTTCAACTCTAGAGAGGTTAGGCTATAATAGATTCTTTTCTTTGAAATGAACCATCCTTTTTTATCTATCACTGGACGCACTTCTATGAGCTGGTATGTGGGCCGTTCAAACATTGAATGATCCTTTTTGTATAGTTGCCCTTTTTTGTCTACATAGTGTGCATATGAATTATGTGTGCCATATAATGCTAACAGCATTCTGTTTGATGTGTCCCTTAGACTTGTGAATGATTGCACACTTGTGGCATTGGATGCAAAATCATTTGAAAATTTTAACAGTCTTTTCAACATTCGGTGGTATCTCGACACCTTGACCAAATTCATGTAGGAATTTGTTGTTCAAAGGATCAATTTTAAGCTTTTCAGGTGCATGTGCATATTCATGATGACTTTGAACTTGTAGTGTTTTTATTGGTGCTTCTAATGGTAATGCAGAATCATTTGATTGCATTAAAAGTGACGAGTTAAATGAACTTACATTGAGATTTACATTTCCAATTTCCTATGTACCTTGCTTGGCGGTTGATGTGTCCTTGTTGTCTGGATTTCTTGGACAATCTTCAAAAAAATATCCACCTTTTTGTCCACAATCTGAGCAATACACCATGACTGGTGGGATTTCAACTGGCTCTGTCATGTCAACCTCTTGCTGAGGAGTTTCTGTTTCTGTGTTGACCAAGTTATCAGCTTCTTCTTTTAAAACACTGAGTCCATCTTGACCTTTATATCGTCTTTGGCTTGGTTCTCCCATTGGACTGGCTTCTATTGGTTAATCTGTTGGATCTTGCAATTTTGGTTCTCGATTATAGATCTGACCACTATAATCCATGTACAATGACCCTGATTGCATATACACTAAATGGATGCTTTGTTGGCTTGTGCAGGTTGTTGGATAAACACTTGGGTTGACTTTCTGAACTTCTATTTGCACTTCATTTTTGAGCTTGCAATACCTGGATCCACTGAAATCTGTGAACATCGGAGAGTTCTCTAAATTTGGCTTTACTCTAATCAATAGGACCGTGGATCCTGTGCTGCTTTTGCCACTCATAAGATACCTATGGCCTTCCGGATATGTATACAAAACCTTATCTCCAATGTAGCCATATAGCTGTAAAATTCACTCTGTTGCAGTTGTACCTGTGTTGCCAGTGCTCTACTGGTTAGCTTTGATTCTCGTGTATTTAAACTCTTGTCTTGACTTGAGTCCATGTTGTGCTTAATTTGTAAAGATGTCCTTTAGCAAATTTTGATGTTGCTCGGTCAATTTTCTCTTGCTTCGGCTTGACAAAACTACTTGGGCCAAAGCAATTTTTGCAGTTCACACTCTTAGAGTCCAAGAGTTGAGTAACTTTAGCTTGAATGTGTCAGAATTGATTGCAACTTTTGAAATATTGAAAATTTGGGCCTTGAATAACCTAACCGGCAGATTAGATTGTTATCCATTTTTCCACTTGACTTGAATTCGGCTCCTGTCAAGCTCCCAATTCTTTGCCTGCAACCTGGTTCTTCAATCTGAGCTAAGTGAGTCAGCAAATGAGATTTCCAAATTCTATCCTTGAAAGGAGCTAAAGGACTAATCTGCAACTTGAAAATT
Organism: Adiantum capillus-veneris; assembly: GCF_014529385.1. NCBI lineage: Eukaryota > Viridiplantae > Streptophyta > Polypodiopsida > Polypodiales > Pteridaceae > Adiantum > Adiantum capillus-veneris. The sequence goes on from NC_140937.1 coordinate 157,982,933, forward strand.
GAGTTATCATGTATTAATTTTGATTTGATGGAACCCAAACTGGACCAGTGGCCTTGTATTATGTTGTTCTAACACTATACAAGCTCAAAAATCCAAAATTATGTCTTTGGGTCCCAATAATAAATAATTGCAATTATTTACGTTTCTCAGTTTCTACACTTTTTAGGCTTGTTTTGCCAAGTAATCACCTAGTTGTGGTCTTTGGACAAGTTTGGTTGAGTTTGAACAAGATTTGTCCAAGTTATCAACTGTTTACTCTCTGCAGACTCTGATTCCAAGAATCTAGCTTAAGTCTCAATTTTGTGATCCAAATTTTATCAAATTTGAGTTGTGGAGTCTACTTGATATGCTTGACCTTGTGGTATACTCAGTTGTGCAAAATTTCTCAATTCTGGAGCAGATGTAAGTAATCGTGATTATTTACTTCTGGTATTTTTTTACAACTTTTTGTCAAAATGTTGATACCAACTGATTAAGCAACTCAACTGAAGCTCCCTAGCAAAGTTTCACCAAGTTTGGATAATCCATGTTCAAATGGTCAACGATTTTGTTTCTGCAGACTGACTTTATAAATTTGACCACAATTTTCACTCGAATGATCCAAATCTTACCAAATTTGATTTGTGGGCTTAATATAACATGCTAAAACTTGTGGTATGCTTAGTTGGTCAAAAAAAGTTGAAAAATAGTACAAAAGTAAATAATCGTGATTATTTACTTCTTGCAAATTTTTGCATATTTTTGGTCATTTTTTAGCATATACACTTATTTAACACTTCAATCTAAACCTCTGAGTCAAGTTTCACTAAATTTGAGCAAGATTTACCAAGTCACACTCAAGTTCTCGACAAACAGTACAGATTTTAGTTTTTACCAAGTTTTTGGCCTGTTTGTGACGGAAACTCTATGAGCCTTCACAAAAGATGTTTGTAATGATGCACAGAGTCTTTGGTATCAACGTTGATCCATTTTGAGCCAAATGCAAAAAATACGATTATTTACTTTTGACCTAAAATGAACACTTTTTGCAATTTTTGCAATGGACGGTCTTTTTATGACCTGTTTTAAGCCTCGAAGTCAAGTTGCACAAAATTTGAACAAGATTCATCAAGTCATATACAATTTCTCGACAATGAGTACGGATCTCAGTTTTTGGTCTATTTTGTGATCCAAACTCTATGAGCCTTCACAAACGATGTTTATAATCATGCATAGAGTCTGTGGTATCAACCTTGATCAATTTTGAGCCAAATGCAAAAAATGTGATTATTTACTTTTGACCTAAAATGAACACTTTTTGCAATTTTTCCATTGGACGGTCTTTTTGTGACCTGTTTTAATCTTTTGAGTCAAGCCTCTTAGAATTTGAACAAGATTCATCAAGTCAGACACAATTTCTTGACAATCGGTACGGATTTCAGTTTTTGGTTTGTTTGTGATCCAAACTCTATGAGCCTTCACAAAAGATGTTTGTAATCATGCATATAGTGTCTGGTATCAACCTTGATCATTTTTGAGCTAAAAGTAAATAATCGTGATTATTTACTTTTGGCCCAAAATGAACACGTTTTTCAACTTTTTCAGTCGCCGACAGTCTTTTTATGATCTATTTTAAGCCTCTGAGTCAAGTCAAAACTTAATTTGGCTTAAAATGTCAAGAAAAAAGTAAATAATTTGAGTTTTTGCAAACTCTTGAAAATTTACCTCAAATGCATCCTTAAGCTTACCCACCGGTTCATACAACTTTTAAAGCATAGTCTCCAGCTGGATTTGGTGGTTGACAGTCTGTTTCAAGTCGTAGACCTGAAATTCTGCAACTTCACATAAACAACTCACAGATGATTCCTTTGGAGTGAGCAATGCTTTGAGATCCACCTGGGATTCTACTTACCCTACTTCTAGATTCTACTTACCCTACTCCTAGATTCTATTGCACTGGGATTGTGGAAAGTGTCCACAAACACTTGTTTTTTATGGGTTTTTTTAGTTTTGATCTCATGACTTGTCTCGTCCATCAATCATTCTCAAAATCCTAATCTAATCCTACAATCATACAAGGTGCTTAGCGAGTACAATCTACTCCAAAGCTACCTCTACACAGCAAAAGACGACACTCTTAAGCTATGCGGTTTTTAAGAGAAAGTTTAACTCTAGGTGAACATAAAGGAAGTTAATGCACAACTACACAACATGCTCTTGTTTTCCCTAGTTTAGGTCTATTCGTCCTCGGCAGCGGTGCCAAATGTGGGACGTATGTCTAACCTCACTCCTATCTTATTGTTGCAGACATAGCGAGAACCACGAATATAATTGTCAATCCATGGGATAAAGCTGACTCGATTAGTGCATAGAGGCTACAAGAGGTTGTCAATCTCTTGGAAAACGACAAACAACTCACATCTAACTCAAGCTACACTTAAATGACTGAAATCACAAAAAGCTAATCACTCATCGACAAACAAATCACATCCGTTACAGCATCAAACGCCATCCAAACGTTACGAAACTTCTAGGACATGTTTATATGACCTAAGCACACATGCTTATGGTCTCAAATCTCACTTTAGGTCAAGTGCAAAAATTGCGATTATAACAGCAATGAGTTTTTGACCTAGTCGTTTCGATCCAGAATGCATCTAAATGCTTAGCAATGATGCCCCAATACCCTCGCATATACTTAGTTTATGATTTTGAAGCTTAAATTCCTACTTATAATGAAATTACGGCAACGATAAAAAAATATGGATTAACATGAAATGCTTAAGTCAATGCGTAGAGCTCTTACCTGCAGTTACAACGCAACAGACTGCACTGCGATGTGACAACCAGGAAGGGAGTAGGAAGCGCGAGAAGGAAAGAAGTGAGTGCCGTTAGCTCACGCTATGTTTCATTATCTAAAAACTTAATCAAAACTTTACAAAGTGTTCTATACCTTAGCCAAGGTCTAAAATGTGTAATGTCCAGCGCCCAAGACCTTTAAGGCTCCACACTTATTGTATCTGCAACCTAGGTACACTAACTGTTCTATGCTTTACATCTTGGAACTCTTATTGAGCCCATAACACGTTTTAATTATCACAATGGCTAAATAAATCGGGAAATTACAATACATGGCCATTTTGGAAAAATGTAAAAAGTGTGTAACTCCAATCTTCACTGCTTCTTCATATTCATCTTCGATGTGCATTCATAAGGCTTCGATCTTTAGCAGCTCTTGTTAACTGACGTTGGCTCAGCTAACAGGTATTTAAATAATGCAATTAAGCTCTCATTGGACCCCTTAGTCTTTTGGCCAATAGGAATCATGCAAGTCATTGGGCTGTTGAATGCTCATTGGATCCCTTGGGAGACTGTCCAATAGTCTTCTAGAGAGCTTAATTTCTATTGGTTCTTTTATTAAGTGTTTTTAAATTAATTAAATAAATTTACTCTAGCCTAATTCTCATTGGTCCACCTCTATGGCCATCCAATAGGATTTGAATGGACCTTGGGTGAAACTGGGCTAGGGAGCTGATCCACTATGCCCTTTGTGTAAAAGGGAGCTTGCAAGAGTGTGTGTGTGTGTGTGTTTCTCTCTCATCCCCTACTAAAAGGGCTCGCCCCCTCAAGGATAGGGATGTGGGAAAACTTTTGAGTCTTCCCACAAGCATCCAATTTACCCTATGCTTGACCATTGGACATAACCTTTGAATTTTGGAACCTTAGCATTTCGGAAGTCTTAATGGGCTGAAGCTTAGGGTCTTGGAAGCCCATTGATGCACATTGCTCTTTTGCAGATGGCACCCCCTTTAGATCCCTACTGTGACCGGTCTGCCAGCCTAACCAATATTCTAGCTTTTTCTCCCCTGGTACTTTCCCATATTAAATGATCAATTTAACATGAGAAAATCATTTAGGAGAATTAGATATTAGTTATTATGACAACTTTGATCTAGCAAGAGATGATGAGCTACTCGCTGCTTTCAAATGCTTGGAGAACTGTGAAGAAAGAAATCTTATAGCCAATGGTAGTCCTACTTGCACTTCAACTGAATACGTAGAATCACGTTCACTTATTTTCACGTGATCTTGAGTTAGCTTTGCCCATGCTTAGTAGAGTTCTCAGTATTTTGCAATGAACATGGTATGCAACAATGTTCCTTGCAAATATAAGGGTCAAAATAGGAGACCCAGTATTGAGTGTGTCTATTCTTTATTAGGCGTATCCAGCATTGTTTCTTTGCAAACAAATACTTGCTATGTAGTACTATAAAGAGAAAAGTTTTTATTTTCTCTATTATAACTTAAACTCTAGTCAAATCATTTGACTTGGGTCCAATTATAAGCGCATATATATGCCTAGGTGTGCATTGTCTAAGGAATAATCCTTTGCTTCACACCGCTTGCACCCTATGCCCTTATTAATATGATAATATAGTCATGAACAAAACGGAACTTAATTTTTTGTTTTTTGTTTTTTGTTTTTTGGAAAAATATTCTAAGATTTCCTTTCCCACTTGGCACCTCTCTCTCTCTCTCTCTCTCTCTCTCTCTCTCTCTCTCTCTCTCTCTTTTTCTTTGTTTTTTCAAGTTATTGAGAGACTCTCACTCTTGCTAGAAAATTTTCAAGGTCAAGCTCCCTTCTCCACCTTGCTCAGCTCCTAATGGGCTCCCCCTTCAGTCCTCTCACCTTGCTTGCTCATGACCTATTGACAAGAGAGCCAAAATTCACCACAAACCATGGTCTATCTAACTAAAACTGCAAAATCTTGGTTTACTTGAGCTTACCTTTAAGAAAATCGGAAAATTTCACAAGTTTTAGTGTTAATACCGGTCACAACTTCAAAATTTTTTGCACCTTAAAACTAGTAGAGCTCAAAAATCATGATCCAATGAAGTTACAGTCTGGGGTCTTTGGTTTTAACCAAGAAATTACACTACGAACTAGGATATTTGAGAATGAAAAGGGAGAACTCCCTCAAGTTCTCCTCTTTTTCTGTTTCTCTCTGTTTATCTTTCTAAAATTGAGAGATTTTTTTCAAAAAAACCAGTCAAAGATGTTTCTCGTCTCTCTCTTTCTCTCTTGAATTGTCTTAAGTCACTTTCCTTGGACTAAATTTGAATATAAAGTGAGGACACCATTAGCGTCGCCTCTAGTGGTGATACCTCTCTCTCTCTCTCTCTCTCTCTCTCTCTCTCTCTCTCTCTCTCTCTCTCTCTCTCTCTCTCTCTCTCTCTCTGGTTTTCTTGGTGGGAAAATCGGATACCACACTGGGGAAGTCTATATCAGGTATGCAATTGCTTATAATTTATGCTCACCATGTTTATCTTCTTGGCTCAAAATGTTGAAATCTGGGATGAAAAACTTTTCAGAACTCCCTTAGCCCATGGGAAAGAGCTCACATACCTAGCACCAAAATGTCAGAGAGTGTGCATGCAAGTTGGTTAGCAGGAGAAGGTGGGGGCTCTCAAGATTTCCCTATTTGATGCTTGTGCCACAGATGTTATCATCGCTTATATGCAATGTGCAAAGTATCTTGGGTTTGACACTGGGCGATACATTGGTACCAAACCCAACATGGAAAAGATTCTTGAAAGAGTCTCTATGGGAAAAAATCCCACGCCGAGAATCCTCAAAGACCTCCCACAAGCCTGGTTATGTGCTCGTTATGTGATGGAGTCCCGACAAAGAAAACCAAGAGGTACACCTAGACAAATTAAGTTTGCAGGAGAACATGGGTCCAATGTGGTTGGATCTCTACATCCAGAAACACAAATGCCTTGCTCAAATGTCGGCTCTGCAAATCAAGGTCAAGCTAGTGCACAAATTGTTTTGGAGACAAACATTCATAAAACTATGTTGGCCATTAGGCGAATACCTCTGCATTGTAAGCGCAAAATGTTTTGGTGTGGTGAACAATAAAAATTGTAGCTTGTATTTGGAAAGAAAACTCCTGATCCATTTGCACCTTGTTTTTGGTCAACTAGAGAATACAATGGCAAGTAATATTCTCAATGGATGTGGTTTTGCAGCCATGATATTTAGCACACTTGGAATGTGGACAAACAAGTGAAAAATGTTCCCTGTTTACCTCAAGTTTGGCGTGTGGTTGAGGGCACAAATCTTTCTTTTCTTGAGTCTCAGGAATTACAAAGTTCAGGCTTTGCATTGCCAACTTTCATGGACTTATTAGCAAGTGTGACTGGTGAAGGGCAGGACAATGTTCCAGAGACACGGGAAATCAAGGCTCCTTCAAGCAAAAGAACCAAAAAATGGAGACATGGTATATCTAAAGAGGCAGAGAAAAAAATAGCTAAGGCTATTGAAATGCAAGCAATATTGATAGGAGAAACATGTATGAAGAGAGATGATCATTACAATTTCACATAACAACAAAAGCTAGCTATTGTGTCCATACCAAGAGCGATCCATCTTGCACATGACTCAATTTTCAAAAGAGGGAAGAAAATATGAAGTTGTTCTTAGCTTGCAAGCATCTCTATTTTGTGTCCATACAGGTGCTTGGACTTCATCAACATCAACATATGAGTATGCATCAACCAATACTTCAAGATCAAGATCTACATTTTAAATTGAACCAGCCACGATTAATTCAACCTTCATATGGAATTACTACAGAGCACATTGTAGAATAAACTGTGTTGCATAGATTGAGATCAAACAATCTACTGGGTACTTTGTACTTCAGTTTGGATGCTTTATAAAATCCTGCCATTTGTAAAATCTTTAAAGTTCATTAAAGTTTGCCATCAAGTTAAAGCTACTACTACAGAGCATTTGTCGCTCTTTGAATCATTTCTAGCAGTGTGTGGGATTCTCTCTCCTCAAATGGTGTATTATCTCTCTTCAAGAACTCTTTTCTCTCCCTTATTATAACAGATGGCTGCTCTAAACTTGATTCACTATACACGGTACAATCTAAAGAACTTTTTAGCAATTGTGAATATTGTCCAAAAAGCTCTAAATTTTAAAGAAAGTATATGGAGCCATTTGTAAAAGCTTTAAAGTTAGTCAAAGTTTGCCATCGAGTTAAAGCTACTACACAACATTTGTCGCTCTTTGAATAATTTCTAGTGGTGTGTGTGATTCTCTCTCCTCAAATGGTGTCTCTTCAAGAACTCTTTTCTCTCCCTTATTATAGTAGATGGTTGCTCTTCTCTTATTTAAACTTGATTTAGTATATGGGGTACAATCTAAAGAACTTTTTAGCAATTGTGAATATTGTCCCAAAAGCTCTACAATTTTAAATAAAGCTCTAAATGAAAGCTCCCTTTTTCATATCCTCCTACCCTCTCTTGTCTTATAATTTTGATTCAGACCTCATAGGGAGGGTTAGGACACATACCACCTCTTTCTAATGTCTTAGACCTTTGATTCAGTCTTTGGGAGTAGGCTCCTAGGGAGAATAGTACAAGAAAAGTTTCCCTATAGCTTTCGTTCATATTTTTGTGCCTTCCCGATGGAGAGTAGTGGTAGGGTAAAGGTGCCAATAAATGTGCACCTAACAAAAAAGAGGTAATTTGGGGGCGGATTTTTTTATTCGATGCAAATCTGAGATATGAAGATATATTTGGATTTGTCTTTTTAAGGCACATTTTTCAAGATTAACATTGATATTTTAAAAAAAAATTGCAAGTTAATATTTCAAAATTTTGAAAATTTGTTCCAAAAGAAGGTCACAAAAAGGTCGGCTCTCAACCAATCACCTTTTAAGATTTTGTACTTTTACTGGCACAAGGAATGCTTACTAATGGGCCTCACACACTTGGCCTTTCATGCATGCCTCCTTATGGTACACTTACCCTACCCATGTTATGCTACAACTTTTGTTTAAACTTCAAACATCAAAGTTGGAATTCATATGTACAATTTTTATCACAACACAACTAAAAGCCAAGACCATTGTTGACCATGGATTTTCCTTGCATGCTAGAGCCTTGGTTCACAGAATGGAGAAAAATCAAGCAACGGAATTAAAAAAACAATGACATCTATTTGAGACCTTGGCTTGCACAACATTTTTTTTTTAAAAAAAAGGCAAAACTTACAATTGTGAGTGAATTATATTTATCAACCCAAATAATTACAAGGTCTTATCATGCTCGTGTTGAGTCATGATGTCATCCAAGGACCATAATTACATCGGCTATTAGGGTAGCCCTCCCACCCAACTCGCCCCCTTATCCTTGATACATAGGGTCCCTTCTCATGTTCTTTTGAGATCTTTTAATTACCGATAGCCAAGATTTTCCCCCGTCCTAGGCATGCCCTCTGCTGTCAACAAGGCACAAGTAGTCCTAGACCAATCCTTCGAGTGTTGCTTGCATCCGAGCATCCATATTAGCACTTTTCTTTCTTGTACAATTTCTACGAAGCTTGCCACCTCAAGACCTCCTTCAAACACACGGCGATTCCTTGTCTTCCATACATCATGTAAGAAGACGTACCTGACGATTTGAGTGCTGATGAGGATGGCAGGACCACCTGAACTCTTCCCTCCAAGGAAAAGATCAATCTTGTAAAAACCAATTTTCCATGTTCTTTGAACCCACTAACATAGTTTCCCTGCGAGGCCTTTGATAGTTGGGCAATCCATGAAGAGGTGAGCCAGATCTTCACTAGCCAACCTGCACCCCAAGCATCGATCTGACCCAATCCCTCTTTCTTGAATCTTCACCCCCGTCGATAGAGCACCCCAAATTACCTTCCACAAAAATACCTTCATGTGCTGCGAAACCTTTGGCTTACAGATGTTCTCCACTACTTGCTCCCACCTTTCCTCCAGCCATTGTATTTTCCATATCTTGTTGAGGGGGCTAGACCAATTCTTCTTATGCATCATTGTCTGGTAAATGTCTTTAGGATGGGGTTTCCAGAAGAGATTGCTTCCGGGCCATTTAAAATAAACATGCACTTTAATTTTAGTCAATTTTTGTGTTAAAACGTTGGCCCATACTTATGCTATATGTTGAGGTTGTGTTTGAGACACAAATTAACACTACACATTCTTGAAAGAAGAGTATTTGCTATTAAAAATTTGAGCGTGTGTATAGGAGGCTATGTGTCACATCATAATTCGTTTGTCATAATTTTTTTTGAGTAATAATAAACTCTCCTGTCGTGTTAGAGTTTTTTAATACAAACGAAGAAATCATTCAAATTTGTGTGTGTGTGTGCGCGCGTACGCATTTTAAATTCACTCTGTAAACCACCCTCACCATAATAATGTATGTTTCGTATGCCTATTTCACTAGGTAGTATGCATGTTATTGATTGGTTTATTTTGGTTTTTCCTTTTGTACTAAGATCTACTTAATTATATTATATTGCCTCACATACTGGTGGGTTCTTAATTATATTGCACAGAATCTTCCCAAATCCGTTTTGTTCATCACCTCTTCAGACAAGCCCGTGCAATTAAAGAACTACTGTCAAATTCGAACTCAACCTTGCGCGAATCGAAGTCATTGAGCTAACCAACACATCATATTACTTCTGTTGACTGCAAGGACCTCTATATATTGATAAAAAACTCCCACAACTTGCTTCAAGCTGTTGTCAATGCCGCCATGTTGCTGTCAGTTGTTGCCATCCTCGCGCGCACAATTCCCCGTTTTTCGCGCAACAATTTTGATAAGTTTGTACTTTTCAATATGGCCCTTACTCATCGCATCTAAAGTGATTCGCCTCCTGCTTTCTTTTTTAAAAAGCGTAGGAACATACTTAATTGGTTTATTTAGGTCGATATGGTGGATATCAACAGACACCACCACAAGGCCATGAACCACATGGTCTACATATTTTTACGTGGTTAATGAGCCCCACTCATAATGATAGGATAGTGCACAATGACTTCATTTCAGATATGAACAAATTTGGTGATCCACAAAGAATATGAATTTATTAACCAACAAGTGATGGGATAATCGTTAACCCTAAAGAGTCTAGAGAGAGCCTCTCTCTCACTTGTCATGCCAATGGGCCTTTGGGATATTGTCCACCCCTCCTTAGAGGCCCCTCAGTAAATTTTTTTGGCTGGATTCAAATTCAAAGTCATATAGTCAAAAATTGAAACAAATTGTAAGTGCCTCCTTGTTCACAATTTTCAAAGTGAAGCTAATAATGGACGTTTTGGGTGGGGAGCAAAGTTTATAGTCTTAATACAAATGTTTGTTTTAAAAATTATGATTGAAAAAGTGCTGTCAAGTTGTGTAAAATCCCTTGAATGCCTTGCAATTTTGGTATACATGCATCTCCTTTAGTACCCACAATGCCCTATGAATACGTGAGCATCATAGGTTCCTTGAGGAATAGGAACAATAAAAACTAATTGAATCTTGTCTAGATCAATGCTACTCTTGCACTTGGACACTATCTTTTACTATCTCAGCATGATCTTTCATGTTTTAGGATTCAAGAAAATTTGGTAGACCCGGATTTGGATAAACACTTTAGTCAAGTGAGAAACATGATCTCACCATAGCTTGAATGAACATAGATGTCATACACAAAATTCCCCAAGAAGTCTCTCAAAAATTACTTAAATGAGTGGCATATCAGCCTTTCAAATGTGGTTGGAGCATTTTTTTTACGTTGAATGGCATGACATTGTAGGCAAAGATGCCCCATTCTATTTGCAAAGGCTAATTTGTGCCGATATCTTAGAGCTATGGGCACCTTTTTATAGATAGAGAAGTTGCATTTAAAACTATATGCCTCTTTTCTAGCTACTTGTTCTAGCACACACGATTCATGATCAGAAGAGGGCAAGAGTCTCTATTAGTGGCTACATCTACTTGCATCAGGCTCACACAAACCCATAGTTTTTCTTTCTTTTTGGAGACTACCACTATGGGAGAAACCCACTTTGTGTATATCTCATAGATGAACTCAACACCCAAGAGTTGATCTACCTCTTCTTTGACCTTTTGAGAAAAGATGTCATTATATGTGTATGATCTTTGAGAGGAATCCCTAACCCGGAGCAAATACTTCCGAGCGAACTAAGAAACCGAGCGAATATATACAATAGAAAAGAGCAAATCAACATTGCAATAGTTCAGATATTGAACATAGAGTAGCAAAATGAACCGGTCATATCTTAATTTATTTCAAATAACAGAACGAGGAATCCCAAAACCCGAGTGAGTTATTACGAGCTATCCCAAAAACCGAGCAAAATAGAAAAAATAATACGTAGGTCGTCATAATCAAACTTAGGAATAATGAGGGTGAAGGAAGATGAGGTAAGAAAGAAGTTACAAGGTTGAAATTCTCATCTTAGAGTATCTCTTATGATTTAGAACTTAGGATTTAGAAGGAGAAATACATTGGCCTCTTAAGCTCAATGCCAATGTGCTCTTTCCAGTACAATCATAGCCATATTCAGATGAGAGCTTAGACCATGTGGAAGTGTTAGTTTTTGCACATATCTTTGCACATTGTTCACATGGTTCAAATTTGGGACAACCAATTAGGCACTAAAAACCAAACAACGCATTTCATACCACCTTTTGTTAATACAAGTGTCACCAGACATATTGTATGCCCTTGTCGGAGAGGAAACCTTATAGCAGCTTCTTTTGTAATAATACACTATGATTGGAGGTGTGTTTTGCATTGCTCAAAATGCTCCCTTCTTGCGCTCTCTCTCTCTCTCTCTCTCTCTCTCTCTGTGAAAATTATGTACATTCAATTACATCAGGTCATCTTGGTCTCAATTATGTCATAATTGTGCCATAAACTGCAAACATCAATCCCTAAACTTTCCATTAGAGACAGTGATACAATCCTCCATCATCTTTTTCTTAATGATCTCTCTCTCTCTCTCTCTCTCTCTCTCTCTCTCTCTCTCTCTCTCTCTCTCTCTCTCTCCACCCTAAAGAATCCAACACTTCTGCACATTAGTATAGGTTCGTGTGTTTGGAGCCTCTCAAGAACACAATGGAACCACATAGCCAAGCCGCCCAAGGCAAGAGAGGTTTAACATTTGCAATTCCATCTACTAGTGCTTGAAAACTTTTCTTACAAAATAGTTGGTGAAGACAAAGAATAGATCATGGAGCTTGTACTTGTACAACACTTACACTCTCATCATTACCATTAGGTGAAAGAGTCTTTGGGCCTTCAGGAATATGCATTTCTTGTGAAGGACGTGGATTTATGACTGTCATAGGCATAACAATATCATCAGAAAGCCTGCCCTGCATCTCTCAATGCTCTTGGCATAAAGCATACAACATTGACTAAGCAAAGATCACAAGGAGATTTTTGCAGATGGCATTTCTTTTGCAAGGCTTTCCGGAACAGTCCTTTGTATATGCCACACATCCACCACGTAAAGACTTGTCCTTCCCCAATAGAAAAGGCCGCATGAGGATTGACTACACAAAAGGCTACAATGGTAGTAGCAAGTGCCAGTCCACCCTCCACAAATATGGCATGGCATGTGCAGGGTGTTGTCCAAGGTACTTCAGTATTTCGATATTCCCCCCAAACAAGACACATGGGAAAATCAAGCCTAATTACCAACAAGAATCAAAGTGGTCAGCACAACCACATCAGATGCCCATATATTCAGCTCGGCTTCTCGTATGTGGTGGCCACATTTTTGCTTTGTATTTTGGCAAGCTCTACTTCTTCTGACCACAACGCAGATTTCTTGGCTAGCTCTGCATCTACTTGAGTCATCTCAGCCTTACTAGTGTTCTCAAATATCTTGGTCTCTGCTTGAGTAAGAAGCTCCTTCTGTTTTGCAATTTGGGCATGTTGGAGCAACATACCTTGGTTTCGGTGTCAACTTTCGTGGCAATCTGACATTGTGTGAGACCCTGCTGCTCCTTGGTGCCGACATCGCCCTTATACTTGGCGTCAGTGATGGTGCTAGTGGCTGCGTCTTTTGGTGCTAGTGGCTGCGTCTTTTGGTCGAGGAAGGACAAGTACTCGTGACCGGGGACATCGACGAGCTGCTTGTACTTTCTCGAAGACGGCAACCTTGAACTGTTTGGTGCCTTTGAAGATGTCCTCCATGGTCATGGCGGTGGCGAGGACGCGGGTTTCTCCTTCGATGATGCCCTTGACAAGGCCATTAACGTGGCTGTAGTTTTGTTTATGGGGGGCAATGAGGTGGTCGTATTTGATGAGGGTGTCTAGGTTGTCGGCTTTGGGTCGATGGTGAAGACGGTGGGGAAGACGAAGGGGAGCTTTTCGGCTGACAAGGGTGAGGTTAATGATGTTGCATGTCTGGCCTGGAAGGATCCAGACTGTCTTGGCCAGCTTCTCTCTCTCTCTCTCTCTCTCTCTCTCTCTCTCTCTCTCTCTCTCTCTCATTCACTCACTCAAGAAGCGCGCGCAGAGAAGTGAAAACTCTCTCTCTCTCTCTCTCTCTCTCTCTCTCTCTCTCTCTCTCTCTCTCTCTCTCTCTCTCTCTCTCTCTCTCTCTCTCTCTCTCTCTCTCTCAGTGCATTCTGGCGCGCACTCCTTGAGAGAGAGAGATTGCGCACATTCCTGTTGCCGATCGTTCAAAGTATGAAGGAATCTCCACCGGCCGTATTGACCTCTTTGCGCACATGCACCAACTGCTGCAGCATCACCAGATACCACCCGCCATCAGCATGCGCACATGCGGCACGACCGGCCCAGTTTCGACGGCAATTTCGTTAACCACGATGGGTAAAAATTTTATGTCAAAATTATCAAAATACCCCTCTATTTTGAGAAAATTCCCAAAATACCCCTAAAATTTCAAAAATTCCCAAAATACCCTTGTACCTATTTTGGTTGGATTGTTCAAGATTTTTTAATCTTTATTCCTTTTTTACAATTGAGATCCGTTTTTGCGTGCTTAGTAAGTAATTTGTCACAAGTTACCTTGCAAAAAAAGGCAATTATGTCTAAAGATAATGAAGCTATTCATCTCCAAACCCTGCATAATCAACCCAAATTCTCGATTTAGCATCTTTTTAATCTTTGGACAAATTTAATTTCACAACCAAGGGTATTTTGAGAATTTTGGAAAATTTGAAGGGCATTTTGGAAAGTTATGACAAAATAATAGGGGTATTTTGGGAGGTTTTGAAATTTGAGGGGTATTTTGGAAATTTCCACAAATTAGAGGGGTATTTTGGGAATTTTCCCTTTGAATATCTAGCAAGCTGAAAAGACACAATGTCAAGGGTTGGCTCCGAGTCATCGCTTCTAAGAAGGACAGAAATGTGTACGAATTGAGATACTTCAATATCGAGAAACAAGAGAAGAAGATTGTTTAACGTCGTAGAAAATATCCCAAGAGACCTTAAAGATCTATCTACTGACGAACGAGAGAGAGAGAGAGAGAGAGAGAGAGAGAGAGAGAGAGAGAGAGAGCAGTGTTCATGAAAGACTTTTCTAGCAACCGATGGGAAAAAGGAGAGCATTGAAAATCTCTCGGTTTTTAGTGAAAATTTTAGGGTTTTTACCATTAAAATCCTCTAGCTTTAGCCGAGTAGAAAAGGGTAGATAAAGATAAATAAAAGGAGTATAAACTTTGAACCATATGCGTTGGAATTTTTTCTCGGTGCAAGGTTAGGTGTCCTTCCAAAGTAGCCAAGACTTTTCAATTTTTGTCCTATAAAGGCTTTTTTTTGTGTGGGGAGAGAGAGAGAGAGAGAGAGAGAGAGAGAGAGAGAGAGAGTATAACAAAAAAAACAGACGTTACAGTGTAAAATAGTTGGCCTGTTCGATGGCAAGCTCATCATTTTTGCTATAATCTCTCTCTCTCTCTCTCTCTCTCTCTCTCTCTCTCTCTCTCTCTCTCTCTCTCTCTAGCAGCGCACTCCATGTGCGTTGAGAGAGAGAGAGAGAGAGAGAGAGAGAGAGAGAGAGAGAGAGAGGGAGGAGGGAGGGAGGGAGGGAGGGAGAGAGAGCATAACAAAAAAAAATAGACATTATGATGTAAAATATTAGGCCTTGTTGATGGCAAGCTCGTCAGGTTGGAATTCCTCTCTCTCTCTCTCTCTCTCTCTCTCTCTCTCTCTCTCTCTAATAGTTGAGGGGGAAAAGCTTGAGGACAGCAGGGGTTGAGAGTATAAAGAGAAAACCCTCAAAATGGGTCCTTACCCTGGATGAGGTGTCCTGCTCAAGCAAGGCCAACAGTACTACGAATGAGTATGCCATTGATTTCACCCCCATCTTTCTTCTTATGTTGTTAATGATTAACAAGCTTGCCAACAACAAGGACCCTTATTCATTAAGAATACCTCTCCTCTTGCCATCGCATTTTGACACTCCCTCTCTCTCTCTCTCTCTCTCTCTCTCTCTCTCTCTCTCTCTCTCTCTCTCTCTCTCTTCCCACGATGTTAAAAATTCCCTTCTTCTTCTTCTAACTCCTTTACAAATTTTCCCTTTTTGTTTCTTTTTGTCTCTAGCAATCAACACCGACATGGAGTCCTAGATCTAGCAATTTCGTCTAATGAGTAGCAATTTAGGAACTAGCCAACAACTATATGCAAAATTTTGAAGTGTATCTTATTTAAACAACATTTGTCACAAACTTGGCAAAGTCATAGATTCTGAAATGTTTCTTATGTAAACATCATTTGTCACAGATTCTTGTCACAGATTCAACAAAGACACAATTTTTAACCGGCTACAAATATATTAAACCCCAATTTTTGTGAACACTAGCCAATGGTTTATGCTACTTCCTACTTACCAGGGTGGAGGTAATCGAGTAGCACTATAAGAGGATCATCACTATCATTTTGAAGTTATGGTCACCATTAATAATGGGAGCTTAGTTACGGTTCATGCAAATTACCTTGCTTTCACAAGTTACCTTGCTCGGTTTTTTGTTTGCTTGGATGTTTTTGCTCGGGGTTTGGTAGAACTCGGTCTTTGATTTCTTGTATTATCATCTACTCCTTTCAAGTCTCCATATGACTAGAAAAAACCATCTTGATACTCCTCTAGTTTCTTGGTAAGAAGCAACTCTTATCCTTTTGCTAAATCCATAGCTATCCACATCTTCATGGAATCTCCTTAGGATTAGATATATCCATTTGTTTTGACATTTATAGTCCATCATTAGATTCACTTTGCTTCTTAAGATGCAATTTTTTTGGACTTTTCAAGTACTATTCCCTATTTGGATTGTGAGTCCTTTTTATAATAATTAGGTACTTCTTTTAGAGGACCGTCCTTTGTTGTGCATTGTGTAAATAGAGAGGAAAAGTGAGAGAGTGGAGATCAAGATGGGTGAGACTCTACAAGGATTACATAAAATGGAAGCCCCCTTTGTGTGTTTTAAGATAAATAATAATTAGTGAATGCTTCTAGTATATAAGTGGCATGTCTGACCAAGACATATTGGTCATTGTTTACCCAACAACCTCCCACTTAAAGGCCAATGTGTAATTATGGACATATACAAGCTATGAAGGGTTTGGATCTCTACGCATGCTCATAAGAAATTGAGGGTGTATAGAATTCTTATAGGGTATACCCTTTGTTAGAAAATTTGCAAGGTAGAGCCACCTCAAGCAGCATCAAGTGATTCTAGCAAGAAAGATATTGATGTGCATAGAAGCCCAATATAATAGCATTCTATATAGTACTTAGAGATTAAAAAAGGTTCAAAAATAGGACCCAAAGGAGAAAAAGCATTAAAAGTACTCCTAACAAGCATGTGACATAATGGGGCTACTTACTCCCTTGTTTGTTAGTGACTGATGGGTTTGGCTCTATATATAATATAGGCCTTCTTGGGGCTGACTCTTAATCTTTTTGGTGATGTAATATGTTTTAAACTTTAGTTTCTCAATGGCCTTTAAGAGTTATATGATACTAATATGCTATTATGTTATCATGAGCCATTGACTTTTGATTACCCGAGTGTGTAACATCATTAATGCCTTCCTACCACGCTTCTGTCTAATCTTATTCACTCTAATATGCTATTATGTTATCGTGAGCCATTGACTTTTGATTACCGGGTGTGTAACATCATTAATGCCTTCACTTTGAAAAGCAAACCTAACTTTTTAGAAGTAATTGAAAGTGGTCACTTTTTCATTAAATATGAGTGTCTTTTTCACGAGGCCGGCATCGCTCAATTAATGTGGCATGCGTCATCATTGAAATGAAAAATAATCATAACAATGTCAACTAGTATCAAAATTTGAAGATTTTGACACCGCCAATGCGTTCAAAACACTCAAAAACCTAAAAATCTAATGTCTACTTGCCCTTTCTTGACACCCAAAGAGGGAGAAATTGCCAAAAAACCTCTAAAAGAAGGTTTTTTGCCAAATGGCACGCAAGGGCCACTTCAAATTTTTGTAAAAAGACCTCTACGAGTCGTTCAGCACATTTGAAGTGGCCCTCGGGTGCCATTCAGCAAAAACCCTCTTTTAGAGGTTTTTTCACAATTTCTCCCTCTCCGAGTGTCAAAAAAGGGCAAGGAGACAATCAATTTTTAGGTTTTTGGGCGTTCCAAATGCATCGCATAGGCACTATAAAAAATATTCAAATTTTGACACTAGTTGATAGTTTTGTGATTTTTTTCCATTTCAATAATGACGCATGCCACATTGAATAAGCGGTGTCGGCCTCGTGAAAAAGACACTCATATTTAATTTAAAAAAGTGACCGTTTTCAAGGACAGTTGTATCATTGAATGCGTGGGTGATACCTTTTTCATATGTTTGTTAATATAAGGCTTTTTTTTCTACATAACGTTGACTCTTCTCTCATTGGAGGAGCTCCTTTTTCTCTCTATACTAAAAGGCCCTCCAAAAGACCTCCGAAATTTTCTAGTGCCAGCAGCCTCATTGTCATGCTTAGAAGAATCACTACTTGGTATTGTGTCTCCTTACACATGTTTTTCACTAGTGCTCATTTGAGTTACCACATGATTGACATGATTGGTGTTCAACTCTGACTACTCTTGGTATGCACTCATAATAGATTTCTCTACCTGGTGTCTTTTGCGACCCTTCTTCTTGAGCTCTTCTCTCAAACGCTTTGCAACTACAAGTGCTTGAGGATGTGTGCATTTGCAACAATTCTTTTTAAGTTGCCCAATATATGTTTCCTAATACATGGAGACCCGCTTGATTTTGTGACTAGGCATAGTTTACGATAATTAATTGCAAAACATAAACAAATGTATCAATATGTATAATTTCAATCATATGCAACTTTCACAATACACAATGCATTCTCTATTTGACCTTACGCATAAAATAAACTATGAAATCTTCAATGCAATTACACACTTGAGGGCTGATTTTACCCAATCAAGGATTGTAGTCCCCCGTATACATTCAATTAAAAGCCCCATTGGCTTATTGATTAAGGTGGTTTCCACAGGTTAACAGGAAGGTTATATTAATATCTAATGTGATTACATGTTTTTGAGGTGTAATCACTCAACGTTATTAACATGTTTGTGTGTTTGTGTTCACGTTAATGAAATCCCTGGATACAAGAGCTTGTGAATCCATGCTAGAGGCTGCACTTCAAATCCCATATACATCTTTGTATGGTTTCCATTGCTCCACGATGATCATGATGGTGTCAATCTCATCATACGAATGGCAATCCTTGATTCAAATTCTCCCAGTGCAGTTTCTGATGGAGCCTCAACACTAGTAGGTCATACATGAGACGCTCAAACACTAACAAAATCTGCACAACCTTAGCTATACTCGCCTCCTCAATGTTATTTGTATACGATGTATCATCAATACTACTCATCATGTATGGATGTGTCATCGTCAACACTAATATGGCTATGTCTCTCTCATCCATAGGTGGAACTATGTGTCTTGGCATCAACTTATCAGCCTATAGCATGAGCATATCAAAGAACTTCATGTCTATCATCTCTATGTGTGTCTCTTGGGAGCAGGCCCGCTCTACCTCTGTCTTCATAGACTCTAACAATACCTACTCTGTCTTGCTGGAGCAATCTTGCTACACCTCTATCTTTGCAGAGTCCACTAATATGTCATGCATAGGTACATACTCTATCTCTTAAGCATACTCAATGTCACTCGTAAACGAGACACGTCTCATCCATTGCGTACCACATGCCAATGATGCAATCAAGGCAAAACCATCTCGAACATCAGATATGTCCAATCGAGCAGAGAAGCCATACTTGGCTCCTCTCACAATCACAAGTGAACCGCAACACATCTCAAAAGAATCCTCTCTAAGTAGGATATGACACCCACAGTTGACTAGCTGTCTCACTAAGATCCAAATCTACGCAATTTCAAGAACATACCGCACGTCATAGCATAAAAGATGTACCACTAAATAATGAGATGAGTATACATCTCATGTTCCTGCGTTGTTAAACGTTGAACCATCAATCAAATGCACACGGCCAAGCCTCCCACTAGAGAAGATACTAAACCACTCACGACATGGTGTGATGTGGAAGATTGCATCCTCATCTAGCAACCAATGGGAAGAAATGTCACCTATGTCAAACATATAAGCAAGAGGAATAGTAGAAGTAAATGTGACATCATCATCACTCACATATGAAGCCACCTCTCGAGCACCTCTCTAGCATGTGTTAAAACCACATATAAATCTCACATACATTGTTGCCGCTACCTCATACGTCGAAAGCAACGATGCCTATTGTGCCATGTATGATCCCAATGCCAACATCTTAGAGATCACAATGACCCAAAAGTCCCTCTCTCATGAGTGGCATCCATAGACTTGCAAGCAATATACATATTATCAATCAAAGAAGTTTCCATAAAGCATAAACCACAAATCCGTCAACGTGGGAGTAAACCTTGACCACAACAAGAGAGAATCACCGTTTCAATCCAATGATCACAAATGCATCAAAAGAGTATGGAAATCAAGCCAAAAATATAGGATAAATCCTAAGGAAAATTGGACAGAGTCTCCCCTACAAAATGAGTGAAATCTCAGTGCAAACTCTCAAACCATAAACTACATACAAGTTGCCAAAGTGGGAGAAGGTCTCGACCACTATAAACTGATCAAATTTTTTCAACAAAAGATATGTCAAAGTGGGAGTAAACCTCTACCACTAAAACATTAGAGAGTAAACTCCAAATACATAGACAGTATGGCGAGAACCTAGAAAAATAGCAGAGTTTTCCCTATAATTTGAGTAAAATCTCACCAAAAACCGGCATACACAAAACCTATGAAGCCAACTAGGCTATGTGCATAAACAAAGATCAAATCTCAATCCACAATCTATCATACATCAAGTCAAACTGACTAAAATCTCTCCAAACATGACGGAGAGAAGCAAAACAAATTACTGGGTTGAACAAAGCACATAAAACTATCACAGACAAAACCGTCTCAAATCAAAATCACGAAGCCACATGTAGGCATACAAAACCATCAAAACTATGGCAAGCTCACTCCCACACAATTGGCTCACCTAACATCTGCACCTATTCGTAACCTATATACCTCTGAATCTGTATCACTTGAGAGCTGTAACTAGCTCAATCTGTATATGCAGATACATCCAAAAATCACTAAACCAAGTATTGCAACCTCTCTGAAATTCCACACAGTCTCAATGCACACAAAATCGCATCAGAAGTGTATCAATGTTGGCGGACATGCCGCGAGTAGATGCTAGCATAGCAAGAACTAAACCAACATACCAAAAAGTTGGTCAAGGATGTAGCTCGACCCATAGGCACGTGGAACAAAATAGATGGTTGTCAATCACCTACTTGACCTTTTAAGACAATTGCTACTCGAGAAAATCAAACTCAGACATCCTATGTGCTTTTGATTGCAATTCAACCTACGACGTTCATGCTACCAAAATCAAGACCAAAAGTCCTTGAATCGCCTCAAATTTCACAGGGAATCCTCTATCTACCAAGAGGTCACTACCCTATGGACTCTGACCCTATATCCTACCCGTAACCACTTGGTGCAAAAAATGCGTATGAAGACATGCAGTCTATTACAGGTCACTGATTCTCAACATGCATGATCCTAATGTGTAGCTCTTCTCGCTGCAAACCTACTAGTATGAAGAATTTGCAAAGTAGACACATAGTTTGCAAGAGAACTCACTCAGAAGCTCTTAGGAGCTCACCTCGAAAAACCCGCAAGCTTGGCGTTGGTGCATAGCCCTCGTCGTTGCTAACTCTCTAGTGGTGTCACCTTCACAATGGCTTTTCCATATCATGCATGGTGAAGAGATAAGACCTCTCTCTCTCTCTCTCTCTCTCTCTCAAACACATACACACACACGACATATAGTAAATGCAAAGATTGATTAATTCAAAAGTCTCCTTAGGGCTACAAAATTTTGGCTTATATACATTCCTCTTGAGAGGCACATTCCCATCAAAAATAATCTCTCAGATCTATCAGAATCAAATATTACAAAAAATGGGTGATCCTTCTTAGTGTTCCACCGAATGGAACCACAAATGCAGTAGTCAGAGCACACCTACACAACCCTATAGCCTCTACACAGTGGTGCTAAGATCTTTCGAGAACTCTATAAGCTCTGCACAATGCTAGCACCTAACGTCGAGTTGCATCTACACACGGCACAATCGTCAATTATTCTCCTATTTAGTCCCCGTCCCTCAAACCCTGGACGGTCGAAAAAGGACCCTTAGTTTCCTTTCCCCTATAATCAATTCTTCAACGTGGCTTCTAGCTCCCACGACTGCCACATGGTCGCATTGATTATGGGGAAAGCACACTAAAGTTCCTTTCCCTACCCATCTTCCCCGTGTTCCCTCTGGACTTTCTCCAAGATGACTCATTGCATGTAGAATTGGCATTTCTTTTTTATATTATCTGTACTTCTATATTATATACTATTCATACTTATATACTATATATAAAAGTGGAAGGGATTTTGTCCTTCTCCCCTTGGCACATGTCTCTCTCTCCTCATCCAACTACTTCAATTAGTGTGCACTGGTAGCCCAACGGCATAAAGAGAGAGAGAGAGAGAGAGAGAGAGAGAGAGAGAGAGAGAGAGAGAGAGAGAGAGAGAGAGAGAGAGAGAGAGAGAGAGAGAGAGAGAGAGAGGTGTTGCCACTGGAGGCGACGCTAATGGTGTCCTCATTTTATATTCACCTTTAGTCCAAGGAACATGACTTGAGACAATTCAAGAGAGACAGAGAGACAAGCAAGTTCTTTGACTTGTTTCCTGAAAAAAAAAGCTCTCAATTTGAGTAAGATAAAAAGAGAGGGTGAAAAAGAGGAGAACTTGAAGGATTTCTCCCTTGTCATACTCAAATATTCCAGTTTGTAGTGTAGTTTTCCGATTGAAAACAAAGACCCTAGGTTGTAATTTCATTGGATCATGATTTCTGAACTCTATCAGTTTTTTGGTGGAAAGAAAAAAATTTGAAGGTGTGGATGGTATTTACACTAAAACTTGTGAATTTTTTTTGGTTTTCTTAAAGGTAAGCTCAAGTCAAACGAGATTTTGCAATTTTAGTCAGTTAGACCGTGGTTTGTGGTGAATTTCGGCTCTAACAACTCCATCAGAGATCCTCAATTTTTCTATGTGAATTTTTGCTTAATGATCGTAATGGTCATGATATCCGGAGTACTTGTTAGTCTATGACTCTCTTGGAAAGTCTCTTACTATTTTCTCCACCCCTTCAAAAGATGAATTGCCCTCGATGATAGCTAATTATTTGGAAGCTTAGGGTGTTTCTCAATCACAAAGATACTCGACAACTATGTCCCATTCCACATTGTAAAGCTCGTCACCTTGACGAAAACAAAGAAAATAACAACCTGATGAAAATTCATGCTCTGCTACATAGATACTCGGCATATGTGTCCCATACCATACTGTAAAGCAATTGATGCCGCCAAGTGAAGTTGTATTTCAAAAAGGTCGGCTTGACTAAAAAAAAGAAAATCATAATCGCACAAAAATTTCTATTCAGCTATACATAGAGACTAAACAAATGTGTCTCATACCACACTATAAAGCAATCCATGCAACTAAGTGACCTCCTCTTTCAATAATATTGACATGCTTGACCAAAACAAAGAAATGGTTCCATCATGATAATCACAATGAATTATTTACTATCTTGAGCTCGTATTCTTTTACTTTCCTTAGACAACTTGTTTATTGTGGTCTAGATGAAGAATCAAGCACAGTTTTTTTATCACCATTATAGAATATACTCGCCATACCAGGACACAATTCAATATACTCTCCCAAATTCTTACTCTATATAACTTTCATTTCCTTGTACTTCCTTGGCTATTGTTGCCCTTGTGGTTCCTTAGCTAACTTCATAGAAGAACTACTAAACAAAACTAACTGAGTTTCATTATTTACTTTTCTATGCACGTGCCTTTACTTGAGACCTCATGTCCCACATGACAGTGCAATGAGTCAATACAAAATTTCTCATTTGCCCTTTTCTCTAAGAAATCCAACTATAATTATCTTGGACTTGAATCCGACTCAAGTTCAAGGCCTAGAAGCACCCTCATGAAAAAGATAGGTTTTACTCATTAGAAGCCTTCCATATGGAGCAACTTGGTAGGCATGTGCTGAAGATTGGCAAGCCTTGAGTCTCTCATGGGCTCCAGATTTCCTCTCCAGGTTTTCTCACTTCTATTTCTTGTATCCTTGCTTCTATGAATTTGAGTAAAGTGTTTTCAAAGTTATAAATAAAGGAAGGCTAACTATCAAGTCGCTTCAATCTTTGGGTTGGGTACCTTATAGAAGCATAAAAGCATAAACACATTGTTGTCTACATGTTTGGGTCAATTTACTCGGAGAACCACTATTCTTTGTAGGAGTGTTACAACAACCAGCAATACGGCCCACGATTAAAATCAAATCATCTTTGTTTGTCAATATCATTTTTCATACGTTTGTCAAAATCAAAGTTTTTAAGTGATTTAGACACTACCTTCGTGACCCACAGTGGTATGAATTTTCCAAGACACATTTGTGTGCCTCATGACCTTCTTTATGTGTAGGGGAGGAATCTATGCGCTTCCACATACTTGTGTTCAAGGTGAGACTTGTGTATACCTCACCTTTTGTGTGTTTCAAGGGGAGGAGTGTGTGAGTGCTATGTGCAACAAAGCGTATGAGCTTTGTTGCACCTTGTTGGTGTGTGTGTGTGTGTGTGTGTAAAAAATCTCTACTTATGTGAAATCTTATGTGGAAAAATCCATGTGTAGACCATGTGAACCATGTGTGTAGCTCATGTGGAAAGCCTAGATAGTAGTCTTAATTGGAAAAAAAAAATTACTCCATATATACCTTGTTATCTTAACTATGATATCACCCACTACGTGCACTAGATGCCTAGCTCAAGGCTATAAAAGGATCTTATGTACACAAGTCTCAATATTAATATCATCTAGTGTTGTGTCAAGTTTATGTCCCTCTTGCATTGTGCAAGTAGTATCTCTAATCACTTAATTATACTCATATCATTACAATGGTTTATCCACCATAATCAATGATACAATACAAAGAAATTGCATAGCATTGCACCTATGCATGAGACTTTTATGTATCTAACTTGAAAGCTTGCTAAGGGGAATGATTGCATAACTCCAATAGATTCCAAAGAACAAATCCTTCTGGTGTTTCACATGGTGAGCAATACTAATACACAAATATAGCATAAAAAGAGCAAATATGAAATTCGATAAGAGTTTCATGTTAGGAACACGCCCATAAATGAAGATGAGTTCTCAAAAGCTTCTAATTGGTAAGAAAATGATACTTTCAGAGGAGATGAAGCATTTCATTGCACCTATGCATGAGGTTGCATCCATGGACACTTGGACTAGTAATTGTGAGCACATATTGCAATGCAATAACAATAACAATAAATGAGGCTTGAAAGTTTGAAATCTTCAAATTGATCGAAGTAATTAGGTTACTAAAAATGAGAAAATTATGGCCCAAAAATTGGGGTGACCCCATATAGTAGCCACTTTCCCAATGATCTCTCTCTCTCTCTCTCTCTCTCTCTCTCTCTCTCTCTCTCTCTCTCTCTCTCTCAGAGACATTACACTCAAACAAAAACCCATCTATCTTCTCCAATGACCCTAGATACACATATCTTATATCCATCTCTTCACTACCCCTTGGTACCACAAATTCTAGCCATCATCCTAACAATTATTGGCCTTTGTTTGCCTATCTCAAGCTTATTTATTGTTGTGTGTAGACATCTTAGAAGAGGTTGAGAAAATTAATAATTTCCATGTTATTAGAAATTACTAAATCGTACATAATTGGTTGAGATTAGTAGTAGATGAGTATGAGAGGGAGAGGAGATAAACACAATTCACATATGAGAGAGACTATGATATAATGCAATGGAAAGCTATGTGAATGAGAGAAATACCATGGCATACAATCTAGGTACTTAAAGTACTCAAGGAGGGCTTTAAAGTACCTTTTATTATTTACAAAAGGTACTTTGGAGTACCTAGATAGGTGTTGTGAAAGTACCTACGATACACAATATAGGTACTTTCTAATGACTGATCCGCAAACCCAAGCTAGAGGCTAAATTTTCAAGTAAAATGAGTGTGTTTTTCTAGTTAACAATACTCAATACAAGATTATCTAATGCCTCACAATGCATCTTAGCTGTGTGTGTGTGTAGAACTAGTGTACTTATGCATATTTATGTAGCTATAGATCTCAATGATGAGCATAATTTATGGATTCATTTGGTAGGTAGATGCACCATAATGTGGGGGTAACATCCCTTCTTCACACTTTATGAAGAGATCATGGATGTATCTCCTGGTAGGTAGCTCCCAAGTTGGTATGTTGGCTTTGGTGTGCAAATTGTAGTCACCCAATTGTGGGCTGCATATCTGTGCCTATGAATCAGATCTTCAAGTGCCCTTTGGTGTGGGTCTTTTGCACATAGAAGGATTAGATTTATCTTTGTAAATGTCCATGATATCATGGAAATATTGAGAGATATCAACTCCTCAATTTAAATTGTTAGCATGCTTGAAATTGATCAAAGGAGCATGGAGGAGTTTTTAGCATCTCTATCATCCACACAGAGGAGATAGTATGAGTACATTCACTCTGCCCCACCTTAGGGTGTTGGCCCATCACAATTACCATCCCCATCACCATCACAAGGTGTTGGCACTTCACACCGACCATCCACTTCACACTCTACATCTTCAGAGTGATCACAGTGCTCTGAGTCATCTGTCTCCACTAGGCACTCACGTGAGACATCGCAAGCCCGACACTCCAGTGGTGGAGGCAGATGTTGTGGTTGTGGCATCACCAATGCTTTCACACTGCCTCATACACATTGAGTGCACATTCCTGCCCCATTGTTTGGCGCTCCCACACCTCCTACACAGTTGCTATCTACTTTGGCTTTTGCCCGACAATTGGCCACTCGTGCTTTCACACCATAGGACACACCTCACCTCACAGTGCTTGTCACAACTCTTGCTTACATGTATTCAGTCACCATCTCATGAAGAAATGGAAAGCAATACTAACCAAGCTCAAAGAAAAGGTAATCAGCATGCTTCACAATGCATTTTACGTGGAGAGTGTGGAGCATCATTTCTCCGCCAAATAGATGCACACACGGATGTGCAACTACTTGAAGCACAAGCGCTCGGAGGTATACAAAGCATTGAAGATCATTACACCCGAGCCATGGCTTGACAAAGAAGACCAAAAGAAAGCAAAGAAAAAATTATGCAAAAATTCCAACAAGTACAAGCAGCAAAAAGAGATAGCGAAGGCACAAGTGAAGCTAGGGAGTTTGCATCAATTGGGCAGTGGCGGATGGACTGAACATGCATAAATTGGAGCAATTTTCAACAACATATATAAATGATTACCGTAAGGCAAGCAGAGACATACCTAAGGAGACAGGAGGGGGTGCGTGCCCGCTTGTAGCTTGTTGTTGCAAAGCTCCCTCTTTGGCTTCCAAGTGTTCCTCATGTTCAACATCCACGTTTGCTCTTGCTGCGCAAGGATATCAAGATGCTGCTTATGCCCTTTCACTAAGATTGCATGGGCTTGAGAAAACGTACAAGCAGGCTGTGTGCAGAAGGAATTGGCACTGTAATTAGCAATAGCTTGGATAGGAGAGCGCATCCGTTGCTCATGGCGTAACTTTTTTTTTGGCCACGTCATCTTGAGAAAAAGGAGACTCTAGAAAGCCCCCCCCTCCCCCCCGTTGGGAGAACCAATCTTATGGTAAAGGGGTGGAAAAATATTGATTTTAGAGATGCTGCAAAATTTAACTCAAATTTTTTGAAGTGAAGGGGTCAAATTTTTTGAAGTGTTGTAAGCTCATTTCACTACCTACTAGCGGGCACCAAGGTCACCACCTGAGACATGGGTGTCTGAAAGGAGACGTAAGCCTGCTTCAGGCGATGGCGAAGGAAGATGCGAGGATTCAAATGCAGTTTGCAGAGGAGCTGATACGCGAATTTCTGCTGTTCAGGGGTTTCACGAACACGCTACAAAGCTTCGAGGTTGATCTCTCAAGCGACCATGCACAGGCTTTCCAGGTGGACCAAATCCTCACCCTCTTCTTCTCCATCTACATCCCTCGCTATGAAGAAGAGAAAATGCACTCCCTGCTTGCCTTTCTTCAAAAATGTTTTTTCTCTCCTTTTGACGCCCACCGTGCGCTTGCCCTCCGCAAATTTGAGACCTCGCTCAAGCGCTACTACATCATCCATGCTCTACAGAAGGGTCGTATAGATCGCGTGGTTGAGTTCTTTGAGCGCCATGGCCCGAATTTGCTTCAGAGTAGTGAGGACTGGCAAGCTTGGTTTGGTATGTACGCTCTTACATTGTGCATGAGTGTTTGCATGTGCGCTTGAGAGAGAGAGAGAGAGAGAGAGAGAGAGAGAGAGAGAGAGAGAGAGAGAGAGAGAGAGAGAGGCACATGAGCTCAGCTCTGCCTCAAGCACTAACCCATAAAGTTTGGCCAAAAAGAAGACCAGTCATATTAGTCCTGTAGCTGCTGTGACCGAGCATATCTTCCGCTTTGTAGATAGGGCACAATGGTGTGCATGGTCCACTCAGCAGGGTTTGTTGTGTGTTGAGTCGCATCTACAAACATTCTTGTTTGTGTAAGATGTGGAAAGCTGTTTATGGCTGTTGCATCTAGTAGCGATGCAATTTGGGTGGTGGTAGTATTCATGGGTTCCATAGGATCATAGTCACCACCTTCAACGGAAAATTGATTTTTCAGAGCTCCACCTGAGACCAAATGGGGCATAGGAGGCCTAGAATGATCAGTACCTATCAAATGGAATTGATAGACCATTGTTCCCATTTATTTGTTCAAAATTATTTCTTGAAACGGAGAATCATGGGTTCCATGGGATCATAGTCACCATCGGTAACAAAAAATTGGTGTTTCAGAGTTCCGCACGAGATCGAAATGGACATTTTTGAAATTAGAAATATATTGTACAAATAGTATTTCATAGCACTTAAATATACAATAGGAGGCCTAGAAGTTTAGATCAATACTCATAAAAGGAAATTGACAGACCATTGTTTTCATCCACAATTCATATTTATTTCTTGAAATGGAGACCCCTCAACCGAGCACTGGACGCAACCATACACTAATATGCATGAACCAACCCCCAAGGCTCCTATGTAAAAGGCACTAGGCCCAAAAGCAACGGCTACAAAAGCTCAACTCGAGTCTTTCCTGGAACTGAAGAGGTAGGAGATCAGTTAATAGTGTGAATTGTCGTCGCAAGTGCCTGCGCCCACAAAGACTTCGGCAAATCTTGATACTCATTGCTCAGGCATAGTCTGCGGCATCTCAACCAGTGCCCTATTCTTCTGCTCCACAACTCCATTTTCTGAGGGCGATCTTGTATTCACAAGCTCTCGCTTGATGCCATGGTCTGCACAAAATTGAATGAATGCTTTGGAGGTAAACTCCTCACCTTTGTGTGATCGAATTGTCTTCGACACTTTATTGCTCTCCTTCTCAACAAGAGCACGCCAATTCTTGAAAAGATCAATTTCCTCTTGACTTTGGCTGTAGGAAATATACGCAGGTAAAGCATTTGAAATCATCCACCAGCAACATGAAGTAAAGAGCTCTGCCCAAAGACGGAGTCTGCATAGGTTCAGAAAGGTCATTGTGAACCAACTCCAAAACTGCAGTTGCTCGGCGCGTAGAGTGCTTCTGAATAGCCTCTCTGTGTTGCTTCCACGAATGCAAATAATGCATTTCCAATGCTTACTTCCAACATCTAGTAAGCCTTCAATCATGTGTTCATGAAAAGCACTATGAAGAGCATCAGTGTTTAACTGGCCAAACCTGTAATGCCATAAATCACTTTGTGAGTGCCCAAAGACGGAGTCTGCATAGGTTCACAAAGGTCATTGTGAACCAACTCCAAAAGTGCAGTTGCTCGGCACGTAGAGTGCTTCTGAATAGCCTCTCTGTGTTGCTTCAACGAATGCAAATAATGCATTTCCAATGCTTACTTCCAACATCTAGTAAGCCTTCAATCATGTGTTCATGAAAAGCACTATGAAGAGCATCAGTGTTTAACTGGCCAAACCTGTAATGCCATAAATCACTTTGTGAGTGCCAATCATTGAAGAAAGAGCATGGAGCTTGTAGAGACCATTCTCCACTGTCTCCCCTCTGACCTCCTTGCTGGAGTCTCGATCCCGAATGGACACCGCATCCTCGTGAAAATCACCTCTATACCTAGCTTGCACACCTTGTGCACAGACATAAGATGAAAACCTAGCTACGGAGCATAAAGAATGTTGGAGGTATGTATACCCCCTCTGCCATCTGGAATCGACTCCATGGAACCCTTGCTAAACAAGAATTTCAAACTTGTCGCCAATGAAAGTAGTACCATAGTGTCGTTGCAGTATGGACAAAAGCACCGACGACGTTAGTGGGGATGTCGTGGTATTTAGTCAATACTATGCATGATGGAGCTGATGGTTATATTGTCTTGTGGGTGACTACCATGGGTATAGCTATACCTTGCACTTTCTTTGAAGGGTGAATCTTGGCTTATCCTGGATTCATCTAGGTATCTAAAATTTCCTTCAAAGGTGTCATGTGGCTTGAAGCACCACTATCAAGAATCCAATCACGACCATCTCGAACCACAAAAGCTGTCTCAACCTTCGATGTCCTTGGAGAATCTTGCGAAGGAAGTATCTAAATAATCAAAAGTCGGTGACTATATCGTCGTAGAAGTCGAAGCATCTCGAACTCGCTTCATGACACTTCCACCAATAATGGCCTTTTACCCACAATGATTGCAATGCTGATGTGCCTTCAAGGCATCTTTTTCAATATCACTCTTCTTTGGATTGTTGTTGCTTTTCTTCTTACCCTTTTGCTTTTTGTTGTTGTTGTTGGAAGAACTGGCCAAGGCTTGGAGCGTGACTTATTTTCCGCATGGAATCGATCCTTTTGGTCCAACACCATTGTAACAATCTCATCCCATGAAATAGCATTCAACTTGCCACTCGTAATAAGTGAATAATAGAAATTGGAATATCGAGGAGGTAACTGGGCTAAAAGCTGGATGGGCTTGTCCTTTGCATTGATCAACTTTCCCATCTGAAGTATCTCCTGTTGGAGTGCCTGCATCTTGTTGATGTGATTCCTCATGGATGATTGCTTGGCATTCAAGGTCCTCAATTACACCTCCAAAGCTATCCGCTTCATTGGAGAAACTGTCACAAATTGATGACGTGGCATGACCACCCGCGGACAGGCAGATGATGTGGTAGGCTATACAGCAGTTGTACGAATGTCCGAAATTTGCGCTGACATGCCATGTGAACTAGTAGCACGGATTTCCGCTTTTCGTGCTGACATGCTGACGTGGCATATTGTATGGAATTCCGAAAATTACGCTGGCTGTTTTTGGCAGTTTTTGGAGCCAGTTGCTTTTGGGACCCATTGCTTTTGAGTTTAACTGCTTTTGGGGCTCTTCTTTTGGCATCCCTTGTACGAATAAAAGGAGCCCAAGGGCCTCACTCTTTAGAGCATCTGGACGCAGAGTCTGAGAGCTGAGGACCGGCGAGTGTCACAAACTGATGACGTGGTAGCCTGCAGGAAACCCCAGAATTGTGCCGACAGGTTGCTTGTACAGACAGTCCCGAAAAACGCGTCGGAATTCGCGTTGACATGTGGCAGTCAGTGTACGGACCCACTTTTTTACACTGACATTGCTGATGTGGCATTCCGTACGGATCAGCGTAAATTGCGTTGGCTGACTTATTAGCAGCTTTTGGGACAATTGCTTTTGAGTTTAAAGATTTTTGGGGCTCTGCTTTTGGGCATCCCTTGTACTTATAAATAAGTGGGCTAGGCCTCACTTCTCAGAGCATTTGGATTCTGGACGTAGAGTCTCAGAGTGAGCGCCGGCCGACTCTTTTGTACTTTGAACAAAGATTTATATAAAAATAAATACCGAAAGGGGTGCTAGTCTTTGGGGCCAATACCTCTGGGCAGGGAACTACATCGGGCCGTGTCCTCTTTTGTGAATTGTTTTGAAGTGAATCTCTGTTGTGTCGTGGTAGAATCTTGACTTGGGGTTTCCAAGTTTGTTACAGTGGTATCAGAGCGCGGCCGGTTTCTCTTCTATCGGGAAATCCAATCCTTTTCTTGCGGCACTTATGGATTCCAACAAGAAACACTCGATTCTTCTGCATCTGCGAATGCGGGAGGAGATCACGAAGAAGATTCTCACGAGCAAACAGAGGAAGAGTATGGCCGACCTCGGCCTACTCAGTTCGAGATTGAAGAGATGGAACGTCGACAACTGGTTGACGAGGCAACAAAGCAGATGTGCGAAGATCCAAAATTTGCAAAATTTTTGTCTCAGCAATCCGTCGCAGAAGTACAGACCCAGTGGCAGAAAGCCACAGAACCACCCATCAAACCGAGAATCAAGAAACCTCCTTCTACGAGGATGGTTACAGAGCAAGAATTACAAGAGGTGGTTCATACACAGATTAGCCGGCTTTTGGACCCAAGAAACAAATCCAAAAAGCACGAGAAAAAGTACTAGAAAGGGACTGACTTCCCGGGTTATTTGGGTCGTCAATCTTCTTTTGCATCGGCAAGAAAGCAGAAGAGGCGTGTACGATTTGAAGGACTACCCATTTCTTCTTCTTCTTCTTCTTCTTCTTTTGACAATTCTTCTAGCTCTTTTGACTCGAGCGAAGAAGACAAAAGGCAAAAAGCGAAGCAAAAAGCGAAGCAAAAAGCAAAGCTTCAGAAAGGGCAAGAAGCCTAGATTTCGCCTAGTTTTTACAGTTCTACAGAGGAGTCATCCTCAGACAGTTCGGACTCCGACAATCACATGTTTTATGCAAAGAAGAAGCATTTTTACAGAGCCAACCAATATGACTTCCTCGAAGATAAAGGCAAGAAAGTAAAAGAATTCAAAGAAGGTGGACAATCGATTAAGTTTGCTCTTTTTCTAGGTTCCAAGATGCTCCGAGGGCTTTGGCCTTCATCCCGCAGTTTGACATAGCTTTCTCTGGAGGGCATTATTTAGAGCACTCCAAGATTAGGAGGGCTACATCTTTCTTCAAGGGAAATGCTCGAACATGGTGGTCCTCTCTTCTTCTGAGGCAGGAAGCTCCAATTAAATGGTTGAAATTCAAAAGGCTCTTTATTTCTTCTTGGCCGACTTGGGAGTATGAAGGAGATATACGAACCGCTTGGAATCATCTTCGGATGACCAAGAGAGATTCTCTGGACGCTTATTGCAAGAGATTTTGGAACTCTTTTCTACCAACCTCTTCATTTAAGAAGGTCTTGTTTAAGGAACAGATTGAGCGGTTTTGTTGCGGACTTCCTTCAGAGATCCGAGATTACTGCCTCGAACAAAAGTCAATTCTATTCAAGAACGATGGGTCATGCGAAACGGGGTTTTGCGATACATTCGGGCAATTTGACTTACCCCACTGATGAGATCTTGACTCAGAGAACCCAACAAACTTCTAACAAAGAAAGTAGAAAGAGAGAGTTCCCAAGAAAAGAAAGACAAGGATACACGACCCCAGCTCACTCTTCGAGAGAGGGCCAGTTACATCAAAGAAGGGAAGTGTTTTGGATGCGGGGAACATGGGCACGTCTCCGCGAAGTGCCCTAAAAAGGCACAACAAGAACAAAATGAAGAGCCAGAGAGTTCGAGAGCAGCTGAGGAATGTGGCAGAAAAGGCAAGATGAAAGCAGGACTGGTTCCAGATTGCATGGGTAATGACCCAAGCATGATTGATGAAAGTATAGAACTTTGGCGGGCTTGGGGCAAAGTGAAAGATCAAGAAGCCCCGATTTTCTTTGATGGAGGAGCCAAGGCCAACTTGATTTCACCTGAATTGGCGGCCCGGCTCGAGATTACACCCGATCGAATGGGACCACCAGCAGAGGCAGTTCTAGCGGTACCCGGACGGGACATATCCATTAGACGTGTCATTGGAAAACTTCGGTTGCATTGTCAGGGGTATTTGGGACACGAGGACTTTTACATAATGCCCTTGGAAGGTTGTGACGTCCTCCTTGGAGTCCCTTGGTATCATAAGAACAACACCGTGGTCGATTATCGGGCGAAGAAAGCGACATTGACAAATGAAAAGGGTCGAAAAATTGTACTTGATGTGAAACTGAAGGGCGAGTCTGTCCCTATTGTATCGACTTCGGCCGTTTCCAAATTAATGAAATCTAGTCTGTTTGTTTACTCAATCTATTTGAAAGAGTTAAATGATGAACACAGAACGAATATGTCTGAACTTGATAAAGAACGCCAAGATTTTCTCCACACTCATGCCGATTGCTTTTCTGAGGGCTTGCAAGGCGAGTTGCCACCATCTCGTCCTGAGGATCATACTATTGATCTGATACCTGGAAGCACACCACCGAACCGGCCACCTTACCGTGTGAGCCGAGCCCAGAATGAAGAGATTATGAACTGCCACGTGACACATCCAACCCTATGTGTCCGTGGACAAGCTACAGCATGACCAGGGTTCAGTTCAGTCAAGTCAGTCTAGAATAGGAAGTAATCTGGCACTTTTGTGAGTCTGTTCAGACCGTGCATGTCCAGACACTTAGATTAGATGCATATCCTCTGGTTGCACACAACATGACCATCATATTCTATCAGAACCCATGAGGAGCATTGATACAGTACATAGACCTATTTTTCCTATTTTTGACATTTTTCACTTATTATTTTTAAGTGACTTTTGTTGGGAACTAGGTAGGGCAAATTTGATAAGCTTGTATATAAGAAAACCGAGCGCTAGCACTTTTTGGCAGAAGAGGCAACAGGAACCAAGGTTCAACAGGCAACTTCTCAGCAGAACCCCATTAGAAGACCTAGCGTTTTGCAAACTGCAACACCTAGCGTTTTTGGGATCAAGACCAGCCCTGGCATTTTTGCACAGCAGATCAGCCCGGCATTAGCAGAAGCATTAGATCCATAGCGTTTTTGCATCAGAGACAGAAATCAGCCCTAGCGTTTTTGCATCAGCAAAGCAACTCAGCGTTTTGCAGATTCAGCGAAAGAACCTCAGTTAGCATCAGCGTTTTCAGTTTTCAGCAGTTAGACTCCGTAGTAGAACCCCCAAACCTCGCAGATCTCACCTTCCCATAGCAGATCCTCGCCGCGCGGTCAGATCCCGCGAAGTTTGCAGATTCAGCCCAGAAAACACAGATTTCAGCATCTGCGTTTTCAATGCGTCGTCGTCGCATCGTCGTCATTGACATTGTTGCCGACATAGAGTCAGAATTCAGCAGATAAAGATTTTCAGATTTCAGGGCTTAGCATTTTCAGATTTTAGTCCGTCTCGTCGTCGTCCTCATCATCGTCGACATCGTCGGCAAGTCCAAGCATTGTAGAGATTTGTGCAATCATAAGTAGACCGCTCTCGCCATAGAGAGTGGGGTCTTCGGTGGAGGGTTTGACAACATTTTTGGTGTCGTATTCTTCTCTCTTTATCCTGCAGTTTCAGCACCTTCATTCACAGTGTTCATCACTTTGTTTGTGTCCATTGGACTCTCTCACTAAAGGAACGAAAGGCTCTTCTTCCGTAAGTAAAAGGAATCCTTGAGCACAGTTCGGAGCACTCATCTTGAGCAAAGTTCAACATTCACTTCTGCAGCACCTTACATTGGTATTAGAGCTTTGGTAGTGTTCTGTGTCACTCAAGGAAAGAACCACAAGAACCACAATATTTTTTTTTTGCTTGTTGTGGTCGCACGTAACCCAAGTCCTCTTGGGCGAGTCGATTCCTAATCGTGTTTTTGAAGAGCGACAGGAAACCCAAGAAAGAAGGGCTTGTCCAGCCTCCCCTTGTGCCTCTTTTCACTCATTGGGAGCTGACTGTGCACTTCGCGGCCGGCCAATCGACATGAGGTGGGAAAAAGCAACCTTGGTGTGAGCGCAAGGCCTTCAAGGGGTGCGCCCGCGGAAAAGAGCAGAACTCGTGTGAAGAGAAGATCCTTCTCTAACACAGATTACAAGCTAAAGAAGAATCTCAAGAACCTCAAGACCCTCAAGCACCTCAAGAACTCAAGAACCAAGACCCACAAGAACCCAAGTTCCTTGTGAACTTAAGAAACCACGATGTCAGTGTATGGTGATTACTCGAAGCGGAATGGATACTTCGCATGGAGGTGATGAGCATGGCAGTGGCGAAGAAGAATTTTCCCCACTAGGAGGTTTTTCTAACCCTCCCCCTTCCCCATCTACACCACGGATTGCACCAACTCCTTTGGAGGCTTTGGTCAAGTCGATGATGGACATGATGGTCCGACAAGGTAGACAACGAGAAGTGTGGCACGAAGAAAGAATGGCAGCCATAGAGCGTGAGTGCGAGCAAGCACGCTTGGCGGCCAAGGAAGGACACGCAGAATTGGATCGCGAGTCCACAGAACGACTAGCCGAATTGGCTCGTGAGCTCAAAGAAAGACGGTTAGAGCATGAACCGCAGACATATCAACACATGCAAAAGTTTGTCCTACTATTCTCTAATGTGCAGACGCAGATTGAAGAGAATCAGGAGAAGGAGACTCTCTCAGTCTTTTCTTCTCCAAAGCACGACACACATGATTTGCTTGATAATGATAAGCATGATGATTTGCATAATCAAGATGTGATTATTCACGAGCATGATGAATTGCATGATAATGATAAGCATGATGAATTGCATGATAAAGATGTTATTGTTCACAAGGATGATGGTTTAGTTGATACTTTGTCTAGTGAAGCTAACCTCATTGCAGGTTTGATCAATCACGAAGAACCGATCTTGGCTCTCGAGTCGAGGTCCAAAGAACCCCCACAGGAAGTATTATGTGTACGAATGATTAGTCATCACACATTGTTCGAGTGTTTCATTCGTGATCGTTTCCTGTATTTTGGTCATCGTCGTTATGTGATCCCTTTTCCTAGGCATGACATTGCACGTTGAGGACGTTTCACTCATGGACGAGCACGAATGTATGCGGATTTCTTATGAAAAGATGAACTGTTTGCATTCAAGGAAGTCACATTCCATGTCTCTTCCTTGGCATGACACATTCGTAGAACGAGCACAAGAAAGTATGAGCACCAAGCATGGGCATTTCCGTTGTGAATTGCCACAGTTGATTGATTGAGATTAGGCAGACAAGATGCGATCTCATTGTTTGCGTGTGTGTGGTGAACGGTTTGGCACTCCGTCTATTTATTCATCTACATTGCATGCAAAGTCTTTGAGGATGACGAGATTTTTTCCATTCACTTACATGGAATAGGTATGTTCATGTTTTTGTGTTGGAAGTGGTTTCAGGAATTTTCAGCCTCGGAGATTCTTGAAGAAGGTAGACGCATGACTATAGACAAAGTGGAAGCATTAAAGATGACTTTGTGTCGCTTTCGGCGCGGCCCAAAGAAGCAAGCGTTGCAGACCTTTATGAAGTTTAAGTATACGCATCAGAGTGCACCGGCGAAGAGTCCTTTCCAGGATTCCGGATATTGGTGGTGACCTCCCTCGACGCCATACAGTTCGGTACCATTAGCTCACTTTGAA
Source organism: Adiantum capillus-veneris (assembly GCF_014529385.1). Classification (NCBI taxonomy): domain Eukaryota; kingdom Viridiplantae; phylum Streptophyta; class Polypodiopsida; order Polypodiales; family Pteridaceae; genus Adiantum; species Adiantum capillus-veneris. The sequence goes on from NC_140937.1 coordinate 158,020,024, forward strand.
AAGGAGGGGATGTCACGTGACACATCCAACCCTATGTGTCGGTGGACAAGCTACAGCATGACCACGGTTCAGTTCAGTCAAGTCTTTCTAGAATAGGAAGTAATCTGGCACTTTTGTGAGTCTGTTTGCAGACCGTGCATGTGTAGACACTTAGATTAGATGCATATCCTCTGGTTGCACACATCATGACCATCATATTCTATCAGAACCCATCAGGAGCATTTTTACAGCGCATAGACACGGTTTTCCTATTTTTGACATTTTTCACTTATTATTTTTAAGTGACTTTTGTTGGGAACTAGGTAGGGCAAATTTGATAAGCTTGTATATAAGAAAACCGATTGCTAGCACTTTCTGGCAGAAGATGCAACAGGAACCAAGGTTCAACAGGCAACTTCTCAGCAGAACCCCATTAGAAGACTTAGTGTTTTGCAAACTGCAACACCTAGCATTTTTGGGATCAAGACCAGCCCTGATATTTTTGCACAGCAGATCAGCCCGGCATTAGAAGAAGCATCAGATCCATAGCGTTTTTGCATCAGAGACAGAAATCAGTCTTAGCGTTTTTGCATCAGCAAAGCAACTCAGCGTTTTGCAGATTCATCTCGAAAGAACCTCAGCTAGCATCAGCGTTTTCAGTTTTCAACAGTTAGATTCCGCAGTAGAATCCCCAAACCTCACAGATCTCACCTTCCCATAGCAGATCCTCGCTGCACGGTCAGATCTTGTGAAGTTTGTAGATTCAGCCCGGAAAACGCAGATTTTGGCATTGGGGTTTTCAGCGCGTTGTCGTCCCATTGTTGTCATCGACATCATCGCCGACATAGAGTCAGAATTGAGCAGATAAAGATTTGCAGATTTCAGCGGTTAGCATTTTCAGATTTCAGTTCGTCTCGTCGTTGTCCTCATCATCGTTAACATCGTCGGCAAGTCCAAGCATTGTAGAGATTTGTGCAATCATAAGTAGACCGCTCTCGCCATAGAGAGTGGGGCCTTCGGAGGAGGGTTTGACAACATTTTTGGTGTCGTGTTCTTCTCTCTCTATCTCTCAGTCTCAGCACCTTCATTCACAGTGTTCATCACTTTGTTTGTCTCCATTGCACTCTCTCACTAAAGGAACGGAAGGCTCTCCGTGCCGTAAGTAAAAGGAATCCTTGAGCACAGTTCAGAGCACTCATCTTGAGCAAAGTTCAACATTCACTTCCGCTGCACCTTACATGAACCAAGTGAAAGACCTTTAGGAAAAGGATCGTATCCAGCTGAGTACTTCACCCTACTGCTCTCTTGTGTTGTTGGTTTTAAAGAAAGACGGATCTTGGAGAATGTGCATTTGCCATTGATTATAGAGCTCGCAATAAAATCACCATCAAGAACAGATTTCCGACTCTGAGGATCGATGATATTCTTGACTGATTACAGAGATTCTCTTGTTTCAGTAGGATCAATTTCAAAAGCACAAACTGTTGACATGTCAAAGCCCTGAAGAAGGGAGTCAACTTGCAGATGGCGGCCGAGGGGCCTAAATCCTAAGAAGAACAAGTAACAGAAGAATACGTCCTACCAACTTATGGGGACTCCGTTCGATAGGGCCCCAAGTGACATAAAGGAAATAAAGCAGGACCCAGACACACACACACACACAAGAAATTGCGTAGCTGCTGATGACGTGGCTGATTTTTGAAAATTACGCTGGCTGATGATATGGCAGGCTGTACGGATTTTCGTAAATTACGCTGGCAGCTTTTTGGCATTGCTTTTGGACCAAAAGCTTTTGAGTTTTGAAGGCTTTTCACTGTAACTGCTTTTCAGTCCAAGGGCCTTTAAATATGAGGTTAGGGCTCGTTCTCTGGCATGCTTTTTGGAGAAGACGCAAAGATAACCTTGGAGGTTCGGTGCGATTGCTATCTTGGGACTACCATCGCCGCCAAAGAAACACTGTCTGTCCAAGAGCTGATGGACCATGCTGAGCTCGGCTACGACCTTATGGAATGAACCTAACCCTAATTTTTGGTGCAGGTTCTGGGATGGAAAGTCAGTCGACTTTTCGAGCTCGGCTAATGTCGAGATTGCTTTTTAAGTTTGAATTTTGTTTGAGAACTTGTTTGGTGATCTTGTTTGAAATGGATGGTATCTGTTTTGACCTATTTTGGTGCTGATTTGAAATGACTCTGGTTTTAAATACTGTTTTCATTGATTGGTGATTTTACTCCCGGGTGAAGAAGTGAGAAATACTGTTTTGGTATTGTTTGAACCTCGGAACGACGCAGGCTGATGCTTGGGGAGCGTTCTGTTGTATGCTAGAAAACTTCTGAACGACGCAGGCCGATGCCTGGGGAGCGTTTGGTTGTATGCTTGAAGCTCCAAGCGACGCAGACTGCGGTCTGGGGAGTGTTTGGTTGTACAGTCCTCGGAGCTCATGGCTTGGACCTTTTTAGGTTATTTGCGGGGGGAGTGATGAGGTAGTCGTTGAGTAGCTTCATACCGCAAACCGTTTGTCTCGGGGGAGTGCTCAGCGACGCTGTTTGTTGTGTCTTGTAACATGCATACATAAGCATTTGTGTTGCATTGTGATGTGCCAACTACTGAATATTCCTAACTGGATGAGATTGGGTATGTAATTTTAGTGCATCAAGACACCTATGGAAGATCAGTACGGTTTGGGTGTGATAGTTAATTTTACTACGCCAGCATATCAAGAGTTTTAATCTAGACGAAAGGAGAAGCTAACTCCTTGATCAAAAGAGCTGAAAGGAGAAGCTAACTCCTTAACAAAAAAAGAGCAAACTGATTGTCCCTTGGAATGTCCCTCGGAAAATTTTGAGCTAACTTGAGTTGTTTTGCAGATATGCTGTAATCGCGGACGATTACTCTCTTTCAAGAAGGGGAGATGTCACAAATTGCTGACGTGTCAGCCTTGAAGAAGGGAGTCAACTTGCAGATGTCGGCCGAGGGGCCTAAACCCTAAGAAGAACAAGTAACAAAGAAGAAGTCCTACCAACTTATGGGGACCCCGTCCGATGGGGCCCAAGTGACATAAAGGAAATAAGCAAGACCCCCACACACACACACACACAAAAGAAATTGTGTAGCTGTTGATGACGTGGCAGGCTGTACGGATTTTTGTAAATTACCTCTGGCAGTTTTTTGGCATTGCTTTTGGACCGGAAGCTTTTGAGTTTTGAAGGTTTTTCACTGTAACCGCTTTTCAGGCCAAGGGCCTTTAAATATGAGGTTAGGGCTCATTCTCTGGCATGCTTCCTGGAGAAGGTGCAGAGTTTGGATTATCGGCTTGTACTGAGTTGATGCAATATAAAGAAATATTGAAAGGGGCGCCAAGGTTTGGGGCCAATACTCCCTAGGGTGGAATTCCGCCACTCCGTGTCGCGTGTCGTCTCTCTCTTTCAGTTTAGCTGTTATTGAAGTACTAAAAGTCTGTTCAGTTTGTGCTTTTCTATTGGCACGTAGTGTCCGTATTGTGACAGAGATCCCCGATTCACAAGTTTGTTTTGGAAGGCTATTTGGGAGAACATTGGCACACGGTTGCAGTTCTCGTCATCTTTCCATCCGCAAACAGATGGGCAATCTCAGATTGCAAATTCAGTCGTATTGGATTTATTGAAGTCTTACATTTTTGATCAGAAGACTCAATGGGAAATTTTTTTGCCCTTGGTGGAATTTGCCTACAATAACACGATCCACTCTTCGACGGGGAAGACGCCATTTGAGATTATTGAAGGTGCTACGAAGGTTCTACCCTTCCTTAGCACGAAAGATAAGATTTTTGAAGGCGACCAGTACATGAGGGACTTGGACACTGCTTTTGCCAAGGTCCGGGAGGCTTTAGCGAAATCTCAGGAAAGACACAAGAAGGCAGTAGATCGACACCGTTGTGATTTGAAATTAAAAGAAGACAATTGGGTGCTCTTACGTTTCGAGAAGGCACGCCTAAGAAAGAAAAAGGGAAAGGAGCGGCTTTTTCCAAAGCTTAGCATGAGATACTATGGACCTTTCCAGATAAAAGAAAAGATAAATGATGTCTTCTTTAGATTGAAGCTGCCCGATACTTGGAGAATTCACAATGCTTTTGATGTGAGTCTCTTGAATCCTTTTAAAGGCGATGTGTCCAATGATGGGGAGCTAGATGAGCAACCCGAAGGGGAGGAAAGCGAGGAGATCCTCGTTCCAGAACAAATATTGGCACATAAAGATAGAAAGATTAAAGGTAAAGTGATTAGGCGGTTCTTGGTTAAATTCAAGACTACATTGGATGCGAAGTGGATGGAGGAGGAGGACCTAGCAGATACTCCTCAGATTTTGGAACTTTACCTTGAAGCATTCGGTTTAGCATAGTCTACTCCAATAGAACCTCGATTTTAGCATGGGTGAATCTAGTGGAGTGGGCTTGCATAAGAGGGGAGTTGCTCCGCTCCTTTGTCAACAGATTACCCTGATTTTTGATATAGAGTCACTGATGTCCCTTTGGGTTTCAGGGATACTGCTGGGCTGACAGTATTCTGCTGTATGACTTTATGAACTGGAATTCCTGAAAATGAAAATGATATTGATTGATTTGTACTTGACTTGTTTGAGTGCAGGACCTGAAAGACAAAATGACTGCAGCATTTCGGTTTCATAAATCTTTATAGATATGATTGCAATATGGATTAATTAATGGGCATCTATGAGGTCCCGACTGGATCTAGATGCGATTACTAAATACGTTGCCGATTAATCATGGTCTGAGATTTGAAATGAATTTGAATGTGATTTGTCATGTGATGTCCTGTGATGTAAAGTGATGTGAATGTCGATTGGTACATGTGCTAGATGTATTGTGCCTAGTGCGTCGGTACTAACACTCATTGTCTACTAAGACAGTTTATGGCCTCTCTGTTTTGCAGGTGTAATTGAGGGCGATTACAATTCTTTCAAGAGGGGGGTATGTCACAAACTGATGACGTGGCAGCCTGTAGAATTGCGCCGACAGACTACCTGTACGGACAATCCGGGAAAACGCATCGGAATTTGCGCTGACACGTGGCAGTTGTACGGACGGCAATGTACGGACCCGCTTTTTGCACTGACATTGCTGACGTGGCATTCCGTACGGATCAACGTAATTGCGTTGGTTGACGTATTAGTAGCTTTTGGGACAATTGCTTTTGAGTTAAAAGCTTTTGAGTTTAAAGATTTTTGGGGCTCTACTTTTCGGCATCCCTTGTACTTATAAATAAGTGGGCTAGGCCTCACTTCTCAGAGCATCTGGAGGCAAAGTCTGAGAGTGAGCGCCTGCCGACTCTCTCTTGTACTTTGAACATAGATTAATATAAAAAGAAATACCGAAAGGGGTTTGGGTCCAATACCTCTGGGCACGGAACTACGTTGGGCTGTGTCGTCTTTTGTGGACCGTTTTGAAGTGAATCTCTGTTGTGTCGCTGTAGAATCTTGACTTGGGGTATCCAAGTTTGTTACAGCGGGAGTTGTACTTTGCAATGATTAATGAAAAAGAAATACCGAAAGGGGCGCCAGTCTTTAGGGCCAATCTCTCTGGGCACGGAACTATGCCGGGCCGTGTTGACTCTCTCTCTCTCTCCCTCTCTCTCTCTCTCTCTCTGTGTTAAAGTTCAGTGATTATGAAGTTTCTCTTCGTGTGTTGCCATTGATTTCTCGCTTGGAGTGTCCAAGCGTGTTACAGAAACTCGATCATATAAAGATGAAAGCCGGAGACATCCCAAATCTGTCTCGCGTCCTTCATCAATCGGATGTGATTGACGACAGAGGGTGTACTGTTAAGGATGATAAATGATTGGATTTGAGCATTAACACGCTCCCATAGCTTCACTCGTGGAGGATCCCTTGGCTTTTGAAAGTTACAACCTCCAAGCACGTAAGAGTTGAAGACCGCCGCCATGGTCTCTGTGGGGGAGCAGGAGAGAGAGCCCACTTGCTACTCTATGCAATGAGAGTGAAGGAGAAGAGGAGAGTGGCGCAGAAGAAGCTCACGCAGAGAGAAAACGTGAGAGAGAGAGAGAACGCTCGTAGAAATCTGGGAGAAGTCACGATTATTATTTTGGGCTTGACCTTTGAGTATATGAGTAAGTGACTAGGGGGCCATTCACACTTGGGCCCCCTCACTTATAAGTCTTTTAACTTATAAGTTAATAAGTACAAGGCACTTAGGCCTTTATTCCCTAACAACCTGCCACCTAAAGGCAATGTACCTTGGGAGATCAAAGAATCAACTAACTATGATACATCAGTTGATCATGCACTTACTCATCCAACACCCATCATCTGTCGGCAATATGCAAACCGCTCTGCTGGAAGACTCTTGGTCAAAAGATCTGCAGGATTGTCATCTGTGTGCACCTTGACAAGTGTAATGCTCTTGTCATCAAGCACACTTCTGATAAAATGATACTTCACCTCTATGTGCTTTGTCTTGGCATGAAAAACAGGATTCCTTGCAAGCATAATAGCACTCTGACTATCACAGTGTAGCACAGGAACCGGTGACTTAATGCCAAGCTCTTCTACCAAACGCATGAGCCACAAAGCTTCTTTGCATGCCTCAGTGGCAGCCACATACTCAGCCTCAGTGGTAGACAAAGCAACACATTTTTGCAGTCTAGAAATCCAAGAAACTGCACCTCCTGTGAATGTAAACACATATCCAGAGGTAGACTTCCTGCAATCTGGATGTCCAGCAAAATCTGCATATGTAAAGCCATGCACAGATGTCTCACTCTTCCCAAAACAAATGCACAAGTCTTTAGTGCCTTTTAACTATCTCAAGATACACTTCATTGCTTCCCAATGCTTTTTGCCAGGATTGCTCATGTACCTGCTTACCACTCCCACCGCAAATGCAATGTCCGGACGTGTAGCAACCATAGCATACATCAAACTGCCAACGGCTGATGCATAAGGAATCTTGGCCATTTCAGCCCGCATATCATCTGTGTTTGGGCAGTCATGTGCAGTCAGTTTTACATATGGAGGCAGCGGAGTACCAAGTGCCTTTCCCCCATCCATATGAAAACGATGTAGCACCTTATTAACATAATCTCGTTGAGATAGATACAGAAGCCTGTTAGGTCTATCTCGAGAGATACGCATGCCCAAAATATGATTAGCATCACCAAGATCCTTCATGTCAAAGCGATTCTTTAAGCTTTGCTGTAATGCATCCAACTCCGTGACATTTTTACCCGCAATAAGCATGTCATCAACATACAAAATCAGCAATATAAGGGATCCATCACTTGCCGTTTTGATATACAAACAGTGATCAGAATTACTTCTTTTGTATCCTTGAGACCTCATGAATGTATCAAACTTGTGATACCATGCACGGGGAGACTGTTTCAAACCATACAAGCTCTTCAAGAGTCTACATACTTTCTTCTCTTGCCCCTTTGACACAAAACCTTCTGGCTGCATCATATAGATCATCTCAAGCAAATCGCCATGCAAAAACGCTGTTTTGACATCCATTTGCTTTAACTCCATATCTTCAGAAGCAACCAGGCCTAAAACAAGACGTAATGTGGCAAGCTTTACAACAGGAGAAAAAATCTCATCAAAATCCACACCATGCTTTTGCTTGTACCCTTTAGCAACCAAACGTGCCTGGTACTTAGAAGAAGCATCAGATGTGACCTTGGTCTTGTAAACCCATTTACATGGCAGAGCCTTATGTTCTTTAGGCAAATCAACCAAGTCCCATGTATGGTTTTTCTCCAAAGACTGCATTTCCGAAACCATTGCTTTGAACCATTTCTTACTGTCTTCCCGTTGCATAGCCTCTTTATAGCAAGACGGCTCACCACAATCAGTAAGCATGACATAGTCCAAAGACGGTTCATATCTATCGGGGGGCCTTGTCACCCGAGTAGACCTACGCACCCAATGATCCATAACAGGTGGATTTTCAGCCTGTAAACCATCAAAAACAGCAGGCTGTTCAGCCGGTTGCATCGCAACAACGGGCGGTCTAGGAGCATCAACCTGTTCCCCTACCTGTGGTGCATCAATGGCAACTTGTTGGGGCTGATTTTCAGCACCATTTTCAGCATGTAAAGGCTGCTGAACATCAGGCCTTCTTGGCTGTCCATATGTAACATCTTCACGAAAAACAACCCGGCGCACTTCCTCGACCTTTGTGGGCTGTTTGTGCATGCAATTCTCATTGAAGATGACATCATTGCTGCGTATGATTTTCCGTAATGCGGGATCCCATAATCTATACCCCATTTCACCATCCTCACCATATCCTAGGAAAATGCATTTATGAGACTTTGGTTCTAGTTTGGTGCGCAGTTCACTCCGGATGTGAACATAGGCCTCACAACCAAATACTCTTAAATGTGCATATGAGGGTGGCTTGCCAGACCACACCTCCTCAGGCACCTTTCCACCCAAAGCCTTGCTAGGTGAGCGATTAATCAAGTGAATAGCTGTTTGCACAGCTTCTGTCCAAAAACCATGAGGTAATGCAGCATGTGACAGCATACTCCGAACTTTCTCTTGGATAGTCCGGTTCAACCTCTCTGCAACTCCATTCTGAGAGGGATTAAAAGGAGCCGTGAGCTCTCTTTTAATACCTTTAGTAGCACAAAAGTCAATAAATGCTTTTGATACATACTCCCCCCCATTGTTTGAGCGCAAAGACCTAAGCTTCTTGTCAGTTTGATTCTCAACAAACGCAAGAAACTTCTTGAAAGTATCCAAAACATCGCTTTTAGCACGTATTGGATACACCCACACCTTACGTGTAGCATCATCGATAAACGAAACAAAATATTTCTTTCCCCCTAAGGACAACTGTGGCATTTCACATACATCGGAATGCACTAAGTCTAACCTGTCAGACTTCAAAGAAAGGGACCTTTTGTGCGGTGTTTGACTGTGCTTACCATAAATATAGTGCTCACAATGAGAAAAATCAGCATACCTCAAACACGGCAAATAACCACAACGAGACAGAGTTTCCATTCCTCTTTTACTCATGTGTCCCAACCGGCCATGCCACAAAGAAACACTTGGCTGCTCGGTTACGGCGACAACATGGTCACGCACACTAGATACATGCAAAGGATACAAAGTGTCCGATTTACAACCCTTGGCTACAATCCGGGCCCCTTTACAAATTTTCCACTTGCTATCACCAAAAGTGGTGTGATAGCCTGCATCATCTAGCTGCCCTGTACTAATCAAACTCTTCTTGAGTTGTGGCACATGGCGCACTTTGTGCAAAACAAAAGTCATACCATCAGCAAAGGAAAACTGGACACTGCCAATACCTGCAATGTCACATGCATAGTTATCTCCCAAATAAACAGTGCCCTGCACCTCACCTGAGTACTGTGTAAACCAATCCCTATGAGGTGTTACATGAAAGGAGGCACCTGAATCAAGAATCCAAGTATGCATGTCCACATCAGAACCCATAGCAAGGGTATGTGCATCCACAGAGGAGGCATTGAGTACATCAGTGCTGCTGTCACTGTCACAACTACTAGCAACATTGATTTCCTCAATCAACACAGTGCTCTTCTTGGCATTTCCCTTGTCCTTTGCATCAGTTTCAGCACCCTTGTTCTTCTCTTTCTTCCACTCATAGCATTCCCGTTTATAATGCCCTTTCTTTCCACAATGATGACACACAACATCTTTCCTACGAGATTTGCTGCGTGCCCTGTCCTTACTGTCAGATTTCTCCCTCTGTTGAGACCTGCCTCTCAAGTGCAATGCATTAGAAGACCCACCTGTGGTGTTCTTCCTGTTCATCTCTTCCATCAAGAGAGAACTCTCTACATCTGCATACTTAAGTGACGCACTTGAGCTACTAAGAGCTGTCCGGAATACATCCCAACTCTCGGGCAATGTGCATAGCAAAAAAGTAGCTTTGAATTCCTCATCAATCGTGAATTTCAGCTCTGTCAGTTGGCTGAAAATAGAATTGAATTCATTGAGGTGCACTGACATGTGCGTGCCCTCCTTCATGCGGAGATCCATAAGCTTCTTAAGCCAATACACTTTACTGGCAGCACTCTGCTGTGCATACAACTCGTTTAAACGCTTCCACATGCCCCATGCTGTCTGCTCATTCTCTACATTGAAGAGTAAATTGTCAGACACCGAAAGCATGATCGTGGAGCGAGCCAACTCGTCCACTTCTTCCCATTCTTCAACCTCCATATCAACCGGTTTCACACCCTGTAACTTAATAGGTTTCGCCTGTTTCTTCTGCAACATCACATTATAACATTGCTTCTTCCATATAGCAAAGTTATGGGCACCTTCAAGCTTGCGAATGTGCAACAAATTGCCACTTTCACTGCTAGAAGCCATTCTGAGTGATTGCAAACACTGAAACCCTGTTTTGCCGACCTAAACACGCCCAAATGTGCGCAATCGGGCAAAAAACAGCTTGCTGTTACAGAAAAACAGCGAGCAAATTTCACGCGAAATCACCCCACAACGGCGTACATTCACTGCCAAACCCTTACCAAAGGTTTCCACAAGGTGTATACATCATTTGCTTGCTGAAATTCCCTGTTTTGGGGCAAAAATCAGACCTGTAAACACCTGTTTTGCTGAATTTTCAGAACCTCGTTGGTGGAAACACCTGTAAGATTGACCTGTGAGACTTGCCCTAATGAAATTGCATCAAATTGACCCCGAAATTGGTCAATTTCAGCAGAAATAGGCTGCTGTTCGCCAGTTTTTGAAACCCTAATTTTGGGGAAACTGTCACCGGAGGTCGATTCTACACGGTGAGAGGATCCCTTCGCGACAGAGTTGATCGAAAACGGTTGAATATCCTTCCCGCATCGAGCAAGAACAGAATTCTGATCTGTGTTGCGAAAATGGCTCTCATGGAAACCCTAAAGCTCTGATACCATGTGTGGGGGAGCAGGAGAGAGAGCCCACTTGCTACTCTATGCAATGAGAGTGAAGGAGAAGAGGAGAGTGGCGCAGAAGAAGCTCACGCAGAGAGAAAACGTGAGAGAGAGAGAGAACGCTCGTAGAAATCTGGGAGAAGTCACGATTATTATTTTGGGCTTGACCTTTGAGTATATGAGTAAGTGACTAGGGGGCCATTCACACTTGGGCCCCCTCACTTATAAGTCTTTTAACTTATAAGTTAATAAGTACAAGGCACTTAGGCCTTTATTCCCTAACAGTCTCTTTCCAAATGTCATAGTTGTCGCCATTCAATTACTGATGGGAGGGAAAGGTAGGTACCTTATTGGTTGATCACCTACACCGCAGTAGAACCGGGACCAATCTTCCCACTCCTCGTTGATAAAGGCTCCATCATGAACTTCTTCTTGTTGTACTTCTTAATCATGGACTGAGTTAACCTCAGAATTATCACCCCTCTCCGTTGTGTGGGAGAACTTGGGCATGTGTCGAGGCTAGGTCAAGGTGGATGAAGGGAAACCTTCAAATCAACCCAAAATGAGTGAAAAACCGCAAACACGTTAAAGGTGCAGTGGAAATGGGTGATGATCTCGTCTGCAATTGCAAGCAAACCTCCTCTCGGGATTGGGCAGCCAATGGATCTCGTATCTATTGCGATAGATCTCCTCGAATCGACCTCCTATCGCGTACCGCCCACCGAACAGGCACGGGTGTAAGAACTGTAGTAAAACCTGCAGTATAGAGTGTCAAAGCGGTGAGAAAGGCTAGTGCTAGCAAGATAGAGAGAGATTGTTGGGCATTTGCAAGAGAAAGAAAACGTTGATGCAAGAGAAAAAAACTAGAGAGAAGGTAGCACACACAAGCGCTAGAGAGAGAAAATGCTATAGAGAGAGTCCACCAAAGCTGACAAGCTCTGCATACAAGTGAAATGCCCAAACACTACAAGGGGGGGGATTGCCTATATAGGTGTGTAGAAAAAATGCCCTACCTCTAGGCTAAAAGCCCACAACTTGGAAATATGGGACCAACCTGAGGAGCTTCAAGAGGTTCTCAGGGCACTCCCCAGGGGCAATTGCCCAGTGGAGGATCGTTTGACTCCCAATTTCTTCTTGGAGTACTAGGAGGTGCTTAGTCGAGACCTCTGTAGTGCTTACCAGCACAATCTGCATACTGGGGAGATGCTTGACAGCATGAGTGAGGGATTGGTCTACCTTATCCCCAAGGAGAGAGGCTCCTCAGATGAGATTTGACAGTGGCGTCTCATCACCATTCTCCATTCAGCCTACAAAATCTTAGCAAAGGCTCTAAGTTTGAGAATTCAAGTGTTACTTGAGAGCATTATACATGAGACACAAAGGGGTTTTATCAAGTAGCGCAACATCCTTGACAACATTTTCACCTCCTAGGAAGCGATTGCCCTCGCACGTTTCCGAGGAGAGGATCTTGTGATACTTCTCCTCAATTTTGAGAAGGCGTATGACATAGTTGAGTCTTGACTAGGGCTTCCTTAAGGACACTATGCGTCGGATGAGATTTTCAGATGCATGGATTAGGAGAGTGTTAGCTCTGTACAAACGTGTGCATAGTCAGGTGTTGTTGGCTGGGGGAAGAGGGGAACGCTTCATGCTCACACACTCGGTTCGATCGGGCTGCCCTCTTGCCTCCCTCCTTGTTCCTTTTCTATGCAGAGGCGATGAGCAGGTTTTTGGTTTGCATGGATTGCAACTGCCTATTCTGGGTTGGCAGTGCTCCCTTGCCCGATTGGTTGCTTGGAGAGGGCTTTAGGTGGATTCTTTTAGGGACACCAATACGTCATTGGGCTGTCAGGTTGGTTCGGATCTCTCACCAGAGCAGTAGATTGCTCCTCTCCTCCTTTCCATCAGAAGGAAACTGCTCCATTGGAGCTTAGCACGGCTTTCTCTTGCTTGCAGGGTTGTGGTGGCCAACCAGGTGTTGTTGGCTACTATGTGGTATATCACGTCTTGCTGGATTTTCTCGAGTTCTTGCATCAGCCAGTGGGAGCGGCTGATTAGGAACTTCTTGTGGCAGGACAAGATACTCAGTAGGCTCGGGCCAAGATTTCTTGGCAGGTCATTACTTTACCTTGCTTCAAGGGAGGGTTGGGGCTCATTGACTGTGCACGGGAGAGTAGAGCGCTCCTTGGGAAGCTTGTGGTCAAAGGACTTCTTCCAAGGGAGGAGCCCTGGAAGGAGCTGTTGCTACACCGGATTCGGGCCGGGGTTCCACAGATGGGTGGCCCATGGAGGCCCTCCACCCATGGATCTTCTTAGAGATGCACATAGTAGGCTTGAGCAGGAGATGGGAGGATCGCTTTGCTGCGAGCCTGCTTCAGTTTTGGGAGGGGTTGGCCTTGAGTAGCACTAGTCCACATGCATTGAGGAGTGGTTGAGGCATCCATTGGTTGGAACCCTTGGTCAGCACACAGCGAGGCCACATAATTGGTAGCAGACCTGATGTCTCTTGGGGCCACATGGCAGAGGGTCCAGCTTGTACTTTTAGTGATTGGTTGCAGTTTATAGTAATCTCTGAGGAAATTCAGGACATTCAGCTACACACCATGAGGGGGCACAGAGCATGTGTCAGGATGTTATAGAGGCTATACCTGTAGAGTGGCACACCCCTGTGGAGCTGAAAGCTCCCTACGCGATGGGGGCCTTCACGCGACTGGAGGTACTCATTTCAGTTAGGGCTTCCTCAATCACAGGTTCTTGCAGCTTCTTTAAGGTACAAAGGGAGGGCCCCCTCCACAAAGTCACTGTCGAGGCACTAGATGTCACGTGACACATCCCAACCCTATGTGTCCGTGGACAAGCTACATCACAACAGGGTTCAGTCAGTTCAATCAAGTCTAAATTAGCAGTGATCTGGCACTTTTGTGAGTCTATTCATAGACCGTGCATGCCCAGTCACTTAGCATAGATGCATATCCTCCGGTTGCACACAACATGATCATCGGAATTCCCATCAGAATCCATTAGCATCAGTTAGGGGAATTTTCCAGTGCATTTAGCCTATTTTCCTATTTATTGGTATTTTCACTTATTATTTTTAAGTGACTTTCCAACAAAAGTAGGTAGGGCAATTTTGCTAAGTTAATATATAAGCAAACCCAAGTTAGTACTTTCTGGCAGAAGAGGCAGCAGTAGCTTCCCGCTCAACAGGCAACTTCTCAGCAGTACCCCCCCTCAGCATCAGATCCATCGCCATTATCACCTCATCCTTGGCGTTTTTCCTAGATACAGCATCGCCATCAGGTCTCACCCCTGGCGTTTCATCCTCTTGCAGACATCGCCATCATCCCCTTTATGCTGGCGTTTGTACCCCTTCAGCGTTTTTTGTCAGCAACCACTAACGCTAGGCTGCTGCCCTTGCAGCGTTTTTCAGCCTTGGACAGGCCTGCTGTTGCAGCGTTTTCAGTAGGTACAACAGCCCCTAAAAACGAAGCCTGCTAGGTCCAAGTCTTCAGCGTTTTTACCATCAGCAAGACCCCCGACAACTTGATCATTTTCAGCCATAACCACAGCAAGGAAACAGTCATTTTCAGCCTCGAAACAACCACCGAATTCAGCCCATAGAAGTTTTCAGCCACGAAGTCGCCGTCGTCATCACGGTCGTCGTCATCGGCATAGTCCAAGTTGCATCAGTCCATTGCATTCGCATTGTACACCTTTGTGCAATCAAAGTTAGACCACTCTCGCCGACGAGAGTGGGGCCTTCGGAGGAGGGTTTTACAACTCTGGGTGTCGTATCTTTTCTCTCTCCTTCTCTCAGTCTCATTCACTTGCACGCACAATATCCACTCACTTTGTTCGTGACCACAACACTCTACAAGACAGAAAGCTCTCTCTTTCCCTAAGAACTAAAAGGAACCTTGAGCAATAAAGATCACTAATCTTGAGAAAATACAACATTCATTCCGCTGCACCTTACATTGGTATCAGAGCTTTGGAAGTGTTCTGCATTACTCAAGGAAAGAACCACAAGAACCACAAGAATTATTTTTGCTTGTCGTGATCGCACGAACCCAAGTTTACTTGGGCGTGGCAATCATAGTTACAGGGGACGGGGGGGACGGGCCCTAGGGCCGGGGAACGGCCGTAACCGGGCCGGGAACGGCTGGGAACGCCGAGGGACGGACGGAAAACGGGCCGGACGGGCGGGTCGCAGGGGGGACGGACCGGGGCCGGACCGGGGTCGGACGGACCGGACGGGGACGGCAGGGGTCGGCCGGGGTCGGATTCAAAAAAGTAACCGTTTTTGACCGTTTGCAACGGCTCTGTGCAGCCCCAACTGCCATATTTTTTAAGCCTTAGCCCTTGGGAGGCTATAAAAGGCTCCCTTGGGCCTCTTAATACTCATAGTCTCAATGCTCAATGCTCATTCCATTTCCCTCAAGCTCATTCCATTTCCCTCAAGCTCAAGGCTCAAGTTTGAACTTTGAAGCTCTCCTCTCCCTCTTCTACCTACTTTGAAGCTCTCCTTTACTCTCTCTCCACACAAGCTCTCCTCTAACCCTTCTAACTTCTAAGCTCTACTCTCTCGAGTCTCTCCACCATCATGTCATCTCAAGCCAACTCCACTTCTCAAGCCGCTTCTTCTCGAAGGAGGCCCGCCGTGCAAACGTGGTCGTGTTGGGATGAAGTCGACTTTAGCTCGCGTGGCAAAGGTGGCGGTGCAAGACCATGGACGTGCAAGCTGTGTCCATACAAGAGATTGGGTGGTTCAAACAAAGTGCGAGCCCATCTTCTTCATGAACCCGGTGACGAGGTGAAGTTTTGCCCTCATGTAGCTCCCGAGAAGAGGTTGGATCTTCTTGAGAAACTCACGGTGTATGAGGTTGCGGAAGCGGCCAAGAGGGGCCGTTTTGTTGCCGTTGATCCCTCCGCCACGGCGACACCGCGAGAGCAAAGGGAAGCCAACCTTGACGACATCTCTCGAACCTTCAAGAGCCATGGATCTACACCGTCCTCTTCCCTTCCGCATCACCAAACCACTCTCAACGAAAATTGGAATCCTAAATTGAAGGAAGAGGTAGATAGGTCGGTTGCCCGATTCTTCTTCCACGACCACATTGCCTTCCATGCTTCGCGGTGAGTTTCCCTTGGCATATGCACATTGCAATCTTCCATTTTGTATTCATAATGGGTTATAATTTCTCGACTCTCCATACTAACGCAACATGCTCTATTTTGTGTGGATAGGTCTCCATACTTTCGAACCATGGTTACGAAAATAGGGGAATATGGCTCCTCTTATGTGCCACCTTCATCGGAGAGGCTTCGCACTACCCTTCTTGACAAAGAGAAGCTTGCCGTGGAGCAAGCGGCTCAAGCAACAAAGGATTTGTGGGAGCCCAATGGCGTCTCTCTTCTTGTAGATGGATGGAGCGACACTCGCAAGCGGTCCATCCACGGGGTGGTGGCCTACTCTCGGGGGGAGATGTACTTTGTGGAGTCACATGATGCATCCGATAGTGGCAAGGCCGCCGAGATGCTTGCTGCGGAGTGGACAAGCACCATAGAGATCACCGGCCCGGAGAATGTCCTTTGTATGGTTGCAGATGGAGAGGCGTCAAATAGGGCAGCCGGAGCTATCATTGAGGGCATGTATCCCAGCATCCATGTCACATTTTGCATGGCGCATTGCCTCAATAACCTCCTCAAGGACATAGGGAACTTGTCATGGATTTCACCCACCATTGGTGACGCCTCTCGAATTGTCTCCTTTGTGCTCAACCATCAAAAAGTGCGCCATGAATTCTCAAAGAGGAGCCAATTGTCTTTGCTCAAATATTCAGAGACAAGATTTGCATTCAATTGGCTTATGCTAGGCCGCTTGTCTACATGTGGCGGAGCCTTAAGGGGCCTCTTTCTCAGTGATGAGTTCCAGGCCATGCCGGAGTCTACATCAGCAGTAGGATTGAAATGCCGAGAATGGGCCGACGACGCCGCTTGGTGGGAGGAGGTGAAGACTCTTGACGCCATGGTCAAGCCTATTCTACACCTACTTCGAGTGGTGGATGGCTTGCAGCCATGCATTGGCAAAGTCTACGAAGCCATGGATCGGATGATAGAGGCACTTGAGAAGCTTGTGCCTGACCCTGTTCAGTATGCGGAGATTCATGGCTTGTGTGAGTCGAGGTGGAATGGATACTACTCTCCACTTCATGCGGCAGCTTATGTGCTTGACCCTGAGTTTCAAGGAAGGCGTCAAGAGACCGACAAGGAGGTGAGCAAAGGATGGCGGCTTGCATTGGAGCGCCTTGAGCCTAGCAGTGACATTAGGCGCAAGATTAGAGACGAGCTACTCAACTACAGGCAAAAGAAGGGCTCCTATGGATGTGTAGATGCACAGCTTGATCGCAACAAGATTGGCTCGGTTTTGTGGTGGGAGGACTATGGAGGAGATGGCCCACATTTGCAGCGCTTGGCTGTTCGTGTCCTTAGCCAAGCATGTACCACTAGTTGCTTGGAGCAACTATGGAGTGTGTACAGCCACATTGCCTCTAAGAAGAGGAATCGCCTTGGCGTTCAGAGGGCCAATGATTTGGTGTTTGTGAGCGCTAACTTGCGCATGCTTGCCAAGAGCATCACACACAAGGCATATCCTTTCACTGAGTGGGAGATGGCACAAGAGAATCCATCTATGGCGGATACTCTTTTGGAGGAGCTAGAGGAGGATTTCGAGCCTCAATGCGAGCCTCCCGAGCCGGAGCCCTCATACGTTGCTGACGACCTCGACTACGACGACGATGTGGAGATTCAGCAGGCGAGCACTTCTTGAGTTTGATGATCATTGATCACTTGACTCTCGAGTCTAGACTCTTGAGTCTACGACTCTACCTACTACATAGCCCTTTGTACTTTTTGTTATCCTTGAGGCCTCAGGCTTGTCCTAAGTCCTTTAGGCTTTTTGACTCTTGAGCCCTTGTGGCATGCACTTCTCATTTTGTATCCATCGATCATCGATGTTTTATTAGCACATTTCAGCCTATATGACTCGTGTTCTTTGGTCTATTTAGTGTAAATTTATGGTCAAAGTGATGCTCTATGTGTGTGGCATGTGTGTAGGTCAAAAAATGCCAAAAAAACTCTCTTTTATTTTTTGCCGTTCCGACCCTCGTCCCCGTTTCCTGACTTTTGCCGTCCCGACCCCGTTCCCGACATCCCATGTAACTATGGTGGCAATTCCTAATCGTGTTTTGTTGAAGAGTGACAAGAATCCCAAGAAAGAAGGGCTTGTCCAGCCTCCCCTTGTGTCTCTTTTCACTCATTGAGAGCGGACCGTGCACTTAGCGGCCGGCCAATCGACGTGAGGTGGGAAAAAGCAACCTTGGTGTGAGTGCAAGGCCGCCAAGGGGTGCGCCTGCAAAAAAGAGTAGAACTCGGGTGAAGAGAAGATCCTTCTCAACGCGATTTGCAAGCGAAAGAAAACCTCAAGAACCTCAAGAACCCTAGATTCTCACGAATCAAGGACCTCAAGAACCTCAAGACCCTCAAGAACCCAAGTTCCTCGCGAACTTCAGAACCCAAGATTATAGTGCATGGTTGTCACCCGAAGCGGAATGGATACTTCGCATACAGGTGATGAGCATGAGAGAGGCGACGGAGACTCGTCCCCACCCGGAGATGATTTCTTCAACCCTCCCCCTTTGCCGTCTACGCCACCAAACCCTATGGAGGAAGTGGTCAAGCAGATGATGGCCATGGTGGATAGACAGGAAGCAAATCGCCTTGCTCTTGCCGCAAAACAAGAAGAAAATCGACTTGCTTTCGAACGTGAGCGCGATGAACGAGAAGCTCAAAGGGAGATTCGTCATCAAAAATTTATTTCCCACATCCTAGCTTCGAAGACCGAACCACCCAAAGATCGTGGAAGTTCGTCAAGTGGCGCAAGCCACGACGTGGATTCCAACCATCCAGAAAAGTTGACTTTCAGTAAGTATGACGGTAAGATGGATGCTACAGTTATTCATTCTTGGTTGCATCAATTTAATGCTTATTTTGCGACAACTAAGAAGACAAGAAATAGCAAAGTTCTGACGGCAGCTATGTACCTTGCCGGTGATGCCATTAATTGGTACCACTTCGCCACGAGATGGTCTGGCCAGTCGACATTGGAATTCGAGTAGTAAAAGAGTGTCTAGGCTCGGTTCAAGGTCATTTAGGGCTTAAACAGCGCTTTGTGCACTTGACAGTGACAAAATGTCACAAAGTGATGACGTGGCTGCCCGTGTCCGGAAGAAAATGCTGACGTGGCTGCCCACTAGACACACACATGCTGGAATTGCTGACGTGGCTGAAACTGACGTGGCCCTGCTGACGGAAACACTGCTGACGTGGCAGCCCGCGTTTTGCAGCGCATATTGCGGAAGGCTGCAGTTGCGGCAATTCAGCTTTTGGCCAGCTTTTGCGTGGCTGTTTTTCCTACGCTTTGGGCTGCTTTATTTTATTAAAGCATAAGGCTTGAGAGAGAGAATTTCCTTCTGCTTTATTTATTAAAGCTTTTAAGTTTTCAGCTTTAAAAGAAGCTTTTGGGGCTCTGCTTTTGGCATCCCTTGTACTTTTAAATATGTGAGCAGGCCACTCACAACTCAAAGCATTTTGACGCAAAGTCTGAGTGTGAGTGCCTGCCCGCACTCTTGTACTTTGAACTCAAATTAATACAAAAAGAAATACCGAAAGGGGTGCCAGTCTTTGGGGCCAATATCTCTAGGCACGAAACTCCGCCGGGCCAGTGTTGAATAAACTATAAATTGTGAACTGTTTTGAAGTGGTTATTTGGTGCTGTCGTGGTAGATTCTTGACTTGGAGTGTCCAAGTCTGTTACAGTGGTATCAGAGCACGGCCGATTTCTCTTCTACGGGAAATCCGATCCCATTTTTTTTTTCCGCGGCACCTATGGCTTCTGGCAAAGATCAGTCGACTCCCTCTGCATCCGGAGATGCGGGAAGGGATCACAAACGAAGGTTCCGGCAAGGAGTATGGCCCGCCTCGGCCTACTCAGGCGGAGCGTCGAGAGATGGAGCGTCAACGATTGATCGGCGACGCAACAAAGATGATGCTTTATTTTGCCAAGGACCCGTAAATGGCAAAATATACGAGCAAGACCTCTTTTGAGGAAGTGCACACGCAGTGGCAAAAAACCACACCACCACCCCCAAAACCCGCTCTCAAGAAACCTCCCGCTCTCAAGAAGTATACAAAGAAGGAATTAGAAGAGGTGGTTGATGCACGAATTGCTCAGCTTTTTGACGTGCAAAACAAAGCTGAAAAGCACGGCAAAAAGCAGAAGAAAGGCACTGACTTCACGGTCTATTTGGGTCGTCAGTCGACATTTGAAAAGGCAAAGAAACAGAAGAAGCGTGTTCGATTTGAAGGAGTACCCAATGCTTCTTCTTCTTCTTCTTCTTCTTCTTCTTCAGACAGTTCTTCTAGCTCATCTGACTCGAGCGAAGAAGACCGAAAAGGCAAAAAGCGAAGCAAAAAGCAACGCTTCGGAAAGGGCAAGAAAATGGCGAAGAAATCTAGTTTGAGAGTTTAAGGAAGGTGGACAGTCAATTAAATTTGACACTTTTTCTGGTTATAGAGATGCTTCGAAGGCCGTGTCTTTTGTACAATAGTTTGACATTGCTTTCGCGGGAGGGCGTTACTCAGAGCACTCTAAGATTCAGAGAGCAGCCTCTTACTTTAAGGGGAATGCTCGAACTTGGTGGTCCACGCTTCTTTTAAGCAAGACTGCGCCAGTTAAATGGCTAAAATTCAAGAGGCTTTTTATTTCTTCTTGGCTGACTCGAGAGTATGAACGTGATATACGAACTGCTTGGAACCATCTTCGGATGACCAAGAAGGATACAGTGGACACTTATTGCGGGAGATTCTGGAGCTCTTTTCTACCCGCCTCTTCATTTAAGAAGATCTCATTCAAGGAACAGATTGAGGGGTTTACCTTGGGTCTACCTACAGAGATCCGAGATCACTGCTTGGAACAAAAGTTAACTTCTATTTAGGAGTTGATGAGTCATGCGAAACGGGGTTTTGCCATTCACTCTGGTAGTTTGACCTACCCCACCAATGAGATCATGACACAAAGAGCGGCACAGAGTTCGACAAATGAAAGTAGAAAGAGAAAGAGCAACCCAGAAAAGAAAGATGCACGACCCAAGCTTACTCCTCAGGAGCGAGCTCGCTTCATCAGGGAAGGGAAGTGCTTTGGATGCGAGGAAACTGGACATATCTCTGCGAAGTGCCCTAAGAAGGCACAGAAAGAACAGAACAACAAGGACGACGAGAGGCCTGAGAGTTCGAAAGCAGCCGAGGAACGTGGAAGAAAAGGCAAGCTGAAAACAAGACTTGTTCCAGATTGCGTGGTTACCGATTCCAGCACGGTGGACGCGAGTACAGAACTTTGCCGAGCTTAGGCAAAGTGAAAGACCAAGAAGCCCTGATCTTCTTTGATGGAGGAGCCAAGGCAAACTTCATTTCACCGGAATTGGCGGCGCGGCTTGAGATCACTGTCCATCGGATGGGACCACTTGCAGAGGTAGTTCTAGCGGCACCCGGTGGGGACATAGCCATTACACCTGTCATTGGCAAACTTCGGTTGCATTGTCAGGGGTATTTGGGGCATGAGGACTTTTACATAATGCCTTTGGAAGGTTGTGATGTCCTCTTGGGAATTCCCTGGTACCACATGAACAACACCGTGGTCGACTATCGGGCGAGGAAAGCGACATTGACTACAAAGAAGGGCATAACCATTGTAGTTGATATTAAACTTAAGGGCGAGTCTGTCCCTATTGAATCGGCTTCGGCCATTTCAAAATTAATGAAATCCAATTTGTTTGTTTACTCGATCTTTATGAAAGAGTTGAGTGATGAGGATAGGACAAATATGTCTAAACTTGATAAAGAACGCCAATATTTTCTCCACTCTCATGTTGATTGCTTCTCAGAGGGCCAGCCAGGCAAGTTACCACCTGCTCGTCCTGAAGATCATACCATTGATCTGATTCCTGGAAGCACACCACCGAACCGGCCACCTTACCGTGTGAGCCGAGCACAGAACGAATAGATTTATGAACCAAGTGAAAGACCTCTTGGAAAAGGGTCTTGTCCAGCCTAGTACTTCACCGTATTGCTCTCCAGTGTTGTTGGTTTTGAAGAAAGACGGATCTTGGAGAATGTGCATGATTATAGAGCTCTCAACAAAATCATAATCAAGCACAAATTTTCGATTTCTAGGATCGATGATATACTCGACAGATTATAAGGATCCTCGTGTTTTAGCATGATTGATTTGAAGAGTGGATATCATCAGATCAGAATCGCGCCGGCAGATGTCTACAAGACAGCCTTTCGGACGACTTTTGGGTTATTTGAGTTTTTGGTGATGCCTTTTGGCTTAACCAATGCTCCTGCGACATTTAACCGGATGACGGACAGGATTTTTCAAGAGTAAAGGCTATTTGTTGGCACTTTCTTTGATGATATCATTGTTTTCTCCAAGAATGAGACAAAACATAGAGATCATCTGCTTCAGGTCTTTCAGGCATTACAAGATCACAAGTTAGTGATTAATGCAAAGAAAAGTGAATTTCTCCTATCAGAGATACACTTTTTGGGACACAGTGTCTCAGCAGCAGGAGTGCAAATTGAATCCGGCCAAGATAGAGACTATGCGTGATTGGCCCGATTTGAAGAATGTCCATGAAGTTAGAAGCTTCTTGGGATTGTGTTCGTACTACATGCGGTTCATTAGAAAGTTTGCAGAGGTTGCTTCCCCTTTGCATATCTTGACACAGAAAGGAGTCCCTTTCTCGTGGGGATCCACAATGGTGACTACCTTTCATACTTTGAAAGAGAAATTGACTACGGGACTAGTTTTGACTTTGCCGGACTTGCAGAAGTCATTTGAAGTATATTGTGATGCTTGTGGTCCTAGTCTGGGTGCGGTCTTAATGCAAGAAGGCCATGTCATTGCTTATGAGAGCCGATTGTTCTCAAGGCCGGAATTGACAACACAGATTTATGAGAAAGAGCTTTTGGCGGTTATCCATGCTCTTACTCAGTGGCGGCATTAGCTACTCGGAACGGATTTTACTGTCTTTACAGACCATCAGAGTTTGCACTACTTCTTGTCACAAAAGCAGCTATCGGAAAAGCAGATGCGGTGGGCGAACATCTCGTCACAGTTTCACTTCCAAATTGTCCATGTTCAAGGACAGAAGAATCTGGTGGCAGATGCTTTGTCTGGGAAGTTGTTGGTTCTGGCTATTTCCACGATACATCATAGGAGCTTCGAGGATATGGTCGATTAGTATGCCACAAATCCAGATTTTGCAGACGTTTTCACACGGATACGGGATGGGGAGACAGTAGTGGAATATTCCATTCGGGATGGCTACTTGATGAGGAAAACCATGCTGGGCGTTACACAGCCGTTGAGGTTCAGATTACATTGCATGCCTGAGACGATTGTCTCCGACAGGGACCCCAGATTTACGAGTTTGTTTTCGACGGCAATTTGGGAGAACATTGGCACGCGGTTGTAGTTCTAATCATCTTTCCACCCGCAAACTGACGGGCAATCTGAGATTGCTAATTTAGTGGTTTTAGATTTATTGAAGTCTTATAACTCGGATCGGAAGACTCAATGGGAAAAGTGTCTACCTTTGGTGGAATTTGCCTACAACAACACGATACACTCTTCGATGGGGAAGGCGCCATTTGAGATTGTTGAAGGTGCTGCGAAGGTTCCACCCTTCCTAAGCACGAAAGATAAGATTTTTGAACGCTGATGAGTATATGCGCGACTTAGACACGGCTTTTGCCAAGGTCCGCGAGGCTTTGCAGAAATCTCAAGAACAAGAGAAAAAGGCAGCGGATCGCCATCGTCGCGATTTGAAATTGAAGGAGGATGATTGGGTGCTCTTACGTTTTGAGAAGGCACGCCTGAGAAGGAAAAAGGGAAAGGAGAGGCTTTTTCCAAAGCTTAGCATGCGATACTACGGACCTTTCCAGATCTTTGAAAAGATCAATGATGTCTCCTTCCGACTGAAACTGCCTGACACTTGGAGGATTCACAATGCATTTCATGTGAGTCTCTTGAAACCTTTCAAAGGTGATGTGCCTAATGATGGGGAGCCCGATGAGCAACCCGAAGTGGAGGAAAACGAGGAGATCCTTGTTCCTGAACAGATTTTGGCACATAAGGACACAAAGAATAAGGGTAAAGTAAGAAGGCGGTTCTTGGTTAAATTCAAGAACTATCGTGCATTGGATGGGAAGTGGATGGAGGAGGAGGACCTAGCAGATACTCCTCAGATTGTGAAACTTTACCTTGAAGCTTTTGGTTTAGCACAGTCTATTCCAAATAGAACCCAGAATTCAGCTTGGCCGCAGATCTGGTGCAGTGGGATGCACAAGAGGGGAGTTCCTCCGCTCCTTTGTCTCAACAGATGCCTTGATTTTTAAAATACTAAAGTCAGTGATGTCTCTTTGAGCTTTAGGGATATTGAGAGCTCTTTTCAATTGTGCAAGCGTAGTTTGAACAGAATCAGGAAAAGGAGACTCTCTCCGTCTCTTCTTCTTTAAAGCATGACACACATGAGGGTTTGCATGATGCTAAGCATGATGATTTGAATGATTATGATAAGCATGATGATTTGAATGATAATGACAAGCATGATGATGAGCATGATGATTTGCATGGTCAAGATGTGATTTCTCACGAGCATGATGATTTGTATGACCACGATGTGATTGTATGATGGTTTAGTAGATGCTTTTTCTAGTGAAGTTAACCTCGTTGCTGATTTGATCAATCACGAAGCACCGATCTTGGCTCTCGAGTCGAGGTCCAAAGAACCCCTCAGGAAGAACTGATCTTGGCTCTCGAGCCTAGGTCCAAAGAACCCTCACAGGAAGTACTATGTGTTCGAATGATTAGTCAGCAGGCATTGTTCGAGTGTTTCATTCGTGATCGTTTCCTGTATTTTAGACAGCGTCTTTATGTGATCCCTTTTCATAGGCATGCCATATTGTACGTTGAGCTCGATTCACTCATGAACTAGCACGGATGTATGCGGATTTCTCATGAAAAGCTGAAAAGTACGCATTCAAGGAATTCACATTCCATGTCTCTTCCTTGGCACGACATAGTTGTAGAAAGAGCACAAGAAAGTATGAGCATCAAGCATGGGCATTTCCATTGTGATTTGCCACAGTTGATTGATTAGATCAGCAACACAAGATTTGATCTCATTGTTGCGTGTGTGTGGTGAACGGGTTGGCACTCCGTCTAATTGTTCATCTACATTGCATGCGCAGTCTTTTAGGCAGACAAGAATTTTTTCCAATCACTTTACATGGAATAGGTATGTTCATGTTTTTGTGTTGGAAGTGGTTTCAGAAATTTTCATCCTCGGAGATTCTTGAAGAAGGTGGACCTACGTCCATAGACAAAGTTGAAGCATTGAAGGAGCCACAGATGAGTAGATGCATATCCTCCGATTGCACACAACATGATCATGAGCATTCCCATCAGAATCCATCAGGGGAATTTTCCAGTGCATTAAACCTATTTTCCCTATTTTTGATATTTTTTACTTATTTATTAAGCGACTTTTGTTGGGAACCAAGTAGGGCAATTTTGCTAAGTTTGTATAAGTAGAAACCTAGCGCTAGTACTTTTTGGCAGAGGAGGCAGCAGGAGCACTCGCTCAACAGGCAACTTCTGGCGATAGCAGATCAAGCAGACTCCCCAGTGTTAGCAGATTCTCCACAGCAAGACAAAGATCAGCCCTAGCATTTTTGGATCAGCCTGACGTCTTGGCGTTTCGCGGTTCCATCGCGACGAAACCTTAAGATACACCACCGTTTTCAGTTTTCAGCAGTCAGTACCCGCAATAGAACCCCCGAACCTCGCAGATCTCACCTTCCCGCAGCAGATCCTCGCCGCACGGTCAGATCCAGTGAAGTTTACAGATTCAGCCCAGAAAACCCAGATTTCAGCATCTGCGTTTTCAGTGCGTCGTCGTCGTACCGTCGTCATCGACATCGTCACCGACATAGAGTCAGAATTCAGCAGATACAAGATTTGCAGATTTCAGCCCTTAGCGTTTTCAAATTTCAGCCCGTCTCGTCGTTGTCCTCATCGTCGTTGACATCGTCGGCAAGTCCAAAGCATTGTAGAGATTTGTGCAATCATAAGTAGACCGCTCTCGCCATAGAGAGTGTGGCCTTCGGAGGAGGGTTTTGACAACATTCTGGTGTCATATTCTCTCTCTCTATCTCTCTATCTCAAAGTCCACACCCCCCATGTTCTTTGAGATCCAAGGAGAGGGTTCGTCTACACAGAGGCTCCACAGGTTGCAGAGTGCTGTTTTCAGAGGATACGAGTAGTGGGCATATGTGGGAGGACTTGTGTCATAGATCTTGACCCAACAAATCTTGAGATAGGTCACTGGCGGCTTTTGGCTTGGGAGAGGTGCCCTGTGGCACGAGTGCAGTGGGATGGGACCGTGGAGAGTGGTTTTGGAGATTTGAGAGCGCGTGTGCGGAAAAGAGAGAGAGAGAGAGAGAGAGAGAGAGAGAGAGAGAGAGAGAGAGAGAGAGAGAGAGAGAGAGAGAGAGAGAGAGAGAGAGAGAGAGAGAGAGAGAGAGAGAGAGAGTAGACCACAAACGCAAGATATGGTGAAGAGGGGGCAATCAATCCCCCCACTGATTACTAGAGCAAGAGGCCCTACAAATGCCAGATACAATCTGATAAATGGGTACCCCCTTGGGCCCTAGGCCCATCTATATGAGTGTCCAAGGGAGTCCGTACTGGGCGGGCGGCCGCCCCAAGCCTAGGCGGCCGGACAAAAGTACAACCTATACATGGGTGGCCAGCCCGGAGACATACTAGCCGTACAAGTATGTCGTAGACCCATGTGAAGCAGTAGAGTGGTTTAAATCTAACACCCCCTTGGGCCCTAGGCCCATTTATATGAGTGCCCAAGGGAGTCCGTACTGGGCGGGCGGCCGCCCCAAACCTAGGCGGCCGGACAAAAGTACAACCTATACATGGGTGGCCAGCCCGGAGACATACTAGCCGTACAAGTATGTCGTAGACCCATGTGAAGCAGAAGAGTGGTTTAAATCTAACACCCCCTCTCAACATTGATGCTGAACAAACTGCATGAAGCCGAAGATGTGAGGCAAATGATGAAGATGTCTGCTGGTGGAAGATATTCCATGAGTCTGCTGGTGTAACAATAGTCTTGGGTGTCCCAACCTCCGAGAGATCTCCATGGTAAAGTGCCGTCATGAGCAGTGTAGCAAACTGCTGTACTCCGCCGATACAGGGTGAAGATACTGTGTGAAGGTCCCGAACTGAGTGTGAAAACAACTCCTGGTCGTAAAAGAAGTGCCAATAGACGTGGTAGTGTCTTGCTCAATAGGATCTGTGGTGTCTGTAGTCAAACTGTCTGGACACAGGAACCATCATGAGAATGACTGGAAGCCTGTCAATACATGAACCTGTAACCCAAGGTGGCCATGTGGCTAAGCTGTGTAAAACCCGCAATTTGCGCTATAAACGTCGTCCAAAACAAGGAAATCCAGACTAAACAGTCTGCACTTTAGAAGCTACCGTAAGCTGCAGCAGTCACCGATAGACTGCATGGACCACCACTGGATGGTGTCTTGTTAGTAGGTAGGGTAATCCAAGATGAGGGGAAAGCCAGACTCAACAGTCTGTGCTGTGAAGGGCCTCTGAGAAGAGGTGTAGTCAGACCAAGCTGTCTGCACCGTGATCATCCTGTATGAAGTAGGTAAGCCAGAGTAAGCAGTCTGCGTTGTGAATAATTTATGAGAAGAGGGAAGGCCAGACCAATGTGTCTGGGCCGTCTTGCCTGTATCTCCTGCCTCCAATCCTCCGGTGTTAATCAAAACAGAATTGCGCCAACAATGCCACCAGATCTGATGTCTCAGTGTGGCTCTCAATGTGAATGAGCTGGGAGTGGCCTACTACCGGGTCTGGGGATAAGTCTGCTGTAAGGTTACCGAGGGTGAGTGTAAGCAACTCTGAAGGTAGAAATCCAAATGATCAGGAGTGTAAAAGAGCAACTGCACTACCATCCAAGCCAAGCTCCGGGTGACACCGGATGTAGTCGCGTAATGATGCCTGATCTCTCGCATCTCGCGAGTAAACTCTCCAAGAGAGTCCAAAGCATTGAAATCCCACTCTAGTCTGTAGATCCAACCAATGAACTTGGCCAAGAAGAGATCCAAGGTCCTCTTTCTAAGTCCATGTAGACGCTCCTGTGTAAGCAAGTGATCTGACGTGTCGAGGTCAAGTGGTAAGTGTTGGTCCACCCAAGATGGTGGTGTCTTCTTTGGGAATATCGTGATCCCATATGCCATGAGCATGGCCATATCTCGTGTGAACTCATCTTGTGTGAACTCCTCTGATGAGTGCATAGGTGTGTCCACAAACGCTATGTGTGGTGAAGAGGGGGCGAGGCCCCCATGACTACCATGAGTAGAAGATCCCGAGTACAATTAGTATGTGTGAGTGTATGACTGTGGAAGTGGGTACCCCACTGGCTCCATAAATAGGTGCCCAAGGGGAGGTAGGGCAATGTCTTGAAAAATCCCCCACGACCCAACAAGAAAAGAAATATGTATGAGGGTGCCCTGATAAGGTGGGCGGCCGGCCCCAGGCTCGGGGCCCCAAGCTCGGACGACCGAACCAAGAGCAACCTAGGCTATGGGTGGCCAGCCCGAGACATACTAGCCATACAAGTATGCCCTAGACCTGTGAAGCAGCGGAGTGGTGTAAGTCTAACACCCCCTCTCAGCACATGATGCTGAACA
Organism: Adiantum capillus-veneris; assembly: GCF_014529385.1. Lineage (NCBI taxonomy): Eukaryota > Viridiplantae > Streptophyta > Polypodiopsida > Polypodiales > Pteridaceae > Adiantum > Adiantum capillus-veneris. Next base: position 158,048,838 of record NC_140937.1, read on the forward strand.
AACTGTGTGAAGCCGAAGATGTGAGGCAAATGATGAAGATGTCTGCTGCGATGTCCATTGAAGGACAATACTCCGGTGAACTCCGCGAGTGTAGCAGCAGTCTGGAGTGCCACGACAGCCAAGAAATCTCCGTTGGAAGTTGCCGTCACGAGCAGAGTAGCAAGCAACTGTACTCCGCCGATACAGGGTGAAGATACTGCGTGAAGGACTTGAACTGAGTGTGAAAACAACTCCTTGTCGTAAAAGAAGTGCCAATAGATCTGCAAGTGTCTTGCTCAATAGGATCTGTGGTGTCTGTAGTCAAACTGTCTAGAGAAATGAGGAAGCCCAGGAACCGTCATGAGAATGACCGGAAGCCCGTCAATGCATGAACCTGTAACCGAGTGTGGCCGAGTGGCGAAGCTGTGAAAAACTCCAGGAAGGCCAGATTGTAGCAATCTGCTTCGTAAACTTCTCGGAATCAAGGAAAGCGAGACTAAACAGTCTGCACTGTAGAAGCTACCGTAAGCTGCACCAGTCACCAGGATAATCCAAGATTAGAGGAAAACCAGACTCTAACAGTTGCGCTGTGAAGGGCCTCTCAGAAGAGGTGTGGTCAGACCAAGCTGTCTGCTCCGTAATCATCCTGTATGAAGAAGGGAAGCCAAACTGAGCAGTCTGTGTTGTGAGGATCCTCTGAGAAGAGGAAAGGCTAGACCAATCTGTCTGCACCGTCTTGCCTGTATCTCCTGCCTCCAATCCTCCGGTGTCTAACCAAAACAGAATCGGCGCCAACAATGCCACCAAACCGCATCTCGGTGTGGCTCTCGATGTAAATGAGCTGGGAGTGGCCTACTGCCTATGTTGGGGGATAAGTCTGCTGTAAGGTTATCGAGGGTGAGTGTAAGCAACTGTGAAGGTAGCAATTCAAATGATCAGGAGTGTAGAAGAGCAATTACACTACCATCCAAGCCAAACTTCGGGTGACTCCGGATGTAGTCGCGGGATGCGTGATCTCCCGCATCTCGCAGGTAAACTCTGTAAGAGAGTCCAAAGCACTGAAGTCCCACTCCAGTCTATAGATCCAAGCAAGGAACTTGTTCAAGAAGAGATCCAAGATCCTCTCCCTAAGTCCATGTAGATGCTCCTGTGTAAGCAAGTGATTTGATGTGTCGAGGTCAAGTGGTAAATGTCTATCCACCTAAGATGGTGGTGTCCTTTCTGGGAAGCCTGATAGAGGATAGAGAGAGAGAGAGACACACAGTAGACCACAAATGCTATGCGTAGGAAAGGGGGCGATCAGTCCCCCATGGACTATCGGAACAAGAGAACCTCAGTACAACAGATAGATGTGGAAGTCGGTACCCCCTGGCCCCATACATAGGTGCCCAAGTGGAGGTAGGGCAATGCCTAGAAAAATCCCCCACGACCCAACAAGAAAATGATATATTTCCATATATGAGGGCGCCTGGACAAAGGTGGGCGGCCAGCCTTGAACTCGTGCGTCCGAACGAGGTACAACCTAGACTATGGGTGGCTAGCCCGGAGACATACTAGCTGTACATGTATGCCCTAGACCCGTGAAGCAGTAGAGTGGTGTAAGTCTAACACCCCCTCTCAACACTGGATGCTGAACAAACTGTATGAAGCCGAAGATGTGAGGCAAATGATGAAGATGTCTGCTACGATGTCCATTGAAGGACAATACTCCGGCAAACTCCAAGAGTGTAGCAGCAGTTCAGGGTGTCCCAACCGCCGAGAGATCTCCATGGTAAAGTGCCGTCATGAGCAATGTAGCTAACTGGTGTACTCCGCCGATACATGGTGAAGATACTGCGTGAAGGTCCCGAATTAAGTGTGAAAACAAATCCTTATTGTAAAAGAAGTGCCAATAGACCTGCAAGTGACTTGCCCAATAGGATTGTGGTGTCTGTAGTCAAACCGTCTGGAGAAAATGAGGAAGCCAGGAACCATCAGGAGATTGACCGGAAGCGTGTCAATGCATGAACCTGTAACCCAATGTGGCCAGGTGGCTAGGCTGTGTAAAACTCCAAAAAGGCCAGATGTCGCAATTTGCGCCGTAAACTCCTCCGAATCAAGGAAAGCCAGACTAAACAGCCTGCAATGTAGAAGCTACCGTAAGCTGCAACAGTCACCGGGAGACCGCACGGACCACCACCAGATGGTGTCCTGTCAGTAGGTAGGGTAATCCAAGATGAGGGGAAAGCTTGATTCAACAGTCTGCACTATGAAGGGCCTTTGAGAAGAGGTGTGGTCAGACCAAGCTGTCTGCACCGTAATCATCCTGTAGAAGTAAGGAAGCCAGACTGAGCAGACTGCGTTGTGAAGATCCTCTAAGAAGAGGAAAGGTCAGACCAATCTGTCTGCACTGTCTTGCATGTATCTCCTATATCCAATCCTCCGGTGTCAACCAAAACAAAATCCATGCCAACAATGCCACCAAACCGCAAGTCGGTGTGGCTCTCAATGTGAATGAGCTCGGAGTGAGGTCGGGGGATAAGTCTGCTGTAAGGTTACCGAGGGTGAGTGTAAGCAACTCTGAAGGTAGCAATCCAAATGATCAGGAGTGTAGAAGAGCAATTGCACTACCATCCAAGCCAAGCTCCGGGTGACTCCGAATGTAGTCACAGGATGCCTCATCTCTCGCATCTCGCGGGTAAACTCTCCGAGAGAGTCCAAAGCACTGAAGTACCACTCTAGATTGTAGATCCAAGCAATGAACTTGTCCAGGAAGAGATCCAAGATCCTCTCCCTAAGTCCATGTAGATGCTCCTGTGTAAGCAAGTAATCTGATGTGTCGAGGTCAAGTGGTAAGTGTCTGTCTACCCAAGATGGTGGTGTCTTGTCACGATTGTGACTGTTGCAGTATTACATACACTCCTAGTTGCAGATACGCAAAGTGCCATGCCAAGGAGAACCCCTACGCTTGGATGGTTACGACTCTTCGCTCAAGAGACATGCCTTTTCGCCAAAAGCCACACTCCTTCGCTCTACGGTTGCAACTCTTCGTCGAATGGTTGTAGCTCTTCGCCGAAAGGATGTGTCTTTACGTCTAAAGTCGCGTCTCTTCACCATGAGAGGTGTCTTTTCATTTGTGTCTCTTTGTCTCCTATATAAGGAGCCTATTGTACTCAGTTTTAAAGCATTCATTCAATCAATCAAACACACATTCAGTTCTTGAGTCTCAGTTTGATCTTAAGTATGAAGTTTTTAGTCTTAATTATAGGATTAGCACCACTAATCCTCACACTGGTATCAAAGCAAATTTTTTCCCGGGACCCGAAGGTTGTGAGCCTCTCACCCTCGCCGCTACACTCTATCTGCTTCCCGGAATTCTATGGAAGCAACAGAAAGATGGAATGTAATTTTTCTCCCGACGGTATGAGGTAATGTTGGTATTTGTTTATTACCTACTAATAACTATAATGAATTAGTGATGTGTGAGTGCCGCGTACCCGGAGAATCTCGCACTCTCTATGCTCGCACCCTTTCATGTGAAAAGGCGCTGCCCTGGTCAACGGTGACCTCTGCTCTAGTGCTCGCTTCCCTTCCCAAGAGACGTGCCCTATTCATATCTTTTCTCCAAGTGGTGGATTGCTGAAACGCTGGGCTGAAACGGCTGCCCCTTCCTGTACCTCTTCACATAACCCTTCGCAAGTGATGCCCTTGGGTGGTGCAGTGCCTCACTGAGTAGTCGAATCCCTTCACAAACACCTCTTCACTTGCTACCCTTTTCTCTTGGTTGCCGCTTCAATTTGATGTGCCCCTTCAACAACAAATGACGCCGTTTAATTACACGCATTATAATATGCATAAGTGTGTGCCATGGCATATTTAATGCCACGTGGCATCTTGGATACCATTTATGCAGCGTATGATAAGCCAGGTTTTAAACAGAACTTCAGCGCTGGCTTCACACAACTAACTCCCTTCCATTGCTGAATATTTCTCTCTTGCTCGCACCCTTCCCCAGGCAGCCCCTTTGCGCACAATTTCCTAAATCATTGGGCTGAAACGCTGCAGTGGCCTTTTGCGTTGAGAATTGTATTCGCTGGATTCTTTTACGTCATCAACTAGCTTTTGCTCAAGATAAAGGAAAATCACTGGTCAATACAATTCATGTCTCGGCGGATACGACTATTCTTATGAAGAATGCTCAGTGTGATTCTTCAGTTTTGGAGCCTCTTTCAAAGCAAGTTTTGAGCCTTCTTAGAACTCTCAATGGTCTCTCCATCAAAGTTTCGTCAGAACTCAAATAGTTCGACAGCTTGGCTTACCAACTCAAAAGGCATCTCACTTATATGATGTGGAATTAGCAGATGGAATAATTTTAACTTGTGATGAGATAGTTTGACAGTTGTAGTTCGAGATTCAAAATTATGTAGATCAACTGGATTTTGAAGTCATGCCTTTATCCTATTACGACATGATTCTTGGTCAGCATTGGTTATTCCAATATGATCAAGCTATTAGCTTTCGAGGACATACTATCAATTTGTTCAAAGATGGACGTGAACTGATTTTACACGGGCTTTATCATGTGGAACGAGTGATTCAAGCTTCACGTGTACAAGTCAAACGGCATGATATAGTGGATTATGAAACGAATATGATTTCCGATGCAGATGCAGAAATGATTATTGATGACGAAGTTTTTCCAAGTGATACTTTGTTACCAGACAAAGATAAGGACATAGTTGCAGATTCCGAGTCTGAAGACGACTATGCTTTCTTTGATTCTTTGTTGGACGATGATATGCCAATTGCAAGTCATGAAGTGACAGTTTCTGAAGATGATTCTGAAGAATTTTGGGATTCATTATTGGAAGATGATTACAATCTCAAGCCAAAAGCCTCTCCAAAGATTAGTAAAGTTGAACCCCCTTCAAAGAATGCCTTGAGAAGATTTCCTCTTCACCAAATATTTCACAGTTATTGGAAGATTTTGAACCAGAAGTCTTACATCGCATGAAGGATTTTGAAGATCAATCTCTTGTTGCAGTCAATCTGATTAAACTAGATTCTTCTCAAAAGTATTTGAACAATGCAATGACATGGGATTTAGCAATCAAAGCAAAAAGGTTTCGCAAGAAGCAAAGGTTCAAGACAAAGGTTTCAGATAACTCAATGATTGAGATTTTCGGAGATTCAATGATTTTCCGGAGTTCTATCAACATCAGAAGTCATTCCTTTAACCGGGGCTCTCATTTTAAATGGGAGGGAATGTCATGATTGTGACTATGTTGCAGTATTGCATACACTCCTAGTTGCAGATACGCAAAGTGCCATGCCAAGGAGAACCCCTACGCTTGGATGGTTACGATTCTTAACTCAAGAGACATGCCTTTTTGCCAAAAGCCACACTCCTTCGATGATTGGTCACATCCCTTCGCTCTACGGTTGCGACTCTTCGTCCAATGGTTGCAACTCTTTGCCGAAAGGATGTGACTTTACGCCTAAAGTCGCGTCTCTTCACCATGAGAGGTGTCTTTTCATTTGTGTCTCTTCGTCTCCTGTATAAGGAGCCTATTGTACTCAGTTTTAAAGCATTCATTCAATCAATCAAACACACATTCAGTCTCTTGAGTGTCATTTTGATCTTAAGTATGAAGTTTTAAGTCTTAATTATAGGATTAGCACCACTAATTCTCACATGTCTTCTCTGGGAATGTTTGAATCCCATATGCCATGAGCATGGCCATATCTTGTGCGAACTTCTCTGATGAGTGCATAGGTGTGTCCATAGCAAAACACAAGTCACCACCCCCTCTAGAGTGCGCAACCGCCGGATGATGGCTGGAATGAATGGATCTCTCAAGGATCGTACGCCCGTAAATGATCAAGCCGATGTTGAAGATACCGTGTACTACAGTAGTCACTGAAAGACCGCACGGACCACCACCGGATGGTGTCCTCGTAGGAGGTAACTTCATCCTCTGTGAAAAACACAAGCCATGTGGCTGCTGTCCACCCATAAACGCAACTACGAGGTTATGAAAACGTTTGTGTCCAGCGATTTTCATCGTGCTCGTACGCTCCCGGCAGGGTTCGGAGCGATGCAGAGGGTGTAGGGAGGGTTTATCTCTGTGTGCACAGCCGTTGGAGGGCTGAAAACAGAGAAAAAACAGCAGTGGTATATGGCTGAAATTTGTGGATTTGAAGAGGAATCGGACCGGCAATGCACCGGATGCAAGGCCGTGTGTCGTAGGCAAGATCATGTGGGCAAAGCTGAGCGCTGCCCCCTCTCCTGCAAAAACGCAGCACCTGTCCAAAAACGCAAATGAAGATAAAAAATGCAAATGGATCTGGAGGGGTTTTCCATACATTGCAGGCCATGCAAGCGTTAGTCAGTTATATGCGAGCGTTAGTCAAGGTTGGCACAGATATCACTACAACTCAGGTCTTGATTTGCATTGACATGCGACTCTACAATACCATATGGAGAGACATTAGTGTATGTGCAATTCAACCTTGTGCTATTCTTGTAAGAAATGCTTAGCTTGGTAGTTCTTAGCAAGGTGAGGAACATATGATTGATTTTGACCATAAGAATTTCAATGCGCATCTTGTTTCGACATGAAAATATCAGTTTTCTTTGAGTAGAAATTATTGCTGAATAGTTATTTTCAAACTCAAGTATCATTTTGGTGTTACATGCAGCGCTTCCATATATCCAAAACCCACAATTGGATTCACATTTCCAGCTTTACTTTTCAAGGGAGTGGCTGGATACGCTTCTTCTTTCATTTGGAAACTTTCTGAATGAAGTCTTTGACAGTATTCATATCCTTTTTTTTTGCGCTGCTTGACAAAAATGTTTAAGCTCTATGTGCATATCAGGTGCATGCTGGTGACAGTGGATGGAATGTTGGTCTGTGTACGTTATCAGAGACGCACAGACAAGCACATGTGCCCACACACACACACAGGCGCACGCGCGCGCGCGCGCACACACACACACACACACACACACACACACACACACACACACACACACACACACACTCTAACTAGAATTGATTATTGAGTCTATTGCAACTGTAATTTTTCACTGGTTTGGGAATTGCCCTAAAATCCTCAGCCTAGGGCTTTCACTTAACTCCAATGGGATTTCTCCAAAAAAATTATGGGATGAATCAAACAAGGGAAAATTACCAAAATACCCCTCTGATTTGTGGAAATTCCCAAATACCCCTCAAATTTCAAAAATTCCCAAAATACCCTTGTATCTATTTTGGCTAGATTGTTCAAGGTTTTTTAATCTTTATTCCTTTTTGACATTTGAGATCCGTTTTTGAGTGCTTGACGCCCATTAAAGACATTGATAAAGCAGCAGTAGATCCAAGGGATGGGCCCACAAGGTCATCATTTCACAAATCAAGCCAATTCTTTTCTGCATCAGCAACCCAATGAATGCAATAAAAAGTATCAAAGACCTATTCAATGTCTTTTGATTATAAAGAGTTTGAGGGAGTACGTTGTGGAGACTCATACATACAGACTACCTTAGAGAATGTAGCAATATCCCTAAGATATGTTGCCAAGTAGAAATTCTTGCTGAAATTCAAAAATGGGTGGGCAATAGGACCCTGACATGGGCTTACTAGAGTCATGCTACTGTGGGTTAGATGTAGGGAAACACCTACCTATAATTCATGGGAATCCCCACGGGAACCTCCCCTCTTTATATTTGATATCTCAAAGCCCGTAGTTTCCAAAAATAAGCATAATTACACCTCTGTTCTATAGTCTATCAGGTAGAAGCTTTGCCATTGGTCTGCCTTGCATTTGTCTCCTTGTGGGGAATTAGGTCCTTGTGATGGCCTGGTTTACATCATCTTGCATGACTCTTCACTTTGGAGTCATGGCACATCTGCGCTGCCTAGTGCACAACCTCTTATGGAGTGGTTCAGATGAGTCTACTGATATACAGCCGCGAGTTCATTGGGACAAAGTTATCTTGCATAGAGAGGAGGGATGCTTGGGGATTGATTATTCATCCAGAGATGCAAAGCAAGGCATTGCTTGCCAAGCTCATAGTACGAGGGTTGTTTCCTTGGGCTGAGCCTTGGAAGCAATTTTTATACCATGCTCCTCGTTTTGGATCTATGGACAGTGATGGAGTTTGGCGCTCGGCCATTCGTTTCATTTTTACTGATGCATCTCCCAACGGTCTCTTTGTACACAATTATAGCCACTTTTTATGCACAGAGAGAGAGAGAAAAGAAAGAAAGAAAGAAAGATTTTTAACGTCTATGTCAGGCCGAAATCGGCCTATGAGACAAATCAAATGTACATGGTGTGTATGTCATCCGTCTATCGGAAAGACAAATGAAACAAAACTGATACAAAACTGAACTGAATGTAGGTAGTGGAGTATCTGAGGAGGGATGGAGCTCTATCTCTAGGGGTATATGCATGTCTATATGCTCAAGGTAGTACAATCATGAGAATGCATCAAGCTATCTAGCTCCATCTTGTACTAATGGGGGGATGTAAGATGTGGTACATGGGCGGGGCTGGTGCCAAGGCTACCCGGATGAAAGCTGTCGGGTCGGCCCTCATCTGAGCTACTCGCTCCTCAGTGGCACGGCGCTCCCGGGCTCGGATCTCCTCGATCTGTCGGTGGTGGGAGCTCGCGCCCCTGTAGCCTGTGACTCGTGGCCGTCGTCTAGCTCGGCTCACCTCCGCCTGTGGGAGTGTCACTCCCCTCTGAGTGTCTGGTGAGGGAGGGGCGGCAATCCTCTGAAAGAAGTCTGTGAGCTGCGACTGTCTCCCCTCTGTCTGTGTAGTTGTGTGTGGCTGTAGTAGTGTGTCCCGATGGCTCTGTATCTCTAGTAAGAAACGTCCGAGCTGTCTCTGATCTCGAGAGTCCATGATCTCTCGGAGAGTGGGCTGTCCTCTGAATAAGGCCTCATACCTGCCTCTGATCTCAGTGTATGCTCTGCATCTACATACAAAGTGCTCCTCACTCTCCACCTCCTCTGTGCAGGCTCTGCAGACTCGCTCCTCCCTGGGAACACCAGTATGTCTCCCAATCTCAATCTCTAACCTGTGTGAAGCCACTCTCAGCTGACCAATCGCCACCCGTGAGCTATGTGGCATATATGTGTCCATATAGCGTGGTCTCTGTATGAACCCCCCAGACAATATGGTGAGAAACTGGTCTCTGTAATCTGACATCCTCGTCCCCAAGCCAGGTGACTCCGAGACTCTCCTAGTGTATAGCTGCCACAGATCCTGTCTCAATACCAAGTTCCTCTCACTGCGAGAGAGGTGAACATATGGTGAGTGGGGGTCGTACTGGAATGGTGGTAGGCTCTCCATGTCAAGACCGTGTCCCTCAAACCATGCTCTGACCTGTGAGTACCATGCTCTCTCATGCTCACTCTCTGATAGCTGTATAGCTGCCTCAAATGCTCTACGAGTAAGTCTGTCAGGAGGTAGCTCTCTCATCCTCTGGATGAAGCAGACTGTCTGGAATAGTGCCTCTACAACCATAGGTAGTGTGGCGAGCTCGGCTCTAATAATGTCATGTGGCACTGTCTTCTTGCTGCGGAGCAAGCGTGAGATCATACATACCTGTGGCCTCTCAAGCTGTGTCCGCTGGTCAGCTGTCAATCCTGGTGCCCATACTGCCGCCGAGTACATCAGGGCCGGGGTGACTAAGGTGTCGAAAAGCCACCCCTTCGTGCGGGGCTCCTGAAAGCGTGCCTGGTGGCATCTCCGCTCTAGCATGGTCAGAGCTGCATATCCTCGGGTGAGCCTGTCAGCAGCAGCCTGCCTCATAGTGAAGGGTCCTGGTAGGCTGGTGAATGTGATGCCAAGGTAGACATAGGAGGTGACTACGTCAACCTGTCCTCCTGCTGCTGTGAAGGTGGCAGCGCTCCTCACTGCACTGGATGTGTGAAAGATCATGACCTTGGTTTTGCCAAGGTTCACAGTCAACCCCCTGTGTGTGCTGAATTCGTCCAAGGCCTCAAGATGGCGTTGCAAGCCCTCGGGTGACTCTGAAATCAACACAATATCATCAGCATATAACATGATGTGGACCGGAGTACCTGCCAAGTCGCTCCCCTCTCCCCCTGCTCGCAGTATGTAGTCGGAGATCTCGTCGATGTAGAGCCCAAAGAGTGTCGGGGAGAGTGGGCATCCTTGCTTAACACCAATGGTGCTAGCAATGGTCTCTGAAAAACCGCCTGGGCAACGAACTCGACCCGTCACCCTCTCGTAGAGAGTATATATGGCCCAAATCATCTCTGTTGGTACCCCAATGCTGTGAAGGCGCTGGAAGAGTCTCTCGCGTGGGACTGTGTCAAAGGCCTTGCGGAAATCCACAAAGCAGCAGTAAAGCAGCACAGAGAGAGAGAGAGAGAGAGAGAGAGAGAGAGAGAGAGAGAGAGAGAGAGAGAGAGAGAGAGAGAGAGAGAGAGAGAGAGAGAGAGAGAGAGAGAGAGAGAGAGAGAGAGAGAGAAATGAAATGAAATGAAATGTTATATTAACGTCTTCAAAAGGCCAAAATGACCTATGAGACCAATCAGTTACAAAATAGTGAATCTAATACCATGTCTGGGTACAAAAGAACTAGAAGTGGAACAAAATACTACTACTACTACTACAATCTAAAACTACGTGGGTGTAGCAGCTGATACAATAGGTACCCGGTAAACTGGATGTAACAGTGTGTGAAACAAAGATGGAAGAAATGGTGAGGATCCATCCTCATCTGCACTCTGGATGTCGAGAGAGTATGGCTCGAATCTTCTGTTGTAGTCTCCGTCGATGCTGTGTAGCTCCTCTCCTCAGTCGCGGTCGTCTGTATCTCTGTAGCTCCAATGCTCGGTCGATGAGAGTGCCAGTAGTGGTCGAATGAGTGTGGGACGAGCTCTGCAGTGGTGGCTGCTCCTCTGGCTGTCCCATATCTAGTGAAAAGAAATCTGTAATGTGTCTCTGGGACTGCCTCTCTCTAGCTCTCCCCAGTAAGGTGTCTCTATACCTGTGTAACTCAAGTAGATATAGTCCAAGACATCTCTGATCCTCATAACTCATGACCCTAGATAGAGGACCAAAACCCTCTCTGAATAAGCAGTGGAAACGCCCCCGTATCTCATAGAACACTGTGCAATGACATATGTAGTGCAACTCTGTCTCTGGCTCTCTCTGGCATAATCGGCATATCCTGCTGTCTGCTGGTATCCCTCTGAATCTACCGGTCTTAATCTCGAGCTGATGTGAGGATGTGCGTATCTGACCAATGGCACAACGCAAACCATGAGACATATGTGTGTCCATGTAGCTGGGTCGAATCACAAACCCATCTCCTGTGAGGTGGAGAAGATGCTCTCTATAGAAAGCCATCTTCGTGCTCAACTCCTGAGGCGGCTCTATCCATGTCCTCCTGGTGTCGAGCTGGATCAGGTCCTGACGAATTATTGTCCACGGAGGTCAGATATGACCTATGGGACCGAAAGCAAAACATTACAATTGCTTCGTTGAGTTGAGAGTGTGGGATACATATCAATTAAGGATTGAGGGTCCATTGAGGAATAAAAGAGAGGAAAAGAAAAGGAAAGAGCCTAGGGGGACATTAGGTTGGGGGGGGTCTCGTTTGGGAGATACAGATTCTTGAATGATGGCTTTATTGCCTCGATAGACCGCCCATTTGCCTTCTTTATGAGCATAGTGCATCTTCTTGAGCTCGCTTGCTTTAGCCTTGAGTTGATTTATGGTCAATTCTTTGGCTATCCAAAGCTTTCTTCCCTTGAGGAGGCGGGATTGGCGTACTAGCTTCGTCTGCTGCTCTTTGTCCTTAAATGTGAGGATACAATGCTTGGGTGGAACACATCTATGTGTGTCATTTATCCAGGAGATGGTTTCGGGCTCGATGTGGATGGGTTGAAGAATGTCGTTGAGCTTGGTGATTGCGTCCTTGAGTGTGTCCTCGTCGGTGCACCATGGTGTGTGGAACCCCCCGCTTCTGACTTTGAGACCTAGTGATGCTTGTATTCGGCATTCTTGTAAGGCCGCATGTAACTTGGTGTCGATCTTCTTATGTATTGCCTCGAGGACTTCCTTTTGGACCACCTTGACTGTCTCCATGAGGGTGGCTTCGAATGCATTTGTTTTTGCAAGTAGAGCTTGGATCTCTACTGCGTGCGTGTCCTTGAGCTTACGCATGCGTTGCTTGAGTGTTTCGTTCTCCCTGATGAGCTCTTGAAATCAAGCCTCCAAAGCTATGATCCTTGCATGTTGGCGGGCAAGGGGGTCCTTCCTTGGTGCAGCCGCCATCGCAAGGAAGCTCTTGCGTGCGGGGGTTGGGGTACCAAGGGAAGACATTATCTCTGTCTAATAGTCTACTCACAACTCGGATCTTGCCTTGGTTCACCACCAATTTGCAGGTTTAATGTCGAATAGGGGTTGTATTCAAGCAGCAGGTCGCTGTACACAACTCCTATGTGAGCTTGCCTTGGTTCACCACCAACTTAATGGCGAGCAGTGGCCGTATTCGAGCAGTAGATCGCTGGCGTGAAAGGCGAATACAGCAGGTCGTTGGTGGGTTGTAATGGTGAGTAGGGCTAGCAAGTCGTACGAAAGAGCTTGAGCGGGAGGGGAGGCGGACCTTTAGACTAATGCCTCCCCCACAGGACCGCCCTTATGTGTGGGGGGAGACAGAAGGGGAGAGACGCTGCTAGGTTGGGGAGAGAAATGAAATGTTATATTAACATCTTTAAAAGGCCAAAATGACCTTTGAGACCAATCTCTTACAAAATGATGAATGTAATACCATGTCTGAGAGAGAGAGAGACGAAATGAGATGTTATTCAAAAGGCCAAAGGACCAAAAGGTTACATCCATCTGTGGGCAACAATAAGATAAAAATAAATGAGGATACCTAGAGTGGGTAGGTATCTAAGCCTAAGCTACATCATCATCATCATCAACATCCACGTCACATAATACATCAGCTTAAAACGTATGGGGAGGGATACAATCACATGAGGGCTAATGAGGTGCATAATGGAGAAAGTAGACAATGGTGATCATCCCATGAACTCTCTCATAGATCTCTGCAGTATGGCCTCAATGTCCTCCATGATGAGCTCTCGGGGTGGCAGGGGTGTGGGGGGGGGGGCATGTGAAAGAGAGAGAGAATGTGCGCCCAATTGTTAAAGAGGATATGACTCAGTTTATTGGCTCCTTTCACTATGCAAGAGATGCACGATGCAGTGGTGGTATTGATGGCGCCTCTTGTCCTTAACTGGATGGGTTGACACCAAGGTTCTTGCAGTTTTGGGATGTGTTCAGTCCAGCTATGCTCTTTGGTTTGCAACATATTCTTGCTACAAGAGACATGCCTCCCACTATGGCATCGGTGGCATTTCTCTTATAGTGAAAGCTAGAGATGCATCTTTCCTCTGAAATGGAGGCTGATCACTCTCATGTCTACCGTGTATAAGATTTTGGCTCGCATGATTAGTATGCGTTTGAGACCGTTCTTATCTCACCTCATCCATGCTTCACAAGCATGTATGTACATGATCAATGTATTTTGGACAACATTTTCACTTTTTATGAGGCAGTTGAGTGGGTGTGGCAATCGGGACAACTAGTGGTTATCATGCTTCTCGAATTTGAGAAGGCATATGATAGAGTGGTTTGGTTTTTTTTGGAGGGAACTATGCATAGGAAGGGTTTTCCCCTCCAGTGGATTTCGGGAGCTGTTGCATTATATCGTACTAGTTCTGTCACGATTAGAGGACACATTGTGCAAAGGTTTCATGTGTTTCGTTCTATTTGGCAGGGATGCCCCTTGGCACATCACTTATTTTTGTTTTTTGCTGAGGCCATGTCACACTTTCTGCGAGGCAAGACTTCACAGTTGCGCGGTCTTGCTATGCCTTTGAATGACTCACCAAATTAGTTGGATCAGGAGTATGCAAATGTCACTTTGCTCTTTGCACAGTATGATACACACTTTGGAAAATTTACGGGACGCTCTTGCTACCTTTTGCTTGGCCAATGGTGCTCTTATCAACTGAAACAAGTCTTTTGGTTTTCTTGTAGGAGTTGATGAGGACTATAAGTAGGGTGTACATGACAATTTCACATGGTTTCTAAGAGGACAAACTTGCAAATACTTGGGTTTTCATGTTGACATTGATGTGTCTTATGGATAATTCTTGACCTTGACCAAATATCTACAGACTAGCTTACCCTTGAATTTCCTTTCCTTGTGTGCTAGGTCCTGTTCACGTATAAGAATCTCCTCGGTTTTTTCTACCTCTAGTTGCTCCTCTAGCTCCCTGTTCTTTGGCACTTCACCCTTGAAAGGTCTCAGTAGCCTCATATGAAATGCATTGTGAATCTTCCAAATATCTGGCAATTCATTTACTCTTCTGATATCTATGTGGAAGGGCCTATAATATCGCATACTTAGCTTTGGAAACAGCCTTTCTTTTGAAGGCGTGCCTTCTCACATCTAAGAAGCACCCAATCGCCTTCTTGCAACCACGTCACGTTGATGCTTGTCCGCTGCCTTCTTATGCCGTTCTTGAGACTTCTGCAAGACATCCTTAACCTTGGCACAAGTAATCCCTAGATCATGTACAAAGTCACCTGTCTGAAATATCTTGTCCTTGGTGCACAAAATGTGTGGAACCTTTTTGCCACCCTCCACAATCTCAAATGGTGCCTTCCGTGTCGAAGTGTGAACAATGTTATTTTAAGCAAATTTCACCAATGGCAAATACTTCTCCCACCAAGATGCATTTTCAGAGATATAGCACTTCAACAAGTCTAATACCATGGAGTTGGTAATCTCTGATTGTCCATCTGTTTGCAGATGAAACGACAAAGAGAACTTGAGCATAGTATAGTACTCATGTTCTCACACGCTCTTCTCCAAAAATATACTAGTAAATCTGGGGTCTCTATTTGAAACAATAGACTTAGGCATCCCATGCAACGGAAAAATATGCAAGACAAACAACTATGTCAAATGATTGGCCTTCATTTCTTCTTCATCGGTACGAAGTGAGCTTGCTTGTTGAATCAATCCACAATAGTCTAAATGCCATCATGCTCACTCTAAGTCTTGGGAAGATCTTGGATGAAGTCCATCACTATCCTCTCCCATGGTCGCTAATGTGAGGATTCTAGGTACTAATCCTTTTTTAAGTACTTAAACTCATGATTAAAACTTAAGAAACTGAATTGAACTCAAAGAAAGACTCAGAAGACTCTGTGTTTGATTGATTGAAAGTGTGATACAAGGGTTCCTTATATAGAAGACGAAGAGACACAAATGAAAAGACACATCTCTTGGTGAAGAGACATGACTTTAGATGTAAAGACACATCCTTTCGGCGAAGAGTTGCAACCATTGGGCGAAGAGTTGCACCTGTAGAGTGAACGTGTAAGGTGCATCGGAATGATTGTTTGCGCTTTGCTCAAGATGAGTGCTCCGAACTGTGCTCAAGGTTCCCTTTAGTTCTTATGGAAGGGAGAGCCTTCCATTCTTAATGGAATGTGCTATGATCACAACAAAGTGAATGGACACTGTCCGTGCAAGTGTATGAGGCTGAGAGATAGAGAGAGAAGAGAGATACGACACCAGAGACGACGTAAAACCCTCCTCCGAAGGCCCCACTCTCGTCGGCGAGAGTGGTCTACTTTTTGATTGCACAAAGTGGTACAATGACTATGCAATGGACTGATGCAATGGACTGATGCAATCTAGGACTATACCGATGACGACGACGGTGATGACGACGACAACTTTAGGGCTGAAATCTTTGGTCTTCTATCTGCTGAATTTCGGGACTGTTTTCGGTGGCTGAAAATGACTGTTTTGGCTGCGTTTTCGAGGGCTGAAAATGGGGGTCTTCTGCAATGCTTCTAGGGCTGAATCTGCTACCGATCTGAAGGCTGAAAACGCTGCGGCATTTGCTTCAAACAGGCTGAAAATGGAAACGTTGAACTGCTCTGCTACAGATTGGCTACAAACCAAAAATGCTGGTTGTCTTCTATTGCCAAGGGCTGAATACCAAAAACGCTGCTGTTCTTCTCTAGCGTTAGTAGAAAACGCTGGCTATCAGGGGGAGATGGCGACCATGGGAAAAACGCGAGGGATCTGGTGCTGACGATGGTGTGCAAAAACGCTACACAAGCTGGTGGTGATGGCGATGATGCAACTGAGAAAACGCTAGGGCTGATGAGTCTATGGCGAGGATGGAGGAACCAAACGCCAAGGGGTTACTGTTGGGGGGTTATTGTTGGGGGTTCTGCTGAGCATGTGCCTGTTGAGCATGTGCTCCTGCTGCCTCTTCTGCCAGAAAGTGCTAACTTGGGTTTGCTTATATATTAACTTAGCAAATTGCCCTACCTACTTTTGTTGGAAAGTCACTTAAAAATAATAAGTGAAAATACCAAAAATAGGGAAAATAGGCTAAATGCGCTGGAAAATTTCCTTGACTGAATCTGATGGATTCTTAAGGGAATACTGATGATCATGCTGTGTGCAACCAGAGGATATGCATATACACTAAGTGACTGGGCATACACGGTCTACGAATAGACTCACAAAAGTGCCAGATCACTTCTAATCTAGACTGACTGGACTGACTGAACCTTGATCGTTCTGTAGCTTGTCCACGGACACATAGGGTTGGATGTGTCACGTGACAGAACAGGTGTGACCAGTTGTCGAAAGAGTGTGGCTTTTGGCGAAGAGGCACATCTCTTGGGCGAAGGGGTGTGACCATCCAAGCGTAGGGGTTTTGCTTGGCATGGCACTTCGCATATCTGCATCAATGAGTAAGTATTGTAATGTAGTTAAGTCACAAACGTGACATTCCCTCCCTCTTAAAATAAAACCCATGTGTCAAATGAAAGTTTGCCGTTTGTCGAAGAATTCTTGGAGGAGGTGAGGATATTGTTGCATTTCTTCATCAGTTTGCCAAGTAGAATCTGACTCATCTAAGTCCATCCACTTAACAAGAAATTCAGTTCTGATCTTTTGTCTAGTTTCTTTTTGACGAACGTTGAGAATCTTTTTTGGAACAAGAATAATGTGTTCATCTTCAATTTCTGGCACATAGGAAGATAAGTCTGCAACAATAGGTGAATCTCCTTGAATATATTGTTTGAGCCAGGAAATGTGAAAAGTTGGATGAATTTTTCTCCATGAAGGCAGAAGTTCCAACATGTAGCTGAGAACCGAATTCTTCTTGATGATCTTGAAAGGTCCATAGAAGCGAGGTCGCAATTTTGGGAAGACTGACTTCACTGTTTTGTAGCGATGAGATGCTACATACAATAAAACCAAGTCACCTTCTTTAAATTCTGCATATCGACAATGCTTATTTGCCTGCTATTGAATGTAGCGATGAGATGCTACATATAATAAAACCAAGTCACCTTCTTTAAATTTTGCATATCGACGATGCTTATGTGCCTGCTTTTGATAACTTTGTTGAACATGTAGCAATTTATCTCGAATCTATAGAAGGACATCTTGCGTTTCTTGAACCAATTGATCTGCTAATGCTACTTTGTGTTGAAGAACAAAGTTCGTAGGCACAAGAGGAGTATGTCTATATGCTGCTTAAAATGGTGTCATTCAAGTTATCGAATGAGGAGAGTTATTATAAGCAAACTCCTCAAGTGGCAAATAATCCTCCCAAGATGGTAATCAAGTCTGAATGTAATGTCGAAGCATCTCTTCTAAAATTTGGTTCACTTTTTCTGTTTGACAATCTGTTTGAGGATGGTAGGCTGAATTGAACAATAGATTGGTGCCAAGAGACTTGAATAGAGAGGTCCAGAAATGTCCTGTAAACTTCGGATCTCTATCGGATATGATGGATTTTGGTAATCCATGCAATTTGAAAATATGTTGTAGGAACAGTGTTGCAACATTCAGAGTAGAAATTGTTTTCTTGCAAGGGAGAAAATGCACCATTTTGGAAAATCGATCAACTACCACAAGAATTTGAGCATTGCCTTTAGGTGATCGAGGCAAAGTGGTAATAAAATCCATGCTGATACTTTCCCATATTTCGTTAGGTACGGGTAAAGGTTGAAGTAAACCTTGAGATAACTGTCGAGAAGCTTTCATGATTTGACATGAGTGACAAGCTTTCACAAACTTGATAACATCTACTTGTATCTGCGGCCAAAAATATGTTGTTGACAAAAGCCGATATGTTTTGTTAACTCGAGGATGTGCAGCAAAAGATACTTCATGATGTTCCTGTATCAAAATCTTCCTCAAAGATCCTTTATGTGGAACACAAATACGATCCTTATAGTAGAGTAACTCATCCACAATTGTATATGCTGCAAACATATTCATCTCTGAAGGAGTGGGACTTAAAGATTTGAGGGCTCGAAAGACATCTCCAAAGTCTTTATCTGTCAAATATTCATCTGAAACATGCAGGAATTTCCATGTGCACATTTGTTATGGCAAAATTGGTTGCTTGAGGCATGCGGCTCAAAGCATCTGCTACCACATTTTGTAGACCAGGCATATACTGAATCAGGATGTGAAAATTTGCCAAAAATTCAACCCATCTTCCTTGACGAGGATACATCACTGGGTGAGTAAAAATATACGTCAAAGACCGATGATCTGTTTTAACCACTGAATTGCGCCAAGAAGGTAATGTTTCCAAGTGCGGTAAGCATGTACGATAGCCAAAAATTCCTTATCATATACTGGTTACCGCATCTGAATTGCTGAAAATTTTCGACTGTCAAAAGCAATGACACGATCATTTTGCATGAGAACACCACCTGATACTTGATCAGAAGCATCACGTCAAATGGTTGAGTAGGATCTACAGGTGTTGTCGTCAAAGCATGCTTGAGTTCATTAAAAGACTTTTCTGCTTCAGGAGTCCAATGTAGCTTATCCTTCTTTGTCAATTCCGTTAGAGGAGAAGCAATATCTGAGAACTTATGGACTTTGGTGTGATAAAAATTAGCAAGACCCAAGAAAGATCGCGCATCTGTAATAGTGAGAGGTAAAGGCCAGTCAATAATGACCTTAATCTTCTTTGGATCCACAACAATCCCTGTAGCAGAAATCACATGTCCAAGGTATTCCACGTGATCCTTGAAAAACTCGCTTTTCTTTTTGTTGATGTACAACACATTTGTACGTAATGTCTCAAAGACAATCTGCAAGTGTTCTTTGTGATCTGCCATGGTTTTATTGAAGACAAGGATGTCGTCGAGGTACACGATCACAAATTTATCCAAATAAGGGCCAAAAATTTCATTCATCAAGGTCATGAAGGTTGCTGGGGCATTGGTTAACCCAAAAGGAATGACCAGAAATTCATTATGTCCATACTTTGTTTGAAAAGCTGTTTTGTATTCATCCCCAATTCTAATGCGAATCTGGTGATAACCTGACTTCAGATCGATCTTGGAATAGACCCTTGAACCCAATAGTTGATCAAAGAGTTCATCGATGCGAGGTAAAGGAAATTTGTTTTTTATGGTCAGCTTATTGAGAGCACGATAATCAATGCAAAGACGCATGGAGCCATCCTTCTTTTTTACCAATAAGACTGGAGTGCCAAAAGGACTTTTGCTGGGACTGAGATGACCTTTATCCAATAAATCTTCCAATTGTCACTGAATTTCTTGAGATTCTGAATATGAAACGCGATAAGGAGCTCGAACTGGAGGAGGTTGTCCGGGAATCAAATCGATTGTATGATCCACAGGACGACGAGGAGGTAATGTAGTTGGGAGCTCATCAGGAAATAAGTCCATGAATGGTTTAAAGAAGGGCTGTTGCAAGTAAGCAGTGGGTGATGTTGAGGATTTTGATGTTTCTTCCGTTTCTGCTTCTTTTTCTCGCAACATAGCCAAGGCTGTTGCACAATTACGCTTGTGAACCAAACGCTTAACTTGTAAAGTTGAGACCAAGGTGATAGGCTTTGCATTAAAAAGACCACGAAGTTCCACTTCTCGATGATCATGATAAAGCCGAATGGAATGATCTCTGAAATTGATGACAGAATCATACTGATACAGCCAAGATTGACCAAGAATCATGTCGTAGTGCGATAAGGGCATTACTGCAAAGCTTAATTGATCTTGAATGAAGCTACAGGCGGAAAGTATCCCAAAATCTCCTTCATGGTGAGAGTTTGCATAGGGCGTCTCCCATGTCTTGCCAAGATAGATCTGAACCTTTGCTGCAACCTCCTCCGTCGATGGGAGCATCCCCTCACCCTGGGTCTGCTCGATTACTTAGTATACCTCTGCTATTAATATGTCATGTATCCCTCCTCTGTGGCTTGACTCGTCTTCCCCCCCCCCCCCCCCCCCCCCCCCCCCCCCCCAACCCCCCCCAAGAATAAGATCCTTCCATTAGTTAATAAAATTGCCCACATGGCTACAAACCACCTCTACAAGAGAGGGCTACATCAAAAAAATGGGGACTCTCCCAATGAGAGAACAAAATACGTACAATGAGAGATAGGTCACGAGATGGGAGGAGGAGAAAGCCACAAAGGTGACCGGTAATGCCATCTAGGCACACCCTGAACCATGGTGAAGAAAGGGCCTTGGCGCCAAAGTCACAAGAAAGCCTCTCGGCGCTCCCACATGCGGTCGTATCTGCCCTGAAGTCTCTCAAATTGACCCCTGAGTGTATGAATCAGCTCCAGCCAAAAGTCACGAATAGTCTTTGCCGGTGGGACAGGGCGAGCCTTGAAGATGGGAAAGCAGCGGGCCGGCCAGGAGAACCAGAGTCTTAGGCCGCAGATGAGCTCCCAACACCACTCTCTGTCATAGCACCACTCTTGGGGGATGAGCTCTGTGCCAAGATGAAGTGTAGGTCGCCCCCCCTGAATTACAATCATCCATCAACCGAAGAACCCAAACCCAAACCTACTGTGCCATGGGGCAATCCCACAAACAGTGACGCTGGCTCTTCAAAGGATGCCCACAGCCTGCAGTGGCTGCCGAGAAGCCGCTAGCTACCAATCAATTCCTAATTGCTGTAGTCCTATGTGCAACCAGCCGCTGAAACTTGATAGCTCTCCTTGGCTGCCTGCTGTACCACAACTGCTCCCAGAAGCCTGACAAGAACTCGGCTGTGAGACCCTCATCCTGCTAGTGAAGTGCTGCAGTTAGGTGAACCTCGCTACGTGTGGCCAGTATGTGTCATCCCAAACGAATTGTGTACTGGAAAAAAGGAATCCCTGGGTGTGGGTGATCGGTTGAAGAGAAAGGACCCCGCCAGAATGACTCACTTGGGTCCCACTGCACTCGTGCCGGAGGACGACTCTCCCAAGCCCACAGCTGCCAATGTCCTGATTCCAAATCTGTTGGGTTAAGATCTATGACACAAGTCCTCCCACAGGCTACTATTCGGTGCATCACGTCTTCCTTGATCTTCTCGAGTTCCTGCATCAGCCAGCTGGAGAGGCTGATCAGGAATTTTTTATGTCAGCATGACACTCAGTCAGCCTGGGCCAAAGTGTCCTAGCAAGTCATCACTTTACCATGTTCTCAGGGGGGGCTGGATCATCGATCCAGCACGGTAGAGCAGAGCCCTCCTTGGGAAGCTTGTGGTCAGAGGACTTCCCGGCAAGGAGCCTTGGAAGGAGTTGCTACTTTACCAGATTCTAGCCCAAGTCCCTCATGCGGGCGGCCCTTGGAGCTCGTCCATCAAGTGGATTTTTACAAAGATGCACAGGGTTGGTTTGAGCAAGAGCCTGCTTAGGTCCTAGGAGCAGTTGAGGAGTGGCCTGGAGCAGCATCAGCCCACTTGCATGGAGGAGTGCTTGAGGCAGCCTCTTGTTTGGAACCCCATGGTTAGCACACACAGAGGCCACTTGGTTGGTAGCAGGCCTCACGTTCTTGGGGTCACATGGCAGAGGGGCAGTCCGCACTCTTGGCGACTGGCTTCAATTTCAGGCTTTTCTGAGGAGGTTCAGAGCATACAATTACGAGGCATGGGGGGGGGGGGGGGGGGGGGTGCATTGACCACTACAACTCTGCCAGCCGAAGAGAGCCGTGCCAAACTCCAATGGAGTAGCTTTCTCCTAATGGAAAGGAGGAGGAGAGAGTCTGCTGCTCTGGAGACAAATCCAAGCCGACCTGACAGCCCAGATAGTGTACAAAAGTCCCTGGGGGGATCCACCTGAAGCCCTCACCCGACGACCAATCAGGCGTAGGAGCACTGCCAACCCAGAAAGCCACTTTTTCCTCCTATTCTGATCAGTGCTCTTGACGCACAACAAAACACCTCAAGAGCCTGCTGACACCTGTGCAAATTGGCCTCATGGCCTTCCAAGTACATGGTTGGGTCGTCAGCACTGCCAACCCAGAAAGCCAATGTGTTCCTCCAGTTGATCAGTGCTCTTGGCGCTCAACAAAACACCTCAAGAGCCTGCCAACACCTGTGCAAATTGGCCTCATGGCCTTCCAAGTACATGGTTGGGTCGTCAGCAAACTCAGAGTCAAGCAACTTGTCTCCCCTAATAGGGAGGTCTAAACCGCGCAAACCAACCTCTTGTGAAGTCAGAAATCTTCTCATCGCCTCAGCATAGAAGAGAAATAGGAAGGGGGCAAGAGGATAATCCTGTCTAACCGAACGCGTGAGCATGAAGTGCTCCTCTCTTCCCCCTGCCAACAACACCTGACTGTGTGCACATCTATAGAGAGCCGACACTCCTCTGCTCCAAGTATCTGAAAACCCTATCTTGCGCAAAGTGCCCTCTAGGAAATCCCAATCAACTCTTTTGTATGCCTTCTCAAAATCGAGAAGGAGAATCACAAGGTCCTCTCCTCGGAGGCGTGCTAGGGCTGAAGTCTCCCAAAAGGTGAAGATGTTGTCAAGGATACTGCGCTCCTTGAAAAAACTTGTCTGGGTCCCATGTATAATGCTCTCAAGTAGCGGCCGAATTCTCAAACTCAGAGCCTTGGCTAAGATTTTGTAGGCTGAGTTGAGAATGGTAATGGGATGCCACTGTCGAATCCGATCCAAGGCGCCACCCTCCTTGGGGATAAGGTAAATCGAACCCTCGCTCATGCTGTTAGGCATCTCTCCAGTGTACAGGATGTGCTGGTAAGCGCTACAAAGATCCTGACCAAGCAGCTCCCATCACTCCAAGGAAAAACTGGGAGTCAAACCATCCTCCCTTGGGCAGCAGCCCTGGGGGAGTTCCCTGAGAGCCTCATGAAGCTCCTCCACCTGGAGAGGCTTCTCAAGTCTTTGATGCATCTCCTCAGTAACTAGGCAAGGCATCTGCGCCCAAACCTGCTCTCTGCATGCATTCTGATGCTCTGACTAAGGCTCAGCTGAAAGCAACTCTCGATAAAATTCAGTAGCAACTGCACACATATCCTTAGGCTTTGTGGCTACTGACCCAAGAGGTCTCCTCAACTGGCAAACACTGGTGCGCGCATGGCCAGGACCCATAGTCTCAAAGAACTCACCAGTAACTCTGTCTCCCACCTGGGTTCACTGAGAGGCGTGACGATGGAAAGCAAACTCATGGCGTCGCTCCTCAATGGTAATCAACTCTTGTCGAGCCTACTGCATGTGCTCCTCCATCCAAGGACTGTCGTGATGGCACTCCTGCATCCATTGTAGGGAACCAATGCCTCGTCGAAGCCGTTTCTCCCTCCTCCTTGGCTGCAGCCAAACGAGCTGCAGATTCCTTGAGAAAGAAGCGACTAAGCTCAGCAAGTCGAGTGGGCCACTCTACTAGGTGGGGTGCCCTGTGTGCTCAAACTCTCTGTTCAAAGCACCACCACCTGCTCTCTGAGCTCTGTATCCAGTAAAATCCTCTCAGGGATGCGCAATAAGGTACTCCCACTTGCCTGTCTGTCTGCCAAAGTAAGAATCAGTGGCTCATGATCTGAAAAGCTGCTCCCTGCCAAAATGCCTATAGATCCTCCCATGTCACAGATGTGGTCATAGAATCGATCAATCCGAGATAGATTCACACCCCCGATTTTGCGGTCAGAACAAGAGAAAGAAGGACTGGCAGGGGGTCGCCCAAAGCCTGCATGCTGCCAAACATCTGAAATCCGCAAGGTCATACATAAGCGCTCCTAGGCTGCCAACTCAGCTGCGTGCACAATAGCATGGCTGCCTCCAATTCTATCTGAGGGGTCCTCCAGCATGTTGAAGTCCCCCTCAACACACCACTGCTAGGCATTGGGCTAAGACTCCACAGTGTGTGACCAAAACTCAGCCTGTGCACTCGCATGGTTAGGCGTATAGACGTTCAGGAAGCCCATGAGGTTACTGTGAACCTGCATAGTAATCCATTGGGCCCTACGTGTACCTCTGCCCACAATGGCCTGCTGCCATGAGTCCTCAATAGTCAAACATACACCTCCCTGGATGCCTCCAAGCCCAAAAGCAGCCCACCAGAAGGTTTCATAGCGACCACGCAGAATCTGTCTACAACGCCGAATGCGTCTCTCACAAAGATGATGCTCTTGGAGCATAAATATATCAATCATATGACCCACTGGCCATCCTTGAAGCTCCCTGATGCAAGCGACCCCTCTGACACTGAAATTGGGGTCCACCTAATCCCTGCACATTCCATGAGACAATCCTCATGGGATCAGTGAGAAAAAACGGATGCTGCAACAGCAGCCAGCCGCGCTATCTTCGAGGCCGGCTTGGATGGGGAGTAATGACTGTCACCCAGGCCCAGGAAGAACGTGCAGTCTGTAGGGCTACCTCCTTTGTCGAGGAGTCCTCATGTACATATACACAGTAGGGTGTACTCTTCGTGTCAGCAGAAAAGTGGACCACAATGTGCCTACATCTTGTTGTATTTGGTGGTGTCGTAGAAAACTTGGCCAACGGCCACAGAGTCTGTATCAAATCCGTCACTCCCAAGTCTCCCGTGTGGTGAGAGAACTCGAGAGCCTGAACCTGAAGCCAGTCCGTCACTGAATCCAAGGTCCACTCAATCTGATCCTTGCCACACAGTGGGAAGGAGAAAGCAACCATTGTGTCCAGGGCTTCTGCCCCTCTAGCTGCTAGAAAAAGTATGTGAACTCTGAAGCGAGCAGCGTCAAGGTCGGGAGAAGAGTCGCCAAGGAATCCTGTGAAATCATAAAGTGAAGAAGTCCCATCGACGACAGATGTCGAAACTAGTCAGCCCACAAGGGACTGCTCCAAAAGGTGACGTCTGCACCAACAGGGGCGGGCGTCTGCAGAAAACGCTCCTCCTCTTGCGCCATGCGGCTCGTGGCAAAAGCACTGCCAAGAGACCTCCTAGCTGTCTAGGGAGGTCTTGTCCCCTTGGTCGGCTGTGCATAAGGTGAGGGGGTAAACGACAGAGCAAGGGGGCCAGTAGGTGGGATGGAGGGGGGGAGGCGGTAATGGTGGTGGTGATGCAAGCGAGGGGGTTGGGGCGGTAGGTGGAGCGGTAGGAGGAGGGGCTGCCGGTGGCGAGGCTGAGGTGGAAGGGGTGTCCGTCGGATCATCTTGCTGTAGGGGTTCGAAACGGTTCCCTGTAGGAACCCACTGCTGTTGGCCTGGTGCAGGGCGGCCACCAGGGGCGCCGAACTGGCGTGGTGGTCCTTGGCAATGACGACCATGAATCTGCTGCCAGCCCTTCTTTGCTTGGGTACCAGTCTTGGAGGATGCACCTGCCTGTGCTCTCTGTCCCTGTTTGTTGGGCTTGGGCAGCCTTAATAGGCCGGGCTTGTGTTGCGGGTCGGGGCGTCCTCTGTGGATAGGCCTTCGCAAGATGGCCCATTTGTCGACAAATGAACACTGATTCGGGAGGCCCGAATGCTCCACATTCTGACGGAGCAACCCACCACTCACCCAAGTAGTAAAACAACCTTCTGAAGGGTGTGGGTGTCTCGAACCAGAACGCGGAGAGTAGGTATGCGTGTTACCTTGGCAGCAACAGAAGCTGCCCTGCGAGGTGTCTCCAAGATAGTCTCAATCTCGGAACCTATCCTAGAAAGGAGTGGGAGGTACTCTTTCCTTAGGCCAGTGAAGCAGATTGAGATGGGTAGGTGAGAGGTCTGCCTCCTTGACAATAGCATCGGTAGCCGGATCGAAACCATGGCGCCACTATCAAAAATGAGCTCTAGCCCTGCTAAAAGGCGGGCCTTGAGAAGGTCACGCACCGCACCCCCCCTCTGCTAGGTTGGGTGCCCATGATCTTGCAAATAACAGAGGTGGCCTGAAGATGCACCACCTCAGCCTCTAAACTCACTTGCTCTGTCGGCGAAAGAGCAAGTCGGATGGTGGGCTCGGTGGGGTCGAGCGAGGGGACTTCCTCGGAGTCCCTTTGTGGCGGGGCATGAGCATCCATCCGTGTCTGCTACCGGTGGCGGGGGTGGTGACGACGCGACCTTTGCTGCTGCGAGTCGTTTTCTTGAAGGGAGACCGAGCACCAAATCGAAGGCCGTAAAAATGAAGGGGTGGGAGGTACGGATAAGGCGGGCTAGAGGAAGGCAGTGTGCAAAGAGGAAGGGGCAATGCGAGCAATAGGTTGGGGGTGCGAGTGTGTGCGCGCGCAGCGCGTGCAAGAGCAGGGCGGGGGGTTTGTCGAAGAAGAAAAACAAAAAGGGCAGGGGGAAGCAAGCAAGTCGGGGGTGGGGGGTGTAGGGGGACAGCAGGCGGCCGAGGAGGGTAGCATGCGGCAGTGGTGGTGAGCGGGCAGTGCGAGAGGGTAGGGCTGGGCAGCGCGTGAGGGGAGAGAGGGAGCAGCGAGGGTGAAGAGGGCAGAGCTGCAGGCAGGGGGTGGGCAGTGCCTGAGAGGAGGGGGAGTGGGTAATGTGAGCTAGCAGGGGTTTGGGGGGGGCAGCACGTGGGACAGAGCGGGGAGGGGGCAGCGATGGCGGGGAGAGCAAAGCAGCGAACGACTTCCTGTGAGGTAGAGCACCAGAATTTTTTGCTGGACTCGTCTTTGCTCAATCTCTGGATGGAGGAACACTATTATGTGTCTCTGGGTGTCTCTCCTGGTCAGTGAGCCTCTCTCTCTGAGTAACCCTGCTCGATGTCACTAAATCTCTAGTAGATAAGAGTCCAAGGCATCTTCGATCCCAAAATCTTATAACTCTAGATAGAAGCCCAAAACCCTCTCTAAAGAGCCAGTGAAGGTGGCCACATATCTCATAGTATGCTGTATAGTGGCATATATAATGGAGCTCTGTCTCTGGCTCTTTGTAACACAGCTGGCACAATGTATCCTCAGCTGAAATGCCTCGAAATTGGCCAATCTCAATCTCCGAAAACTAGTGTGATGATGTCCGAATCTGTTCAAAACTTCAATAGCACATCGTAAGCCGCAAGACAAGTGAGTGTCCATGTAGGGAGGCCTAGATAAGAACCCATCCCTTGTGAGCTGGAGAAAATGCTCTTTGTATGTAGTCATCTTCGTGCTCAGCTCGTGTATAGGTTGTATCCATGTCCTCGGGGTATCCAAGTGAAATAGATTCTATCGTATAAGTCTAGTGACCTCCCTCTGTGTCAGAGAGAGAGGGGGTGCATCTAGAGAATACTGAAAGGGGGGGAGCCTGTCCATAGAGAAACCATGTAGCTCAAACCATGCTGCCATTTGTGCACACTAACGTGATGTATCTCCCTGTGTTGTCAAGTGCCGTTAGGACTCTAGAGCCAGCCGAGCATAAGGATCTCGTGGGAGTTCCCATAAGCTGTGTGTGAATGCCACTGATCTCGTAAGAGCCTCAACCACCAAAGGAGGGGCGGCCCACTCTACTTGGATGATCGCATGGGGAACCGAGGCCTTAGCCTTGATCATCCTGGAGATCATGGAGATAAGTGGCCTCTCCATGTCTCGCCACCCATCTGTATGTCCATGCTGACGACGATGATGATCTACTGAGGGTCCCCATATCTGCACTCCATATAGCATAGCTGAGGCAACCAAAGTATCAAAAGGCCATAGCTTGGTGCGAGGCTCTGGAACTGAACTTGTTAATACACCCTCTCTAAACCTCCCAAAGCTGTGTATGCTCTAGTTAGTCTAGTCTCTACCACTCTCGTCATGGAGAAAATCGGGCCACTAAAAACCACCCCAAGGTAGTGTGCATACTTGTATATTCCACTCGGTCCTGTCCATAAGTAAAACTGGGTGTTGATCACCTGAATCATTGCATTGTAGTATTGAATACCATAGCCTTGGTCTTCCCAAGGTTAACAGACATACCAGTATCCTATGCAAATGTGTGTAAAGCGTCAAGATGGCGTTGCATCCCCTTATGTGAATCTAAAATAAGCACAATATCATTTGCATACCACAATAGGGTATCCATATCCTTGCCAATTGTACTCCTCTATCTCCCTCCCTTTTTATGTAGTTTGAATCCTCATCCATATACATACCAAAACAGTGGGGAATAGTGGGCAGCCTTGTTTCACCCCCAGGGTGGTCTCGTACGGTCGTGTACATTTTGTCCACGTACGAAGACGTATGGTACTCATCGAACTAGAAAATTTTATGTCGTACGACATGGTTACGTACGTTCAAAAATAAAAACACACAATTCTTAAGCCTAGATTTTACACTTTAGACAATTAGACAATTGATTATCACATTGGACAAGAAGGCAACTTGCAAGTGCCAAGTGCCGACACTCCAGTCGACAATCTAGACAATGAGACACAATGGGCATGAACCACGATTCACATTACATATGTCATAAATCAAATAGCTAAGTTGAGATTTGATAATCGAGATGATACAAAAAAGTAGGCCTTTTAAGCCTCAATTGTGCAAAAAGTGGAAGTAGGTGTTGGGTGCTTTAGCTATGGAGGCATGGTGGTGCAGGCGTGCTACAGCAGAGAGCGAGAAAGAAAGAGAGAGAGATTGACTCAGCTTGCAAAAAAGAACACGCTACATCTTTCTTTAATTAAGTTCTTTACATATATATATCTTTTGTGAAATGCTATCAACCATTCTTTGACTCATGCAAACTCCACTAAGCCTCTGCATGTGTGAAGAGGTGTTCCCACAGGCTAGACATCATTGCAAAGGGCTTGGATACCCAACAACCCCCCCTCAAGCCCAAACCACTGACAATGGACTCGAGACAGACAGACCATGGCAGAGTTCATTCACCTGAAACCATGAGTAGAAGACCCCCCCTTGACAATAACATAGGTGTGTGTGTGTGTGTACTTCCCTCAAACAACTATCGGTGTGAGACATACCAGAACTCGACCAAACAACAAAGGGTGGTCTTACCATTTTATTTTATGGCAGTCTATAACCCATACAATTATTGAAAAAAAACTGACATAATGGAATCATAAAGACAGACTAAAGAAAATCAAAACTACAAGACATCACTTTCTACGAAAAGCATTGGTGCTGCATCGTCTTCAGCACCTTCAACCATATTGATCTGTCGCTTGTTCTTCTTAAAGCATTTGTCCGATGGATGATTAGTCTTTCCACAATGGGTGCAAGGATTTTTGCTGAAATAATCCTTGGTTTGATGATTGTTGTGTCCACATATAGCACAAGGTCTAGTGCTGGTAGTAGACCTGGTGGAATTGGCAATTTAAGTGCAACCACGGGCTGCATATGCAGCTGGTACGAAAGAGCTGCTTCGTGGTACTCGCTTCTCTTCTTCCTGCAATGAGTTAACAATACCATCCAAAGAAGGCAGAGGATCTTTCTCCTTCAAAATAGTGACAATTTGACGAAATTCTGCAGGGAGACTATTCAGAAAAACGGCTATAAGGTCTTTTTCTGGCACAGGGGCTTCAACATAAACTACTTGTGTTTTGATGCTCTTCAGTCTAATAGCTAAAGCTGCAATATTTTCATCTTCACGCATGCGAATAGAATATAATTCCATTTTTGAACTCATTTTTGAATACTTAGCTTTGGCACCGAAAAGCTTCTCTAACTCTATCCAGGCAGCACTTGAAGAATCAACATCATCCAAATAATGAATAAAGTCGTCTTCTAAGGAAGTTAGAATGATACCAAAAGCTTGTTCGTCTTTCCTCTGTTGCTCGACAAATAATGTCCTTGTAAATGCAGCGGATGTGCCATATTCGTCGGCTGCGAGAGGCTTGACCACGTTCCATAGGTTTTTCCGCATCAAATAGCCTTTACCTTTGATCTGCCAAGTGTGGAAGGCTGGAAGCCAGATCCATTAAACTTATCCACCTTTGATGCCATGCTTGATATGCTTTGTGATATGCCAAAAAAAACCCTTGCTTATCAACCTCTCAAGCGGTGTTTTGAAGTGCTTTGGAAATCCCACTGATTAATGTGCAAAAGTCGATAAAAACTTCTTGGCAGGTTTCTCTACTGTCTGTCCATATCTTGGCGTACTTACATGATATTTGTTGATGGTTGCAATTGCTACAGACTTCAGATTTGTTGAGTCTTCAACACTCGATAGCATTTACCAAAATGCAATTGATGGTGGAGATTTTACTTGAGGCTGCAACCTTTACAGGTGTGAAAGCCCTCTTGCTTGAAGTTTTAAATTGGGTTGGCCACTGTGAATAGGTAGTGTGAAAGGATTAACAAAGAAGGAAAATAATGTCGATTCTGGAGCAGACAACGCCGAGATGACGAATTTGCTTTGTAGCAGGCTAAGGAGGCTTAATTAGGAGACGCTCAAGTGTTGAAATTTCACCAGGATGCTAAAGCGACCTTGTTGATGGCAGTTGCAACCGAATCCGAGCAGGTCCACAAAACCATCCTCTTCTCTGCAAGAAGCGGTTCCCGCGAGGCTGAGTCGAGAGCCGAGGCCCGGTAGGGCTCTGATACCAGTGTTGGGTGCTTTAGCTATGGAGGCATGGTGGTGCATGCGTGCTACAGTAGAGAGCGAGAAAGAAAGAGAGAGAGATCGACTCAGCTTGCAAAAAAGAACACGCTACATCTTTCTTTAATTAAGTTCTTTACATATATATATCTTTTGTGAAATGCTATCAACCATTCTTTGACTCATGCAAACTCCACTAAGCCTCTGCATGTGTGAAGAGGTGTTCTCATAGGCTAGACATCACTGCAAAGGGCTTGGATACCCAACATTAGGGGCAACGAGAGAGAGAGAGAGAGAGAGAGAGAGAGAGAGAGAGAGAGAGAGAGAGAGAGAGAGAGATGAGGCTCAAGGCATGTGAGAGGTGAAGGGGGGGGGATCCTAGGCTAGGTGGGAGGGATCTATGCCAAAAGGCAACCCAAAAACCTCCAAAAAAAAAGCACAGTCAAAGTTCTCAAAACTGTCAAACTGACTGTTGACTGGTCAAACGGACTAAAAAATCCACCGGACGGATCGGACGCCTTGACCGGACTAGACGCCACCGGACGCCTCGTTCTGTCCGTCGGATGAGAACAACCCTGTTCACCCCAATGATGGAGTGAATAATCTCTGACATCCCTTGGGGCATACACACTCTTCTTGTAGGCTGTAACTGTCGTATACAAGGCCATGATCCCCCATATGAGCTCTACAGGCACTCCCAGCTCTTGCAGTTTGTGCATCAATCTGCCTCTCAGAACTGTATCAAAAGCTTTGCGGAAATCCACAAAGCTACAATAAATCCTCCTCCCATGAAATCTGCCCTCCTCAAAAATAGCTTGTAGTGTGAGACTCTTGAAACCAGTCTGGCCTGGTGCTCAGATGTCCTCTCTTTCTACCCATCTGCGCAGCTCATACTCAATGATGGATGCATATAATCTGGTTGGTGTGTGTCCATTCATGTTAGTGCCCATGCAAACGAGAGAGAGAGAGAGAGAGAGAGAGAGAGAGAGAGAGAGAGAGAGAGAGAGAGAGAGAGAGAGAGATGTACCTTAACAATCCGGTAGACATCACGACAACCAGCACTTGTGACAGTAAGTGCTGAGTTACAGAGTACAAAAGATTTGAAGCGGAAACTTGAAGTACTTTCCACTGGATATGAGCAACTTCAAGATTCATTGGCAACAAAAGAGCAAGAAATTTCTGAGTTGAAAGGGTAGCCTGAATTGAGTTGTGTATTTTCACATGCAAGGACCGTGTTATACTGTAGATGCAAGGACCTTAACCTATTATTGAAGCATTTTGAATCCCTGCTTAATGTAGCTTTTCTTTTGCCTCACTCAACATAAATAGTTGATGATTATGAATGCTCCATGCATGCAGTGTTTGTCAGATTGATATCTTGGGCATATTCTATGTCCCTACATGTTATATTGCTTGTTGGAGTCCAATTCATGTTAGTTTTTGTGTTGCAGAGCGTTGTTGAAATGTTCCCAGCAATTGAACATGAAGGCTGATGGTAAGACTTCACCTACATTTCAGGCCATGCAATCAAGTGGTTCAGAGAAGGAAAGGGTCAACAAGGCAGAATCAATAGACCGTACCTTTCCTCTGGAATATTTTGCTTTGAACAAGCAGGTGGAAATTCCTTTGACTTCTGAAGAGGCCAATCTTTTATCAATGTCACCAACCAAGCCCTCGAGAGTTTTGAAGGAGACATTTTTAGGTGTTATTCTCCATGTATAGTTTGTTGCAATTACTAGTTACTAGAAAATATAAAGGTTATGTTTTTAGATGTGATAAATAGATTCTTACTACAGTTTCTGTGTCAGCACAGATGGGGTAGTAGAAGATGAGCTTTTGGAGATACCCATTGAGTCGCAGGTCAAATGGCTGTTTTTCTGGAGGGTCATTTGATTTTCGCTTATGTCAAGATCTAATAATTGTTTTGCTCCAGGAGAGCTTTTCTGGTCATACTAGCCCGATTTCAAGATGCCGATTTTCTGCTGGGGGTGGCAATATTGCTAGCGCTTCAGTTGATGGGACTGTAAGGTGCTTTTGCTAATGGTTAATTTTGATCTCAGGAAGCTTAGTCTTGCCATGCTAATACATTTTTTTAAACAGAATCTGGAACTCTGACCCAGGATCTTCAACCTCAAGAAATGCTACCATCTATTGTGGCGCAGAAGTGTTATCTTTAGAATGGGACTTCAAATCTGACCGCTTGGTATTTTGCAGTCATTCAAATTCTCTCTTGTTATGCTGATGAACGTATTGAAGACTGGTCCAGGAACCAGCTCTAACATGGTATTCTCTCATAAGTTGGCATTATCTAGTTGCTCATAGGTACAGCAGAACGAGGTATCAAAGCCTGGAATGTGGATGCCAAACGTGTTGTTTGCGACTTTACTACCGAGATTGCATTTCCACGGTAACGTTCTGTTGTTTACATGGAAAGTGATACGTGTAGAATTTCAAAGGTTCATGGGATATTTACTTGGGTAAAGTATTGTTTGTTGGTTTTGGAGAAATCAACAAGCTGGTGTGACACTAACGCTTTTAGAATGTATTGTGAACCAGTTGGGCCCAGAGTCAAACCTGGATGGTGGGACATTCTGAATAATTTATCTTAAAAAGTGACGCCTGGTCTATTTGATGTGGGTAGTAGTCAATAACTCTGCAGCTCATACTCATGAAAGATCAAACATAGTGCACTTTTACCCTCCCCAAAGTTCACAAGATCTGTCTAGGATACTTTTTTGAAGCTTCACTTTTGATTTGTATAAATATTCTCATATCTGGCGGTCTTGAGATGCTCCAAAAAGGACATGCACAACTAGAGCGCTAATCATGGAAAAACCGTTTGCTAGAGCAGACAGAGAAGGTAAAGATTTCGAAGCAACAAGGTTTATAGCCTTCAGTGGCTATATGGGCCTGTCAGCTGAATATATGGTTGCGCTGATATAGGGTAATCCCAACTTTTGCACATTGGGCGAAGAAAGCCTACCCCTCAAAACCCTCGGGAGATCGAAGTCCATGACCACACCAAAAAGATGAGTAGAGCTGTTGCCAAGCAAACTGTTACTGCTTGGAACCACGGGAAAAAAAACACAATTTTTTATCCTTGACAACGTGGATATCTACGTGCATGTACATAACATATATATCTGAGGTCTAGCTGAGTCTTCTGCTTCAAGCTGTAATTCAACTCGTGATGTTGACGTGAAGTTAGAGGCTGGTTGTAGCAATGAGAAAATTGTCACTCTTTAGCCTTCAGTGGCTATGGGCCTGTCAGCTGAATATATGGTGGCGCCGATATAGGGTAATCCCAACTTTTGCACATTGGGCGAAGAAAGCCTACCCCTCAAAACCCTCGGGAGATCGAAGTCCATGACCACACCAAAAAGATGAGTAGAGCTGTTGCCAAGCAAACTGTTACTGCTTGGAACCACGGGAAAAAAAACACAATTTTCTATCCTTGACAACGTGGATATCTACGTGCATGTACATAACATATATATCTGAGGTCTAGCTGAGTCTTCTGCTTCAAGCTGTAATTCAACTCGTGATGTTGACGTGAAGTTAGAGGCTGGTTGTAGCAATGAGAAAATTGTCACTCTTTATTATATTTTGTACTCATCTGGAACCGATCTGCAATTGGCATTGCGCTTCAAAAATCAGGGATATATGTGGATTGTTGACATTGGAATTGCCATGGTGAGGAGATGCCTTTACTCCAGCTGTTCCTGTCAAAGGTGAAAAACAACAGATTTTCTTTGTAGACGGAGGTAGCTAGGAAAGCATCCCAGATTTTTATTGTAGTACGATACATCATTAATTGGTTTGAAGAAGGGAGAATCGTCAACTCGAAAGCGCCAGTGAGGTAATTGTTTGCAAAAGCACTCTCAAACTATACCCATGTCTTCGGAGCAGAAGGTTTGGCAAAGAGGACACTCCACCATTGCAGAGCATTTTCTTTAAGAAATCCGGCAACTCCAGAAAGCTTTATGTGTTGTGAAGAAATTGTTAAGCTTTTGGTCTATACTGAACTCCACCGAACGTGTCGGATTGTACTGTGTAACCACCATCTAAAAATGGTTTGGGGCCAAGCAACATGGGTGGAGAATAATAGGGTGTCATAGTGTGATGACGTGAAGATGAGATGGGCAAACATCCTGCCTTATTTTCATTTTTAGATAGTGTGTTTGAAGGACAAGAAGAGTGTGGTTGCAGATGCCTTATCTCAGAAGCCACAAATATCCGCAGTCAAAGCAGTGTTCCACGACTTTGATAGATGTGAGAGCATCAGTATCAAGGCGGATTTTCCTCGCTCGTTGCTGCTGCTGCTGCGCTACCTCGTCCCCTTCGCTCGCCATCACCTGCACCCTCACCCCCTCCTGCGTTCGCTGCCCCCTCCCCATCACCAGCGCGCTGCCCTGCTGCCTCGCGCTGCTCCCGCTTGCTGCCTCCTGCCGCCCGCTGCCTTCGCTCCCAGTCCTCTCGCTGCCGCTGCCCTCCATTCCGCAAGCTGAAACACACCCCAATCCCCCCCCCCCGCCGCCCCCGTTTCCCCCCCTTTTTTTTCTGCCTTTCGTCGGTGGTTGTTCCTGCTCGTTGGCCGTCCTTCGCTTTAGCAGGCAAACGCCCTTTCCCGCCTTCCTCGCAGGAGCAGACACAGATGGAGGCTCCTGCTCCACCCCAGAGGGACTCACAGGAAGCCCCCTCGTTCGACCCCGCCAAGCCCACCATCTTACTTGCTTTGTCGCCAACAGAGCAAGCGAGCCTTGCAGCAGAGGTGGAGCGCCTTCAAGCCACCTCTCTCATCTGCAAGATTATTGGCAGTCGTCCCAGTGGAGGAGAGGTACGCGACCTCCTTCAGGCTCGCCTTCTAGCAGAGGTGGGGAAGATCATTGACATCCAGCTTCTCGGGCCAGGATACTATCAGATTGAGTTTGAGATACTATCAGATTGAGTTTGAGACTCTTGAGATGGCTGCCAAGGTCACCTCGATGAGCCCGTTGGCCATCTGAGCAGTTAGAGCTCACTTCCGACAGTGGTGCCATGGTTTCGATCCAACATCGGATGTTCTTGCCGAGGAGGCAGACTTGCCTATTTCGTTCGGTTTGTTTCCCTGGCCTTAGGAGGGCGCTTGTTTCCAGGATTGGTTCCGAGATCGGGACAGTCTTGGAGACCCCGCGCACGAAAACTTCAGCTGCAGCCAAGGCTGCTGGTGTGCCTTCAGTATGCATTCTGGTTCGTGACACTCACTCTCTCCTGAAGGTGGTCCTACCCAGGGTGAGTGTGGGGTGGTTACTCCAGAGGGTGGAGTATTCGGAACTCCCGAACCAGTGCTTCATTTCCAGGCAGATGGACCACTTAGCGAAGGCCTGTCCTCGCAAGAGATCTCCACCCACAGTGCATGCGTTCTGGTTCGTGACACTCACTCTCTCCCGAAGGTGGTCCTACATAGGGTGAGTGGGGGGTGGTTACGCCAGAGGGTGGAGTATTTGGGACTCTTGAACCAGTGCTTCATTTCCAGGCAGATGGACCACTTAGCGAAGGCCTATCCTCGCAGGAGATCTCCACCCACAGTGCATGCTCAACCCCCCAAGGCTGAACATGCCGAGCAGACAGGTATTCGGGACACACAGGCTGGTACCTCGATAGAGGCCAGCGATCAGCCAGCTGATGGCTGACAACAGGTGCCCGACCGCCATCGAGAGGGACGGGCTCGTTACAACTCAGCAGCATTTGGGTCCCGACAGGGAACCGTTTTGACCCCTATAGCAGGAGTCCTATGAGGAGCCCCTCTCCACCTGAGCTTCTGGCAGAAATTAGGGTTTCTGCTGTCCGCCACGTCATCACTTTGTGACATACCCCCCTCTTGAAAGCATTGTAATCGACCGCAATTACGCCTGTAAAACCGACAAAAGCTATAAACCGTCTTAGCAGACACTGACTGTTAGTACCTACGTACTAGGAACACACATCTAGCACATGTACAAAATCGACAGTCACATCACAGGACATCACAGGACATCACATGACATTCAACATTCATTCGGATCTTAGAGCATGATTTATCGGCAATGTAGCTAGCAATCACATCTAGGTCCAATCGGGACCTCATCGATGTCCGATTGACTAACCCCTATTGCAACCACGTCAATTCGAGATCAAGTAGACCAAAATGCTGCAGTCATTTCGTCTATCAGTTCCTGCACTCAAAAGAAGTGAAGAAACAAATCAGTATCATTATCAGGAATTCCATTTCATAAAGTCATCTAGCAGAATACTGTCAGCTATCAGTATCCCTGAAGCTCAAAGAGACATCAGTGACTTTAGTATCAAAATCGAGGCATCTATTGACAAAGGAGCGGAGTAACTCCCCTCTTGTGCATCCCACTGCACCAGATCTCCGGCCAAGCTGAATTTTGGGTTCCGTTTGGAGTAGACTATGCTAAACCAAAAATTCGAGGTAAAGTTTCACAATCCGAGGAGTATCTGCTAGGTCCTCCTCCTCCATCCACTTCGCATCAAATGCAGAAAAGTTCTTGAACTTAACCAAGAACCGCCTTCGGACTTTACCTTTCTTCGTATCGTTATGTGCCAAAATCTGTTCAGGAACAAGGATCTCCTCGTTTTCTTCCACTTCGGGTTGCTCATCAGGCTCCCCATCATCAGACACATCACCCTTAACAGGTTTCAAGAGACTCACATGCAATGCATTGTGAATCCTCCAAGTATCTGGCAGTTTCAATCGGAAGGAGACATCATTTATCTTGTCAGTGATCTGGAAAGGTCCGTAGTATCGCATACTAAGCTTTGGAAAAAGCCTCTCCTTTCCCTTTTTCTTTCGTAGGCGTGCCTTCTCAAAAGGTAAGAGCACCCAATCATCCTTCTTCAATTTCAAGTCGCGACAATGGCGATCCGCTGCCTTTTTCTGTCGTTTTTGAGACTCTTGCAAAGTCTCGCGAACCTTGGCAAAAGCCGTATCCAAATCTCGCGAATAGGATGGAACCTTCGCAGCACTTTCAACAATCTCACATGGCGTCTTCCCCGTCGAAGAGTGTATCGTGTTATTGTAGGCAAAGGTAAGTTCTTTTCCCATTGAGTCTTCTGATCCGAGATACAAGACTTCAATAAATCTAAAATCATTGAATTGGCAATCTCAAATTGCCCGTCAGTCTGCAAATGGAACGATGACGAGAACTGCAACTGTGTGCCAATGTTCTCCCAAATTGCCTTCAAAGCACTCATAAATCTGGGGTCTCTGTCGGAGATAATCGTCTCAGACATGCCATGTAATCGGAAAATCATCGTGATCTTTGTGTGTTCTCGGGAGATCAAAAATGAAATCCATTTCAATACTTTTCCCGGGGCGGGTGGGTATGGGTAAAGGCTTTAACAATCCTTTTGCCTTATGCCTGTCAAACTTGACCTTCTGGCATGCCAAGCAACTGCGCACAAACTCTTCCACATCTTTCTTGAGTCTCGGCCAAAAGAAATATCTCTCTACCCCTTTCATGGTGGTAGCTATGCCGCGGTGACCCGTAAAAGGTGGACAGTGGCATTCAGTCCTAAACTTTTCCCTCAACGGTTGTGTAACGCACAACATAGTCTTTTTCATTAAGTAGCCTTCCTGAAGGGAGTATCCAGCTACTGTCTCCCCATCCCGTATCCGTGTGAAAATATCTGCAAAATCTGTATCTGTGGCATACTGATCGACCATATCCTCGAAGCTCCTATGATGTATCGCGGAAATAGCCAGAACCAACGGTTTCCGAGACAAAGCATCTGCCACCACATTCTTCTGTCCCTGCACATGGACAATCTGGAAGTGGAACTGTGACATGATGTTCGCCCACCGCATTTGCTTTTCCGAAAGCTGCTTCTGTGACAAGAAGTAGCACAAACTCTGATGGTCTGTAAAGACAGTAAAATCCGTTCCGAGTAGGTAATGCCGCCACTGAGTAAGAGCATGGATAACCGCCAAAAGCTCTTTCTCATAAATCTGTGCTGTCATCTCCGGCCTAGAGAACAATCGGCTCTCATAAGCTATGACATGGCCTTCTTGCATCAAGACCGCACCCAAAGTACGACCACAAGCATCACAATATACTTCAAATGACTTCTGCAAGTCCGGCAAAGTCAAAATAGGTCCCGTAGTCAATTTCTCTTTCAATGTCTGAAAGGCAGTCACCTCCGTGGGTCCCCACGAGAAAGGTACTCCTTTCTGTGTCAAGATATGCAAAGAGGAAGCAACCTCTGCAAACTTTCGTATGAACCGCCTGTAGTACGAACATAGTCCCAAGAAGCTTCTAACTTCATGGACATTCCTCAAATCGGGCCAATCACGGATAGTCTCTATCTTTGGCCGGGTCCATTTGCACTCCTGCTGCTGACACAATGTGAAACCGGCCTGTTCAATCCAAAAAGGGCGGTAGACATTACTTCAAACCTTGATTTAGCTTTCACCCATTATTAGTCGTCTATTCTACCTGTACTTTCAAGACACAACAAAGGGGAAAGGGATACAGGCTGCTAGATTGCACCTGTATGAGAAGACCGACACCAGATTGGCCCCTAACTTAGGCGCCCCTTTTGGTATTTCTTTATTGTTAAAAAAAGAGGGAATAAACACTGTGGTTCCCTACGAGCTGCCCCGCACAAACTTGGCTGAATTTCAACTGTTCCGTCCCGATTTCGGCAGCATAACTGTACTAGGATCCTTCACAGTGAGTATTCCCACGCATTGAATGACGCATACGGGCACTTTGCAAAACCTGGCGAGAATCTGCAGCACGCTGAATTCTCTGTTTTCAGCCCCGAAAATGCGCCAAATCACCCGTACAGTGGTCCCCTCGCGTCCCCAAACCTCCTGGGGGTATTAGGGACCGTTTAGGGCCAAAACCCTAAACCTGCAAAAATACACAGCAGGCTGTAATTTCGTGTTTCGGGCTCCGTTTCGCGTGCCGGTCGCATCCGTAGCAAGTCCTCGAGCTCCCGCACGTGTAGGGCTACTTGACCTTTGAATCGGACGAGATTTCTGGCGTGAAACCTCTCCGAATTCACTTGTATCTGCGGGGGATTAGCCGCTAGCTAATCCAGTACCTGTGCAAGAGGCTCTTGCCTCGGCAATCGCACATGAACCCACACAACTGTACATTGGTCAAATGAAAAGCCCACTAGAGGGGCATAACATACTGCCATAGAGGAGAGAGAGGGCAGTGCGTAGCGTGCACGGCATCACTCCTGGCACCGCACTGTACATAGGAGGGAAAGCAAGCACTCCATAGCTCTTAACCTGTGACAAAATCTGAAAATGAGCCTCTCCCAGCTTCAAATTCAGCGCCACTTCTTGTTGCATGAGGAAAGTGCACCAGAAGGTGCCACTTGGCACATTTACAAGCATTTTCCCGTTTCGCGGTTGCCGCCTAAAAATCTCCCAACCGGTTGCCCAGTTGACTTCACGGCAGAGTAAGAAAATGTTCTCCTTGTCATTCCGGAGGTAATGACGCAAACACATTTTTAGGTCCCAAAATAGCAATTTCCTAAATTTTAGGAGATGCTGCCATTGTATCTTTCTAGGTCATCTGAACCCCTTCGTACACTGCAGCCACACCCATAACTGAAATGTAGCCTTTGTAGCAAAGGATTCCACTTTGGCTAGTCAATGACCCCACTTTGGCTAACCATAGTCCTTGTCCAACCTTAGTGCTCTCTTGCCCACAGGCCTGGACTCCCTCTGGACAGTTCCACACTAGCTATGCAATGCAGGGCAGTTAGATTTCCCGAGGGGTGTTTCCAAAAAGTGAAAGTAAATAGATAATAAGAAAGAAATCAACAAAAAGGATAGATAGTAGTCACACGTTGGTGACACAATGTGTCCCAAAAAGTGTATCTCTCGTAGGAAAAATTCACTTTTCTTTGCATTAATCACTAGCTTGTGATCTCGTAATGCCTGAAAGACTTGAAGCAGATGATCTCTGTGTTCTGCCTCATTCTTGGAGAAAACAATGATGTCGTCAAAGAAAGTGCCAACAAATAGCCTGTACTTGAGGTTCATCAAGTACAATCTCTAAGCCCTTCATTTATCAAAGTCGCTTTCTCGGCCCGGTAGTCAACCACGGCGTAGTTCTTGTGGTACCAAGGGATCCTGAGTAGAACGTCACTCGCGTGCCCTGAACACCCCTGTCATTGCAAACGAAGTTATCCAATGCTCGGACTCATCCTGGGCCTCTTGGAGCTCGTAATCTCGACACATGCCAATGCAACCTCTGCTACTTTCCAAACTGACTGGACATCAAATTGACCACTTAGGGATATGTCCACAATATCGTCAATCACCCCACGGTCGATGGAGGCTCTTGCCTGTTCATGCAAGAATTCATTCGGATGTAATGGCAACATCCCATTCGGGTGCCAGTCGAACTATCTCCGCCTGTGGCGTCAGTCTGTCGGGCGTAATTCCAAATCGAGCCGCCAATTCCAAGTGAAAAGAAGTTGGCCTTGACTCCTTCAAAAGAGCTTCCTGATCCTTCACTTTGCCCCAAAAGCGGCAAAGTTTGTTTGTAGTGTCATTCATTAGATTCGGTGCAGGTCCCACGCCATGTGGTACCAGTTCTGCTTTTCTATCTGCCTTTTCTACCATGTTCCTTAGCTGCTGTCGAACTCTCAGGCCTGTCGTCGTCTTTATCATTCTGTTCTTTCTGTGCCTTTTTAGGGCACTTCGCGGAGATATGTCCATGTTCCTCGCATCCAAAGCACTTCCCCTCTCTGATGAAGCGAGCTCTCTCCTCAGGAGTAAGCTTGGGTAGTGCATCCCTTTTCTCTGGGTTGCTCTTTTTCTTTCTACTTTCATTCCCAGAAGTCTGTTCGGCTCGTTGTGTCATGGCCTCATCTGTGGGGTAGGTCAGACTACCAGAGTGAATGGCAAAGCCCTGCTTTGCATGACTCATCAACTCCTGAATAGAAGCTGACTTCTGTTCCAAGCAGTGATCTCGGATCTCAGTAGGTAGACCCAAGGTAAACCGCTCAATCTG
Organism: Adiantum capillus-veneris; assembly: GCF_014529385.1. Lineage (NCBI taxonomy): Eukaryota > Viridiplantae > Streptophyta > Polypodiopsida > Polypodiales > Pteridaceae > Adiantum > Adiantum capillus-veneris. The sequence continues at coordinate 158,090,633 of NC_140937.1, forward strand.
TTCTTTGAACGAGATCTTCTTGAATGAAGAGGCGGGTAGAAAAGAGCTCCAGAATCTTTCACAATAAGCATTGATTGTATCTTTCTTGGTCATCCGAAGATGGTTCCAAGCAGTTCGTACATCTTGTTCATATTCTTGCGTCAACTAAGAAGAAATAAAAAGCTTCTTAAATTTCAGCCATTTAATTGGCTGAGTCTTGTTTAAAAGAAGAGTGGACCACCAAGTACGAGCATTCCTCTTAAAGTAAGAGGCAGCTCTCCGAACCTTGGAGTGCTCTGAATAGCGTCCTCCCGCGAAAGCAAGGTCAAACTGCTGTATAAAAGACAAAGCCTTCGAAGCATCTGAGTATCCTGAAAAAGTATCAAACTTGATAGAGTGGCCACCTTCCTTAAACTCTTGGACTTTCTTGCTTTTATCTTCGAGAAAGTCATACTGGTTAGCTTTGTAAAAGAAAATTTCTTCTTGTTCGCATAAAAATTTCCGTCATCGGAATCTGAGTTGTCTGTAGACGAGTCCTCAGTAGAACTGTTAGTCTCTGGGCGAGATGCAGCCTCCTTTGTCTTTTTCTTGCCCTTTCCGAAGCTTTGTTTCTTGCTTCGCTTTTTGCTTTTTCTGTCTTCTTCACTCGAGTCTGAAGAGCTAGAAGAACTGTCAGAAGAAGAAGAAGAACTGGGTAAGCCTTCAAACTTGACACGCTTGTTCTGTTTCTTTGCCTTGTCGAATGTTGACCGACGACCCAAATATCCCGGGAAGTCAGTGCCTTTCTTTTGCTTTTTGCCATGCTTTTTGCCATGCTTTTTGTCTTTTTTTTGCACGTCGAAAAGCTGAGCAATCCGTGCATCAACCACGTTCTCCAGTTCCTTCTCCGTATATTTCTTGGAGGCAGAAGGTTTCTTGAGAGCGGTTTCGGGAGTGGTGTTGTGGTTCTCTGCCACTCCATCTGTACCTCTTTCAAAGAGGTCTGGTTCATATATTTTGCCATGTTCGGGTCCTTGGCAAAATTGAGCATCATCTTTGTTGCATCGCCAATCAATTGACGACGCTCCATCTCCTGTTGCTCCGCCTAAGTAGGCCTAGGCGGGCCATACTCCGTGCCGGAATCTTCGTTGTGATCCCTGCCCGCATCGCTAGATGCAGAGGGAGTCGACTGATCATTGCCTGAAGCCATAGGTGCCGCGGGAAAAAAAATTGGGGATCGGATTTCCCGTAGAAGAGAAATCGGCCGTGCTCTGATACCACTGTAACAGACTTGGATACTCCAAGTCAAGAATCAACCGCGACAGCACCAAATAACCACTTCAAAACAATTCACATATCACAATAGATTTGCACTGGCCTGGCGGAGTTCCGTGCCTAGAGATATTGGCCCCAAAGACTGGCGCCCCTTTCGGTATTTCTTTTTATGTTAATCAGTTCAAAGTACAAGAGAGTGGGTCGGGATTCACTCTCAGACTCTGCGTCCAGATGCTCTGAGAAGTGAAGCCCTCACCACATATTTAAAGGTACAAGGGATGCCCAAAAGCAGAGCCCCAAAAGCTTTTAAAATAAAAAGCATCAATTCTCTCTCTCTTAGAGAGTCTTTTTTAATAAAAAAAGCAAGTTCTCTCTCTTTCTCATGGCGTGGAGAAAAAAGCAAGATTCGCGTCGCTCATCATTCAATTTTTTTATAAAAAAAAAGCCTCCGCGATTTCCGAAATTAGGGTTTTTGGTAGAAATTAGGGTTTGCAAGAATTTTAGGGTTTTTGGCAAAAATTAGGGTTTTTGTTGTCTGCCACGTCATCACTTTGTGACACCCTCTCCTCCACCCCCACCTCTTGCTGCCCCCTTTCCCCTGCAGGGCCCTCAATCTCATCACCGGACCCATCCCACACTCCTCCAACACAGGGGACTAGACATACATTTGCAGGTAGATGCTCCCTTGGTAGTGCTTTCGCTATGAGCTGCATGGCTTGAGAGGGACAACCCTACTTGAGGACGCCACTTCTAGTTCAGACCTCTCCTTTTGCAACAGTCCCCCGTGGGTTGACCAGTTTTGACTTCGGCAAAGACTTCGGCAAACGCTGGGATTTTTCGAACTATAGTTTCACCCGTTTCCTACGATGACCCTTCTCTTGACCTTGAGGCAGCTTGCTTTCGAGTTCACGTCCTCTTTCTAGGATCTCGAGGCACCGACGCTCTGGATACAGCGGTAGGTTTCTCCTTTCCGTTGTGCGGCAGGGACCACACATAGTGGACCCTGCACACAGTTCCTGACTGGCTCCCCGTCCAGGCTGTTGAGTTCTCACACCACACAAGGGACTTGGAGGTGACAGAGTTGGTACATACACCTTGGCCTCTAGCCAAGTTCAATGTGACGCCGCCGGATGCAGTAGGATGTAGACACATTGTGGTGCACTTGTTTGCTGACATTGAGAGTCCCCCTGCTATGTATTTGCACATGAGGATCCTTGGACAGAGTATGTAGCCCAACGGACTGCACGCTCTGCTTAGGCCTAGGTGGGACAGTCACTTCAAATGCGTTTTTCTAGAGGTCGCTCGGATGCGGATTATTCCCCATCCAAACTGGCCTCGAAGATAGCAAGATTGGTTCCTGTTGCAGCAACGGTCTTTTCTCACCGATCCTATGAGGATTTTCTCATAGAATGTACAGGGTGTAGGTGGGCCCCAGTTTCAGCACTAGAGGGGCTACTTGCGCTAGGAGCTTTAGAGATGCCTTGTGGGTAGTATGATTGATATTCTTATGCTCTAGGAGCATCATCTTTGTGAGAGCCGCATTAGGCGATGTGGTCTGTCATAAAATCTAATATCTAACCAATCCAAATGATTTTCTCATATTAAACTGATCATTTAATGTGGGAGAATAAACAGGAACAAGGGTTAGAATATAGACATGTGCTTATGGATCTATCTCAACACGGGGCCAAGGTTAAAGGGGTCCAAATGAGAGATGGTCTGTCAAAGAGCAAGGCTAGTTAATGGGTCTTAAAGACCTTAGGGTTAGCTTTATTAAAGACCTCCAAAGGTTAGTGTTAAAAATCCTTTGACCTTCGGCAAGCTAGGGCTGTGATTGGGGTGGGAACCCGGCCCAAGCTTGAGGTGCTTGTTGTGCTTGCTGACTAAGGTGCTTGTCGTGCTTGCTGACTAAGGTGCTTAAGGTGCTTAATGACTAAGGTGCTAAGGTGCTCCATGACTAAGGTGCTTGAGGGGCTTGAGGAGTTCCAAAAGTCAAACAAGATCGCTACTCAAGGGGGGGGGGGGGGGGGGGGGGGGGGGGGACGAGCCCTCATTGTAGGAGCATGAGGGAGAACACACATACCTTCACACAAGGCAAGCTTGGTCTAAAGAAGCAACTAGGACACTTGTCAAGTTCCTCTCCATGTTGCCCTCATAGAGTGCCTAAAGCCTATTGGTTGGCCTCTCAAGGGGTCCAATGATAGTTTAGTTAATTTAATTGATTGTTTATGCATTTATCAAGTCCTCTCTCTCAAAGGGGAAAGGGGGACACTTGTCCCAAGGCTAGCATGGTTGCTTGATTTAACTAAAGCATGTGATTGGCTAAGCTTGTAGGGGTCCAATCAAATTCGCTCATAAGCTACAAGGAGGGGTCGACCAAGTGAAGCTAGGGGTGTGCTTGGGGGGTATACTCTCTCTCACACACACACACACACACACACACACACACACACACACACACACACACACACACTCACAAGCTGATTCTTGCTTGGCAAAGTGCAAGAGCTCCATCTCCTTCTCCAAGCTTGTTGAGAAGTTGAATGCAAATCCAACCAAGAGCCATGCTCCAATGCTTAAGCTTGCCATCTTCTTCATCATTATTATGCTATTATGCTATGCTATGCAATGCAAGAAGAGTGATGATAAGTGAGGAACTTCGATTTCTCGTATGTTACTTCTTCTTCCTCTTCCCTACCCTCATTCCCCGCTAGCTCTCTCCACCTTCGAAGGTGTTTGAGGCTTTGGGATTGAGGCCGGGGATGGTTAATTCTTTTACAAGATTATGCTATGCTCGTGATGCATGAAGCTTTCCATCTTCGTTGCATCACCTAGGTCACAAGGAACACAAAGATTGTATTGTACCAAGTCTCTCTTGACGGGAGAATCTATAATACAAAGGCCTATTGGAGGGGGAGACTAGCTCCGCATAAATCCGGTCCTCAATTGTTGTCAAGTTCTCTAACTCTCTCTTGTGCAAAAGTATTGTTCATGCCAAGTTAATCAAATATATGGTTATGTTGCTAATGCTAATTAAGTTCACCCTCTATGTTCTCAAATTCTGAGCACGTCCGCTGCACATTACACTTGTGGTAAAGATTGTAGAAGTCTTGCTATTTTATGCCTGTCGAACTTGACCTTTTGACACACCAAACAAGTGTGTACAAATTCATCCACGTCCTTCTTGAGCTGAGGCCAGTAGAAATAGCTTTCCACCCCTTTCAAGGTACTCTCAATGCCTCTATGTCCAACAAAAGGAGAATTATGGCACTCCGTCCACACCTTTTTCCTCAATTTCTTAGTTACACACAACATGGTCTTTCTCATCAAATAACCTTCCTTGATAGTATAACCTGCAACAGTCTCCCCACTTTGAATCCGGTCAAAGATACCTACAAGACTCATCAAGCATTTCATCAAAGTTTTGGTGATGTATCGTTGAGATGGTTGATACCTGTGGCTTTCGAAACAATGCGTTTGCCACCAAATTCTTCTTTCCTGTAACGTAAACAATCTAGAAATGAAACTCGGACAAAATGTTCACCCATGTCGTTTTTTTATTTGAAAGTTGCTCCTGGGAAAAGAAGTATCTCAAACTTTGATGATTTCTGAACACTTGTGAAATCTGCTCCAAGCAAGAAATGTCTCCATTGAGTCAGCACGTGAATCACTACTAGTAGCTCCTTTCGTAGATATGTACAACCCATGTTCACCCATCTCATTTGCTTATCTGAAAGTTTCTTTTGGGACAAGAAGTATCTCAAAACTTTGATGATCTGTGTAAACACTGTGAAATCTGCTCCAAGCAAGAAATGTCTCCACTGAGGCATGACATGGCCCTCTTGCATTGAGACCGCTCCTAGTCCACTACCACAAGCATCATAGTAAACCTCAGAATGTTTCTACAAATATAGTAAAATCAAATTAGGATCCAATCGTCAACTTCTCCTCGAGTGTATTGAACGCTACAATTTCAAAGGGTCCCCAAGTGAACGGAACACCTTTCTGAGTCAGGGTATGCAATGGCGAAGCAATCTCCGCAAATTTTCTAATTAACCGCGTGTAGTAAGAGCATAAACCCAAAAAGCTTCGAAGCTCATGCACATTCTTTAGTTCTGGCCAATTCCGAATGGTTTCTATCTTGTTGGTCATTTGTACACACTTTGCTGAGACAATGTGTCCCAAAAGGTGTATTTATGAGAGGAAAAACTAGCTCTTTTTCCCGTTGATCACCAATCTTTGTTGCCGCAGTAAAAAACCTATAAGAGATGATTCTTGTGATCTTCTTCATTCTTGGAGAATATGATGATGTCATCAAAGAAGGTGCCCACGAAAAGCTTGTACTCCAGTCCATCATCCTGTTGAATGTTGCAAGAGCATATGTGAGACCAAAAGGCAATACAATCCGAAGGATGTCCTGAACGCGGTCTTGTATACATCTCCAGGGTGATTTTGATATGATGATAGCCACTTTTCAGGTTGATTGTTCTAAAACATGTAAAACCTTGTAGTCTGTCAAGTACATCATCGGTCCTGGGTATTTGAAACTTATTCTTGATGGTGATTTTATTGAGAGATCTATAGTCAATGCACATTCTCCAAGATCCATTTTTCTTCAAAACTAGAAGGGCTGGTGAACAAAAAGGCGATGTAATGGGTTGTATTAGACCCTTTTCAGGAAGTTTCTTTACTTGGTTCATGATTTCCTTGTTCTGGGCTCTGCTTACTTTGTAAGATGTCCGGTTTGGTGGCGAATTGCCGGGTATCAAATCATGTGATCTTCATGTCTCTCTGGTAGCTCTCCTGGCAAGCCCTCAGAGAAATAGTCAGCTTGAGCTTGCAAAAATTCTTGTCGTTTGTGTTCTAAATTTAACAAATTTGACTTGTTATCATCCAATTCTTTTAAACAGGTTGAGTAAACGAAAAGGTTGGATTTCATCAATCTGGAAACGGCCGAAGCCGATACAAGTGGGATGGACTCGCCCTTTAATTTTACATCAAGAGTGATTTCTTTGCCTTTCTCATTCTTCAATGTGGCCTTTCTTTCCCGATAATCAACCACCACACGGTTCTTGTGGTACCAAAGGATCCCCAGGAGTACTTCACACCCCTCGAGAGGCATGATATAAAAGTCCTCGTGCCCTAAATACTCATGGCAATGCAACCAAAGTTTGCCTATTACACCTGTTTGCCTATGACAGGTGTAATGACGACATCACGCCCGGGTGTTGCTAAAACCGCCTCCATCGGTGGTCTCATTTCTTCAAGTGGTGAGCGGCCAATTCAGGCGAGATGAAGTTGGCCTTGGCTCCTCAAAGGCTGTAACAATTCTTGTGCCTTATGCCTGTCAAACTTGACCTTCTGGCATACTGCGCACAACTCTTCCACATCCTTTTTGAGTCTCGGCCAAAAGAAGTATCTCTCTACCCCCTTCATGGTCGTAGCAATGCCGCGGTGACTCGTAAAAGGTGGACAGTGGCATTCAGTTATAACCTTTTCCCTCAACGGCTGTGTAACGCACAACATAGTCTTTCTCATCAAGTAGCCTTCCCGAAGGGAGTATCGAGCTACTGTCTCCCCATCCCGTATCCGTGTGAAAAATATCTGCAAAATCTGTATCTGTGGCATACCAATCGACCATATCCTCGAAGCTCCTATGATGTATCGCAGAAATAGCCAGAACCAACGGCTTTCGAGACAAAGCATCTGCCACCACATTCTTCTGTCCCTGCACATGGACAATCTGGAAGTGAAACTGTGACAAGATGTTCGCCCACCGCATCTGCTTGTCCGAAAGCTGCTTCTATGGCAAGAAGTAGCGCAAACTCTGATGGTCTGTAAAGACAGTAAAATCCGCTCCGAGTAGGTAATGCCACCACTGAGTAAGAGCATGGATAACCATCAAAAGCTCTTTCTTATAAATGTGTGCTGTCATCTCCGGCCTAGAGAACAATCGGCTCTCGTAAGCAATGACATGGCCTTCTTGCATCAAGACCGCACCCAGACTACAACCATAAGCATCACAAAATACTTCAAATGACTTCTGCAAGTCCGGCAAAGTGAAATCTGGTCCGGTAGTCAATTTCTCTTTTAATGTCTGAAAGGCACTCACCTCTCCGGATCCCCACGAGAAAGGGACTCCTTTTTGTATCAAGATATGCAAAGGGGAAGCAACCTCTGCAAACTTTCGAATGAACCGTCTGTAGTACGAACATAGTCCCAAGAAGCTTTCAACTTCATGGACATTCTTCAAATCGGGCCAATCACGGATAGTGTCTATCTTGGCCGGATCCATTTGCACTCCTGTGCTAAGACAAAGTGTCCCAAAAAAATGTATCTCTGAAGCATATGATCACTGTGTTCTGCTTCATTCTTGGAGAAACCAATGATATCATCAAAGAAAGTGGCAACAAATAGCCTGTACTCTCGAAAAATCCCGTCCATCATCCGGTTAAATGTCACAGGAGCATTGATTAAGCCAAAAGGCATCACCAAAAACTCAAATAACCCAAAAGTCGTCCGAAAGGCTGTCTTGTAGACTCCCGGCGCGATTCGGATCTGATAATATCCACGCTTCAAGTCAATCATGCTAAAGCATGAGGATCCCTGTACCTGTCGAGTATATCATCGATCCTAGGAATTGGAAATCTGTTCTTGATGGTGATTTTGTTGAGAGCGTTATAATCGATGCACATTCTCCAAGATCCGTCTTTCTTCAAATCCAACAACAGTGGAGAGCAATACGATGAAGGACTATGCTGGACAAGGCCCTTTTCCAAGAGGTCTTTCACTGGGTTCAGAATCTTTTCATTCTGTACTCGGGTCACACGGTAAGGTGGCCGGTTCGGTGGCGTGCTTCCAGGTATCAGATCAATGGTTTGATCTTGAGGCCCTCTAAAAAGCAATCGGCATGAGTGTGGAGAAAAATCATGGCGTTCTTTTGATCAGGTCAAAACATATTCAACCTTTATCCATCGTTCAGTTCTCTCCCAAAAGAATGAGTAAGAAACTGAGGTTCATCAAGTACAATCTCTAAGTCCTTCATTTATCAAAGTCGCTTTCTCGGCCCGGTAGTCAACCACGGCGTAGTTCTTGTGGTACCAAGGGATCCTGAGTAGAACGTCACTCGCGTGCCCTGAACACCCCTGTCATTGCAAACGAAGTTTGCCAATGCTCGGACTCATCCTGGGCCTCTTGGAGCTCGGAATCTCGACACATGCCAATGCAACCTCTGCTACTTTCCAAACTGACTGGACATCAAATTAACCACTTAGGGATATGTCCACAATATCTTCAATCACCCCATGGTCGATGGAGGCTCTTGCTTGTTCATGCAAGAATTCATTCGGATGTAATGGCAACATCCCATTCGGGTACCAGTCGAACTATCTCCGCCTGTGGCGTCAGTCTGTCGGGCGTAATTCCAAATCGAGCCGCCAATTCCAAGTGAAAAGAAGTTGGCCTTGACTCCTTCAAAAGAGCTTCCTGATCCTTCACTTTGCCCCAAAAGCGGCAAAGTTTGTTTGTAGTGTCATTCATTAGATTCGGTGCAGGTCCCACGCCATGTGGTACCAGTTCTGCTTTTCTATCTGCCTTTTCTACCATGTTCCTTCGCTGCTGTCGAACTCTCAGGCCTGTCGTCGTCTTTATCATTCTGTTCTTTCTGTGCCTTTTTAGGGCACTTCGCGGAGATATGTCCATGTTCCCCGCATCCAAAGCACTTCCCCTCTCTGATGAAGCGAGCTCTCTCCTCAGGAGTAAGCTTGGGTAGTGCATCCCTTTTCTCTGGGTTGCTCTTTTTCTTTCTACTTTCATTCCCAGAAGTCTGTTCGGCTCGTTGTGTCATGGCCTCATCTGTGGGGTAGGTCAGACTACCAGAGTGAATGGCAAAGCCCCGCTTTGCATGACTCATCAACTTCTGAATAAAAGCTGACTTCTGCTCCAAGCAGTGATCTCGGATCTCTGTAGGTAGACCCAAGGTGAACCGCTCAATCTGTTCTCTGAACGAGATCTTCTTGAATGAAGAGGCGGGTAGAAAAGAGCTCCAGAATCTTTCACAATAAGCATTGATTGTATCTTTCTTGGTCATCCGAAGATGGTTCGAAGCAGCTCATATATCTCGTTCATATTCTTGCGTCAACCAAGAAGAAATAAAAAGTTATGTGCCTAGAGATATTGGCCCCAAAGACTGACGCCCCTTTCGGTATTTCTTTTTATATTAATCAGTTCAAAGTACAAGAGAGTGGGTCGGGATTCACTCTCAGACTCTGCGTCCAGATGCTCTGAGAAGTGAGGCCCTCACCACTAATTTAAAGGTTACAAGGGATGCCCAAAAGCAGAGCCCCAAAAGCTTCAAATCAAAAGCAATTGCTCTCTCTCACAGAGAGTCAAAACTTGAAAGCAAAAGCATTCTCTCTCTCTTTCTCACTGCGTAGAGAAAAAGCAAAATTTGCGTCACTCATCATTTAAACAAAAAAAGAAAGTTTTTTTTTTCCAGCCTTCGCGATTTTCAGAAATTAGGGTTTCTTGCAGAAATTAGGGTTTGCAAGAATTTTAGGGTTTCTAGCAGAAATTAGGGTTTCTGCTGTCCGCCACGTCATCACTTTGTGACACGTACTCTACATCTCGACATCCACATCCACCGGGCTTATATTTATGTTAATAACCCAAGCCAGCATAGGAGTTGCAAAGCTGTCACCAGCCAGTGGCAATTCCATTTTTGTTTATTTTCTCTTTCTTTGGGGAATTTTGTTTGTTTTATCTTTTGGAAACACCCCTCTGGAAATCTAATTGCCCTGCATTGCATTGCCAGTGTGGAACTGTTCAGAGAGAGTCCAGGCCTGAGGGCTAAAGAGCACTAAGGTTGGACAAGGACTATGGTTAGCCAAAGTGGGGTCATTGGCCAGTCAAAGCGGAATCCTTTGCTACATAGGCTACATTTCAGTTCTGGGTGTGGCTGCAGTGTACAAAGAGGGTCAGATGACCTAGAAGATTGTAATGGCAGAAACTCCTAAATTTTAGGGACTGCTATTTTTGGACGGCAAAATGTCTTCGCGTCATTACGTGCAGTTTGACATGGGGATCATTTTGTTACTCTGTGGCCAAGTCAACAGAGGCTGCAGGTGAGATATTTTTAGACCCGAGGGTCTAAAGCGGGAAAATGCACAAATGAGTGACACTTGGCACTCTGAGGCCAGTTTACTACTTAAAGAGAAGGCTAAAACGTGATTTTCAGCTGTGAGCTCGTTTTTGAGTGCTGTCACAGGTGGGAGAGCTTCAATGGAGTGTTGGCTTACCCTCTTATGTACAGTGAGGTGCAGGATGTCATGACCTACACACCTCTCACTGCTCTCTCTCTCTCTCCTATTCTTTATGGTTATGCCCCTCTAGTGGGCTCATCAGATTGACCAATGTACAGTTGTGTGGGTTCATGCGCGATTGCCGAGGCAAGAGCCTCTTGCACAGGTATTGGATTAGCTAGCGGCTAATCCCCCGCAGGTACAAGTGAATTCGGAGAGGTTTCACGCCCGAAATCTTGTCTGATTCAAAGGGCAAGTAGCGCTACAGGTGCGGGAGCTCGAGGTCTCGCTACAGATGTGACCGGCACGCGAAACGGAGCCTGAAACAGTGAATTACAGCCTGCTGTGTACTTTTGCAGGTTTAGGGTTTTGGCCCTAAACGGACCCTAATACCCCTAGGAGGTTCGGGGACGCAAGGGGACTGCTGTACAGGTGATCTGGTGCATTTTCGGGGCTGAAAACAGAGAATTCAGCGTGCTGCAGATTCTCGCCAGGTTTTGTGAAGTGTTCAAATGCGTCGGGAAAGTCATCCAATGCGTGGGAATGTTGACTGTGAAGGGTCCTAGTACAGTTATGTTGCCGAAATCGGGCCAGAACAATTGCAATTCAGCCAATGTTGTGCGGGGCAGCTTGTAGGGAACCACAACGTTTATTCCCTCTTTTAAAGAATAAAGAAATACCGAAAGGGGCGCCTATTTAGGGGCCAATCTGGTGTCTGACTCGCATACAGATGCATTCTAGCATCTGTATCCCATTCCCCTCTCTTGTGTCATTATAGCACAGGTAGAATAGACGACTAATAATGGGTGAAAGCTAAATCAAGGTTTGAAGTAAAGTCTACCGCCCTTTTTGAAGTTAACAGGCCGGTTACATGGTTCCATCGACGGGATTAAATCACTTTTTCCTCAAAAAGTGAGCCTTGGTCAGGTTGGGTTAAAGACACAGAGAGTGTTTGGGATGACCTTGAAAACATAGAGAGTATGAAAGTAGATCGAGTGGATTTACAGGTGAGAAAGGCTACGAGAGTCTTTCTTTGGATACAGGTGAGAAAGGCTACGAGTCTTTCTTTGGATTTACAGGTGAGAGAGGCTACGAGAGTCTTTCTTTGGATACAGGTGAGAAAAGCTACGAGTCTTTCTTTGGATACAGGATGGATGGCAACAAGGAAGAGGATTTCTCTTCAGAGGATAGACAGCCTATTCCAACTGCACATGAAATTGGCGAGAGTTCAGGCCAAGCAAAGAAAGCTTTGCAGGTTGTTACTGCCGTGACCATGTTCAAGCAATTTATGGAGAATCCAAGATTTATGGAGTTCATACAATCTTCATCAATAGCACATCAAGTTCAAGGCAGTTTTGGCATGCCAGGAATAGTGTTTAGGGGTATGCAAGGCATGGTGCCCAACCCCATATATGCAAACATTGGTTTGCACCCAGGATTTCAGGGCACACAAGGTCAGTTTGGGGTGTCACAAGGTAACTTGGGTATGGCTGGTTTTTCAATCCAATCAGTGAATATGACACCTGGACATCAACATGTTACTGGCCAGGGAGTACAGATGCTCCCACAGGTGTACCCATTATGCAAACTGTCTCTTTTGACAATTTGGAGTCAATGGATAAGCTAAAGCCATACAAAGAAGATGATCAGTGAGTCCATTGACACATTCAATGGCTTTGATGAGAGGACAAAGGTTTTCTCTTTCCTCGAACAGTTTGACAAAGCATTTGTTGGAAGGAGCATTTAAAGTCAGGAAAGCTGTCACTTTTCTGAAAAAAAATGCAAGTCAGTGGTGGAATACACTGTTGTTACAAGGGCAGACTCCTTCCACTTGCAATGATTTCATACAGGTACCGAATTAGCTAAAGGCTAATTCAAAATAGGTACATGATGATTTAACAAGATTTCTTGCGAGAAATCTCGTGTAAATCAAAGGGCAAGTAGTCCTACTGATGCGAAAGATCAAAGGCTACGAATTGGTGCGATTGGCACGCAAAACAGAGCCCGAAAGAAGAAAATACAGCTTGCTGTATTTTTCTGTAGATTTAGGGTTTTGACCCTATTTGATGCCTTTTTGTCCCAAGAGCTTCGGGGAAGCTAGAGGACAGTAATATAAGTGATCAGGAGCATTTTAGGAGCTAAAAACAGAGAATTCAGCGTGCTGAATTTCCAGGTTTGCAAAAGTGCTCTATTATGCGTGGATAATCACTTGGATATGTGGATTTTTGGTTGTGAAGGTTTCTACTACAGTTATGTTGCCAAAATTGGGTCAAAAAGAGAATTCTCAGCCCAATAAAAGTGACAGCATAAGGGTAGATCACAGGTTAATCTCCAAAGATCAAGATGAAGAGCAGAGAAAGATTGTTTTCGATGCTTTGTATGCAAATCAGTGATATTGCATAAAGGATGAAATTGCCTGAGAGTTGGAAGATTCACAATGCGTTTCACGTGAGTCTTCTCAGACCCTATGTGGGTGATGTGCCAGAAGATATGCCAGCTGAAAATCAGCCGTAAGTCGAGGAACTTGACAAGATCTTGGTCCCGGAACAGATTTTTGCACATAAAGAAAGAAAAGAAAAGGCAAGGTTGCAAGGTGTTGTTTGGTAAAGTTCAAAAGCTATTCACCTGTGGATGTCAAGTGGATGGAAAAAAGTGAACTCGTAGAGTCACTAAAAGTATGGGAACTTAAAACCTTGGTTTGCAACCTACCTTGACCCCTTGAGATTCAGAGCTACATGGATTGTTAGTGTGACAATGGCTTCTGAAAGAAATGATGTACATGTTACTTACAGTGAGCTCAAATGAAGTGCATGTTACATGAATGTTAGAGCTGTACAGATTGTCAGTTTGGCAATTGCTCTTATGGAATGTCCAAAGTTTGTTTAGTGCTGTAGAAGTGAGTATTTCTTGTCAGTTTGTCAAGGGTACAACAATTATTTCTATTGAAGAGTACATGTGTAACTGCATTCTTAAACTGTCGGTTTGGGTATGCTCGAAAGGTTACTGGATCCAACGTGTACTAAAAGATAGTGGCAAAATGTGACGCTTCCATTTTGTCATTGGAAAGTTATGGACTCAAAGCAATGGCAAAGTGTGACGCTTCCACTATGTCATTGGGACAGGGTTCACACGCAGGCAATACATGTGTATACGAGGTGTTGACTGTGAGCATGTATGTGTCGTACATGTGTCGACACGGTGTCCGGACACCCGAGTGCTGACTATAAGCATGTACGACATAGGTGCAAACGAGGATGTTTGAGATTTCAAGAGGGGGGTATGTCACCAGCCAGTGGCAATTCCATTTTTGTTTATTTTCTCTTTCTTTGGGGAATTTTGTTTGTTTTACCTTTTGGAAACACCCCTCTGGAAATCTAACTGCCCTGCATTGCATAGCCAGTGTGGAACTGTTCAGAGAGAGTCCAGGCCTGAGGGCTAAAGAGCACTAAGGTTGGACAAGGACTATGGTTAGCCAAAGTGGGGTCATTGGCCAGCCAAAGCGGAATCCTTTGCTACATAGGCTACATTTCAGTTCTGGGTGTGGCTGCAGTGTACAAAGAGGGTCAGATGACCTAGAAGAATGTAATGGCAGAAACTCCTAAATTTTAGGGACTGCTATTTTTGGACGGCAAAATGTCTTCGCGTCATTACGTGCAGTTTGACATGGGGATCATTTTGTTACTCTGTGGCTAAGTCAACAGAGGCTGCAGGTGAGATATTTTTAGACCCGAGGGTCTAAAGCGGGAAAATGCACAAATGAGTGACACTTGGCACTCTGAGGCCAGTTTACTACTTAAAGAGAAGGCTAAAACGTGATTTTCAGCTGTGAGCTCGTTTTTGAGTGCTGTCACAGGTGGGAGAGCTTCAATGGAGTGTTGGCTTACCCTCTTATGTACAGTGAGGTGCAGGATTTCATGACTTACATACCTCTCACTGTTCTCTCTCCCCCCTATTCTTTATGGTTATGCCCCTCTAGTGGGCTCATCACATTGACCAATGTACAGTTGTGTGGGTTCATGCGTGATTGCCGAGGCAAGAGCCTCTTGCACAGGTACTGGATTAGCTAGCGGCTAATCCCCCGCAGGTACAGGTGAATTCGGAGAGGTTTCACGCCCAAAATCTTGTCTGATTCAAAGGGCAAGTAGCCCTACAGGTGCGGGAGCTCGAGGTCTCGCTACAGATGTGACCGGCACGCGAAACGGAGTCCGAAACAGTGAATTACAGCCTGCTGTGTATTTTTGCAGGTTTAGGGTTTTGGCCCTAAACGGACCGTAATACCCCCAAGAGGTTCAAGGACGCAAGGGGACTGCTGTACAGGTGATCTGGTGCATTTTCGGGGCTGAAACATAGAATTCAGCGTGCTGCAGATTCTCGCCAGGTTTTGTGAAGTGTTCGAATGCGTCGGGAAAGTCATCCAATGCGTGGGAATATTGACTGTGAAGGGTCCTAGTACAGTTATGCTACCGAAATCGGGCCAGAACAGTTGAAATTCAGCCAAGGTTGTGCGGGGCAGCTTGTAGGGAACCACAACGTTTATTCCCTCTTTTAAAGAATAAAGAAATACCGAAAGGGGCGCCTATTTAGGGGCCAATCTGGTGTCTGACTCGCATACAGATGCATTCTAGCATCTGTATCACATTCCCCTCTCTTGTGTCATTATAGCACAGGTAGAATAGACGACTAATAATGGGTGAAAGCTAAATCAAGGTTTGAAGTAAAATCTACCGCCCTTTTTGAAGTTAACAGGCCGGTTACAAAAGCATTGAAAGCTAGACTGTACCGATTGCACCTGGGACTCGAATCCTCTTAGCCCGGGACTGCAAAGATGTGTAAAGAATCTTGTGAAATCCACAAGGTATTGTGTGGATCAGATAGTAGAGTCCTTCACAGTGAGAAACGTTGTGGGAAAACTTTTGTTTGTTTCTTTGGCATCTCTAAGCAAAAAGCAATACTTAAAGAGATTCCACAACTCTTTATTCCGCGCATAGTCTGGGTGATCAGAGTGTAGCAACTCTTCACACGCCTGCACTGTGGCATCTTTCGAAAGCTTGGAGTATGTGCGTGTGGCTGGTTTCAAAGATGGGAAGGTGGTCATGTCTAGCGCATGACCAATCCTGGTAGGGGTAAGGTTGTGGCCCCGCACTTTGGGAAAATGGTTCAAAAGCTCGTGTACCATATCTCCAGGCACATCAGTGGGTAATTCTGCAGCTTATGGTAGCTTTGCCTTTGGTGACTTAGCCTCTATGTCTTAGGAAAATTTCTTAGAATCTTTAGCCTATGATTATCCTTTAGAGAAGGATTAGGTAGCTGTAGGTGAAGGTTTAATGTGAAAGGTGTCTGACTTTTGGACTTAGGAGGTCTGCCGATTGCATGACGTATCACATGTTGTGCCCTCTTTCTTATGTTTCTGGGATCCACCTATGGACTTGTAGAAGGCCTTGATTTTGATTCTGAGCTGGAATACGGATCCACCATGTGAGAGGGTACTCTGTAGCTCTTGTCACTGGCTTCACTGGAAGTCATCTCAGTAACACCATGGCTGCTGTGATCGGATTCTGCTTCCTCTGCAGAACTACTTTCTTTTTCCTTGCACAAAGGCTTTTTACGCAAAACTTCCCGTCGTATTTGCCGAGTACTACTTGCCATGTTATCTCAGTAACCAGTCAAAGATGGATGAAGAAAAAGTACACTCAGCAAGCTGTTGCTGTATACTGTTCTGTACCTCAAGAGCTTACATTCCAGGCTCAATCCCACAAAAGCATACATACAAATCCATAACCTTGCTGCAGATCATTATGAGATCAGATGATATATCCCACTGTGCAGTGCAGACTGAAAGACTGTAAGGGAGTAGATTGTCCGGACTGCAGTACCTGCTGGTGCTAAGCTTTTGCGATAGCTGAGAGGAGAGGGGAGTACAACCAGGGTCATGTAGTGCCTTAATTGAAAAGGGACAGGGAGAGAGATCAGCGGGAGATAGGGCGAGGAGATCACTCGGTAGATAGGGGCATGGACAGAGAGGAGGATGGGGTGCGCAAGGCAAGACAGGTTGGTGGTGGCGATGTAGGGTAGAGAGGGCGAGAGGCAGTGGGTAGGGGCGATTGAGGTAGGTAGGGCTAGGGCTATTGGGTAGGGGCGAGGGAAGATAGAGAGGGGCGAGGATTAGTAGAGATGGGCGAGGTTTAGTGTGTAGGGGCGAGGGCCAGCTAGGTAGAGGCGAGGGGCTAGTGGGTAAGAGCGAGATGGTGTAGAGAGGGACGAGGCTAGTGGTTAGGGCCTAGTACTCTGATGCTGTCTGAGGCTAAGTGCTTGCATCTTCATCTGTTAGCTCCACATTGAAGACATTGCACTCACCTGGAGGTAGGAAGGCGAGGGTTAGTGATTAGTTCAAGGTGTTGAATGAACCTGTATGGCAAGGAGTGATTCTTGAGAGAGGGAAAACTTGGTTAATCAATGGCAAACTGAAGTGCTACACAGATAGAGCGAGAGAGAGTGGGTATAAATTTTACAGAGAGAGCAATTGTAATAGAGAGACCCAAAAGCTGCACTTAGAAAACATTGGAAGAAGAAGAAGAAGAAGGAACTCATTGCTACTGGAAAGAAGAATGGTAAGAGAATTATTGCGAGAAATGTTTCCAATGACCTAAAGTCTGTTACATTAGAGAAACCCCATTTTGAGCTTCAAATGTGTGAAGATGGACGATACAAAGCAATACCACAAGGTAGTTCAATCTCATGGAAAGAATGGCTGATTACAAGAAGTTTAGGACAAAACAAGTACCCCAGTTACACAGTGATAGAGAAAGTATACCGAAGGAAAGGAGGAAATGTCGATAGGCAGAGCAGAGACTGATAGTGTGCAAGGACATTATCATAACACAGGCTCTGGTGGGAGGGCAAGTGAAAGAAGAGAGAGAGGAGATTCAAGAAACAGCTACAGATGGCTTATTCAAAGGATAATAGCATTTGATTCGGGAGCCATTTAACAACGGCAAGGGGACACCTTCCAAAGTTACTAACTGAATTGCTCCCTGTGGCAAAATTTCTTGTACCATGAATGGTCCTTGCTAAGCTGGGACCAACTTCTGATATCGAGCTTGATAAAGTAGCACCACTGAGCCTTGCATAATTTTTGGCTTTTGGAGATGGCGATCATGGCACGCCTTGCAACGAAGCTGCTCTGCTTCAAGAGCTTGAGAAGCCAAACTGCAGCTTTCTTCTAATAGGGTGAGGCGAGAGACAGAGGCAGACCCCAAACCCCCATTGGCACGCAGACTGCCTACTCGCGGAGATCCTGAGCTGAATTCGAAGGGTGCTATTGCTTCCAAAAACCGAAGGCTAATTGAAATGGAGTGTGATTGGTCGTGGCTTTGAAAGAAGTGCGGTAAGCCCAAAGGGTGCTGTGGATAGCTTGAGCCCAAGATGCCGGATGGAGATGTTAGGTGTAGCGGAATGATTGTTTGCGCTTTGCTCAAGATGAGTGCTCCGAACTGTGCTCAAGGTTCCTTTTAGTTCTTATGGAAGGGAGAGCCTTCCGTTCTTAGTGGAAAATGCTATGATCACGAACAAAGTGAATGGGCAATGTGTGTGCAAGTGTATGAGACTGAGAGGTAGAGAGAGAAGAGGGATACGACACCAGAGACGTTGTAAAACCCTCCTCCGAAGGCCCCACTCTTGTCGGCGAGAGTGGTCTACTTAATGATTGCACAAAGTGGTACAATGACGATGCAATGGACTGATGCAATTTGGGACTATGCCGATGACGACGACGACGACTTGATGGCTGAAATCTGTGGTCTTCTAACTGCTGAATTTCGGGACTGTTTCGGTGTCTGAAAATGACTGTTTTGGCTGCGTTTTTATGGGCTGAAATTGGGGGTTCTTCTGCAACCAAATTAGGGCTGATCTGCTGCGATTTATCTGCTGAAAATCTGCGTTTTTACTGCTGCAGGTCTGCGTTTTTAGGGCTGATGTCGCTGGCTGAAAACGCTGAGAACTTGCAGGGCTTGCTGGCGTTTTGGGCTGAAAACGCTGAGAACTTGCAGATGTTGCTAGCGTTAGTAAAACGCTGAGGCTGATGGGGGTTCTGGATGGTGATGGTGATAGTGATGCGTAGCAGGAAACGCTAGGGCCTGACTGTTGACGGTGATTATGTAGGGGCTGAAATTGCCAAGGATCTGGGAAAAGCCCAAAACGCTAGGCTAGGGTGCGTGTTGACGGGTGCTTGATGAGTTCTTGAAGGTTCCTGCTGAGAAGGTGCCTGTTGAGCGGGAAGCTCCTGCTGCCTCTTCTGCCAGAAAGTGCTAACTTGGGTTTGCTTATATATTAACTTAGCAAAATCGCCCTACCTACTTTTTTTGGGAAGTCACTTAAAAATAATAAGTGAAAATACCAAAAATAGGGAAAATAGGCTAAATGCACTGGAAAATTCCCCTGACTGAATCTGATGGATTCTGAAGGGAATACTGATTATCATGCTGTGTGCAACGAGAGGATATGCATCTACACTAAGTGACTGGGCATGCACGGTCTACGAATAGGCTCACAAAAGTGCCAGATCATTGCTAAATCTAGACTGACTGGATTGACTGAACCCTGCTGTGGTGTAGCTTGCCTACGGACACATAGGGTTGGGATGTGTCACGTGACATCGTCGGATGGAGATGACATGCTTTCCGCAGAAGGGCTATCAGAACCTTGTTGGTGCTCTCAGCCTGCCCATTTGCTCTAGGGTAATAGGAACAAGACTTACGATGAAAAATCTTGTAGTTGGCGAGCAAGGTTGAAATCATTTCATTAACAAAGTGACTGTCCCTATCACTGGTGATCTCCAGTGGACATCCAAACCTGCACAAAATATTTTCATGCGGACAGTATTGCCAGTGCAATTAGCTATCGCCAATACCTCTACCCACTTGGCTGCATAATCTGTAGCCACCCCAACAGATACTTCCAGTCACCTGGTTGGGCCGGAGGAGCAATTGGACCCACAAAATCCATGCCCCATCTCTCAAAGGGCAGCCATACCATAGAGACCTTCAGAGGATGGTTGGACTGCTTGCTTGGTTTAGGCCCACAGCGCTGACACACATCACAAACTTTCACATAGGCGATTGCATCCCGAAAAACATAGGGCCACCATAGAATACTCTATAGAATCTTTTAGGCAATGATATGACCGGGGTAATGGCACCAGTGAGACCACTGTGGGCATCCTCCAGAATATGCCTAACTTCATGAGGGGAGACACACCGCCTTAGAACACCATCTGGTCCTGGCTTGTAGAGCTGGCCTCCAATCAGAGTGAATGGCCTAGACTTCAACATCGATCTTCTCTTCTGCAGTGGAGATGCATTATCTGGGTAGAGGCCAGTAGATAGGAAATGCAAGACATCACCGTACCATTCCGGAGTGGTATCCATCTTAGAGAGACTGCTATCAAGAGAGTAATCTTCAACCCCTGTAGCTGCTTCACCAGTTTGGATGCGAGGTAGGTGGTCAGCCATGCCATGATGTTTGTCGGGGTGTTAGTACCACTTCGATATCAAACTCTTGAAATAAGAGTAGCCACCGCCATACTCGACTTGCAACTTGCGGCTTATTAAGTAGATAGCGCAGGGCATGGTGATCAGTAATAATTGTGAAGTGGACCCCAAATAAATAATGGCAAAATTTTTATAGAGCACAATATGCAAACCTTCCCTTTCTGTGGTACTATAGTTTCGCTCTACTTTGGTGAGCAGCCGACTTGCATAGTGAACAGGGCGATCCTGGTTGAACTCCTTACTAGGCTCAGTCAGCACAACACCCACAGCCAGTTGATTGGCATTAGGGGCAACTAAAATAGGTGCTTCAGTGAGGTATTTTTTGCAGTATGCAAATGCTTCAGCCTCTCGTTTTGACCATTGGAAGGGTACAATAGCACTGGTGAGTCGGGTCAATGGTTGAGCCACCTGTGCATACATGCATATAAACTTGCAATGATAGCCTATGTGTCCTACAAAGCTCTGAACACCTGCTGGATTGATTGGAGGGGGTAACTTCAAGATGGTTACTATCTTCTTTGGATCGGGCGCTAAACCTTTAGCAGACACCACATGGCCTAGAAGTGTACCTTCAGTGACCAAAATATAACATTTGTTCGGATTGAGCTTCAGGCGTGCCTCTCTGCACCTGAGGAAGATAGCAGAGAGCTGAGCGAGGTGCTCCTCTAGATTCTCCACTGGGGTTGAACACTGAGCACCCGAGAAGGTTGAAAAATCGTCCATGAAGATACGAAGATGATCCATAAGCAAAGGAAAAAATATGAGATATACTGTGCGATTGAAGGAAGGTGGAACATTTTTCAACCCAAACAACATTCTAGTGTAGATAAAAATACCCCAAGGAGTCACAAAAGCCATTTTGATCTGATCACCTGGATGGATGCCCAACTGATTGTATCCACTGAACCCATCCATGAAACTGTACAAGACATGCCCTGCTACATCTTCGAGCACACGCTTGGTTAAGGGTGTGGAGCAGGGTGGGTAAGCTATAGACCTAAAGCCAACATAGTGAACTTTGGCATCAGATTGATCTTAGATCCACCATCGACTATGACGCTAAAGAATTGATGCCCAAGAATAGATACAGTGAGACGAGGACTTTTGTAATCGGTGAGGGGAGCAGCTGGATAGGAAATCATGTAAGACTTTGAGGGTTGTACGGGGAGGTGCCCGCCAGTAGGCCCTGCACTCGGGTATAGAGATTGAATGACTGAGAGGGTGTCAATTCTGAGGTTTGCATTAAGCTGGAGCATATCGTAAAGCGACACTTACTGAAAGGTGTTCTTCAAGATTGCTTCCGCTGTGGGCTTAGCTCCTTCGATCTGGGCTTCCTCTGGAACTTTGACCTGTTGCAAGTCAGCGATTGCTTCTAAGAAGGCTCTATCAATGTCAGATAGCATAGAGGTTGGCCTGCTCTTAGCACCAATGAAGGGCTCGTCAGTTGGGTGAGGTTGTGGAAGTGGAGATGGACCTGTTGGCAAGATGAGACCAAGAGTTGCTCTTTGTGCCCGAGTGAGGACGCCAGCAGGCTCCCCTAGTTGTGGTCTAACTGCATGAGTAGCAGGTGATGGCTGAGGGATGGTGTTCAGTGTGATCAGATTGATCTTCGGGAATGAGAATTCTTGTTGGTTCTGGTTGGGCCTGAAGATGAGGATGCCCTTTGCTTGGGACAATCCTTACTGTAATGGTCCTTAGACTCCACTCCGGACAATGACGGCAAGGAGAAGACCCTTCAGGTAAAGGACACTTGCTTTGGTAATGCCCATATTCTCCACATCTGTAGCATAAGATGGGCCGATTTGATGGATGAAACGGGGGAGGAGGTGTCTCTGCTCTTGTTGCATGGAGTTGGAAGCTGAGGTGTAGAAGCTCTTAGGGTCTGAGGGAGCATGAGTATAAAAATTTTGAGACGGAAAAGTACCGGACATACCTTGGACAGTAGGGGTATTGAGCAAAGGTGGCATGTCATTTGGATGGCCATAGGGGGAAACCATATTGGATGTTGGTGCTAGCCCTTGTTGGGGAGAAGGACCGAGACTTTGTTGTATTTGCTGCAATCCCTTGATATAGTAGCAATCTTTGTCTTCATGTCCAGACTTTTCGCAGAAGTGGCAATAAGCACGAAGGGGATAGTCCTGTGGAGGGTGTCCTGGAGAGCGGCATGAGCTGCACCATACCATAGCCTTAGTCTCCTGCTGCGATCTAAGCTCTTCTAGCTCCCTCTTGATTTGATCCAAAGCCTTGTGATGTGGGGGCTTCTCCTGTCTAAGAGAGATTGATTTCTCCTCTTGAAGAGCGCGTTGTAGTTTTAGGGCTTCAAGTTCCCTACCTAAAGAAGTCAAAGGGTCACATGGACTCTCCAAGAGTACAGAGGCAGTCTCTACCTAAGAAGAGTCGGTAAACAGCTTCCTTGCCCCCTCTATCCTAGTATCAGCCGCAACAAACTCCTCGAGGGTGGCGTCAAGTCGGAGATTCTCTCTCAGTTTTTGCTGAGAAGTCTTTGGAAGAGCCTTCTCTACCCATTTCTTGACCATAAACTCACTTGGTTGCTGAGGAAGCTTGACGACTAGAGACTTTGTTCGTCATGAGTTCTGCAAAAGTCTCTTTGGGCTGAAGCAACAGGTTGGCCAACTCATCCAGAACCTTTTCTTGGAAGTCGCCGGGTCTGAAAGCTTCACAAAATTGTTGTCTTAATGTAGCCCAAGTAGTAAAGTGGCTCTTTGCAAACTGACTGTACCACTTGTCTGCTAATCCATCCAAGTTAGATGGGAAGAGTACAAAGTAGGTATCTTCTCGGTTGAAGCCACGACCTCTGTAGAGAGAAACAAACCTTCGGGCATGGTAGCTAGCATCCTCTGTGGAGAGACCCTTGAAAGTCGGAAACCTAATATTCACCTTAGCTAGAACGCTTGTGAGCTCCTCCATGGCTATATGTGCAGGAGCTTGTTGCACTGGAGCTTGCTATAACACAGTGGATGAGAAGTTTATTGATGGGAGTGACTGGGGAGGTGTAGAACTGGTTGAGGGGGAAGGTAGGGGTAATGGGGTTGGTGGACTTCTACTTGGCAAAAAGGCTTGACACTTCCTGTGGTAGTACTTCAAATGACTTAGTAGTGGGCTTTGTCGTTCTTTTGATTGCCTTGTATGTGTCATGCAGTAACCAAAAGCCCTCCCAAGCTTTGAGCACGAAGACCTTTACTTACTGCACACTGGTCCAGACTCCACTAGACCAGGGCGAGTGACTAGACCTCTTGGCTAGACCTGGACGAAAGAGGACTAGACCCAACCTAGATACTACCCCTTTCCAGTATTCTCTTGATGCACCATCTTTGGCTCTTACACGGATGGAGACTACTAGACTCATTCGGCAGGATCTTATCCAGATTGATAGCAAGAGGACATGGATAGAGCCATCACGGGAGTTGGGTACGAAGAGGGTTTTCTATAGAGAGCATCTTCTCCAACTCACGACAGACGGATTTGTCACACGGCCCAGTTACATGGACACACATCTATCTCATGGGTTACGATGTGCTATAGGCCAGATTCGCACATCTTCACACCAACTTGGGATTGAGACAGGCAGATTGAGAGGCATACCAATAGACAGTAGGATATGTCAGTTATGCCATGCAGAGCCAGAGAGAGAGTTTCACTACATATGTCGCTGCACAGTCTACTATGAGATACGGGGAAGCTTTCATTGTTTATTCAGAGATGGTTTTGACTCGTTAGATAGAGTCATGAGATATCAGGATCAAAGATGTCTCGGATTATTCCTACTTGAGATACAGAGACATAGAGACGCTCTATTGAGTGGGCAAAGACAGAGACAGTCCCAGAGACGCATCTCAGATTTCTTCAGTCTGAGTACCATAGAGGCAGAGGGGACACCACCATCAAAGAGCTCGGTTCCCACCCATACACACACCAGCGGTACTCTCATTGATTGAGCTATAGAGTTAGGGAGATCGAGACGACCGCAATTGAGGAGGGGAGCCACCCAGCACCGGCGGAGATTGCGGCAGAGGATCCACAGGATTCTAGCACGACACCCAGAGTGTCGATCTGGATAGGCTTCATGCTACTGCTATATTGTATCATGGTGACACTTATCCCCACTTTGTACCTTTATGGCATGATACCATTGCTTAGCCTACCAGCCACCCATAGGAGTTGGTAGCACTCCTATCAGTTCTTTGTTTGTAGTTTTCTTTGTTTGTACCCAGACTTGGTACTAGACTCATCATTGTAATCAGTTGGTCTCATAGGTCATTTTGGCCTTTTGTAGACGTTAATATATCATTTCATTTCATTTCTCTCTCTCTCTCTCTCTCTCTCTCTCTCTCTCTCTCTATATATATATATATATATATATATATATATATATATATAGTTCAATACAATCGTTTTGCAATTTCTCACGTGTGTTACTGTAGATTTCACCCTTGGAGTGTTCAAGCCTATTACAATGGTATCATAGCTTAGCCGATTCTTCTTCTACGAAGGATCTGTTCCCTTTTCCCACAACACACATGGATTTTCACAATGAATCCGGTAAAGAGGAAACTATTCCACCGACTACCTGACTTCGCGACGATGAGGTCAACCGCAATCCTAGAGAGGGATCAGTAGAAACCAATGGAGATTCCAACGGGAGCCGACCTCCTTCAGAGAAATTAGGGGAAGAGCATGGCCCGTTCCCGCCAGGAAATCTCGACAGGATGGAGTACCGACGTCAATTACAGGTTGACATGTGCCAAAAGGATGATCACGTACTCCCAAGGACCCAAAGTACACAAAGTACAGAAAGTATTTAAAAAACCACGCACTTGACGAGGTTTATTCACGATGGCAAGATGCCGTCCATTTACCTCTCAAGTCGGCTATGAAGAGGAAAGCAAATCAGAAAAGCAGAAACTGTACTCGCAAGAGGTGTTTGAAGATGCTCTTGAGTAGAAGGTCAACAAACTGATAAAGACTACAAAAAATTATCGAAAGAAGAGCCATTCAACAAATTATCCCGGCTACTTAGGTTGGAAATCCACTTTCGAGGAAGCAAGTAAATCCAAGAAGCGCTTTCGCTTTGAGGATGACCCCAGTTCTCCGTCTTCGTCCTCGTCTTTCCGCAACTCACAGAGCTCTTCTTCCTCTGACTCGAGTGAGGAGGAAAAGAAGCACAAGAAGCGGAGAAAAAAACTCACAAAATCACATCCCAGAAGAAGTCTAGAAAGCACCGAAAGCATTATAGCAGTTTTGACGAGGGCACCTCACCCTCTAACAGCTCGGGCACTAATGGGCTGGTCTATGGAAAGAAACAAAAATCCCTAGTCCTTCCAAATCAGTATGATCATTGTAGCGGGGCTACAGTGTCATAGGCACCGGGCAGACGATTAGTTGCACTTGGGCTGAGTCCACATTGGATGGACTTTGGCTGGGCTGTGACACGTGGTTGGCATACGGGTGGTGGTCTAGCGGGCGCGTTTCTAGACTACCACGACCACAGTTTTGAGATAGTCTTAGCTGGATTAGATATTGGTGAGCCGTTGGTGGCTCTTTATGGTTGTATATATCCGTAGCTGTTTGAGTTTTATAGTGTCATCTACTTTTGTGCGGTCAATGGTCTAGAGTCTGTCATCTTGAGTTGTACACAACACGTATGCACCATCTCTACATAGTTGAGCCTCGACACCCCCACTGTACCTATGAGATCTGGGTTGGAGCTGAGTGTGCTGCCATGCCAGAGTCTGTATTGGTTTCTTTGAGTTAGTCGATGTTCATGCTGTTCATGTTCATTGCTGAGTCGTACTATTGTTGCTCTGTTGTTCATTGTCTTCTTTGTTTGCATTCTATGGAGTGAGATCTCACGCACATTGCACTAAGGAGCACCCACTATAGAGGGCATGACACATTATCTCCGCTATAGGTGCTCTCATTTTTGGCACGCCCGGTGGGACCTCAACTGAAGTTTCACTCCACTGTGCCTATAGGTCGAGGAGCTAGCTCGTTTAAGCTCTCGCCTATGTTGGTCTGGACTAGCGTAGTCCAGCTTGGTTTGTCCAGCTCAATACTAGACCAGCTAGTCTAGTCACTCGTCCTGGCTCATCTTGGTCTAAGTCTCTCGTCGGGCAGGCTATCCATGCTGAAACCATGCCTCTGAAACCATGAGCTCATCTGTGCATACCAACATGATGTATCTCCCTGGAATGCCAGCTGTCTGGATGACTCAAGAGCAAGCCTGGCATACCTGTCCCTGGTGGTGTCCCATAAGCTGTGTACAAATGATACTGATCTGGTGAGTGCCTCAACCTCCATAGGTGGGGCAGCCAGCTCCGCTCGTATGATGTCATGCGGGACTGAGGCTTTGGCTCTAATCAGCCTAGAAATCATAGATATCAAGGGTCTCTCCATATTACTCCATCTAGCACTGTCAACAGACGGTCCCCAAACCTGAACCCCGTAGTGCATAACTGAAGCGACCGAAGTGTCGAAAAGCCAGAGCTTTGTTCGAGGTTCCTAGAATTGAACTTGCGAACAAATCCTCTCTAAACCGCCTAGGGCTGCATAGGCACGAGTCAATCTAGTGTCTGCTGCCACTTTCAGTGTGAACCTCGGTCCACTAAAGACCACCCCAAGATATGTGTATGCATCAGTGTACTCCATACTGTCCTGCCCATATGTGAAAGTAGGTGCTGATCTCCTAACCCACTGTGGCGTGGTATTAAATACCATGACCTTGGTTTTACCAAGGTTGACAGACAATCCACTATCCTCCGCAAAACTATGCAATGCGTCCAAATGTCTCTGCATACCCTCTGGTGAGTCTGATATCAACACGATATCGTCAGCATACAATAAAAGAGGGATCCATGTCCCCGCAAGCTGAGCACCTCTATCTCCTCCTCTGTCAATATAATGAGAGACCTCATCAACATACATACCAAATAAAGTAGAGGACAGTGGGCATCCCTGTTTCACTCCGATAGTGGAGTGAACTACATGACCCATCATTGAACTGTACAATGCCATAATCCCCCATATCAGCTCTGTGTGTACCCCCAATTCCATAAGTCGGCGCATCAATCTGGCCCTCGGTACTGTGTCAAAAGCTTTGCGGAAATCCACAAAGCTGCAGTATATCCGTCTACCATGTGCTCGACCCTCCTCAATGATAGCTTTGAGTGTAAAGACATTATCTAGTGTGGAAAAACCCCTCCTGCAACCAGCCTGCCCAGGTGCCCGTATGCCCATAATCTCTGCCTAACTGCTCAGCCTATGCTCAAGGATGGATGCATATAACCGTGCCAATGTGTGTCCTACCATGATAGTACGGTAATTCCCCGGCACTGTGGGGTCTCCTGTCTTGAAGATAGGTACAATAGTAGATAATCTCCAAGACTCAGGGAAGCCCTCACACATGACACGGTTGAATAACCGTGCAAGCATCTCTGCCAACAAATCCCCATCATGTATAATGTGCTCTGCTACCAAACCCTCATGATCCTGTGCCCGTCTGGTCTTCATCTTGTCAATGGCCTCCTTTACCATCTCAGTGGTAAAGAAGGTGCTCGTAGCCGGACATGGCTGTGGTGGATCTGGTAGTGGTGGTTGTCCAGGTACAGTGTATAAAGATGTTGCATACTGCCCCCATATCTCTATAGAAGTAATCACTGGTGGGGGAGGCTGCTCATGGAATAGACGCCAAGCCTCTCCTGAATCTCTACTAAGGAAGAGCTGATATAAATCTTGCTCCATCTGGACCAAGAAAGCTCGCTTCTTCCGTCGCACTAGTCGTCGTGTAGCAATACGAGACTGTCTATAGGTGATCACTCCCAATGTAAGCTCCCGTTGTATCTGAGCTCTCCTCTGTCGACACTCCTCATCATACCAGCTGTTCTGAGACATGTACCTAGAACGACGTCTCTGACCAGGCTGAGTGTGTGGGTATGCCTCTGTCGCTGCCCCATGTAATGTCACTGTCAGCATAGATGTGATCTCCTCCACTGTGTATACTGGCTCTGATGTGCATAAAAGCCTACGTATCTCCTCTGCATAGATTGAGTCAGTCTCTGGTGTAAAAGTATAGCGTGGATGTCTACCACCCCGTGAGGCTTGAGATGTATTGTACTCAAAGGAGACTGATAATGTCAAAAGTGCATGATCTACTGCTATCCCTACAGGCCTGGGCCCCACTGTGAAATCCTGAATGTGAGAGATAAAGCTCGGATGTGTCAGAACATAGTCTACAGTGTTGGACCCATGTCTGTGTGGAAAACAAGTAAAACCTGTAGACAATGGGAAAGTCGGTAAGCCATTCAGTATGGCTAAACTGTGAGTAGTTGTCATCTCCCTCAGGTATCTCCCATACTTTGTATGCTCTTTGTCGTGTGAGCATCTCTCAAGTCCCATCTCCTCTAGCTCTAGCTCTCTAAGCATCTCCTCTGAGGTGTCATAGAAGACCGTCTGTTAGCTGCCTGTACGGGCATTGAAATCCCCCAGGAGTACGATATCTCCATCTTTGGAGAACTCCCAAAAGACATCATCAAGTACAGAGTAAGGAGACTATCCTCTGGGTGAAGCATATACTGAAGTGTTGGGAGGAAAATAGCATATGGCAATGTACAAGAAACGTCCAGTCTCTGCCCTAAGCCTCACCCACAAGTATCTGGCATGATCATCTCTCCGAACTATGTGCAGTAGTGGTTGGAGCTCCTCTCTGAAAAGAACTGCTACACCTCCTGATCCTCTAGTCCCATGTGCAGATCTGGTGCATGTCCGGCTAGCTGCGTGCAGTAGTGGTTGGAGCTCCTCTCTGAAAAGAACTCCTGCACCTCCTGATCCTCTAGTCCCATGTGCAGATCTGGTGCATGTCCGGCTAGCTGTCTCCCATCTGTATCCTGATATCTGCGGCATCAACTCTCCTGGAGCCTGATGAGTCTCTGAGTAGAAAACAATGTCTCTGTCTCTGAAGCTGTCCTCAAAGGCCCCCACATCAAGTCTATACGAACCATTACAGTTCCAAACCGCCATCTTGAGAGTGGTCCCATAGGTCTCGCACAGTCATGTAGAGCGGTGCTCTGTAATCACTACTCGTCCATTTCTGTAGAAAGCTAACTTTCCCTTCTCCCTTGTTGCTATAATCTCTGGCATGACCTCTCTCATATGTGCAAGCTGTGAGAGCGTAAGATCATCTCCTAAAAAGATACCTGTTTTCTTGAGGGTTGGCCTCTTCTTTAAAAAGTCTTTCTTTTCTTCCATGGAGGGAAAGCTCAAAATGGAGCCCGTTCTTTTGAACTCTCCCCATTACCTTCACTCTTCTTGCCCACTCTCCAAGCTTGTGTGTGCGAGGGCTTCTCCACCCCCATCATGGACATGAGGCTCTTCACCTCTTGGTCCACCTTATCTGAATCTTTTAGGCCGGTCACTCTCACGTGTAGAGCGCGTACCCTTCTTCGTTGTTCCTCTTCTAGTGTCTTGTTGATGATGTCGGGTGTAGTCGGAATTTCCTTGCCCTTTCCCTTCTTGACAACTTCAATCCATTTTTCAGCCTCATCCATCTTCTTTTGCATTTTGGAGAGAACCTCCACCCATGAGGTCTTCTTTTCTCCTTCCTCCTTTATTTCTTTGACTTGTGCTCGTATACTATTCAGCTCATCGATCATTGATGGTTGAGTTTCTCCATCTTCAAGGCGTCCTCCCTCTTTGGTTTCGTCGAGTTCCTTCCGAAGGGCTGAGATGCTACCTTTTAAAGCTTGAATTCCATCCCGGAACTCCTTGTGTTCTAGCTCCCTCGCCTGTTCCTCCCTCTTTTTCCATTCAAGAATTAAATTCTTCTCTTTCTTCCATTCATCCATGTGGGCTTTGCATTCTTTCAACTCCCTTTCAATGGTTGTCATCCTCTTGCTTGTGACCATGTAGTGCGCCGCCATCTTTCTTGCCTTATTTGTTTCACTTTCTAAGAGAGAGGAGAGAGAAACCTATACGCACCGCATTATGCATACATGTGTTTCCACATTCAGTCTACATCGCATATATTTGCTTTCTGTACGTGTCAATTTGCAATTTCTGTGAGTTCTGTAGTTTCCAAATTCCTTGTAAAAATCCCTGCAGGTCTGAAAAATGCAGGATTTTGAAAATTCGAAAATCCGGAAAAGCCGAGATTGTAAAAATTCCTGTGGAAATATGAGAGAGAGAGAGAGAGAGAGAGAGAGAGAGAGAGAGAGAGAGAGAGGAATTGACATGAAGTGGCGGACTTCTACTTTCAGATGCACTAGCCCCAAAGGCTGGCGCCCCTTTCGGTATTTCTTTCTTATTGATGCTTCACAAGGTACAATGTCCGAGGGTCCTCTCTTTGCTGTTGCTCCCAAGCTAATCTGCTAGAGGCCTTGGTTGTGCTTATAAACGTTCTACATGTGACCTCTGGCCTAAAAGAAACTCCTACGAAAAGCTATGGCTCCCAAAAGCTCTCCCTCCAAAAGCTGGCACCCAGGGGATAATTCTGTAAAACATGGATCTGTACGGATGCCATGTCAGCAGCCCACGTTTTTTGGCACGATTTACAGGTGGGGGTCCGTATGGCAGTAAGGAGTTCACTATGCTTGAATTTATAGGATCAGGGCCCCTCGGCCAAAGTCTTCAAGCTGGGTTAGGGTTAGGTTTTTAAGCCTAACCCCTTGGTCCCCCTCGACCAATCTTTTAAGATGGTAAGTGTGCCACTCACAGACTTGTGACATCAGGATCTGTGTGCAACCCATTTGTAGAATCACGCAAGGCCTTAATAGAAGTCCTCATAGGGAGCTTCTTGAAATGTGCAAAGATATCCGTATTTATCCTATTAGCCTTGGATATCCATGTCGATCTTGAAGCATGATAGGAGAATTCAGATTTCCCCGTCTGAATGGAGCTAAAAGTCTCTTTGGTGTCAATCCTATGGGACAATGTAGGGCTAGTACAAACCAACACTTGACTGATGTACCCGCCTGAACAGCACGGGAGGTATTATTGAGCTATGTATGTGTGTTGGACTGTTAACATACTAAGGAACCATGCATACATTCTCAGAAACCAACATCGGATTGATTTTTCAACACGCATTTTGGGCACTTTCTTGGCACAAATTAACACTGGATCGATGGTGTCATATGCACAACTCACCTGGCACAAACCATCACTTGATTGATGTGTCAAAAACCTGTTCTATATTCTGTGCTAGATCTAGTGTAAGTGTAATCTTTTGGAAGGAGTGTGGAGTAATAAAACACGGAAGGATGGCCCCTCTAGGGACTTGAGGTTTATATGAGTTTGACAAATGAAATGTTTGCGATTCTATCTCTTTTTGACTAATGGATCAAAAACATCTCGACGAGTTCGATGTGAAATGTAAGACCATGATGTGATTGTCTAGTCGTGACTTCTGGATGAGTCTAATGCGAAATGTTAGACCAAGATGGGGGGTTCGGGAAATGTTGAAAGAGAACGTGACATTTACGCATGGTCGGTGGTGTGTACAGACTTGACTTGGCATGATTGCATGAAGTCATTGTCTACTTATGTATATTCTTGAGTTTGGTTTTGACAAGTGCAATCGACCAAGCTTATCTCAGGGTACGGAATTATTGAAGTGCTGTCCTTGTTTACCGACTTTTTCCTCCGCATTTTCCACTGTGCTTGCTAGCTTGCTGGTACAACTGGTAGGTGACACTGACATATCTTCTTGCAACATTTAGCTCTACATGCTCAGTCCTTTCGAGCATGTTTATATTATGGACTGCTTCTATATACTACCTTGTAGTTGAGGTTACATTATCTCCCTTTTGTACTCTTGATTCTCATATCTCATTGGAGCAAAGAAGAACATGGAGGTTGCAGGCTCTCCCATAGTATGTTCTTGTCTAAAGTTTTGTCCAGGTTTGCCTCCAAGAGCTCAAGTTTTCTTCGTCCCTGTATTTCTTAATTCAAGAGTTCTTAGTGCAAAAGGATGAAGAGTTATCTTTTTGCTTCCATGTGCAAATGCTTGATATATGAGGTTCCTGGGGGTTTCTCTTATTTTGCAAAATCGAGTTTAATTTTCAAGCACGCAAAATTGGCAATATTGATAAATTGAGGGAAAGCAAAGCTAGGTTTGGGTTATGGAATTATTATCTTCTGTGTTTACTTGAAGCAGGATATTGGATTTGAAGTGCAGTCCTGCAGAACCCATTTTTGCCTCCGCAGCTTCTTCTACTGGTTACCGAGGACATAACTTTGAATCGAAGGGGTTTGCCTCCCTCACGTTATGGAATATGAAGACCTGGAAGCCCCTGGTATGCAAGGGTATCAAATTTCATTACTGTCCGTTTTGTTATTTGGGGGGAGGGGGGAGGTGTGTTGTTCAAGTTTGCTAGGTTGAGGGCGAGACATCTATTTTGTTTGTAGACTGTCCTGCCACTAGGGGAAGATCCACCTACAATCACATCTATTTGCTTCAATCATAATGGAAGAATGCTAGCAGCAGGAGCAACAGATGGCTTAATCCATATTTTTGGTATCCTTTTGGATGTTTTTGCACCTCATGGTACCGCAGTTTTCAAATTTTGGTGTCCTTTTGACGTTATGATCGTAACGAGGAACTTCGTCATGAATCTTGGAAATCCCACATTACTGCAGTGTCCAAGTTCTCTCTTTTAACTTAGTGATACAGATACCTATGGTAGACTGCCTATTACAGGCTGGCCGGCTCATGATTCAGCAGTTAGCTGTGTAAAATTTGGACCCGACCAAGCTAGCATCTTCAGTCTAGGTGCTGATGGAAAGGTAGTGTAAGTTCAGGAGCTGCCAACAGATACATGATACGTGAGTCTAACAGGACACCTTTGTATTTTGCAAATGGGCAGGTTTTTGAATGGAGCTTACATAATCAAGGACAGGTTCTTCAAGAGCAAGATGCCAGCATGTAAGCATTCCAGGTCAAACATAGATGAGCAAGTTGCAACTATCTAAGCTTCTGCAATCAGTGCTTTAACTTTCTTGCCTTCTGTTACAGGTTTTGTCGTGTGAACGAAGTTGCTGTACCTCGGCATGAAATGGCACTTGATGTGCGAGGGAACATGCTGCTTTTAACATCCAATTGTTTGACCTCCCCCGTATACCAAGTAAGGCTTCGAATTGTGTTTAATGAAAGGCATTGATGGGCGAGTCTGGAACTATTGAAAGATGTGAAACAGGTACATGTGAGCAGACTGATAGGAGAAAAGGTTCACTTTTAACAGCTTATTGTGGCCCATAAGGAGTAGTGGCTAGGTACCTTTTTTAATACCTGTAGAGCATTCAAAAGATGTTAATACAGAGTGGTTGACTTGGAGGTTTGAATTGAATGTATCCATGAATGGAGATGGCAGAACATGACAGTGAGAAGTTTAACGAAGACACCGTATGCAAATGTGCTGAGACGAGCCAAGCACATCCATGTATCTCAGTCCTCCATAGACATGATATATATATTTGTTGGATCATGAGTGACTTGAATGGTAGTGGCTGGGTGTGGTGGGGAAGGTGGTCCACTGTAATCAGAACGTATATGGTATGAAGGAATGTTGAAAGATGATTTCCTAGCCTCTGGGGACACAGGACCCCATAATATAGCTCTCCGCACTCCTCTTCTGCCCCCTTTCTGGAAGCATACAAGGCCCCTCGACTCGGGTGACTGCCATACTATTTGGGATAAATACTTTGTGTAGCTCCCACCCTAGTCAATGTAGCATGCCCTCCGTAAGGTTGGCGCTTCCCTATTCAAAGGTGTAGAGTATCAGAACATAAATGTCGTATGTATCACAATGCCGCAGTGGATCAACCCTACTTTGCAGTAGTGGCCGCACACTGCCAAGCCCACTGCACTGGTCGCAGGGCTACTAGCCACCTGCCACCTATGAATGGGATCAGATTTCGGCGGATAGATTGACGCAACCACTTCACCAAGGGATGAAACTCTAGAGAGGTACCCTACCAATGGATCTTTCTCTACAGATATACTACAGCCTGACTCATTGAAGCATTGCTTGTGGGCTTGCCCTTAGGCACACTCTGTCAGGGCGGAACAATTTGTTTCTTGATGTTGATTAGCACAGAAGCAGCAAATTCCAGGCTGGCATTCTGATACTAAGGGAAAGCTGCAGACCGTGTTCATGCATGGTGTGTCCCTGGGCCCTCGCATACTTAATTTGGGTTCCTACTATTGCTTTGAGCACGAGATTCCGGATTCTTCATGGTTGCCAGCATCTCTGTGTGGTGTATACGGAAGTCTCGCTGCATGCATATTTTGGGTGGAGAGCCTTCTTCCAATGCTGCTACCTTGACTAAGATTCGGTTAGGGCTTTTCTCCTCCCTTTACACTGTTAGAGCAAGCACAGCAAATTTGTTGGAGGGCTCCTTGAGGTGGGATGGACATCGTTGGTCTTCAGCTTCATGGTCGGGGCTTGGATTGGCATGATTCTCTTCTGGAGCGGTTTTCTTCCGTGGCTATAGAATCTCTAACCTCGGTCTTGACTCTCCACTGTGTGTACCAGAGGGTTCCAAAAGAAAATAAAAAAATGTAGCTGCTCTTGTTTTGGTTTTGAGAGAGAACTTGATTATCAGATATCACTTCAAGCTGCCCATCCACCAGTAAGGGATGGCATTTAACAATGACCTTCCGAGCATTTCAAACCTTCTGAATCAGAAGGAAAAGGGTACTGTATAGGCTCCCTAGGGTTGCATGATTCATTGGGATTTCTTACAAGAAAGATTTGCAAACAAGGTCTCAAAGGGAGAGTGCCACAGATAACAGGCTATTGTTCAAGCCTGTGGAGTTACAATTTAAATTCAAGCAGGAAGATTGGTTGTGCTGCTTTCTCATCCTGGGTAGAACTAATTGTTTGCCTCGTACGATGTGCATGTGTTTTTTCTGGCATTAAATGGAGTCCTTTATTGCATTAAAAAATGATCTTCACCTTGATTGCTGCTGTGAATAGAGTTCGTTCTTGCATCAGTGGAAATTTGGAAAAGATTTTGCGACTTGATTCATTTATCTGTGAACTCATAAGTAAACATACTAGCTCAACAGTTACACATACAGGATGATTTGGTTTGTATCAGATGAGTATATCTATCGCAATGCTCGGCTTTGAAGTCTGATATGGGGATCCTCTGTTTCAATTGTTTTGTTTAAACTGAATAGTCTTATCGTCCACTTTGACTGAACAATTGAAGATTCCTTTGCTTTTTGGAGGGCTTGTTGAGCATCCTTAACTGGTGGTAGCAGATGTCGTGCATTCTCTTAGCTTGGTTCCACGTATTCATGCAGTTGCAGAAGAAGCTGCAAGCTCAACACACTCTCAAACACAATGGGGCAATCACCTCTGTAGATTGGCATCCTACTCAAAACAAGTACATTACTGGCTCTGCTGATCATTCAGTACGGATAACATCAGTTCTCTCTCAGGTATCTCCGTGTAAAAAACTGTACGCTGTGCATGAACATTCATTCTTCTCTCAATCGCCAGTATTTTATGATATTGTCAGTTTCCGTTTTCCTCAAACCATTTCTTCAACTAATGGTTTTTACATCAGGGTTGAATGATTGCTTTGAGGGTCCATGTTTAGATGACAACAAAACTGCTCTTTTGCAAGATCAAGGCAAGAGTGTTGTTATGCCCTGATTTTGAAGGTTAATCTGATGGTGATATCACGGCCTGGCACATTGAAAGTAGCTTACGGAAATGTTGCTCATGGACAATCATTGAAAGGCACTTACACCAATGCTGCGTAGCAAAAAACCCCGTATCCGGTCTCAATGCACCATTCAACGTAATGTACAACAACTCTTGTGCTTGTGTGTGGGCTAAGTAATAATCAGGGGATTCTGTTCGTTCCAATCGGGTGAAGATTCTAGTGGTGACAGCTATTGACAAAGAAGCGGTAACGGAGAATTGGGAAGAGAGTAACATCAGAACAGAAACTTCTCGGTAGAATTTCAGATTTTGAAAAGATTAGCAGAGTCACGATTCAAAGGACAGCTAAAGCGGCTACTTAACATTGCTCGCGTGGAGATGCATTTAATCCTACACCGAGCTGTGGATGCAAACATCTTGCGGTGATTTGTCAAGGTTCCAAACCAAGGACGGGAGGCCATGAAATGATCTTCGGATGTTACCCTCACCCGAGTTAGTCTTAGTAGCATGCATTTGCCAACATGCTTGGCTAGCTACTTTGAGATGGTCAATACATTTGTTAAAGACAATCATTTTGATTTACCCTTGTAACAGCAAGAGATTTAAGAACTGAATTTCTTGTCAGTGTAAAGTAGTTCTCCTTCCAGCTTCAAAGAGAATGGGTCTATGCCTAGAAAGTGAGGATGCATTTTAATAGGTAATGTGTACACACAAAACTAGTAGCATTATAAATTGATTGAAGGTTTGGGGTTAATATATATTGCACTCACACCCATTGGAGAAACGACAGAAGCTTCTCTTGTTTTCAACCTTTATTTCTTGTTAAAGATTGCTCTCATTGTTTGAAAGCCTTTTAAGTGCCAATGAAGATACCCTGTCTTTGATACATAGGTCCAAACTTTTTTTTCAAAATCCTTGGTTTAAGTGTCTGCCTGGGATCCCTTGATTGAGTGTCATTCAAGGGTGGAAGTTCTAAAATATTGAACAGGCTCATCGTGCCCAAGGCGGTGTCTAAGGTTGCCTCACAGCGCTGAAATCAGTGACAAAAGCTTCACCTTGCGAGAGTAGGTCCCGACTTCCCGGCTTGCTAAAGGAAAAAAAGTAAAACAATTATTGAACGAGGCAAGAGGAGGGATGCCACCTTTGTGATAGAAAGAGCACACGCCTTGCTCGTTCCCCCCTTACACTTGCTTTTGTGGATGGCTACAACTTCAGTTCTCTCAAATCATGCTCCAAAGGTTTGAGTCAGAGCTCACCAGACTACTAAAAAAAAAGGGCACACTTTGGTTTTTAGGTACACTAAAATTTGTAAAATTTTACTGGTTTTCTTTAAGGTAAGCTCTAAACCTAGCGAGGATCTTGCAATTTTGGCCAGTCAAAAAGTACACAACCCTCGATTTTCGTGAACATTGGCTTGAATGTGAAGCTAGCATTTGAGATGAATGGTCTAATTAAATTTAAGCGATCTTGGATTGAAGGTGTTACTCCTCCCTTCTATTGCTGTTTTGGATGAGCTTTTTTCCAAGAAACAAAAGGTTAAAAGGTTTTGCCTTAGTGAAGTTAAGCGACCTTGGGTCTAAGGTCTTATTTCTCCTTTTTATTGCTATTTTGGAGAAGTTGTATTCCACAGACAAAAAATTAAAGCTTTCATAGTGACCATGAACGCCATGGATGTGCTTCTACACGATAAGTATGTCAATCATAAATGTTTCATATGGTGTAGTTTGAGAGTAAAAAATTAGAAAGTTCTAGGAGGGCAATGCACCCCCCCCCCCCCCCCCCCAAAAAAAAAAAAAACCCCGCCCCGGTCCAATATCGAATAATCATAATTTGTGAGCACATATTTATGAGAAGAAAATCATTTATGAGCACACATTGAACAAAAACCAATCACAGGCACACGATTAATATCATCTCATGAATGGAAGACCCAAGAGGAGAAGATTCATGTCAAATATGTGACTAAATGTGCACCGCATTAGGGGAGGACTTATGTTGCAGAAAAGTCAAAAAGTAAATTAGGAAAAAAATAATTTTCCTAAAATCATGGTGAGCTGCTTCTTCAACCATAGCTCCCTAACATAGTTGTAGGTGGTTGCCTCGAAGACGAGCACAAGGAATAAAACTACCTTTGGTCAAAGTTGAAACCATCTCTTGTTATGAAACCCACTAGCTCTTGCATGCTACATTTCTGAAAGGTAAGTAACAAACGCACAAAGCGTTGAAACTTTAAGGAAACCTTGACAAGTAATTAATCTACTCATGATCAAGATTTGAGAAGGCGCGTAATAAGTGATTTCTTGTGTGCATGAAATCCCATTAAGGAGCATAGCATTTTTTTGACACTTTTTAGCTCAAGGAATGGCCATGGGTCTTAATATTCTGATAGAAACCCATTAGCAACCCACATTGAACAAAGTGTGACATGACTAACTTGATCCACTATGTTTTCACAGTGCATTCCTTGGCTGGTTGAGAATTGTGGGAGTTTATCCAAACAAAACAACCGCTTGCTACAATCTTGCACATATCTTGGCGTGTAACCAAATCACAAGAAGAAAGATACATGAGAATTTACACACCCAACATTTTTACTAAAAAGACTTTTACTAGTTGTAAAAAAAAGTCACATACAACCAAATCAAAAGAAGCAAAGCATGTGAGAAATTAGATGTAGCTTTTGCTTTATAGAGAAGCAATTAAAGAAGGGAAGAGGCCTATATCAAGTCATCTAGAAATTAAAAACCTTTGCAATGCCTTGCTTCTAACAAAAGACAATGAAGAACATGGGGTTCTTTGAAAATTTTCAGTGGTTGATTTAGTCTCTTGCTTTCCATTTTTAGG
This sequence comes from Adiantum capillus-veneris, assembly GCF_014529385.1. NCBI lineage: Eukaryota > Viridiplantae > Streptophyta > Polypodiopsida > Polypodiales > Pteridaceae > Adiantum > Adiantum capillus-veneris. The sequence goes on from NC_140937.1 coordinate 158,129,240, forward strand.
CTTGCTACTTTCCCACTCAATCTCCCCACTGTATTTTGAGAAACCCTTACTTTTGTAGCAATCTATCTCCTTGTTTTTTGGTACACCCCTTATTGCATGGTGCCATAATATGCACCTATAGATCTCATAAACCTTAGTTGACTATTCTATGCATGATGCATACTTGTAGATCCACATGTATGATAATTTGGCACTAGTGCTACAAGCTGATTACAATTGTCTTTAACAAACAAAGTGTTACGTGTGCCAGCTTCGTTAAATTTGTGCTCCCTACCGCGTAGGTGGCAGATCTTTCGAATTTTTTGATAAAATTATGTACCATAATTAAGAAGACTATTTTGTTTGTCTCTAAGCTTGCCATACTTTTTGATAAAATGTATGTACCATAATTAAGAAGACTATTTTATTTGTGTCCAAGCTTGCGATACTTAGTCTTGCATTAAAATTTGTGGATGACAAATGTATTTTTCATGATCTTAATTGTTCAAGTGATATGTTTGTGGCATCTACTACTTCGTTTATTGGTTGTATAAACTCAATGCATATTACAAATATGTGGAAGGTTTGGCAGGTGTAATTTCTAATTCAAAGTCTTTCGTAGATGCAAAATTGTGGCATACATGTTTTGGTGATCTGAATTATGTAGGTTTATCAAATTCTTAGATGGTTGCTTCATTGCCCCCTCTTGAGGCGCCATCTATGTGGAGGGTATATTTTGAGAAGAATGCAACATTCTAAGTTTCCAAAGGATGGTTTTGTGTGGTCTCCTGCAAATTGCAACTTGCCTGTAGTGAGATTTGTGGTCCTATCCATACCCTATCTATTTGGACTCATTTTTACTTTGCAACTTTCATTGAAAATCTCAAGGCATGAATGGTTATATCGGCTTAATGCAAAGTCCACATTATTATGTGCTTCAAGCACTGACTATTCAGGGCTCAAACTATATGTGGATGTACTATGAGTATCCATGTCAAAAGAATTGAATTTATTTTTGGATAGTCGTGGGATAAACACCAATCTTTATTGTTATATACCCCTCAATAAATGGTGTGCTGGTAAGAAAAGTGGGTCACTTATGGAGATGGCACAATGTATGGTCAAAAGCCTAACTTTGCCAGATGCGTTTTGGTTAGAGGATAACAAATTTGTTATGTACTCCATAGGCGTCCGGACCACTAGAGCTTTGTAGTTTATCACTCTACATGAAGATTTGGTATGGAAATAAGCCTTCTATTGCTCACTTGCATGTATTTGGTTGTTAAGTTGAGCAACAACGTAAAGGATTAGATGATAAGACTATCATTGTTGTAGCATTTGTTCATTGATAGCTAATATTGCTTGGAATGTATATGAGATGAATATAAAGATTATATTTTTGAATGGTGATTTTCATGAGATGGTGTATATTACACAACCTTGTGATTTTGTCTAAGAAGGGAAGAAAGGAAATGTGTGTACATTGAAAAGGCTTTGTATGTTTTAAAGAAATCTCCTTGTGCATTCATATTAGAACATACCTGCTTACTTGGTTGCACATGGTTTTCAATATAGTCAAAATGAGAGCACTTTGTATGTGAAACATGCAATGATGTAATCTTATCATTGTTCTCTATGTTGATGACATGATGCTCATTGGATCAAATAAGAACCACATTTCAAATTGTCAAGGCTAAATTGAATGCCTCTTGTGAGATTTTTTTCTTTGGTCTTTTGCATCGTTTGGTGATGGAGGTATTGCTTTGAGTCAGAAAAAGTATATTGAGAATATTGCACAGATGGGCTTTAAAAACTATCGCCATTCCTATTCCTATGGAGACACATGTGAAGCTTAGTCTTTATGATTTGGAGATTACTTTTATGACTCTCTGTCAACAAGATATTGGCTACCTTATTTTTGTATGCATTACAAGGCCAAATATGTTACCATATACATGTGGTAGTGATGTGTGTGAACACACTTAGGACCATCGAGGCATTTTTTCCCTCACTTGGAAGTTTTTTCCCCGGTGCATTGTGTATACGCCCATTCATTCTAGGGATGTCTATCTTTCCATAGCACACTAAGTAGTACACTCTCTATTATGTGCCTTGAGCTTCCTTCGTCTTCTCCAAGGTGTGTGCGTTTTCCTGCAACCCTAATTCCAACAATTGGTATCAGAGAAGGTTGCATCCTCCCGGGCTTAGTCGCCAGCAGCTCTAGCATACGCCTGCTCATTTTCTCTGATTTCAATGAGCTTTGGCAAGCATTTGCAGGTCGACAAAATTTTTGGGATACCTCGTAGAGCTTAGTGTGCTCAGATTTTTGATTCGGGCTCATTTCGGCCTCCATTTCCACTGCAACCTACTTTACTGCACATGCTATTTTGTTATTTTGTACAGAATTTCTATCAGTGCCGTTTTTTGCATTGATTGTATTGTCTGTGAAGCGCACCGTTACTCCTCACATTCATTCAGCGAAATATGCAAAACAGGCTTAGGATATTCTGGCTGGTCTTTATGCAAGCCGTAATGAGGTAAAAATTGCATTGCTGCGTAAAGAGCCATTCTGGCTGGTCTTTATGCAAGCTGCAATGAGGCAAAAATTGCATTGCTGCGTAAAGAGCTGGAGTCAAAGATTATGCATGAGAAAGATGATATGGACACTTTCCTTGCTGGAGTCAAGGATATCAATGAGCAACTTATTTCTGCAGGTGAAGTCATTTCAGACAGTTCCCTTGTGCAGACTGTTCTTGATGCCTACTAGATTCTTACCAGACTTTTGCTAGTACTTGGAGACTTATGACCCAAGGAAATCCTGAAGTTGTCAAGTTTGTTGCATTATGCACATTGCTGCTGCTGCTACAGGAGTCACTTTCCAAAAAAACAGGACTAGACAGCGTGCAGCTGAACAGGCTTTTATTGCTGCTCAAAGAAAGGGTGATAACAACAATGAAACCACTCTTATGATTCTTCTACGAGTGGAAAATCACATGTTCCTAATGCTTCTTCTGGCAGCAATTCGTCTGAAAATTCTAGTGATAAGGGAAAAAAGAACATGCGTTGCCATTATTGTAAAGCTAATGATCACTTGATCAAGCAGTGTCCTAAGGTGAAGGCCAAAGAGGCTAAGAAGAAAGAGGGTGGTTCCACTGCAAATGTTAGTTCCACTACAAATGCAGCTATTGTTGAGTCTTATATGAAAGGAGACTGTGATGTTGATGTTGATGCAGAATGGGCTTTTAGTGCAGAGTTTACCTATAATCCTGCTGTCCACGATGCATGCATGTCAGTTGCTGCAGATTCACACGTGTGGTATTTTGACAGTGGTGCTACAAAGCATATTACCTCACATCGTATTCTGTTCACCTCTCTTGAGTCTGTCCCTCATGGGAATTCATTTACTTGTGCCAACAATGCCTCTTATCCGGTTCAGGGAGTTGGAAAGATTGTGTTTACTGCTGCAAATGGTAGTTCTTTCACACTTATTGATGCACTTTATGTACCTGAGATCAAGAAGAATCTTTTGTTAGTATCTGCACTTACTAGACTTGGTCTTGTAGTCAAATTTGTGGATGCCAGATGTATAGTACATGATCTCAGTTTTGATTATGAAATTGTTGCATCTGGCATTTTGTGTCGTGGGCTGTATAAGCTCACTTTGTATGACAAGTGTGGACAAAATTTTGCAAATGCAATTGCAGATTCAAGGGCTGTTTCATATGCAAAACTGTGGCATGCACGTTTTGGGCATCTAAATTTTGCCAGTTTACTGCGTTTGCAAAAATCTGACATGGTTGCTTCTTTGCCGCCTCTTGAAGCACCTGTCAAACACGTTTGTGAAGGCTGTATTTTGGGTAAGATGCAGCGTTCTAAGTTTCCAAAGGATGGTTCAGTTAGGGCCACATGCAGGTTGTAGCTTGTGCATAGTGATGTTTGTGGGCCCATGCAAACTCTGTCCTTGAGAAATTACCTTTACTTCGTGACTTTTGTTGATGATTACTCCAGGCATGATTGGGTATTTTTGCTTAAAGCAAAGTCCAAAGTTTTTATGTGCTTCAAACAATTTCTGGCTATGGTTGAAAATGTCTCGAAATGTACTATGGGGAACCTCCGTTCCGATCGAGGGGGGGAGTATATGTCTCATGAATTTAATGCATTTCAAGCTAGTCGTGGGATAAAACACCAATGTATAGTGCCTTATACGCCTCAGCAAAATGGTGTTGATGAGAGGAAAAACAGGTCACTTACGGGAATGGCACGATGTATGGTCAAAAGTCAAGCTTTGGCACATTGTTTCTGTCTTGAGGCCATCATGTGTGCCACTTATGTACTAAACAGGTGTATTACGAAAGCTTTGCAGTCTATTACTCCATATGAAGCATGGCATGATAGAAAGCCTTCTATTGAGTACATGCGTGTTTTTGGCTGTTTGGCATATGCTTTGATGCCACAAACACAACGAAAAAAAATGGATGATGAGGCTGTCAAATGTACTTTTGTTGGTTATAGTGCTGAAAGCAAAGGTTACGGGTTGTATCATCCACAAACAAAGCATATTCTGGTTTCACGGGATATTGTGTTAGTGGAAGATTTTGTTCAGCCCTTGTGCTGTCATGTACTAGAGACAATAATGTATGCTCACAAGACATTTATGACACTTTGTTGCCTCTTTTCAGTAGTGGAAGTATGAATAAATTCCAATAAGGAAAATGTACAACCTATGGGGGTTTCAAAAAATGTTACAGATCAGCCTATTACAGATGCAGATGTATATGATGTACTTGATGAGGAAAGGGCTGAAAATGAGCAAGCTAGAGGTATGCCAAATGGCTGGTGCGTACATTGCGTGACAATAAATTGGATGCACCTTTATCTAGTCGTACTCATTCACGCTCTCTCTATGCATCTTATGCATCAGATTGTTATGCTTTGGCTGTGTCTAGCCTACATGATGTTGAGGAACCTCTATCTTTTGATGAAGCATAGAATTCAAAAAATTGGATGGCTGCCATGCAATCAGAATATGATGCACTTATAAAAAATGACACATGGAATTTACGTGATTTGCCTCCTGGCAATAAGGCCATTGGTACGAAGTGGGTTTACAAGTTGAAACGCAAGCGGATGGTGAGATTGATTGCTATAAGGCTCTACTTGTTGCAAAGGGTTATGCACAACAAAAAGGCATAGATTATGAAGAGACTTTTTCTCCCACTTGTCGTATGACTACTGTGCGTTTTCTATGTACATTGGTAGCTCATTTTGGTTGGGATGTACATCAATTAGACATTGTTACTACTTTCTTGAACGGTGACATATTTGAGGAAGTTTATGTAACACAATCTCACAGTTTTGTCAAGAAAGGACAAGAGGATAAGGTGTGCAAATGTAACAAAGCTTTGTATGGGTTGAAGCAATCTCCTCGTGCTTGGTATGAGAAAGCTGACACTCATTTGGTCAAACAAGGCTTTCATAACAGTCCAACAGAAAGCACATTGTATGTCAAGTGTGAGGGCGATGTACTTCTCATTGTTGTTCTTTATTGGCATGATTTGTTGATCACTGGTCCCAATGAGGCACATATTGCTGAATTTAAGGTTGATTTAAATGCTACTTTCAAGATGAAAGATTTGGGGCTGTTGCATCATTACTTAAGTATACAGTTTAAGCAGTGTGATGGTGGTATTGCCTTATGTCAGAAAAGTTACATAGAGACATTGCTATGTAAGTTTGGACTTGAGATTGCAAACCTATTGCCACTCCCATGGAAACAGGTTTGAAGTTAAGTCTACATGATGTTGGTGATCCTGCTGATGTCATTCTTTACCAAACTACTATTGGCTGCCTCATTTATGTATGCAACACGAGGCCAGATATTCAGTTTGTAGTCTCACATGTCAGTAGATTTATGCTTAACCTAGGGTCTAAGAATTGGCTGGCTATCAAGAGGATTCTCCACTACTTGAGTGGCACTTTACATCTTGGCTTGTTTTATCCCAAGGGGGGATCATTGCCGCTAGACTTACATGCTTTTTCAGACTCAGATTAGGTCGGTTGTTTTGACACGCGAGCCAACATCCATCGTGTCAGATAGAGATCCTAGAATGACCAGTCATTTCTGGAAAGGTTCTTTGAGCATCTAGGTACAAGATTGAATTTCTCTTCGGCGTATCACCCACAAATGGATGGCCAAAGTGAGACAGCCAATCTTACGATTCTCGATCTACTAAAGACTTATGTTACAGAAGTAGATCAACGCTCACAATGGGGAAAGTACTTACTCCTTGTAGAGTATGCGTATAATAATATTGTCCATAGTACTACAAGAAAGGCACCTTTTGAGATCATAGACGGAAGACCCAAAAGTCCCTTTCTACTTAAAGTACATGGGAAGATCTTTGCTACCGATGAGTATAGCCTTGACCTACAAGAATCTTTTCAAAATATTAAGGAGGCTATATCCATCTCTCAACAAAGACAAAAAGCTGTGTCTAACAAGCATAGAAGGGCCTCGGCATTCAAAGAAAATGATTGGGTCTTACTTAAGTTTCCCAAGGCTCGATTGAGGAAAACGACAAGCAAAAATCCTACGGGCCATCAAAAGTATTATGCTAAACTAGCAGAAAGGTACTATGGTCCTTTTCAAATCTTGAAGCCAACCATTGAGATGGCTTATCAACTCAAGTTGCCCAACCATTGGCTGAAACACAATGCTTTTCATGTGAGCCTACTTAAGCCCTCAAAGGAGAGCCACCAAGTGAACCAATTATTGAAGACCCACTAGAAAGCGAAGCCCAGGAAGAGGTGCTACTACCCAAAGCTATCCTTCGGCATAAAGACAAGGTACTACGACATGGTAAGATTATCCAACGGTATCTTATTAAGTTCAAAAATTATCCTTTTGAAAATGCTAGATGGATGCAAGGAATATAGCTTAAGGATAGTATGAACCTTGTCAATGCTTAAAATGCTACATTAGAATAAGCAAATGTACATGTTTCTTGTAAGTGACCAATTTTTTGCCTTATAAGACTAATTCTCTTTTTATTGTGCACAAATTTAAATATTATGCATGCTTAGAATCATGTTTGTGATGACGACGCCTCTCAAACACCAAGTAGAATTTTTCACTCTACTTTGGGAGAATGAAATGGACTAAAGAGCAGACATGTTTGTGGCAGATACATCTCCCAAGCACCAAATGGATTAGTCATCCATCTTGGAGTGATGTCGTAGGGTAAAAAGGGATCCTCTTGTTCCTAGATTTTCAAAGAGATCTTTTCAAAAATTACTGGTCATTCTAGGATCTCTATCTGACACGATGGATGTTGGTAATCCATGATGTTTGAAAATCTGAGATATGAAGAGAGTTGCCATTTGGTGTGCCTCAATAGTCTTTTTGACAGGAATAAAGTGTGCTTGCTTGCTAAACCTGTCAACTATTGTCCATATTCCCGTATTCCCATGGATAGACTTGGGTAATCCAAAGATGAAATCCATGGATATACTCTCCCATGGTGAATTTGGGATAGGAAATGGCTGGAGTAATTCAGGTTGCTTCCCTCTATCATATTTGGTCTTTTGGCATACTACACATTTTGAAACATACTCTTGTATGTCCACTTTCATGGTAGGCCAAGAGATATACGTCTCTACTCCTCAGAGAGTAGGTTGATTACCTCTATGCCCCGCATAGGGAGGAGAATGGGATTCATACATAACTTTCTCACGAAGGGAATGGGTAACACATAGCCTATTTCCGTGGAGAAGATAACCATCCTGCAAGGTGAATGGTTCCTCTTTCTTCCCCAAAGCAAGGGCTGATATTATGTCAGTAGCATACTCATCTATCATAGAGGATAGATCATTGTGAGTAGCTATAGACACCGCATTAACTTTTGGTCGTCGTGAAAGTACATCAACCACTTGATTGTGCTTACCAGCTATGTGAGCAATATGGAAATTAAATTGCGAAAGAAAATCCACCCACCTCATTTGTTTGTCGGAAAGCTTGGTTTGCGTCATGAAATACTTGAGACTTTGGTGGTCAATTCGTAGGATAAATGGAGTCCCCAATAAGTAGTGCTTCCATGTGTCTAGGGCATGTAGAGCAACTAAAAGCTCTTTCTCATAAATGCCCAAGACTCGTTCATCAGCATTGAGCCCTCGACACTCATATGCTATGGTATGCCCTTCTTGAAGCAAAACTACTCCAAGGCAATCACCACAAGCATCACATTGGACTTCAAATGGCTTTGAGAGATCCGGAAGCACGCGGACTGGTTGGAAAGTAAGCTTCTCTTTGAGCTTATCAAAAGCATTTTTCTCCTTAGCAGTCCATACATACTTAACGTTCTTCTTAGTTAAGTTGTGTAGTGGTCCTGCTACTTGAGAGAATTTTGCTATGAAGTGTCTATAGTATGCGCACATACCAATAAATTTTCTTTGCTCATGTAGATTCCTTGTGTTAGGCCATGCTTTTATTACCTTTAACTTTGATGGATCCATATGGAGACCATCTTGAGAGATAATATGACCTAGGTATTGAATCTCTTGAAGGAAGAATTTTCTTTTCTTTTGGTTAAGAAAAAGCTTGTTCTCCCTCAATGCTTGAAAAATCACTTGGAGATGTTGCATATGTTCCTCCAAAGACTTGGAGTAGATGATGATATCATCAAAGAACACTCCAGTGAATTTGCCATAAGGTTTAAAAAAGTTCTCCATTAGACGATTGAATGTAACTGGTGCATTAGTCAAGCGAAAAGCCATGATTAGATATTCATAAAGACCAAACGTTGTGCGAAACGCGGTCTTTAGGATATCTTCATCCACTATCCTTATTTGATGATAGCCACTTTTCAGGTCAATCCTACTGAAGTAGGTAGAGCCTTGTAGCTTATCAAACAAATTTTCTACCCAAGGCACGGGAAATCTGTTTCCGATAGTGATATGGTTTAGTGCTCGATAGTCCACACACATACGGTATGTACCATCTTTCTTTTGCACTAATAGGACTGGAGAACAAAAGGGAGAGGAACTAGGCCTCACCATCCCTTTGTCTACCAATTCCTGTACTTGCCTCATGATCTCCTCTTGTTGATCTTGTGAGACTCGATAAGGAGGCTTGTTAGGAGGTGAGCTTCTTGGAAGGAGCTGAATGCGATGGTCATCATCCCCTCATTTTGGAGGTAAGTCCATAGGGATATCATCGATGAACACATCTTGGAATCCTTTTAGAAAATTAGACAAGTCTAACTCTTCTTGATTCCTACCATTTACATTTGATGAAACATTAGGATCTTTTAGAGACTCTTTGACAAAAATCATGTATGCAAAAACTAAGCTCTTCATTGACTTATCAAAAGCAAGAGGATTTACAAGTGGAATAGTGCGACCACGCTCACTAGCATCTATATACATGTTCTTTCCCCTATAGGTGAAGTAGATTCTCCTTTTAGGGAACTTCATATTGGCAGCCATGCAATCAAACCATGGCGCCCCTAGGATAGCATCCTCATGTTGGAGAGGATGTTGGGGTATAAAGCCCAATGTGGTCGCCCAGGTAAGTGGGCGGGCCTCCAGGTATGTACACATATTCTTTTGTTAAAACCTAATAAGAACTCACTATGATCTACACATTACAGTAGAGCGAGTTCACCATATCGTCATGCTCTTCTTCTCGCACTCTCTCTCGCATCGCACTTCCACTCGTACTCCTTCAACTGGTATCAGAGCTCAGATCGAGGCTCGGGGCAGCATTTGCAGGTAGGCAGAGTCACCTGCTCAGATTGGAGTGAGATTCGACAGGCGAAGACAAGGCCCCAAATCCTGTAGGGCAGCCCGAAGGGCTTGGTGTTCTCATAATTTCATTCTCAGGTCATCTCGGCCACCGTTCGGCTTCGACGAAGCTCTACGCATGCCATTTTCGACTACGTGGTCTTGGCGGGTGCAGATCCGACTCTGCAAATTTGGGGTTTCGGCCTACGACTGCAAGTGCTGAGGATATCTGCACTTCTAGAGTGCTGATTTGTGGTTGTCTACACAACGAAGGAAGGCTCACAGTTCTTGGAGGCGTGTCACATAAGACACGAGCGCACCTACACACAGACTGTAGGCGACATCCACTAGTTCATCAGGTAGCTTGTGTTTGCTGCTTGATATTCCAGATTTCATCTTGACATTGCAGGTACTTCCACATGGGATGTATTGGAGATCCTTTCGGTGATACAAGTCTTGGAGCGATCCCTAGAGCACCCTTAGATAGGCAGCTAGGATGTATTGACTGTGAGTTAGACAGTTGGGATTGCATGTTTGATTTACTACCGTTGAGGCATTGTCGTGGTCTATGCTTACAGGATAGTGTGACAGGATAGTGAGAGCCAGTACAGGTGCAGGACAGGTTTACCCGCAACTTACAGTGTTAGAGAGACAGTGTTTTTTGAGTTGTTTTTGGTCTGTTTTTTGAGTACACGAGAGCCATTTTACAAAGGAGACTCTGCCAAAATTTCTGCAAAATCTGAAGCTTTCTTGGTTCATTTGACAGGTTGATATTGGTTCAGAGGTCAATTTACAGGGGAAACTCTGCCAAATTTTTCCCAGGAAAGTAAACTACTGTGAAGCGTAGCTATGGTTGGATCACAGGACACTGCTCTTTACAATATCAAGAAGCTGGATGGAACCAATTTCCCATTGTGGAAGAAGCATATTTGGCACGTGTTGGTACAAAAGAAGCAGATAAAACCTATAAAGCTCAAGGGGATAAAACTAGAAGATATGGACGAAGATGAATGGAGCGAAATGGATGAATTGGCACTTTCTACCATTATGCTGACTTTGGCAGAAAGCGTTTACTTCAATGTAGCAGACGAGATGTCGGCTTATGAAGCATGGACAAAGTTGAGTGATCTTTATGAGAAGCAGAGTGCAGCTTCACAGGTATACTGGCTTAAGAAGCTTGTTGACTTGAAGATGAAAGAAGGGACACCTATGTTCAATCATCTGAATGAATTCAACACCATCTACAGTCAGATGTCAGCTCAAGGTGTCAAGTTTGATGAACCTGTTAGAGCTATGTTCCCGTTGATCACATTGCCGGAAAGTTGGGACACTTTTTGCAAAGTTTTGAGTAATTCTGCACCTCCAGATGGTTTGACCATCTGGAGGTGTAGAAGGCAGGTCCGCTTACTGAAGAAACCAACAGAAAGACAATGGACAAAGGCAAAGGAACAACCTTCTACACCTGCTATGGTTTGACCATAGCAGGTGTAGAAGGCAGTCTGCTTACTGAAGAAACCAACAGAAAGACAATGGACAAAGGCAAAGGAACAACCTTCTACACCTGCTATGGTCAAACCATAGCAGGTGTAGAAGGCAGTCTGCTTACTGAAGAAACTAACAGAAAGACAATGGACAAAGGCAAAGGAACAACCTTAGTTGTCAGGGGAAGGACCAAAGAAAAGGACAAAGGTGGAAAGAGGAATCAGTCTCGTAGCAAGTCCCGCAGTGCTAAAGGCAAGAGTGACATAGAATGCTACCATTGTGGCAAGAAGGGTAACATGAAAAGAGACTGTAGAGAATGGAAAGTAGAAAAAGGCAAAGAGAAATCTGAAGACCATGGTGAGAAGAACAAGTCCTCAGTGAAGATTCAAGAAATAAATGTGACAAACATTGTTGCAGAGGATGACAGTCTAGTGTCAGGAGACATCTACTTCTTGAAGAATACAATGGACTCAGCTCTTCTTACAGCATCTGATGGAAATGCACTGAGTGACTGGATGATAGACTCAGGGGCATCACTTCATGTGTCTCCAAACAAGGAGTGGTTTACCTCTTATGTGACCAATAAAGATCATGTTTGGCTAGGCAATGGGCAGACATGTGAGATCTTAGGTGTTGGAGATGTTCAATTGAAGTTTCAGAATTGTAACATTTAATGGCATAAAAACTTGTGTGTAGCGGAAATTAGCATGAACATAGTGGGCATTTCATTAGAATAGATTCCTAATGAGAATTACAAGAGTGCTTGGGTGGAGGGAGCAACAAAAAGCATAACACCTAGTTAGATAGCATCAACAATACTTTCAAAAGAGAGATAAATTAAGCTATTGACAACATTTGAGGACCGGATTTGCATGGAGCTGATCCCCCCTCCAAAAGGCTTTGTATTATGGTTTCTCCCATCAAGAGAGACATTGTACAATACAATTCTTTGTGTTCCTTCAAGACTAGCTAGTGCAATGAAGATGAAAGCTTCATGCACTAAGCAAAACACTTAGCAAACACAACATTAATTATCCCCGGTCTCAGACCCAAGACCTCACACACCTTCGAAGATGGTGAGAGCTAGCAGGGTATGAGAGTAGATTGAGAGGAAGAAGGAGTATCTTACGAGAAAGATGTACATCTCCTCACATAATTACTCATATTAGCATAGCTTAGCTTAGTAATTAGCATGGTAGAGGAGATGAGCATGCATTGAAGCTTGGCTCTTGGTTGGATTTGCATCCACATGCCAAGAGTGTGTCGATGTAGGCTTCTATCTCACAAGCTTAGAGTAGGTGATGAGCTCTCCATTAAAGCTTGGGAAGAGATAGTCTTCTTTTCTTCACACATGAGATTGTGTGAGTGTGTGTGTGATAATGCCTTGCAAAAATCAGCCCCCTCTCTCTCTTGGGCGAGCCCTCTTGCTAATTGCTCTTGCTCTACCCTCATTGGACCTCCCCAGGTCAAGCCAATGACTATTAAGCAGCATAAGTGATAGACTTCTGACATGTGTCCCCCTTTCCCCTTTTGTGAGAGCTTTAGGTAATTTAATAATTCAACTAAACTCTCATTGGACCCCTTTGTCTCCTGGCCAATAGGAATCAGGCAAGCCATTGGACTGCTGAATGCTCATTGGACCCCTTGGGAGACTGTCCAATAGTCTTCTAGAGGACTTAATTCTCATTGGTTCTTTTATTAAGTGTTTTTAAATTAATTAAACTAGATTTACTCCAGCCTAATTCTCATTGGTCCACCTCCAAGGCCATCCAATAGGAATTGGGTACACCTTGTGGGCATCTGGCCTAGGGAGCTGACATGTGTCCCTCATTCCCTTTGTGTAAAGGGAGCTTGTGTGTGTGTGTGTGGCTTTCTCTCTCATCCCCTACATGCAAGGCTCACCCCCTCTCAAGTAGGGATTGCAAAGACTTTTTTGTACACACACAAAGCATCAAATTCCCTTAAGGTTTGACCTTTGGACACAACCTTTGAATTTTGAAACCTTAGCATTTTGGAAGTCTTAATGGGCTGAACCTTAGGGTCTTTTTAGCCTATTGTTGCACATGGATCTTTTGCAGATGGCCCCCCCTTTGGATCCCTATTTTCCCTCCTTTGGATCCCTACTGTGGCCGGTCTGCTAGCTTAACCAACATTCTAGCTTTTTCTCCACTGGCACTTCCCCATATTAAATGATCAGTTTAACATGAGAAAATCATTTAGGAGAATTAGATATTGATTATTATGACATTACCTCTCTCTTGAAATCATAGTCGTACTCTACTATAGTGTAGAGAAGATAAAGCATATTCATGAGTCCTTTTCTTAGCGGGTAGAGGATCCCTATGTTACCCTACGACATCATTCCACAATGGATGACTAGTCCATTTGGCTCTTGAGAGCCTGAGGCTGCTGCAAGCATGTCTGCACATTAGTCCTATCAGTCTTCCATAGTAGAGTGACAAGATCTACTTGGTGTTTGGGAGACGTCGTCTCCGCAAACTTGATCTAAGCATGCATACTACTTCATTTTTGTGCACAATATAGAAAAAGAGTCTTATAAGACAAAAAAACTTTGTTCATTTTTTAACATTTTGTACATTTGCTTACTCTTGGGAAGCATTGTAAGCATTGACAAGGTTTAGGTTATCCTTTAATTGTATGCCTTGCATCCATCTAGCATCTTCAAAAGGATAATTCTTAAACTTAATAAGATATCGTCAGATAGTCTTACCGCCTCTTAATACCTTGTCTTCATGTCGGAGAATGGACTCGGGCTGCAGCACCTCCTCTTGGTCCTCGATATCCGGTGGGTCTTCAATAGTTGGTTCTTGAGGTGGCTCTCCTTTGTAAGGCTTTAATAGGCTCACATGGAAATCATTGTGTATGAGCCAATGATTGGGCAACTTGAGTTGATAGGCCATCTCATTTATTGGCCTAAGAATCTGGAAGGGACCATAGTACCTTTTTGCTAGCTTAGCATAGTACTTTTGGTGTCCCGTAGGATTCTTGCCCGTCGTGTGCCTTAATCGAGCCTTGGGAAACTTTAATAAGACCCAATCATTTTCTTTAAAGGCTTGGGATCTTCTGTGCTTGTCAGCAGCAGCAGCCTTTTGCCTTTGCTGTGAGATAGAGATAGCATCCTTAATCTTTTGAAAAGATTCTTGTAGGTCTTGGCTATACTCATCTGCAGCGAAGATCTTCCCATGTACCTTAAGTAGCAAGGGACTTTTTGATCTCCCCTCAATTACCTCGAAAGGTGCTTTTCCCGTGGAAGTATGTACAGTGTTATTGTAAGCATACTCCACTAAGGGTAAGTACTTCTCCCATTGGGAACTTTGATCTACTTCCGTTACATAGGATTTTAGTAGATCGAGAATGGTTAGGTTAGCTATTTCACTTTGGCCATCCGTTTGTGGATGATAGACCGAAGAGAAGTTTAGCCTTGTCCCTTAAATTCTCAAAGAGACCCTTCCAAAAATTACTGGTCATTCTAGGATCTCTATCCGACACTATGGACATTGGCAAGCCATGGTACTTGAAAATTTGTGAAATGAAGAGGGTTGCCATTTGATGGGCTTTGATAGTCTTTTTGACAGGTATAAAATGAGCTTGTTTACTGAACCTGTCTAGTATCGTCCATATTCCTGTATTCCCATGGATAGACTTAGGCAATCCAAAGATAAAATCCATGGATATGCTCTCCCATGGTGAATTAGGGATTGGCAAGGGTTGAAGAAATCCAAGTTGCTTCCCTCTATCAAATTTTGTCTTTTGGCATACCACACATTTAGAAACATACTCTTGTATGTTCACTTTCATGGTAGGCCAATAGAAATATGTTTCATTTCCCTTTAAGGTAGACTGAATCCCTCTATGCCCTGCATAAGGTGGAGCATGTGATTCATACATTACTTTCTCACGTAGTGAGTTAGTAACACATAGTCTATTGCCATAGAGAAGATAACCGTCTTGTAAAGTAAATGGTTCTTCTTTCTTCCCTAATGCAAGGGCTGAAATCACATCTCTAAAATCGGGATCAATAGCATACTCATCTATCATTGAAGATAGATCATTGTGAGTTGCTATGGAAACCGCATTCACTCTCGGCCGTCTTGAGAGTGCATCAGCTACTTGATTATGCTTGCTAGCAATGTGAGCAATATGAAAATGAAATTGCGAAAGGAAATTTGCCCACCTCATTTGTTTGTCGGAGAGCTTGGTCTACGTCATGAAGTACTTAAGACTTTGGTGATCCGTTCGCAGAATGAAAGGAGTCCCCAATAAATAGTGCTTCCATGAGTCTAAGGCATGTAGAACTGCAAGGAGTTCCTTTTCATATATGCCTAGAGCTTGCTCAACAGGGTCGAGCCTTCGACTCTCATAGCCTATGGCGTGCCCTTCTTGGAGCAAAACAGCTCCAAGGCAATCACCACAAGCATCACATTGGACCTCAAATGGTTTCAAGAGAGATCCGGTAGTGTAAACCTAGGTTGAGAGATAAGCTTTTCTTTAAGCTTTTTGAAAGCATTGTTCTCCTTAGCAGACCATGTATACCTAACGCTTTTCTTTGTTAGGTCATGTAATGGTCCGACAATTTGTGAGAACTTTTCTATGAAGCGTCTATAGTATGCACACATACCTATAAAGCTTCTTAGTTCATGAAGATTCCTTGGTTTAGGCCATCCTTTTATTACCTCTAACTTGGATGGATCCATTTGGATGCCATCTTGAGAGATAATGTGACCTAAATACTGAATCTCTTGCAAGAAAAATTCACTTTTCTTTCTATTAACATAAAGTTTATTCTCTCTTAAAACTTGAAATATTACCTGGAGGTATTGCTCGTGTTCGTCTAATGAATTAGAGTAGATGATAATATCATCAAAGAACAAGGTCCGATGAGGCCTGAACAGCTTCTCCATCAAGCAGTTGAATGTGTCTGGTGCATTGGTCAAGCCAAAAGGCATGACAATGTATTCGTAAAGACCAAATGTAGTGCAAAATGAGGTCTTTACAATGTCTTGATCAACTATCCTTATTTGAGGATATCTACTTTTTAGGTCAATCCTACTGAAGTAGGTCGATCCTTGTAACTTATCAAATAGGTCTTCTACCCGTGGAACGGGAAACCTATTCTTGATAGTGATCCTATTTAGTGCTCTATAGTCGACACACATACGATATGTGCCGTCTTTCTTTTGCACTAATAGCACAGGTGAGCAAAATGGAGATGAGCTAGGCCTAGCCATGCCCTTCTCAACTAACTCATGCAGTTGCCGCATAATCTCCTCTTGTTGAGCTTGAGAAACTCTATAAGGAGGTTTGTTAGGCGGTGAACTTCCTGGAAGAAGTTCAATTGCATGGTCATCATTACCTCGTTTAGGAGGTAGCTCACAAGGGATGTCGTCAATAAAAACATCTTGAAACCCCTTGAGAAAATTGGATAACTCTAATTCCTTTTGGTTGCTTTTATTTTCTTTTGCTAAAGCATTAGGTTCATTTTGAGAATCTTTAACAAAAATCATGTACACGGAAATAGAGCTCTTTATTGACTTGTTGAAAGTTGGTGTATGTACAATGGGAATAGTGTTACCCATTTCCTTAGCATCTATTTACATGTCTTTTTTCCTAAACTTAAAGGAGATTCTCCTTTAAGGGAATTTAACATTGGCAGCCAGGCGATCAAACCATGGTGCCCCTAGGATTACATCCTCATGCTTGAGAGGAGAGATAAAGAAGTCCTCTTTGTCCACATAGCTTTGAACATGAAGCCTCAATTTCCCAATTAAGGGAGTGACTGAAGCTTCTTGCTCCTTGAAAGCACTGTCTACGGGTAGGACTCCCATCTCCTAAGCTTGTATGCCTAGCTTGGTGGCCAACTCTATAGATATAAAATTGTGAGTAGAACCAGGGTCAAAGAGAATAAAATCATCATGTTCTCTTACCTTTCCCCAAGCATGGCATAGAGGAGATCCTTTGTGGTGAGTTTGGTGAGTCTCCTCCTCTTGGATTTCAACCAAGGAAGCTCTAGGAGGATCTTGGCGGTTGTTCTTTTGAGGACAAGCGCGGTATGCATGTCCTTGTTCGCCGCACTTGAAACACCGGTTATCCTTACGATAACGCTCAAGCTCTTCATGAGAGAGTTTGTTCTTACCTTTGTAAACTCCCTTCTCTTTAGCTTTGCTGGAGTTTCCCTTAGGAGACTTTTGGACATTGTCCTTCCCCTTAGGCTCGTTGGAACCCTTGTTTTCCGTGGGCTTATTATTTCTTTTAGCCCCCGTTTGCAAATTGATTCGAGAGGCCACCATAGTATGGTGTATTACCGCCGATATGGTACGTGGCCTTTGGGAGTTGACATACTCCTCCATTTCTTCGGTTAAGCCCGCACAGAATTGTTGCTTTTGCTCTCAAAAATCCAACTTTTTGAAGACAGTGGCTTTGAGTTGTAGGTCCCAAAACTTGTCTACATATTTGTGGATGGATTCATAGGGAGAGAGCTTTAAGCTTCGCCATTCGGTGAGTACTTTGTCTTTGGCATCGGTGGCCAAAAACTGCTTCATAACGGAAGCTCTTAAAGCTTTCCATGTTCGTGGAGCTTCACTGTTGGCTCGTAGTCTAGACCACCATTGTCTGGCGGACTTTTGAAAGTGCATAGCTACATGGCGTAGCTTAGAGGACTCCGTGAAGCCCTCATCTCCAAACGCTGCATCGAACTGTTGGATAAAGGCCAAGACTTTGTCCGTAGCACCAAAGGAACCATCATAGGTAAGGAAAGAGATGCTCTTCCCTCTATCTTTGAATTTCTTCGACTTGGACGACCTCTTCCATGCAGCATATGATTTCCTATGGCCTCTTCTTTTTGATGGTTCAAAGGTTGCACCATCACTTTCTTCAGAAGGTGAAGAATTTGAAGAAGGTGGAGAAGAGGGTGACCTCTTTCTCGCCTTTTTCTTGTCTTGATCTTCGGCGTCTTCACCATCACTTTCATAAGAGGAAGAGGATGAAGAAGATGGAGAAGAGGGTGTCCTCTTGCCTTCTTCTTCTCTTGCCTTTTATCATCCCTCTTTGAATTATGATGTGGAGAAGAGTGCGATGGTCTTCTCCGCTTTGGTGGTCATAGAGAGTGTTTAGCCCACCGTCTTCGTGGAGCCATCTCCGTAGAGGTGGCGGGAGACTCACTTCTTTCTCGTTCCTTCAGTGGAGGCTCTTGAGTTCTCCTTTGGGAAGGAGATGCATCATCAAGGAGTAAATCTTTCAACACCAAAATAGCACCGCCTCCTGTCAAGCTTCTAATATCTCAATAGTGGTTAAGCCATAGGCAAGCCTCGTAGGACTCCACTATTAAGACCATAGCTCTCGATGGTGATGCCCATTAACTGCACAAAGGCACGCACACTGCAAGGCTGAAAAATCCTTATTCTACTTACTCACAGGCAATTAATAATACCAACCATTTATAGCTAGCTTGAGGACCTCCCTTCTTGAGCAAGAAAAGAGAAACCTTGTGCTCTAATACCAATGTAACATTTAATGGCATAAAAACTTGTGTGTAGCGGAAATTAGCATGAACATAGTGGGCATTTCATTAGAATAGATTCCTAATGAGAATTACAAGAGTGCTTGGGTGGAGGGAGCAACAAAAAGCATAACACCTAGTTAGATAGCATGAACAATACTTTCAAAAGAGAGAGAAATTAAGCTATTGACAACAGTTGAGGACCGGATTTGCATGGAGCCGGTCCCCCCTCCAAAAGGCTTTGTATTATGGTTTCTCCCATCAAGAGAGACATTGTACAATACAATTCTTTGTGTTCCTTCAAGACTAGCTAGTGCAATGAAGATGAAAGCTTCATGCACTAAGAAAAACACTTAGCAAACACAACATTAATTATCTGTCTCAGACCCAAGACCTCACACACCTTAGAAGATGGTGAGAGCTAGCAGGGTATGAGAGTAGATTGAGAGGAAGAAGGAGTATCTTACGAGAAAGATGTACATCTCCTCACATAATTACTCATATTAGCATAGCTTAGCTTAGTAATTAGCATGGTAGAGGAGATGAGCATGCATTGAAGCTTGGCTCTTGGTTGGATTTGCATCCACATGCCAAGAGTGTGTCGATGTAGGCTTCTATCTCACAAGCTTAGAGTAGGTGATGAGCTCTCCATTAAAGCTTGGGAAGAGATAGTCTTCTTTTCTTCACACATGAGATTGTGTGAGTGTGTGTGTGATAATGCCTTGCAAAAATCAGCCCCCTCTCTCTCTTGGGCGAGCCCTCTTGCTAATTGCTCTTGCTCTACCCTCATTGGACCTCCCCAGGTCAAGCCAATGACTATTAAGTGACATAAGTGATAGCCTTCTGACATATGTCCCCCTTTACCCTTCTGTGAGAGCTTTATGTAATTTAATAATTCAACTAAACTCTCATTGGACCCCTTGGGAGACTGTACAATAGTCTTCTAGAGGACTTAATTCTCATTGGTTCTTTTATTAAGTGTTTTTAAATTAATTAAACTAGATTTACTCCAGCCTAATTCTCATCGGTCCACCTCCAAGGCCATCCAATAGGAATTGGGTACACCTTGTGGGCATTTGGCCTAGGGAGCTGACATGTGTCCCTCATTCCCTTTGTGTAAAGGGAGCTTGTGTGTGTGTGTGTGTGTGTGTGTGTGGCTTTCTCTCTCATCCCCTACATGCAAGGCTCGCCCCCTCCCAAGTAGGGATTGCAAAGACTTTTTTGTACACACACAAATCATCCAATTCCCTTAAGGTTTGACCTTTTGTTGACCGTTGGGTCAACAACACAACATAACTCAAGTTTCGTACCAAAGTCTTATCTTTTGCGAGTTATGAAATGCTGCGGATTATGGCTATAAACTTCATTTGTAATGAGTAGTTATTCTAGTTTCAGAAGCCGGGGTGCAATGACACTTCTAGATTGTAAATACAAAGCCATTTAACCCATTCAACCCCATTTTTGGTTAAACCTAAGGTAGCCTTAGTATATAAGGTACCTAGGTCATTTTGTAAAGGGAGGACTTTTATCATAATCAAAATTGAGCGCTGTGTTAGGAAATAAGACGTAGCTAAATAGATTTTTGAGTAGATTACTTAATGGAGAGAGATAGATTTCACACACAAGAGATTATAGAGTAGAGAGAGAGAGAGAGAGAGAGAGAGAGTACACACGATATACGTGGTTCACCCAATGTGGGCTACGTCCACGGGAAAGCAGCCACTCAATGGCTTTAGTACTTCAAAACAAGAAGTAGTTTACAAAGGGATTATACCCTTAATGGAGCTCCCGCCTTGCTTCACTCTCACCACCTCACACTCACCTTGTTGCATCAACTTCACACTGTGAAATGTGTGTAGAAATGGCCTCCTTTTATAGGCCAAAAGGGCTGCCCTCTCTTATGAGAGACAGCCATGTGTAGCCGCCCTTGTGCGAATAAGTCCAAATCGGACCCTCCAATCCGCCCATGTGTGGCCGCCCTTGAGAAGACAAGTCCGCTGTTGAATTTGGCCACCGGCCATTGAATTCGGCCACCGGCCACCGACCATTGACTTCCGACCACCGGCCACCGGCCATTGACTTCCGACCACCGGCCATCGGCCATTGACTACCGGCCACCGACCAACTGACCGGTTGTTTTCCGACCACTTTCCGACGGTCGGCCATAATATTCCGGCGAAAAGGAATATTCCGGCCTCTAAAATTTCTCCTGATTCTTGTCCATGAAAATTTTTGGTTTCCAGTGAGTGATTTTCCTTCACGCACGATGGCTTCTCCTCATAATGGGGGCCTTACAAATGTGCGCTTTTACCACAGAAAATTACAAGGGTAAATCAGGCTCCATACTTAACACGCTGCCGTCTACTGTGTGTGAGAGAGAAAGAGAGTGAGCGTGAGCTTTATCCTCTCTCTACGCCCGGCTCGCTCAACACATTGAATATTCGACTGCACCATTGTTGTAGGCTCGAGGAGAGCTACGTGACAATGCCAAGCATTCCACGCGAGACGAAGCGCACACGCCGACGCATCTACGAGCTATTTGTGGACGTAAGTGTATCAAACGATGTCTGTTTTCTGCGTGCTAGTAGTCTATAGAATTGTGGCGACATAAGCTATGCATAGGTACTCATAAATTTCAGTTTCGGGCACTTTCAAAATTTTGCTCTGTCATCCTACGCGTTTTCCGCAGATGGGTTTAGAGTGAGGGTTTTGAGTGTAGAAGCTTAGGGACAGGTGTATCCTAGTGAGGGGATGGTGTTCCTTAAGTTTCGTACAAATCTGGCATGATTAGGTGAGTTACCTTCCGTATGTGTGTATGTGACTAGGTGGTGTAGTTGAGAGCAGTGAGGTTTTTGATTGTGGTTTAGTTGGCCTTCCTGAGTGTTGTATGTGTAGGATGGTCTCAGCCTGACAAGCTAAAGAGATTTCCTCCGTGTGCCTATCGTGTCATCTGTGTCCTCGATTGACATTATGTTGATCTAGGTAGTGTTTGCATGCACTTCATGGGTGTGTGAGTCGCCACGTCCAACATTGGCGCCGCTGCCGGGGACACAAGGACCTAAGAAGGTTTCCTACTAACACTCGTGTGATGGTTGCTTGATTTAGTTTCAGATAAGTTTCGGCTAAAGAAAGTGTTTTTCTTAAGTGGATCCGGAAGAGGATATTCCGCGATCAAGTGGATAGCCAGAAAGCGTGTGTCTTGCCGAGGGTCTGCGACTAGATAGGTTTAGTTAGGATCTGTGGATTAGAGTAGTTGTTGGTGGTCGAGTGATTTGTGAGGTGATAAAAGCGTTTACTAGTCCATGTGTGGCAGTGAAGCGTTTTTCTACTCATAGATGCAAAACCCCACATGATTTGTAGGAGTAGCTTTAGGTAAGTGATCCGATTCCGATCTAGAGCTATTCAGCATTGAATTATTTGCTAAAATGCTTGATTGCATTTGAAATCACGGAGAAGTGTGCTTTTGAGGGTAAAAATGCATTAAACAAGCTTTTGTGGATATTTTTGTATGACTGACTGATGTTGTGCATATAAAAGAGCATTTGCAAGGATTCTGTGAAGAAAACCTGCAATTCTGTAAACATAGACATCCTACGCGTAGGATGTCTCAAGGGGGTTCTGGAGACCAAATTTGAAAATTCTGACTGCACCAATGTTTTACCCTAGTAACATATTGACTTGAGTGTTTTTCCCTATTTTTGTTGACCAAAAGCCAAAAGGCGGAGTCAAAAAACGTAAAATTTCAGAAAAGGCTTAAATTGAGTGATTTTTGCATGTTTTTGCAATTTTGAAGCATACTTGCACTTGCTGAGAGCATAAGGAAGCATCAGGGACACTTCAGTATGAAAAATCAGCAGTAGACATCCTACGCGTAGGATGTCTACAGGGTGATGTGGTGGAAATTTTGAAAATCTGAGGTTACCATTGTGTTTAGAAGGTAAGTTTTACCCTATTTTCACCTGGAAAGTGAAAATTTGACCAAATTTTGACAGATCAAGACCAAAAGATGAGAATGGCCAGACATCCTACCCAAATTGTGCCAAGGCCTAATTTTGAGACCAAACCATAGGATGACTCCATAGGCATGTTCTAAATGTTGTATTGAGTGCATGTGATAAATTTCATCTCATTTGGGTCAGTGAAAGGAAGATTGAACAGACTTTAGCATTTTTTACTGAAAGAGGCAAGGATAGCTAGTTTTGGAGTCTTTTGACATCCAAATTAAAATCTAAGCATACCACTGGGTTACTGACATCAAGGGGAAGTTGTGGGACAAGTTTGGGGTGAAACAGGCCAAAAAGATATCCTACGCGTAGGATGTCTTCTGTGTGATTTTGGACTCTAAACAAAATTCTGAGCATACCACAGTGATCAGCACCTTAAGGAGATTCTGTGGTTCAAGTTTGGGTTCATTCTGAGCAAAAAGACATCCTACGCGTAGGATGTCTCCTGCATGATTTTGAGACCAAAATTCTATTGTGACCATACCATGTTGTCATATAGCCTTAGATAAGCCTCCTAGGCAAATTTGGTCCAATTTGGAGTTGATTTGACTTGGGAATTCATCAGAACGGACATCAGGCTTTTGGAACAGATTCTTGATCATTTGACCAATCTATAGGTGTCAGAATCAAAAAGTAAAAATAGTTGTGAGCTTAGCACATCAAGGGAAAGCTACAGTGCAAGTTTGAGCTGAAACAGAGCAAAAAGACATCCTACGCGTAGGATGTCTCCAGGGTCATAAAGTGGTCAAAATTCTACTTTGGCCATATAGGGAGGTTCTCAGTGTCTCAAGGATTCCAGATCTTTTTTCAAAAGTGAATTTGGACCTTGTTTGGCCTATTTACCAAGCAAAGACAAGAATTGTCAGACATCCTACTCTTGGAGTGCACTAGAAGCTCTTGCAGCCTAAATCTTGACCTATTGGCATCCAAAATCAATTCTAAGCATACCATTGGGTTGCTGAGGACTGGGAGAATCTTGGGATCAAGTTTGGACAAAATCTGAGCAGTTAGACATCCTACGCATAGGATGTCTCTAGCTTGATTTAGGACTCCAAACCAACCTATGAGCACACCACTGTGATCAGCACATCG
Organism: Adiantum capillus-veneris; assembly: GCF_014529385.1. Classification (NCBI taxonomy): domain Eukaryota; kingdom Viridiplantae; phylum Streptophyta; class Polypodiopsida; order Polypodiales; family Pteridaceae; genus Adiantum; species Adiantum capillus-veneris. The sequence continues at coordinate 158,153,093 of NC_140937.1, forward strand.
AGGAGAAGCTGGGGTGAAAATTTCAAGTCATTCTAAGCAAAAAAACATCCTACGCGTAGGATGTCTCAAGGACATTTTTAGGTCCAAATGAAATTCTGAGCATACCATTGTGTTGCTGGACTCAAGGGGAGTCTCTGGACCAAATTTTGTTAAATTCTGAGCATATAGACATCCTACACGTATATAGGCTAATTTTAGGGTCCAACTGTACTTTTGACCATACAGGAGTGTTCACAGTCTCACAGAGATCCCATATCTTCTTTTAAAATTGAATTTGGACTCATTTTGACCATTCTAAACTGCATTTCACTGTTTTGGCCATAACTTTCACAAATGGTATCGGATTGGAAAAGTTTTTATATCAAAACGTAGCCTAAAAGCGGCTCTACAGATCTTAGAGAAAAACATGAACTAACTATATGCCAACGGCAACCATCTAGTTCTATTTTGAAAAAAACATCGTTTCAGGCCTCAAAATGCATCCGGAAGTCAGGGGTGTCTAAAAGCGACAATTTGCGAGAATTGTGACGAAACGGTTGCGGTTTTGGACAAAGTTTCGACTTTTCCCTAACCAAAGCACTTGAACACAGTGGACTAAGTCTACTTAAACCAAGCAAAAGCTCTTAAGCCCAGAAATCATGTCTACCCTAGATTCAAACGCAGCTTACACAAGCTTGGAGATCCCTACGATAGAGGAATATCCTCCCACAATGGATCTTCCAAACTTGCAATTGATAAAGACCCATCTTGTTGAGAGAGTTTGGATGATTGGTCATGAGATTGAAGGACTATATAGATACATTGACGACAATGAGGTCAATCTTTATAGGTGCTCAGATCCATACCTAGAAGAGATAACAGATTACAAGCTCTTATATGTCTACACGTACGGAGTCGACTGTCAATGGAGATCTATAGTTGTCGACAAGTATGGACGAGAATACAGAGTTGTAGAAAGCACAAATCCACAGACTGTACTAGAAAGAGGTGGATATTTGGTCAATGAAGGACCACAAATGCCTCCACCAAACACGAGAATTCCTATAGGAGTTCCAAGAAGAGAGCCACCAGGATTCCCTTCAAGAGCGATAACAAGGGAAGGATTGGGAGAGTCTCTGGTTAGACTTGTAGACAATCGACGAGTTAGGCCATCCCAAGTCCAGAAATGGGTAAACAGAAAATACTCCGGAGATAAAGATCCGAGAGATCACGTAGCGGCTTTTAGAAGAGTGATTAGAGCAGAGGAAGTTTCAGATTTTGCGACACAATTTGCGGGATTTGGATTGACTCTAGAAGATGATGCAGCTACATGGTTCGACTCGGTGGAAAAATGGGATTTTGAGACCCTAGATGAGTTGTTTGAGGAGTTTATTGAAGAATTCTCGCCAAAAGACATTGCTCACAACACGGTCTCGCAAATCCATAGATTCAAACAGAAAGAGAATGAATCAGTACGCAAAGCATCATTACGGCTCAAGAGATATGTTAAGCTCTGTCCGAGAGCGGAATTACCTACGCAAGCACGACTGATGCTGATCTTTATCCAAGGAATGAGACATGTGGGCCTTCAGAAGGATCTGCATATGATAAGGAGGATGACGCTAAACGAGTTGATCAAAGAAGCTCTTTATCTAGTGGATAACTGTGAGGCATACAAAGAAAAGGACTTAAAGAGTCAAGGAGATGACACATCCTCTCAGCATAGTGTTTCACAGATAAGTGAGTCCATTGCCAAGCCAACGGCACCTATTGATCAAGAAAAGCTTATCGACGACTTGGTCAAGAGGTTGATTCCTCTTGTAAGGTCTGATTCAGGAGAGCCGAAGTGGTGTGAAATTGAGAGAAAATGGACGAACCATACGAGGGAAGAGTGCTATTATAGCATGGAAAATGCTAGGGAGAGGTATGTACAACTTGTTCCAGAAGCACCTACTCCACCTAGATACATTAAGGGGAATGCGCCAAGACCAGTAGGAGTTTTAAGGCCACAACTTGTCTTAGGACAACAACCTCTGCTGCCAGGTGCTAGAATGCCGGTAGACATGAGATACATGCCAATGATGGAAGCATCAAATAAACCAATGTCAGTACCAGCTACAATGTGGTATAGCAACCAAAGTGAGTACTACCCTTCGGAGCAACAAAATGTGAGAGAAACACATGGAGTGGTGAGGCCAGTACAACCTCCACCTCCTGGGTTTCAGTCGAAAGAAAGAAGGTATGAAATGGACGAAAGGACATTACGATTCATTGCAAATAACGCCTTATCTAGGTCAAAGCTTGCTTATATCTAAGAGGAAATGCCAAAAGAATCTCCTCAACTAGAGACAGATTGTCACAAAAGTCGTGACAACCACTTGGTCAAACAATGTCCTCATACGGAGATCATTGAAGTAAATGCCTATTTTCTTGAGTGTGGCATCACTCACTTGATCCCCGATTGCCCAAAAAACCCAAACCAAATCAGGAAAATCATGACAAATGTATCAAGGATTGTTCAGCTACCTAATACCTCAGAAAATGAAAATGTTGTACCAGTTCAAGTAGTTACGAGAGCACAAGCTCAAAAGAAAGCTGATGAGAATCCAGAGACAAAGAACACGGAAAGTGACACGAGTCCAAATACAGATGATGGACCAAAGACAGACGCACCTAGTCAGAAAACCAAGAGCAAACGAAATAGTTGGAAAGCTAGAAAGACTATGATGAAAGCACGCAGGGAACGAGAGCAAAACTCCCTAGCTGAGAAGCTTACCGAAGCTGAGGAGAAGATAAAACAACATGAAGAAAAGGAGGCACCTTCTCTTACACAGATGGTTAAACCTCTAGAAGAACCATCCACGGATGAGAAACCGAGAAGTGCTATTTCAGGAGGATCTGTGTTGGCAGAGAAGGTTAATGAGACATTAGATGCCCTCTTGAAAGCCTATGATGTGAGGCTCAAAAACAACCAAACCCAAGAACACAGGTGGATGACATATCCCTATGTGGAACTAGAAAAGCAAAGGTTTGAAATGTGCCAGAGAATGATTCAAACAGCCCAAGCTTTACTAGAACCACCAGTTGCAAAACATGAGGATGTGATCCGTGTCATGCCTACACAAGTAATCCCACCAAACCGGGAACTAAAAGAGCCAGATTCTAGTCATGAGCACAGACCAAACCTCAAAGACCCAGCATTAGAACCAAGGATAGTACTGAATACCACGGATAACTCTTCCGAGGGATTTCACCAAGCTATACCTAAGGATTGTAAAGAGATAAATGGTCTTGAAGAATTGTGGAAACAAGTCAGAGAGGCCAATGAAGCCGATGACCTAAGAAGACGAGTAGACAAGACTGATGATGAACGAGGAGTGTTTCTACCACCGATAGAGGAATTTGAGACTGGATCTCAAATGAATCTAGACGTGCGATCGTATTGGGGCGACAAAGGATCTGTACAATCTATGGATAGTCAACCCCATTCGCTAAGAACACTGCCGTCCTACATGGGAGAGTACGAAACCAAGTCAGATGTGGTTGCAGTCCCATCACAGAGACTGTCTCCTAACAAGGCCATCGAATTAAAGGGGCTAGTAGATATTCTATCTACCCTAGTCACCTGTACAATAATGTTAGCCGAGTGGCTCAGAATAAGACCAAACATGTGGGCTAATCTGGGTAAATGTCTAGAGAAATTTGGTGTAAAAACCCCAATGACTCGAATCGAGGAAGGCATCAAAGAGATTGAAATGCCTCATACTAGGCTAGTGCCATTAAACAAGGTAGGCGAGTATTACGAGGGAGAAGAGGGAAACACCACCCTTCCTGTGGAATTCAATAATGTAAAAACCATGGCAATCCTTGACAATGGAGCTGGTGTGGCCATTGCAACCAAAGAGGTTTGGAAAAAATGGGGAAAACCTGCCTTGATATCCACACGAATGACCCTGTAGCTTGCAGATGGACACAAGGAAAAGCCCCTAGGACTGCTAGAAAAAGTACTTGTTACTTCTTGTGGCATTGAATATGAACACACTTTTGTTGTTGTTGACTTTGGCAAGAAGAACAAATATGACATCATTCTGGGAAGACCATTCATGCAACAATTGAAAATGGTCCAAGATTGGGGTTATGACCATATATACCTGAGACATATGAAAACCTTAACAAAGATAAACTTGAGGGACCATAGCTATAGGGATGTGACGAGAACACCAGTTGAGGAGTTTGATTCCGCCACAGTAGCAGGATCAGAACTTCCAGCTTGGTTAGGTAAGCCTAAAGACCTGTGGATGTGTGGAGCTTCACAATGTGGTAGCTTGAAACGTGAGGAATGTATCCTAGAGCGGGTTATAGAGGATAGGGACTATATCCCAGAACCTGAAGAAGAGCTAGAGCCTTTTGGATGGGAACACATCTTGGCTACTCTGGACGTGTGCACCGTGGAGGATGCTCCCACAACAAAGTTTTGTGATGAAAATGGCTATGATGTCGTTCCTAATTTTGCAGTGAGTGTAATCCAGGAAAACGAAGAGATCCAGACATCAACAAGCTCTCGAAATAAGGAGCAAACAAAGAAATGTGGAGAATCAAAAGATGAAGAAAACGACGAGTTCTATGACTCTGTAGAACACTTCGAGCTTCAAGAAGATCAACGACCCAGGAATCAATGTCATCGCTACATGAATAAAGTGCATCAAAAGTGGATTCCAAAGTCCTCGGTGAAGACACAACCACCACAAGCATCCTCATACATGTCTTCTAATAAGGATGCAAAGACTCAGCTAGGAGGAATACGACCAGAGCAACTAGCTAACAATGCTCTAATCAATGGGCTAGAGAAGTCCTCCAAGAAACTACCACCCAAGAGCAAGCAGATAGTAACTTTATACTACCAGCCAAAAAATCAAGGGAAAGTACAAGAAGTCAACCTTGCTAAGGATAGTAGCGATAGTGATGAATCTTACGACATCCCCTATCATCAACTCAGGCCATTACTATCACCAACCCCTTCAGCAACAACCATGACATGTCAAAAGAACAGGACAACAAATCAAAGCCAAAAAGCTCGACAAATCTGGATACCAAAAAGCCAGATCGGCCAAAAACAGATATGGATCAAGAAGACAAAGATCTCTAATGACAAATCACAAGATCCAACACCAAAACAAAAACAAGAAAATCGTGCATGAGCGGGTAAGACTATCACAAAGTCGCAAGCTTTCACAACTTAGGTTTGGGCTCCAAAGAAGTTGATTCAAGCACAAAAAAGTCAGGAATTCATTTGGATTCCAAAACAGCCACAGTATCAACTTTCAAAGCCTGAATCCCGTCCCCAACCAAGCGTACAAGGGCTGAAGCAAAGACCACTGTCGACTCACACAACAAAAAGGTGGATCCCAAAGAAGTCTCTTCAAATACAAACGAAGCACGGGCAAGTATGGGTTCCCAAACGAGAGCCAACAACAAAACAGCCAATAATCGCAAAGAAATGGGTCCCAAAGAAGAACAACAAAATTGTTGTCAGTGCATCGCTGCTTGAATTCTTACAATTCTTCCTACGATTACAGTACAGTTAGAAGAGAGCAAGTCGCTTCAATCACGCAACGATACAGGAGCTTCAAACACCATTACATTGCTTAGAATAGGAAGCCTCGACAACAAATGCCAATAAGCAAATTGCTTATACCCACATCTTGCACAACATAAATCTTTTCCATGCATTGAATGTGTATGCATAATAGGGCTACATTACGAGGCCTACATAGGCACAACTTTTAATTTCCCAAGCACAATACATACCCTTTGCGATACCCTGTCGTAAAGGATGACTCCAAATAGGAAGGGGGGAGGCATTCTGAATGCGGACCTAATATTATAACTATTAGAGGGAAATGTTTTGTGAGATGCATTGAATTTTTGTGTTTTATTGTGATAATTTTTTGACAAAATTTAGAGTATATGCCCTCATAGTAGTGTTACAGAGGAGTATGGGGACAAAATCCATATATGAGCCCCTAGGGACATGTGTATAGTGTACATAGCATTTAGATTTCTATTTGAATGATTTTTCTTTGGTTGAGTTGTTTTAAGATTTTCTTTGTTTATTATTAAGAAAAAAAATAAAAAATCCATAATCCACATGAAGAAAAGACTAACAAGAGGCCTGAGCACTACAACGAGAAGAAGGTACAAGGAAACGATGAAACTTCACGAAGTATGTCTCAGCAGCCACTACAACAGCCGAAGAACTTGTCACAAAGCAATGTCAACAGGCAACCGACAAGTCATAAAAGTCAGAGTCGAGTAGCTAAGCCACAAAATGAGTGAGGTGTTAGTCCCAAAGCTTCAAGTAATATTCTATGTGGTCTAAGCGTCTTAGCTATTCTAGGTACTGCTCAAGCTGGAAGAGTTGAGCATATTTACGTTGTGTCGCTCATACTGGTATAGGTGAGCAAAAGAGTCGAAGTCTAAGTACTTAAGTCTGGTGAAGTGAAGGAGAAGGTCCAAAAGACACTCACGTACTGAGCACAGTGAGATACGAGTGGAGAAACTTCTACATCGATAACCCTTCTTGGAAAGGTGGAAGCTATTGAAACATCTTTTGATGCTACATGTGCTACATTTATTCCTCGAAACACCCATCATCTCCTTCTTTCACATTGCATGCTTTTGTTGACAAATTTCTCATATGCATATAGAGTGTCCCATAATTGGCACTTGCATCAGGCACTCTTTCCGTGTTTCACCCAAGCACTCACCTTTCATGAACATGTACTTCACGTTCAACTGCTCAACTCCAACAAGAGAGTATACCAAAGGCATTTTTTCCACCGGGGTTTTTCCCTTTGGTCATCCAAGTTTCAGACCCTAATCTAAAGACACCTATCACCACCCTCTTGTACATATTCCTTCTACATCAACAATAAGGAAATGCTACTCAAATCAATTGACAAATGAATTGGAGCACCAATTTTAGATCATAGCATACTTCTCCTCAATGGCGAGTCGAAGAATGGCCTACAATGACAAAGCTGCAGACAACACTAACAACATGATTGCACAGGAACAAAGAAGTCCCCAATGAAGAAGAGAAGACATAAAAGTAATCAGAGGATCTCAAAAGATGAATGGTTACGATGATAGACGTCCGCTCTAATGGATCATAGTTCTTGTTGTGGTTCGACAAAGATACAAGAAGTGCAACATATGAAGCCAAAACAACAGCACAGTGTTGACCGCTGGGTCAACAACACAAAATAACTCAAGAACAAAGAAGTCCTCAATGACAAAGAGCAGACATAAGGGTAATCAGAGGATCTCAAAAGCTTGTCCTTGATAATGTGCATCGAATGCTCGGAAGGGTTTTGAACCTCAAATTAGAATAATTAAGTCCTGGATTCGGCCTGACAGACAGACTTTGCATTGGAGTGCAACTTGGCCTAAAGAAGTTAAGGGTTTAGCCATACAATTTCTACAAAATCCTTACAAAGTTGTCATTGGCTCACAAGATCAGAAAGCCAATCACTCAATTCTACAGATTGTAGAAGTTGTTTCTGAGAATCACAAATACTCCGAATTCACAGATTTGCTGGAGCAAATGATGGATGGAGCTTTCTCTATCCATGATGATACGAGTCAAGTTCAACGACATTGGGTTCTTCTTGAATTTAGATCTGGCAGTAGACCTATAATGACAGAAACAGATGTTGCAGCTCGGAGCGTGGATGTGAAAGACATAAAGTTCGTCATCAATTATGATTTTCTTGAATCATGTGAAGACTATGTACATCGGATTGGACGAACAAGACAAGCTACTGCAAAGGCTATAGTCTATACTTTCTTTCCAACAACAAAACGACAGCAAAGACCACATCGCCATCGACAATCAGGTCATGTCGGGGACGACATGAACGCGGAAGGGGGGAGTGTTGACCGCTGGGTCAACAACACAACATAACTCAAGTTTCGTACCAAAGTCTTATCTTTTGCGAGTTATGAAATGCTGCGGATTATGGCTATAAACGTCATTTGTAATGAGTAGTTATTCTAGTTTCAGAAGCCGGGGTGCAATGGCACTTCCAGATTGTAAATACAAAGCCATTTGACCCATTCAACCCCATTTTTGGTTAAACCTAAGGTAGCCTTAGTATATAAGGTACCTAGGTCATTTTGTAAAGGGAGGACTTTTATCATAATCAAAATTGAGCGCTGCCGTCTACTGTGTGTGGGAGAGAAAGAGAGTGAGCGTGAGCTTTATCCTCTCGCTACGCCCGGCTCGCTCAACACGTTGGAGATCCAACTGCACCATTGTTGTAGGCTCGAGGAGAGCTACGTGACAACGCCAAGCATTCCACACGAGACGAAGCGCACACACCAACGCATCTACAAGCTATTTGTGGCCGTAAGTGTATTAAACGATGTCTGTTTTTTGCATGCTAGTAGTCTATAGAATCGTGGCGACATAAGCTACGCATAGGTACTCATAAATTTCAGTTTCGGGCACTTTCAAAATTCTGCTCTGTCATCCTACGCGTTTTCCGCAGATGGGTTTAGAGTGAGGGTTTTGAGTGTAGAATCTTAGGGACAGGTGTATCCTAGTGAGGGGATGGTGTTCCTTAAGTTTCGTACGAATCTGGCATGATTAGGTGAGTTACCTTCCGTATGTGTGTATGTGGCTAGGTGGTGTAGTTGAGAGCAGTGAGGTTTTTGATTGTGGTTTAGTTGGCCTTCCTGAGTGTTGTATGTGTAGGATGGTCTCAGCCTGACAAGCTAAAGAGATTTCCTCCATGTGCCTATCGTGTCATCTGTGTCCTCGATTGACATTATGTTGATCTAGGTAGTGTTTGCATGCACTTCATGGGTGTGTGAGTCGCCCCGTCCAACACCTTTGGACACAACCTTTGAATTTTGGAACCTAAGCATTTTGGAAGTCTTAATGGGCTGAACCTTAGGGTCTTTTTAGCCCATTGTTGCACATGGCTCTTTTGCAGATGGCCCCCCCTTTGGATCCCTATTTTCCCTCCTTTGGATCCCTAATGTGGCCGGTCTGCTAGCTTAACCAATATTCTAGCTTTTTCTCCCCTGGAACTTCCCCATATTAAATGATGAGTTTAACATGAGAAAATCATTTAGGAGAATTAGATATTGATTATTATGACAAGAATGGCTCTTCTTTCACGCTGAAAAATGTGAGACATGTTCCTGCAATTACAAAGAGCTTGATCAGCATAGGTTTACTTGATGATGTTGTCTACGTCACCACTTTTGGACAGAACATGTGGAAGATATCCAAGGGTTCTATGACAGTAGCACATGGAGTAAAGTCTGGAAGACTTTACATGATTTATGTATCCAATGTCTCTAAAAATGTAATCAATGTAACCGAGCAGCCGAACATTTCTTTGTGGCATAGCCGGTTAGGATTTTCTTTGTCCAAGAAGGGAATGGAAATCTTGTCTCGTTCTGGTTATTTGCCTGGATTTTCATTTAATGATTTTGAATTCTGTGAACATTGTTGTATGGTAAGCAAACACAGCAGTCACATAAGCATAGAAGCAGTAGAAGAGATACACAGTTGGCACTTGTTCATAGTGATTTGTATGGACCTATGCCTAACCTATCTCTAGGGGGAGATTCTTACTTTATGACATTTATAGATGATTCCTCGAGGAAAGTATGGGTTTAATTTCTCAAGCACAAGGATGAAGCGTTTATTGTTTTCAAAACGTTTGTGACACTTGTGGGAGAATCAGAGTGGCAAGAAGCTTAAATGCTTACGCACTGACAATGGTGGAGAGCATGTTTCAAAGGCCTTTCAGGAATTTTGTGAGTCAAAAGGTATAAAATGTGAACTTACTGCTCCTTACAATCCTCCTCAAAATGGTGCTGCTGAGAGGATGAATAGGACCATACAAGAGAAGGTCAGAAGTATGTTGTCTAATGCACAACTGCCAAATGGGTTTTGGGCTGAAGTTGTATCAACAGCTGTTCATCTTATAAATAGATCTCCTAGCAAGGTTTTGCAGAAGGATTCAGTGGGGCAGAGATGGTATGGTCAGGCAAAATTCCCTCATACAAGCATCTCAGAGTCTTTGGCTGTGAGGCATATACTCATGTTCCAAAGGAATTTAGGAACAAACTTGAGCCAAAGAGTAGGAAGTGCATCTTTCTAGGCTATGGTAATTCTGGTGAGATCGGGTACAGACTTTGGGATCCCGAATCTAGAAAGGTTATCCGCAGTAATGATGTTCACTTTAATGAAGCCAAATATCATTCTAAACCAGAGAGGGTTGAGGAGATTAGAAGAGTTGTCTTCCAAGAAGATGGACCTGCACGTGCAAGACAAAATCTCAGGGCTCAAGAGGAGCAAGGACAGGATAGAGTGGAACCACAGGTTGTGGTTGAGCCTTAGCCACCTATTTTGCATAAATCGGGACGTATCTCACGACCTCCTGATTGGTTTGTTCCATCTATGAACTATGTCATGTTGACTGATTACAATGAGCCTTCATGTTACAAGGAAGCAGTGCAAATGAAGGACACCGGGAATTGGCAATTGGCCATGCAGTCAGAGATGACAGCTCTGCATAAAAAACAGACATGGAAGCTAGTTAAATTACCACAGGGCAAAAAGGCTTGGGTTTACAGGTATAAGATCACCACTCATGATAGCCAGCCAAAGTACAAAGCAAGGCTTGTTTCCAAGGGCTTTAAGCAAGAACAAGGCATTGACTTTGATGAAGTCTTCTCTCCGGTGGTCAAGATGACTACATTGAGATGCTTTCTTGCATTGGTTGCCATATTAGATTTGGTGTTGCACCAAATGGATGTCAAGACAGCGTTCTTGCATGGTGATATAGATGTGGAAATTTACATGCAGCAGCCAGAAGGGTTTGTTGAGAAAGGCAAGGAAGATTTGGTATGCCAGTTGTTAACGAGTATTTATGGCTTAAAACAATCACCGAGGGCATGGTAAAATAAGTTCCACCAATTTATGATTTCTCAAGGCTACAAACGTAGTGAGTTCAATCACTGTCTATATACAAAGAAGGCTAAGGATGGCAGTTGGCTGATCCTTATTCTGTATGTGGATGACATGTTGATTACTGGCAAGCACTTGGAAGAAATTTTAGCTTTAAAGTCAAAGATGGCAAAATCGTTTGACATGAAAGACATGGGTGAGGCAAGTCATATACTTGGTATGCGCATTGAGAGAGACAGATCAAAGAAGTTGATTTGGTTATCTCAAACAGAGTATATTGACAAGGTTTTGCAACGTTTCAATATGGAGAAGGGAAAGGCATTGAGTGTTCCACTGCCACCATATGTGAAACTTAGCAAACAAGATTGTCCCTGTCTGAGGAAGAACAGGCTGAAATGGATAAGATTCCATATGCGTCTGCAACGGGTAGTTTGATGCATGCAATGATTGCTACTCACCCAGAGATTGCATTTGCAGTGGGAGTAGTAAGTCGATACATGTCAAACCCAAGCAAGAAACATTGGGAGGCAGTGAAAGGAATATTGAGATACTTGAAAGCTACAAAGAGTATGCCTATATGCTATGGTAGTCAGGAGCTAAGTGTAAAGGTTTTTACAGACTCAGATTATGCAGGTGAATTAGAAAATTGAAAGTCTACGTCAGGGTATGTCTTTACATTGGCTGGTGGAGCAGTATCATGACGTTCTATATTACAAGATTGTGTTACTCAGTCTACTACAGAGGCTGAATATGTTGCAGCATCAAAGGCATGCAAAGAATCAATTTGGCTTAATCGACTAGTAACAGATTTGGGAATCAAAGAAGAGATGTCTGTGTTATATTGTGATAGTCAGAGTGCTATACAATTAGCTCGCAATCCAGTTTATCACTCAAAGACAAAGCATGTGGATGTGAAATATCATTTCATCAGGGAAATGATCGAGGATAAGCAAATTCAGCTTGTCAAAGTTCACACCCAGAAAATCCTGCTGATCTACTTACAAAAGGACTTCCCTCAGAGAGCTTTGCGCATTTTCGCAAGCAGTTAGGTGTAGGGTAGTACATCACTTCTCTACATCTCTTGTATATTAGCTTGTATAGTAGCTTCTCTCACACTTAAAGTGCCACATTGGACTTTAAGTGGGAGGTTGTTGGGGTATAAATCCCAATGTGGTCGCCCAAGGAAGTGGACGGGCCGCCAGGTATGTACACATATTCTTTTGTTAAAACCTAATAAGAACTCACTATGCTCTATGCATTACAGTAGAGCGAGTTCACCATATCGTCGTGCTCTTCTTCTCGCACTCTCTCTCGCATCACACTTCCGCTCGTACTCCTTCAGAGGAGAGATGAATAAGTCTTCTTTATCGACATAGCTTTGGACATGAAGCCTCAACTTCTCAATAAAGGGAGTAACGGAGTCTTGTTGTCCCTTGAAAGTTGCATTAGCCATTACCATATCTCCCATCTCAAAAGCTTGAATGCCCAACTTGGTGGCCAACTCCGTTGATATGAAGTTGTGAGTAGAGCCACGGTCAAACAAGATGAAGGCATCATGCTCTCTTACCTTTCCCCAAGCATAGGAAAGTGATGATCCTTTGCAATGAGCATCCTCTTTTGGAGCTTTGATGGTGGAAGCTCTGGGAGTCTCATTGCAAGCATTTTTCTTGGGGCAAGAACGATAGCCATGTCCTTGCTCCCCACACTTGAAACACTTATGGTCCTTGCAAAAAGCTTCAAGGTCTTCAGGAGAGAGTTTGTTTTTGCCTTTGTAAAGTCCCTTCTCCTTGGACCGATTGTTGTTGTTGTTGTTGGAAGTGCCTTGGGAAGAATTTTGAACATTGGTTTTCCCCTTTGCATCAATTTTGTCTTTGTTTTGCATGGGCTTGACATTACGTCTAGCCCCTTGATGGAAATTGATGTGTGAAGCAACCAGGGTGTGATGGATTACTTCGCTAATAGTACCAGGCCGTTGAGAGTTGATGTATTTGGTCATCTCTTTAGGTAATCCCGCACAGAATTTTTGCCTTTTCTCGACAAAGTCTATCTTTTGAAAGACAGTAGCCTTGAGATGTAAATCCCAAAACTTGTCTACATACTTGTGGATAGGCTCATGAGAGAGAAGCTTCAAGTTGCACCAATTGGTAAGCACTCTGCTCTTTGCATCACTTGCAAGGAATTGCTTCATGATGGAAACTCGTAGAGTTTTCCATGTCTTTGGGGCTTCACTATTGCCACGAAGGCTATCCCACCATTCATGAGCTGATTTTTGGAAGTGCATACCTACATGGTGTAGCTTGGAGGACTCTGTGAAGCCCTCGTCTCCAAAGTCCGCATCAAATTGCTGGATGAAGGCCAACACTTTGTCGGTAGCACCAAAGGTGCCATCATAGGTGAGAAAAGAGATACTCTTTCCTCCCTCCTTGAACTTCTTTAGCTTTTGTGACCTTCGCCATGCAGGGTATGATTTGCGATTTACTCCCCTTCTGTATTCTTTAGGAGAATAGCCATAGCTTTTGTCGGAAGAGGAGGAAGGTGAAGAAGAAGGAGAAGAGGGTGACCTCTTCCTAGCCCTTTTCTTACTTTATTTTCTCTCTTCCCTTTCAAAATGATGAGGAGAAGGACTGTGTGTTAATATTTTCCTCTTGGGAGGAGTGGGCGATCGTCTAGATCGTCGTCTTCGTGGAGCCACATTTTGAGAGGAACTTAAACTTTCATTGCTTTCTTGCTCTTTGGATTCCTCCTCTCGTATGGGAGAGAGTCTTCTTTTGGGGGTCTCTTCAAGAGGCCTCCTAAGCTCTCTTTCTTCTCTTGGAGAGAAAAGGAGATCCCATAAGCACGAAGTTGTTGAGTAACTTCGGCTTGCAAAGGAGGGTTGCCCATAGCTTGCAGCAACCTAGTAACGAGATAATTGACAAACATGGCGGCATCATCATTAGAACCTTCATGTGCAAAATCAAAGCTATGAATGTTTATTCTACTCTCTTGATTATTGTCAGCCATGTTAACAAAGTGTATGTACTTAATGTATGCTTTGGCAATTCAAAACCTTAGTTGCCACTCCTCTTAGCCTTTGAAAATTGGCTCTTAAGTATCTACACCCATGGCTTGAAGTGGTTAATTATAGAGAGTAGTGGAGTAGGTCTAACATAGCAGAGTTGCCGAGGGCTAGCTCCTTTTGGACTTCTTATGGCTCAATATGGTAAAGGCATAGGCAAGTCTAAAAAGATTCCATTATTATGTCCAAAGCTCCCGAGGTGTGCACCATATCCCACATAGTGGGCTCAACAAAACCAATAATAGATCCCAGTTCCACTTACCCTAATATAATTAACAACATCAACCATTTATAGGCTACTTAAGGAACTCTCTTCTTAAGCAAGAAAAGAGAAGCCAAATGCTCTGATACCAATGTAAGGGAATTGACCTATTAACTTGAGAGTGGCGGAAATTAATGAGCGTACTTTTGAGAAATCACTCTGTGAGCATAGCGGGTGAACATAATTGAAGATAACAACATAGGCATAGCAATTAGTTAACTTTGGCATGAACAATACTTTTACAAGAGAGAGAATTTAGAGAACATGACAACAATTGAGGATCGGATTTATGTGGATCCGATCCCCCTCCAATAGGCATTTGTATTATGATTTCTCCCATTAAGAGAGATATTTGTTACAATATAATCTTTGTGTTCCTTGTGACCTAGGTGATGCAATGAAGATGGAAAGCTTCATGCATGACAAGCATAACATAAACTTTAAAGAAAGCTTTAACTATCCCAAGCCTCAATCTCAAGACCTCAAACACCTTCGAAGGTGGAGAGAGCTAGTAGGGAATGAGGATAGGGAAGAGGAAGAAGAAACATTTCATAGGAGAAAGAATTAACTCCTCACTTATCATAACTCTTCTTGCTAGCATACATAATAGCATAGTAATGAAGAAGAAGGAGATGGCAAGCTTAATCATTGAAGCATGGCTCTTGGTTGGATTTGCACTCCATAGCCAAGAGTGTTGGTGTAGGCTCTCAACCTCTACTTGCTTGGAGAAGGAGAGGGAGCTCTTGCACTTTGCATAGCACACAATCAGAGTGTTTGTGAGTGTGTGTGGGTGAGTATACCCCCTAAGAAACCCCCTAGCTTGCTTGAATCGACTCCCCCTTGTAGCTCATGCTTGAAGTTCATTGGACCCCTCTAGGCCTAGCCAATCACAAGGAGTTAGATCTTTGAGCGAGCTCAACGGTGCGAGCTTTGGAGCGAGCTTTTTTTTTTTTTTTTAAGAGTGTCCCCTCCCTACCTCCCCTTCCTCCTCTTGCCGCCCATGTGCTTCCTCCTCTTCCCTTCCTCCTCCTCCTCCAACAACCTTCCTCTCCTCCACCTCCTCTCTCCATCTACTCCTCTAACCACCTTCCCTTCCTCCAGCTCCTCCTCTAGAAACCACCATCACTTCCCTAAAGTCCTCCTATCTCCTACTCCCTTCTTCCTCTCTCTTTTTTTAGTCACTCTATAACCTCTCTCTCTCTCTCTCTCTCTCTCTCTCTCTCTCTCTCTCTCTCTCTCTCTCTCTCTCTCTCTCTCTCTCTCTCTCTCTCATGTTGTCTTCCCTATGTGCGTGTGTCTCTCTCTCTCGCCCACCACCCCCCTCTCTCATTGTCCCCCTCCCCCTCCCCCCCCCCCCCCCCCCTCTCTCTCTCTCTCTCTCTCTCCTCTCTCTCTCTCTCTCTCCTCTCTCTCCCTCTCTCTCCTCTCTCTCTCTCTCTCTCTCTCTCTCTCTCTCTCTCTCTCTCTCTCTCTCTCTCTCTCTCTCTCTCTCTCTCTCTCTCTCTCTCTCTCTCTC
Source organism: Adiantum capillus-veneris (assembly GCF_014529385.1). NCBI lineage: Eukaryota > Viridiplantae > Streptophyta > Polypodiopsida > Polypodiales > Pteridaceae > Adiantum > Adiantum capillus-veneris. The sequence continues at coordinate 158,168,898 of NC_140937.1, forward strand.
TCTCTCTCTCTCTCTCTCTCTCTCTCTCTCTCTCTCTCTCTCTCTCAGCCTGGTGTGTTTGCCCTAGCTTTGCGTTTATCCAAAATCCCCACCAGGCTACAAGGCAGCGCTTGGCTGGGGGGGTTGATCTACAAGCTCTGCCTCTACCAAGCACACTAAGGTCTCTGCACCACTTGCGGCCCTGCGCCCTGCTGCCGACCTATGACATCTGCGGCCTTGCGAACTGCTTAAGCCTGCCGAATCTACGCCCTGCTGACCCTGCTGAATCCGTGACCACGCTGCAGGCGGCCACATTGCAGTAGGCGATCATCCAATGTCCCATAGTCAAACCAGAGTCCAGAGTTTCTCTTTTTTGTCATTGAAAAGCTTGGACCGAGTCCCACAATCGAAGGTTCCGATGCCGTGCAAGGGACGGTCCCACAGTAAAAAATATGATTGTCCCGTAGAGAGTGCCATAATGACCAAGGTCTCAACCCAACCTCAACGAGCCTTAGCCACACAACCCGCATACGATATTTCCACCTTTGGCACACCGACACCTCACCCACGGAGTTTCCTTGTTGCTGTTGTCGCCCCCCGGAAGGATCCCTCTGCCCGCCAAGAATCAAGAATCTCCACCCTCGATGCTCAGGTCCAAGCCTCATAGAGGAGAATGCAGCTCTCAAACAACGGGTACACAAGCTCAAGAGCTTGCAATAGGGAGTCAAGCTATTCTCACAAAGGAACGTGAGGTTGAAGCCTCCCTCGCCGAAGTCACACTTGCTCAAGAGAAATTCCACGAGGTAATGCATGAGATCACAAAGAAGATCAACACCAAAATATAGGCCGCCTTTCAAGAACGCAAACTACGAGAATCTCTCAGTCTCAAAGTGAGAATTGGGGGACTTCCATCACCTTGGTGCACGGATGAGGACACACTAGAGGATGTGATCACCAAGCTCAACAACACCCTCCAATCAATCACCATCGAACCCGACACAGTCTCTTGGATCAACGACACAAATAGACGCGTGTCACTTGAGCATAGTGTCATCACCTTCAAGACGAAGGAGGAGCAGTTGAAGCTGTTGCACCAATCCCGCCTCCTTAAGGGAACCAAGTTGTGGATAGCAGAGGAATTGACTACCAACCAGTTGAAACTCAAAGCAAATGAGTTCAAGAAGATATATGAAGCCCGCAAACAAGGTAAATGGGCGGTCTACCGAGATGGTGAAGCGGTCATCCAAGAGTTTCGGACTCCCAAACCGACACCTCCATCCCTTAACCCTCCTTAGTTTTAGTTCTAGTTGTGTTTTTCTTTTCTCATCTTGTTTTATTCTATTGATTTTCCCTCAGACCTTAACTGATATGTATCCCATACCTTCACTAGAGAGGTATCGTTGTACTGTTTTTGCTTTGGTCCCATAGGTCATATGTGACCTCCGTGGATGATAAATCAATCAATCTATCTATCTATCTCTCTCCATCCCTCCCTTGCCTTCCCTCCCTTCCTGGAGTGAGCTCCACCCCCCTCCGTCCCTCTCTCCCCCATGTATTCTCTCTCTCTCCCTCTCTCTCTCTCTCTCTCTCTCTCTCTCTCTCTCACACACACATACACACTAGGACGAGAGGGAAGGGTGGCAAGGGTAGACTCTCTCTCTCTCTCTCTCTCTCTCTCTCTCTCTCTCTCTCTCTCTCTCTCACACACACACACACACACACACACACACACACACTAGGATGAGAGGGAAGGGTGGCAAGGGTAGAGAGAGAGGGTGGAGAGAGCTATTAAAAAAAAACAAAGCACTAGCAATATCTCTAGTGCCTCCCTTTTTTTGTAAAATAGGGAGAGAGGGGGAGAGAAAGAGAGAGTGATAGCGGGAGGGGAAGAGAGGGGAGGGCAATTGGGAGGGAGAGAGAGATTGTTAATTGAGTCGACATCAGTTAACAGAAGCTGCTAAATATGGAAGACATACGGATGCACATCGAAGATCAACATGAAGAAGCAGTAAAGATTGGAGTTACACATTTTTCACGTTTTCCCAAAATGGTCACGTGTTGTAAATTCCCGATTCATTTCAAGCCATTTTAATATTGTTAATGTGTTATAGGCTCAATGGGAGTTCCAAACTATAAATAATAGGCCAATTATTGTGCCTAGGTTGCAGATTCACTAAGTGGTGGAGCCCTAAAGGCCTTGGGCGCCCGGACATTGCATATTTTTAACATAGGTCTATAAGGTAGTGTGTGAAAGAAATTAGGGTTCTCAAGGTCATTTGTTGAGAGCACTCTTTGGTGAGAGCACTTGAGGTGTGTGTCTATGGAGTCCTTGAGCTTCTCCTTGCTCATGAGACTTGATTAACACTAATTCAATCATTCATTCTCTTTCACTACGCCTCTCTCATGCTTCTTATGATTGCCTATGATGCTTAGATTAGCTAGATCTTAACTAATTAGTGATTAATCCCTCTCTAATTTTGTGTGATTACCCTCTTTTGCTTGTGTGTGCATGTAGGTCTGATTGGAGTGAGGTGCTCAATAGATCTATGTGTGTGTGTGTGGTTGCGATTAGTGTGTTGCATGATAGGATTAGTGTTGTGTGCGTCTTGCAATCATAATGTGTGTGATTGGATTGATTAGAGGTGAAGAGAAGTGGATATGGAGATTTCCCTTCATTGCGGCTTAGCTCCTCCATAGGCCGAGAAGCTCACCTCATAGAGTTAACCATTTGTGTTGCCACAATTAGCTCACTAACCGCTGTGAGTGTTTCCATGCCCTAGAGGGGTAGCTCATCCCTCCGTATTGACAATTTTTTTGGTCATTGGAGCTATTGCACCCCCAACATTTGGCGCCGCTGCCAGGGACGATGGCTTACGCTAGTGTAATTGTGGCATAATAGAATGCGTTCCCTCACTAATTTCACTTGTGTGTTTATGTTTTTGTGGATTTTGGATGTGTGTGCATGAAGCAATGTGTTCATAATTCCCTAATGTGTCACCGTATCTTGACAATTATGTGTTTACACACTTTAATTTCACACTAACCCCTTGCTAATTTGACTAATTTTTTCTAACTTACTAATTTGCAATGAAGGATTGGAGCATTCGACCATTCAACAAAAAGGTAATCAAGGTGGTATTCTCAACCTCTCTAGAATCTAGAGATTTGTAGAATTGTGTAGAGATCCCTCCATGATGATGCAATGTAATAATATGCTATGTTGATGCAATGTGGATTGAAAATTTTACGATTTTCACGCCGTCATAATGCCGAAATTTTTAAGATTTGGTGGCGTATACTTTGACAAGTTTCAATTACTAATTGGTGATTGTAGGTTGCTAATTGGGTGCCTAATTGAGTTGATTGCATGCGTGGATGGTCAATTTTTCAAGTGTGTGTACACTAAAATCAAGTGTGTGTGCATTCTTACTAACTAGGTCGACTCTCATTCATTAATTAATTAATTTGTAATTTTCCCATGGTGCATCCGCCCTCACCCCTACTACCATCGGTGCAGAGTGCTGAGGGTTATAGTAGAATTCTTCCATGCACACCTGAGCTAATTGATTTTGCACCTAGTGCCCCACAGCTTCTGGCGACAGAGAAGGCAAACTGACCCATCATCATCATCCCCCCTCTGACTTTGCCCACCTCCTCGTCTCTACAGTCCACGCCATTTCTACCTCCGAGCTCAAAGCAACGAGAGATAAGCATGCATGTGTTGTCCTTGCCCACGTTTAGAGAGAGAGAGAGAGAGAGAGAGAGAGCCATCGCTTCGCCTTAATGAAGGCCATTCCCTCTCTCTGGCATCGTCGCCCTCCATTGTCTTGCTAGGTAGCTACCCGAACGTCCGTCGCCAATACTAGCCATCATCACATGCGTCCAGCCAACCCCCCCCCCCCCCCCCCCCCCCGATCGCACAGTCCTACCTCCCATGCATTGCCCTGCCTGGGAGTCCGACCTATAGAACACATGCGGCAATAGCACACTGGCATTGAGTCATGGTCATGAGCCACAGTACATTTAGATGTTGGTTCCTATGCTCGTCGGCACATCCATATAGATCGTCACTCTCGGCCTCTCCTCAGATTCACGCCACAAACATTTCAGCACCTGATGCACACACATTTCCCTCTCTGCTGCCTCGTTTCAATAAAATATATTTTTTTCTTCCACCCAATCTCTGCATAGTGCAGACATCGATGCACGGCATTTCCCCTTCTGAGCCCTCTCTCGGTGCCTCTTCCACGTGCCTTCCACCTTTTTTTTCTCCTCACTGTTTTGAGAATCTTCTTAGTTTCTTATTAATTCACCTGCTTTCCAAAATTGGGAGGACCTACTTGAGTGTGTGTATGCCTAATTTAAGGTGTGTGCACTATTTTGCCCATGTTTGTGCACCTAAAAATCAATGTGTGTGTTATGATTTTTCAATTGTGATGATTGATTTGTGTTGTGCTCATGTCCAACTATTGATTTGTGAAGTCATATTGCAAATTCGACAAATTTAACCCTTTTGTGTGCGCACCTAAAGATTGGTAAAAATTGCCAATTTTTTAGTGTGTGTGTGCCTAAAAAGTGTTAAATTTGCATGATTGATTCATATTTTGATTGCATAATTGATATGTGCAATGATTAATTTCTGTGTTTTCATGCTCAAAACAGGGATTTACACGTTTCAATTGCGTCAAATTTTGACAAAAATTTGTCGATAATTTTGCCGGTTTAATTGCCTAGTCTTGATTTTATTGATAAAATTGTTGGTATTTGAATCCATGTGATTTGTGTAATTTTATTTGGCTGCACTATTTCCCAATGTGTGGAGAATTTGTACAAATTTTTTGGATACTTTTTTGGTAATTTTTGCATTAATTTTTGGATAATTCCATAAAATTTTGATTTTGCGATCTTTACGAGCCATTTGTGTCGCGTAATTAGGCATCACTTTGTTCGCATTTGTGCCCTCCGTTGTCAATTTCTGAGCGTTTTACCATTTTCAAGGACCAGGTGGACAATTTTGTCGAAATTGGCATTTTCGAAAAAATTTGCTATTTTTTGTGTGCTTTTGCGTGTCAAAAGTGTTCAGTTGTAAATGACAATTATTTTCTAAGATTTGTAGAATTTTCTGGCGAATTTTTGGATTTTCGGGTGATTTTCAGCGTTTTGGCTAATTTTCGGCCTAAATTCGAATTTTTTTATCGGTTTTCGAGCGTGCCTCTCGACGCATGGACTTTCCTCGTCGGATAGATCTTTACGGTCGGTGCGATGATGAGCAGCAACACTCTTAGGGCAAAGAAACCAAAGTAAAGCATTGTGTCAAAGATGAGGAACATCGAACCTCTGAGCACTCAACACATTCTTGCAAAGGACATTCAAAAAGAGCTGATAGATGCTCTCAGTCACATGGTTTACATCATCCAACTCGGAAGGACAAAGCTAGAGTCCCTACTAACACCAGCAATGCCGACATACATGGGCATAGATGATCAAAAGCTTAGACAAAACGTGGTCAAGGAAAAGAAATTGACAAGATCAAAGAAATTGAGGAGGACTACTATGTTAGATCTAAGAGATGGGAGGTAGATACCGACTATGAGGACAATTCTAGATGATGAGAGAAAGAAACTAAATGTGATGAAAAATCACGACTGGCGAGGGAATTAGACCGTCATACAAAATCTAGACATGATGAGATGTCCACTGATCTTAAAATAGAATTTCCTACTTTCACAGGTAGCCAGATATGATCCAAATGTTCACATTTAGGCTATAGCAGTATGCATATCTAAAAGATATGGACGAAGATGATTGAGCTGATTATTTTCCATAGACTCTAAAAGATTTTGTATGAAAATGGTACTATCCAACCTGTAAGCTGAAGAAATATCTTTTGCTAGAATATAGTGAGAATTGAGGGAATGAGGATATCCCCTATGACTTGGATAAAATCAAGCAAGATAAGCTTTTAGTCAGGAGTTATGCGGAAAATATTAAAGACCTAACTAGACAACTGAATCAGCCACCATCAAGGAAGCAAATGTGAGCTTGGTTCTTAAGTGGGTTCAGAAGCAAGAAGCTCAAAGAATAAAGAGGTATCAACACCTACCAAAAAAATTGAATGATATAGTGCAAAGAGCTTTGAAATTGGAGTAGTAGGACAAGAAAGGGTAGGGCCAAACAGGGAGAGTAAGTTCCATCTCCAGTGAGTCTTCTACTGAATATTGTTCAACTAGCTCTAGTTCTTGAAATGACAAGGAGTCAGAAAACACATCCAAGAGCAAGAAGAAGGGAGCATGGATTAGGAAGATTGACAGGTTGTCCAAATAGATCTCTAAGATCTCAAGGACCCAATCTCCATTTTGAAGGTAGAGAGCTGGTGTACAAAATACAAATCTAAAGAACATTGGTCTGATGAGTGTTGTCAATGTACGTACTATAGAGCATTCAATCATTTATGGGACAATTATGAAATCCAAATATACCTTTTCAAGGAAGGGAAAGATCTACCCTTAATTGCACTGACAAATCCAAAACCAGTGCAAGTAGAGGAGCCAAAGGAGAGCCAAAAGAGTAGAACATCCACCAGAGGGATTGCGGGAAGAGGAGCAAATATAAATTTCAATTGGTATACTTGTAGCAAGTACAGGGCACTTTTCAACTTTTAACAATGTCTTGATAATCAGAAAGCTAAACAGATTGAGGTGAAGTTGGTAGAACCAATTTCGATGTGTATAATAACTCAAGGCACTGGTATTGTTGGAGAGATACAAGAGGAAAACATATTTGGAACTCCAAGTTGAATAAAGGGAGTCAAAACAAGGATAAATAGAGGGCTATATGGGTAGCCAAGGGAGGGCCAAGGAGGATGTGTGGCAAGAGTGAGGGGTTTTGGCTAACCAGATTAATGAGGATCTGGAGAAGAGGGAACCAGATAAGTTAGGAGGCTCTCAAGCCATGTTTATGCCAAGGATTACACCTCTATTCTTGGGAGTCCAAACACCCCAGTTCTCAAAAACCAGTTCTGATAATAGGGATATGGGATTTGAAATGCCACAAATAAGAGATGGTTAAGTGGATGTTGATAAAGAGGATCTGGAAGTAGAACAAGTTTGAAAACAACCAGAGTTGAACTTGCGACAAAGGATCCCTTAGATATGAACTGCAAAGGGGAAGCACCACAATGGCAATATGAAGATGGAACGACCAGTTCAAATGTCATCTTCAAAAATGATCATAATCAGGTGTGGCTAAAAATGTATGAGAGAATCCAAAAGTTGGCCTCAAAATTGGAGGATATCAAAAAGAATGTAACCAAGTTTATCAAAAAGCAAAGGTAGAGAAAGATTGAGGCAAAGATAGATGAATGGTCAGGCATAAGAATCGAGGAGGTACTAGTCATTCAAGTGGACTAAAAAGTACACACACACACACAATGGGGGTCATTGCCTAGAGTGATAATTGATGGTGGTGTTGGAGTAAATATCTTAGGATACCACACCAAGCAAAGGATGGGGATTCATAAGGTTAAGCTAACCCCATTTAGAATGCAAATAGCTAACCAAAGACCCATCGAACTAATAGCAAATCTTCAAATAAAAATAGGGTCTGAGAAATTTAAAATTAGCTTCTTGATCATTGACATGCAAGAAGCTTGCAACCTGTTTCTGGTAGATCGTGGCTCAAAAGTACATGAGCCATACATGATTATGCAACTCAAAGGTTCGTCATTTAGGGTCCATGTTAACTGATTGATTGAACGGACACCCACTTGACTGGACGCGTATCCGTACACCACATTTGTACTCTATTATTTTTCCAAGCTAGTGTAGCTACACTGTGTGTAAATACTCATTCCAAAGTAGCAGGTCAATTCCTTGAGTTGTAATTATGTTATGATATGTGTAGAAGCCCATGTGAGCCAGCCACTCGCCATTTAGAAAGTCCTAGGTATAAAGGTCAAGAACTTTAATGTGAAAGGGGGCTTATATTTTAAGAAGAAAGAGCTCGGTTGAACGTACACTCAAGCAACTACAAAGCTCCAACTTGTAGTCAACATAACTAATACGCTCATGTTCATAGCCAATCAAGAGTATGGTTCAAAGAACATTCTTACCAGGAAAGAACAACCATTGGCTACACCCCCAACTACGCAATAAGTAGGACCATGCTACAAGTGTGGAGGTAATCATTAGCCAATAGATTGTCCTCATCTGGTAAAGAACGTGGAGATAATTCAATATTGTTTAGAATGCACTATTGCACATCTGGTTCATGACTTTTCAAAACACCCAAACAACAAGGGGTAAGCAGCAATGAATGTTGTAAGGGTACTATCTTCTTCAAGAGGATCTGAGGGTAGAACCAACAGCTCCCATAAAGGTGATGACTCGAGCTCAAGCTCAAGAAGCTACCAACAATGCACCCGTTGAGGAGGAAAACATATTACCGCCTCAAACAGAAATAAAAAACTTATCAGTGAGAACTGGAAGAAAATGTGGAAAACCAAAAGGCTGAAGGAGAAAACTACCCTAGAAATCAAGCTGCAACAAACTAAAGAGCAGCTAAAACAAGCAAAAGAAAAGAGGGAACGAACATAGAAATAACAATCATCCAAGATAACATCGGGTGGTTCAGTCTTGGTGAAAAAGGTGAACGAGCAATTAGATACTATGTTTCAAGCCTATGAGACAAGACTCAATAACAACCAAACTTTGGAACAAAGATTACTGACATATCCGCATCCAGAATTTGAAATAAAGCGGATGGAAATGTGCAAACAGATCATAGAGAAAGCTCAAGATCTAATGAAGCCAAAAACATTGAATATTCCCATCCAAGTAGTGCATGTGCCAAAAAAAGAGAACGCAAACGCACAAAAAGAAAACAAAATCGACGAACCAACCAGACCAACCATGGACTACAAGGGTTGTTGCGAACACAACAAATGAGCCAAATATCATGTGAGGGCCATGCCAGGGACCGCCTGCTACACCATCTTCAAATGGATACACCACGATTCCTGACATCCCTCCCGCTTGAAACCAACACCAAGATAGGACTCCTCCTGCTCTTCAATGCCAACTCAAGGGGGTGATAACATTTAATTTTCTCTTACAAAGTCCTTAACACCAAAACATCTTTCCTTATCTCTTTGAAATTTTCCCATCAAAGTCATCATACTAAATTCGAACTCAACCTTCCAAGGTCAACTGGTCGGAGTCCTCTAATTCATCCTTGGTTCAAGGTCACTGGCGCTTTTTTCCCAGTTATGACCAAGCACAACCGTCAATATGTTCCTCTAAAATGAGTTTATTTACTAAGTACACGAATCTCTCATTCCCAAGTTTGATTCCCGGTCTATAGATCACAATCCCTTTCCCCATGCTTGACTTAACTTAATGGACAACATAAAATTGGGTTCAACTTTTTGGCCAACAAATTAACCCTCCGAAACCGTTTGGTAAATGAACCTTTCCAAGGTAGTACTATGATACTAGAAACAATATTCAAATCATTTTGAACCAATTTTGAATACATTTCAAACATTTGAAAGCAGCATACAAACTATTGCCTACCCTTACAAGTGTGCATTTATCAGGTTGTTTCCACCTTTTTCCTTTTTAGAATATATTACTTCCTTTCTTCTTTAGTATTATTAAAGTTGTCTAGTTATCTCTCAAGAAATCACATATACTCCTCCAGGCATATCCCTATCTTCGTCCCAAGACTCGGATATCCTGTCTCCTTCCCCACGTGTGGAGGCGGCGCCTTGACACAATTTCCAATTCTTATTTTTCTTTATCTTGTGTAAGAAAGGATTTAAAGATAATCTATTTTAGGTACTTTTTAAATCAATAACCCGAGAAGCAGAGCAAAGTTCCGACTGATGAGGATAATTTTAAAATAGCCCATTTTGGTTCCTAGCCTTTCCAAGGTTCCTTTTTACCAAACAATTAGAAGAGTTCCTTAATTAAATCACATCCTCCTCCCTTATCCTGATCCTTTCATGGATCTATTTTCCTTCCTTCTTTTCCCATCGGCATCAGGCCTACCTGAACTAGGTCGATTTTCATTCGCATCCACACGTCCCTATCACCCCGCCGGGACTCACTCCCATTCAATCCCATTTCTACGGTAGTGAATGAACCCGAGCTCAAAACATAGACCAATGGTTATCAGTCATAGCACAAAAGGACTATCCCTCGTTGTAAACACCCGCACTGGCGTTTTTCAAACATGTAAAAAAAGTTCACACTTAAATCTTCACTGTTATGCTAGGACTATCCACGTCAAATCTTCTCAGTGAAGTTTTTAGTCCTAGTTTAAATTTGGATTAAGCTCCTTGAGTTATAATCCCTTTGTTCCTTGTTTGTTTTAATCTTTATTCAAACAAGATTTTAAGAAACAACGAGTCTCTTGGGAGTTAAGGTTTTGTCTCGACGCAAGTTTCAAGTTAACCCAGACTTTGACGAATCCCGTTTTGGTCCCTTTACATCATTTTCCATCCATAGGGTATCTCCATGAAAGTGGTGGGAGTTTTATATTCAAGCAACATCCGTGAAGCTATCCCCTTACTCCCCCCATATAACAATTGCAAAACAAATTTGAAAGAAATATGAACTTGAAAAGAACAATGCATATGCTCTTTATGATGATCCTTGCTTTAGAGTGGGTCATGAATTGCAAACATAGAACTTTAGAGTGCACAAACTTACAATCGTAACCTTCTTTTGAGTGATTATGCAAGAGTCGATGCTTGATCGTGTAAGAGTAGAACCCTTCAAAGAATGGTCGTGTAAGAGTGAAAATGCGACATTCCTAAGAGTGGACATGTTAGTGTAGTGAGAATTGCATATGCAATGAAGTACAAATGATCAACAAATTCTACTCAAGATAGAGTTAAGGCTTACCTCTCGATTCCGTGGAGAGGATTAATGACACAACTAGGGAGTTGGGATTTTTCAATTGGCAAGAGGGAATGGAGAGAATGACCTTATTTTGGAATGGTAATCTTCTTTCTCAAAGAGAACTTCTTTAGTTATAATAAACTTACCCTATAACATGAAACTTCCTTTTGAAAATTAGATATTAACTTAGTACGTCACTAAACTTTTGCTAACATAATTTATGAAAAATCAAGAGCATCTCTTTTGGAAAAATTATAATTCCTCTTCTTGAAAAATGAATTTAGTTCCAAACAGAACTCCATTACCTAGTTGCCTTTGATTTGTAGCATTTACCTTTATAAGAGTCATTTAAGTAAGAGAATAACAAGTAACTTAAAAATCAATAAAAAGGTTTATGTGAGATTAAGGGATAATCAAGGATATTAATCCCAATTCAATCATGCATACTAATTAGGTAATTATGATCTCTAGTCACCTATGGTTAAAGAAAGTGCTTTCTACTCTCTCTATGCCATATTAGTTTGGTAATCTAAGAAACTTGAAATAACAAAACCTTAAATATTTAAATAATTATGGCATCTAGTCACCTATGGCTAAAGAGAGTGTTTTCTACTCTCTCTATGCCATATTAGTTTGGTAGTCTAAGAAACTTGAAATAACAGAACTTGACATAACATCGTGGTTAGTTGTTAGCAAGGTGGTTAGTTATGATTGGTAATGAATCATACTTAGAAGAAAATAACAAAATTAAGAAGTTAATTCATCTTCCTAAGCAAAAAGGCTTGCTTATAGAAATGTGAGAGCTTAAGCATAAATTTAAGTAAGCATGAAAATAAACCACTTTAAAGAGAACAAGAAAAACATTACCTTGTGTGTATATGGTAGAGTCTTATCCTTGATTTGGGAGAGTATTGAAGAAGGATGTCGATGTAGTCGACTCTTTTCCTCTTCACTTTACTTGGAGATCACCGATTTGACCACTTGGAATGAGAGAACGGCAAGAGGTAAAAGGAATTCAAGCTATGGAAAGCTTGAGAATCAGGAGAGAGGAGAGGGGGAGGGTAATGTGAAGAAGAAGATCAAGTTTTGAAAACTTGATTAGGGTTTCGGCCATGGATTCTCTTGGAGGGTGTGTATGTGTGTGTGTATGTATGTGTGTGTATATGTGTAGAAGGTGTGTGTGAAAGAGCTTTCGCTATGGCTTTCCCAAGCTTACTCTTAAGCTTGCACTTCTAAAACTGAGAAGGAAAGTGTAAAATGAGGAGAAAACCCCTCTTTTTATACACATTTTTTATAAGTTCTTTCACTTATCTTGATAGCTTATCTTCCTTATTTTGATAACTTATCTTTCTTTGATAACTTATCTTGATAGTTTATCTTACTGATCAAAACTTTCTCAACAAGTTACTTACTTACCTTATCCTTATCTCCTCTTTTCCTTCTTTATCTTTTTCTTTTTTTCTTTTCCCTTATCTTATCTTTTTCTTTATGCTAATTTTTCTCAAAATGAAAAGCTTATTTCCTATGCATTGGTTATGTCCATGTTCCCATAGAATAAGCCGGAAGTTCTCGTGAGTATACTTTGGTGCTTAAATTGAGCCCGAATTTTTTTGAACATTTTTTTTCTTTCTATTATTTTGTTTGTCTTTGAAGTCGGTGGCTTAGATGTGTTGGTCCTTGCATAAGGGCTAGGAGAAGGCCCTTACAAACTCCCCAACAAAACGAAAGAGTTGTCCTCAGCTCAAAACAATAAAGGAAGGTGGTAAATCTTCATCCGCAAGTTACACCTTTAACTTCTAGGTAACGCTAATTCGTTCTTATCTAGCTGGTTCATCTATATAAGGCACAATCTATCCTCATCTCTTACACTATTCTTACCTTGATCTTCCTCCCTTCTTTCCATCTTTATGTCAAGAACTTTTTAGGATTGTCTCTTATAACCCTTTCTGCTGTCTCTTTGCTCATTACCTTACTTTATGGACAAGTGGCAAGAGTTGATTTTATATGTGGCCATTCCTCATCTACAGCAAATAAGTAAATCAGTCAAGAGGGACTTCGTGAAGCGGTATGAGTGCCTGCTTTTTCCTTACTTGGGAACTTCAATAGCTCAAACCAAATGGTGGACGTTCCAAGACATAACAAGGGTGACACTTTGGGATCGGGATCACTTTGGCAACAATGTCCGCTTGGCTATGGTAATTGAAGCAATGGGTTTGGGTCCTTGATACTATTACGTGATGAGGTCAATGTATCGTGGGTTCTGTGAGCGAGTCTATTTGCTTGCACACGGTTTCTTCCTCATCAAAAGATATATCTTTACCCTCACTTTGGTTTACCTCTTAGAGGGCCCTTTAACTTCTCACCTCATACTTGAGGGATCAGTGCAACAATTTCATAGCACTAATTCTTCCTATGGATGAAAGGCCTAATATGTGTCCCGCTTGTGATAGTTTCTTTTGTGATCATGTGATGGATGGGCTTATTGACTTGTAAAAAATCCATCTTCGTTGTATCTCTTAAGAAGTTGTCGTTTATTAAGATGTCGTTTATTAAGATCTTGGTTCTTGTCTTAAATCCTTCTTTCTCTAATTTCTCTTGTGAAAAATGCAATCAAATTCGTTCTTAGCTTCCTATGTTTGGTATTTTGTGAAATCCCTTGAGAGAAATACAAATGTAGCTAGCCTACTTGCAAAGGATAACACTAATCTTGTTATTATGTAGAAAAATAGTCAAGTTACATTGCTTGGGTGACACAAACATTTAGTAAGATAGAGCTTGGTGTGGTAATTACATGGGCTAGCAGGGTCCATTTTGAGCAGAAAAAGAGGAAAGTTCTCATCAAAAAGATGAGAAAACTGAGAAGTAAGGCATTCCTAGGCAGCACCTATCCCTGATATCAACATGGAACATGAATTTTATAGGAGAATAAGAAACAAAATATGACATTAGAGTGGTATCTTCTCAGTGGATAGCCATACCAAAAAAGATAAATACCAAAAGCTTGCAGGAAGTGATGTCATCCCCTATAAGATGCACCATTACTCTTGCAGAGTTTTTTTCAATTAGACCGCATCTATGGGGCCAAATGGGCAAACACCTAGAAAACATGGGTTTGAAAATCCCTTTACATGACAAACCCTCTTATGACAATGGGTAAAACTCAATCCGAGTGGATACCAAAAGATTACACAGTGATGTCATGCCCTATAAGATGCACCATTACTCTTGCATAGTTTTTTAAAATTAGACCGCATCTATGGGGCCAAATGGGCAAACACCTGGAAAAAAGATCCTTTACATGGCAAACCCTCAGATGACAACATGGGTAAAACTCAATCCAAGAGACCAAATTTGAAGCATGTACCAGTGAATAAGGTGGGTGACTATTCAAAACGAGAGAAAGAAAACACCACCCTATCACTAGAGTACAAAGGAGTAAAAATGATAGCCATACTTGATAGTGGGGCTGTGATAGCCATTGCTACAAAGTAAATCTGACAGAAATGGGAAAGACCAGCTCTAAGAAAAACAAGCATGAAGTTGCAACTAGCAAACAGATATGTAGAGATACCCTTAGGAATGTTGGAACAAATTATTGTATCCTCTTACAGAATAGAGTACAAACACACTTTTGCTATAGTTGATTTTGAAAAAGGCAACAATTTTGAGGTTATTTTGGGATGGCCATTCATGCATCAACTCAAAATGGTTCAAGATTGGGGCTATGACCATCTCGACTTGCGGCATAAGGATGTCACAACCAAGTTTAACACCAAGGATCACAGTTGTAGGGATGTAAACCAAACCCCAATAGAAGACTTTGCGGTCACTACAGACGACGAACACAGTTGCCTGCTTGGTTAGTGAAAGATGTACATGTTTGGATGTACGGAGCATCTAAATGTGAAAGCCTGAGAAAGGAAGATTGTATTCTAGAGAGATCAGTAGAAGATGGGGCTACATAAAAGAGTCATTTCTTGGAGATCTGTTTGAACCCTTTAAATGGAGAAAATATTGGCTACTCTAGATGTGTGCGTAAACGATATAACCAATACAATGTAACAAAGATGGTTACAACATAATGCCCTTTTTAATGGTAACCACTATCCAAAAAACAGAAGACATATCTGAAATGATTGAAATGGAAGAGACAATTGATTGCAAACAGATAGTGGACAAAGTTTTTGTACGGGATCTTCCACACGATGATGAGGACGAATACCATAATTTGAGGAGTGACAATTTTAGGGAACAATGCTGAAGACGAACTTTCAAGTGGCTATGACATAACTCCTTTATTTATGATAAATGTGTTCAATGAAGCTAATGAGGCTTGTGAGTATGAAAATAGAACAAGCAAGACAAACAATTGTGGCATGAAGCATGGTGCAAACTCACAAACGAATGAAGAGTAGCAACCACGAGATCATGTCATCATTGATATACCCGAGAAATTGACAAAATCTTTTTCAAAGAAGCTAACTCAAGAAAAACTGCAAATGAAAGAAGAGGAAGAAAAAGAGTTTCCAAGTTTGACATAAAATGTTCAACAAATGCAAGATCAAGAGAAGAATAAGGATAAGGAAGAAGACCGATTGTCTCGTATGACGATCAAATTCAGCATACGCGGAGAAAGAGGACTCAATATCACATGTTCACCTCTGATAGATCCTTATGCGTCAAAGAATTTAATGTCTTATGGAACGTGGATAATGATGGGAAAGCCACCAATCAAAGAGCTAGAAGAAACAATGTACACAATTTTAAAAATGCAGATTCCTAGCTTTGGCATGGCAGTAGCCGTACTCAAGTTGAGTATTGGGGAGCTTAAGGACTCTTTCCACATGATCTGTTGGGATTAAAGCCCAAGTGGCCTCTTATACGGATATGGCCACCCGCCCGCCTAACTCACTTATTACTAACTCTTTGTATATACTCACTTATACTTTTGTGGATAATAAGGTTTTGGGAGATAACCCTTCAACGAATTCTCTGCGTACTGTGTAAGCTCTCTGTGTATCTGTGTGTGTGTGTGTGCGCGCGCGTATGCGTGAGTCGATCCACGCTCCGCTCCGCGACTTCAATTGGTATCAGATCTTAGTTCAGTGTGTATTTGCGTAATCGTGCGCGCGCACTTTTCGGGCAGATTCTGGATCCGGAGCTTAGAAATTCACACTCGGCGTTCTGAGAGCATTTCCAACAGGTGACCTGCGGTTTTACCCCCCTTTCGAAGCCGTTTATGCCCTCACAATTTCATTCTGAGCATACATCAGAAGATAGTTTCAGCCACAAAGAAACCCGTCTTGTGTAGATTGGCAAGCAGGAGGTGGTGGACATCAATATCGGCATCGACATTCATCACTCATTCATCTTCAAAGCATCATCTATAGACCAGGTACACATATATATCATCAGATATATATATTGCTATCTGCATTGCTACTTCTTGTGCTTGCCAGGTTCCAGGGGAGGTGTGGCCATACGACAGCTTGACACCACTGGCATGTATTGCAGATTGATGTACTGTGATTGTGGGTCTGCTAGTTGTGAGTCACGCTAGCAGACAAACCGCCGTAGCGGTCATAGGATAGTGATTGGTCTATTGTAGGATGTATGCTAGTTCTGGGCAGTTTGCTGAGCCATCTGTGAGGGTCGTGTGTGAGGTTTTTTAAAGCCAAGCACCGGGGGCTAGGTTACCCAGTGTGAGGTGGATTAGGTTGTTGGAGTTCCCCTCTACACGCATCCTCTTCGGCGACTTTTATCCCATAGGATGTCTGACTTTGTGTAGACACTGGATTGCATCTTATGCGTCAGGCCGTTGAGGCATTGTTCAGTGTTCAGTCTTGAGACAGATACAAGTTCTGTGAATCGTCCAGACAGGAGACAGTGTATGCTTACAGGATAGCATATTATAGAGATTCTTAGATTTGTCAGTGTTCAGTTGTTTATGGTTGTTCTTGAGCTATCTTTTGGTTTCCAGAGCTCAGTTTATAGGGGAGACTCTGTCAAAAATTTTCAAAATACTGACAGTTCTTGAGGAAAGGTGTTCAGCTTGTTGTTTACAGCTTGTTTACTGTGTACAGAGGCCAGTTTACAGGGGAAACTCTGCCGGATTTTTTCCAAAAGTAAACAGTTTGGCAAATATGGCATCTTCTCAGAGTGAGACTCTTTACAACATAAAGAAGCTGGATGGCACAAACTTTCCATTTTGCAAGAAGCAGATTTGGCAGGATTTGGTGCAGAAAAAACAAGTGAAGCCACTAAAGCTCAAAGGGGAGAGACCAGAAGGTATGGCTGAAGATGAGTGGGAAGAGCTTGACGAGTTAGCTTGTTCCACAATCATGCTGACACTGGCAGAAAATGTTTACTTCAACGTAGCAGAAGAGACTACAGCGTATGGTGTATGGCAAAAGCTATGTGGTATGTACGAGAAACAAAGTGCTGCTTCTCAAGTTTACTGGCTCAAGAAATTGGTGGATTTTAAGATGAAGGAAGGGACAGCCATGTTAAATCATCTCAATGAATTTCACACAATTTTCAGCCAGTTAACAGCACATGAGATAGTCTTTCCAAATTCGGTGAAGGCTATGTTTCTGTTAATCACTTTGCTAGACAGTTGGGATACTTTTCGTACAGCATTAAGTAATTTTGTCACGCTAGAAGGTCTTACAAGTGCCAATGTAGAAGGCAGCTTGCTCACAGAGGAAGTGAACAGGAAGAACATTGACAAAGGCAAAGTCAATCGTGCTTTGGTCATTCGAGGGAGACAACAGTCTAAAGAGAAGAAGGGTAAGAAGGCACAAAACCGAAGTAAGTCTCGTGACTCGAAGTCAAAGGATGACATAGAATGCTACCATTGTGGCAAGAAGGGTCACACGAAGAGAGACTTTACGAAGTGGAAACAAGAAAAAGGCAAAACAAAGAGTTCTGAGCAAGATGAAAAGAAGAGTTCAGTGAAGATTGAAGAGGTGAATGTCATAGGATCTGGTTCAGACAGTGATTTTGGTATAGCAGCTGATGACATCTTCCTCACAAGCAATCTTGATTCTGTTTTCTTGACTGCAGAGGATGGACATGCTATGAGTGATTGGATTATCGACTCAGGGGCATCTTTACATGTTTCTTCGTACAAAGAGTGGTTTACATCATATGTGACTACTAAAGATTATGTCAGACTTGGCAATGAGCAGGTTTGTGACATTCTTGGAGTGAGAGATGTGCAGTTGAAGTTTCAGAATGGCTCCTCTTTATGGCTCAAGAATGTCAGACATGTTCCAGCAATCCGAAAGAGCTTGATCAGTACAGGGAAGTTGGATGATGCGGGCTATGTGACAGTTTTTGGGAACAGCGCTTCGAAGATCTCCAAAGGTTCGATGACTATAGCACATGGCAGCAAGTCAGGAACTCTGTACGCTTTACATGTTTCAGAGGTTAAAAACCATGTAATTAATGTGATTGAGCAACCAAGTGTGTCACTGTGGCATCGTAGGCTGGGACATATGTCAAAAAGAGGAATGGAAATACTTTCTCATTATGGTTATTTGCCTGTCTTTTCATTTCAGGATTTCAAGTTTTGTGAGCATTGTGTTTATGGTAAGCAAACACAGGAACCGCACAGATCAAAGAGGAATCGTAGGGACGAACGGTTAGCTCTTGTGCACAGTGATCTATGTGGACCAATGCCTAGTTTGTCACTAGGAGGAGGAGCGTACTTTTATACATTCATAGATGACTATTCTCGAAAAGTATGGGTTTACTTCTTGAAGCACAAGGATGAGGTGCTCGAGGTCTTTAAGACATTCTTGCAGCTTGTGGAGAATCAGAGTGGTCAGAAGCTAAAGTGCTTGAGAACTGACAATGGTGGAGAGTATGTTTCCAAAGATTTTCAAGACTTTTGTGAAGCAAAAGGGATTAAGCGGGAACTTACTGCACCATATAATCCTTCATAGAATGGGGTTGCAGAACGTATGAATAGGACCATACAAGATAAGGTCAAAAGCATGTTGTCAAATGTTGAGTTGCCTGATGGATTTTGGGCGGAAGCAGTGGCTACAGCAGTCCATTTGATTAACAGGTCTCCTAGTAGGGTTCTGGATAAGAGTGAAGTGGCCGAGATGCTATGGACAGGCAAAGTACCTTTGTATAAGCATCTCAGAGTCTTTGGTTGTGAAGCTTATAGCCATATTCCCAAGGAGTTCAGGAATAAGTTAGAACCAAAGAGCAAGAAGTGTATATTTCTTGGCTACGGGAAATCGGGCAAGATGGTTTACCGACTTTGGGATCCTAGGCCAGAAAGCTTATTCGTAGCAATGATGTGCATTTCAATGAAGCCAAGTTTCACGCTAAGCCAGAGAAGATAGAGGAGATCAGAAGAGTTGTCTTCAAGGAAGATGGACCTAGTGCTAGCACATCAAGACAGCATGGTTAGGCTCAGGAACAGCCTATAGTGGCTAGAGAGACAGAATCAGTTGTGGTGAGACGTTCTGAGTGTGTCTCCAAACCACCTGATTGTTATGTGCCATCTCTAAATTATGTCATGCTCACAGATTGCGGAGAACCATCTTGTTACAAGGAAGCATTACAAGTGGTTGACTCGAAAAAATGGCAGTTGGCCATGCAGTCAGAGATGACAGCTCTGCATAAAAACCAGACGTGGAAGCTAGTTAAATTACCACAGGGCAAAAAGCCTCTACCTTGTAAATGGGTTTACAAGTATAAGATCACCGCTCATGATAGTCATCCAAAGTACAAAGCAAGGCTTGTTGCCAAGGGCTTTAAGCAAGAACAAGGCATTGACTTTGATGAAGTCTTCTCTCCAATGGTCAAGATGACTACATTGAGATGCTTTCTTGCATTAGTTGCTATATTGGATTTGGTGTTGCACCAAATTGATGTCAAGACATCGTTCTTGCATGGTGATTTAGATGTGGAAATTAACATGCAGCAGCCAGAAGGGTTTGTTGAGAAAGGCAAGGAGGATTTGGTATGCCAGTTGTTAAAGAGTCTTTATGGCTTAAAACAATCACCAAGGGCATGGTACCATAAGTTCCACCAGTTTATGTTTTCTCAAGGCTACAAACATAGTGAGTTCAATCACTGTCTATATACAAAGAAGGCTAAGGATGGCAATTGGCTGATCCTTATTTTGTATGTGTATGACATGTTGATTACTGGCAAACACTTGGAAGAAATTTCAGCTTTGAAGTCAAAGATGGCAAAATCGTTTGACATGAAAGACATGGGTGAGGCAAGTCATATACTTGGTATGCGCATTGAGAGAGACAGATCAAAGAAGTTGGTTTGGTTATCTCAAACAGAGTATATTGACAAGGTTTTGCAACGTTTCAATATGGAGAAGGGAAAGGCATTGAGTGTTCCATTGCTACCATATGTGAAACTTAGCAAACAAGATTGTCATGTGTCTGAGGAAGAAAAGGCTGAAATGGATAAGATTCCATATGCGTTTGCAGTGGGTAGTTTGATGTATGCAATGATTGCTACACGTTCGGATATTGCATTTGCAGTGGGAGTGGTCAGTAGATATATGTCAAATCCCGGCAAGAAACATTGGGAGGCAGTGAAAGGTATCATGAGATACTTAAAACATACAAAGAGTATGCGCATATGCTATGGTAGTCAGGATTTGAGTGTCAGAGGATACACTGACTCAGATTATGTAGGAGACTTGGATAAGAGGATATCTACATCAGGCTATGTCTTAACATTGGTTGGAGGTGCCATATTATGGCTATCTCGATTACAAGATTGTGTTACGCAGTCTACTACAGAAGCTGAGTATGTTGCAGCAAATGAGGCATGTAAAGAAGCTATTTGGCTTGGTAGAATGGTAGCAAACTTGGGAATCAAAGTAGATATGCCAGAGTTATATTGTGATAGTCAAAGTGCTATACAATTGGCAAAGAATCCAGTGTTCCATTCGAAGACTAAGCATATTGATGTGAAATACCACTTCATTAGGGAAGTACTTGAAGACAAGCAGATACAACTGCTGAAGATCCACACCAAGGACAATCCTGCTGATCTACTCACAAAGGGACTTCCAGGAGAGGGCTTTGTGCATTTTCGTGAGTTATTGGGCATTGCATAGATGGCAGCCATGTAAATCTTTGTACATTTATGTTCATAGATTTACAGTTACTTAAAGTGCCACATTGGACTTTAAGTGGGAGGTTGTTGGGATTAAAGCCCAAGTGGCCTCTTATACGGATATGGCCGCCCGCCTGCCTAACTCACTTATCACTAACTCTTTGTATATACTCACTTATACTTTTGTGGATAATAAGGTTTTGGGATATAACCCTTCAACGAATTCTCTGTGTACTGTGTAAGCTCTCTGTGTATCTGTGTGTGTGTGTGTGTGTGTGTGTGTGTGTGTGTGTGTGTGTGTGTGTGTGTGTGTGAGTCGATCCACGCTCCGCTCCGCGACTTCATGATCGATTCCCATTATATCAAAGAGAGTCTAGTTCTGACTAAAAGCTGGAGGAACATCTTCTTTCAACCACAAGGAAAGGCTTCAACAAAAACAGCAAAAGTCCTAGAAGAACCTCAAGTACATGCAAACAAGAAACTTTCTTTTCCTCGAACGGCTTGCGCACAAAAGGCTTCCCTTTCTATTTTTTAGCCTACGCTTTAGATGTTTCGACAGAGTCCTTGCCTTCGTTTGCCTTTTTTGACTCCTGTGACACTTGAGGAGTCACTTTCACAACGGTCTACTTTGCTGAATTTTTCTTTTGTTGACCCCCTTTCACATTGCCCTAAAACCCACTGTCCTCTCCCTTCAACAAGGCAAGACCAGTGTTGGCTAATTCCATAAGATGAGTGAGGGTAGCCCCTCTGTTATTTGTATAGTAATCTCAAAGCCCTTTAGGCAATCCAGAACAATACTTCTAAATATAATATATCAGTGGCACAAACCTGTAGGAGGTTACTGAGAGCAACACTTTACAGAACGTCTGATTGTACTCTGGTAGGCTCTTGAAATTAGCCATAGTGAGGTGGTGCCAATATGTCATCACATGGACTTCAAATTCATTTGACAGCCCTGCAGATGTAAACATTTTCTCGAAGTATACCCATGTGGTGGGTGCCCGTCCTTGCATCAACAATGTCGTCCACCATGTAAGCATATTGCCCCTTGGGCATTGATATTTTGCGTCACTGGTGCCATATGTGCATGTTGGTTGAAAACCAGCCATGCCAAAATTGCCTTGTGACACCCCAAACTGGCTCTAGTTGCATTGAAACCCTTGTTGCATGCCAATATTACAATACATGGGGTTTGGCATCATGCCTTGCATACCCCCAAATATTGTTCCTAGCAATATTTCTAGTTTCTAGGTGCATAACCAGTCATGCTGTGAAACACAGATCCACCCCAAAATACCCAGGAGTGTATCGTGCGTGGTGGAAAAACCTATTGCATATCTTGGAAACTGGTTCCTTTTTTATTTAATGCAACATTTAGACTCCGAAAGGTGGCTGGTTGAACTGGTAAAGCCTGTGGAATAGGTGTCCTAACCACCTGTTCATGGACATAAGGAATTTTCTTGGAGCCCCAAGTGACTCCGCAACATGTGAGTGCTCCCTACCCTGCTCGAACGCACAGGGGACCTAGGCTTGAGTCTCAACATGCTCTACTGCATGAGACAATTGCCTTGTCTACTGTGACACTAGTGGGGCTTGCCCAAATTCCATAAACCTAGGATTCTACACCAACCAAGAGAACACATTCACAGTGACAACCAATTGTGTCCTGAATGCATCCTTGTCTAGTTTCCCTGTCATATACCTTGACCTTGTGGAGCATTTAAACCAACAGAAGGTACAGACATGGGTGGCCATGAGCTCTCGCCACGCTCAAATATTGGAGGAGGAACAACTTGTCTGTCTTGTGAAGAGGAACCCTCTTCCCTTGCGTCATTTTTCCTGTCATCCATAGTGTAATTCCAAGTTCCTATGCTATGTGTCTTCGCTGCAAACCAACCAAGGCTCACTCTTAAGGAAAAAATAATTTTGTCCGGGCTACGGAACCATGAAACCAGCCCGTAGGGTGGTAGACTTTAACTTTCACCCTGCCTTAAAAATATAAACTTTACAACACAAAGGAAATTTATGAATAGTCCTGTGACCAGGAATTCAACACCTCAAAAGAAAACACGGCTTCACATTAAGAAAAATATGGACTTTGCATGTGCCTTGTAAGGAATCTTAATTTTTAGGGATTAAGAATAATATTGTATAGGGTTAAGGGGACAATGGCATTCAATAGGCTAGTTTTGAATAGGATTTTCTAGTCTTTCTTTTCAGTCACATGTAGGATGTGGACCCAGGAGGTCACTTTCTCTTTCTAGCTTTTTGAAAGTAAAGGGAGTAAAAGAGTGTGGGCACATTAGCAAAAATGTGTATCACTAAGGGCCAAAAATTGATCATGTTTACTTATTTTTTACTTAAAACTCCCCCCAACATATATGCATATAAAAAAATCATTTTTTTACCTTTTATTGACCTACAAGCACTGAAAGTCCAATTTTTCAAAAATCTTTCCCCCCCCCCCCCCCCCCCCTCTCTAAACAAGTTGGCTTTGTGAGCACAAAGTTATAAAGTACAAAATGATGTCATTCTAATAATCTATTGACAACTATACAAAGAAGGGATTAGAAGGAGAATCTTTGATAACTTTCCATGGATAACATAACTTACTTGCATTGTGAGATTCAATCACATGCTACACAACCCTAGATGGTGCACCAAAGCCATCAACAAAATAGCACACCCCAATCTTATGAGGTGTGAAGCCCTAGACATTGAAATCCATAAAGAGGTTGATTGTCTCGAGCATGATAAACTTAAAGATGGAGATATGTTAAGCTACAAAGGTAGTTTTAATACCATTCTATCTTTATGTTGGAGGTGAACCCTTGCAATGCCCACTCACCATTCACACCTCCTGTTATTGTGGTATGCAAGTCATGTGAGCTCATACTTTTGCCACGTTTGGGGGTAGAGGTTTTTATGTAGTGTGAGTGAATGAAAGTAGAAGGAGGACAATCTTGTTTCATGTTGTAATGAAGGTGAGAGAAGGGAGAGGAGCTAGCTTGGTGCGAAAATATGTGGTGGGAAAGGGGAAGAGATGGGGGAGGAGCTTGCTTGGTGCTACAATGGAGGTGGGAGAAAGTTAGCAGAGAGATAATGTTGGACTATACGTGGTGCATGTGGTTGTTGCAGCAATGGAGAGCTTGGACAAGGGTTTGTAGAGAGAGAAAAACACTTTTTAGCTATAAAATAGGTTAAGAAAGACTTTGGAGGGTGGAAAATGATGTTTAGTGCACTTTGTTTTTTAGTGCACTTTGTTTTTTAGTGCACATTTTTTACTTTTGGAGGTCAAAAATTATTTTTTGACCATGAAATAGGTTTAGGAGCCTTTTGAGGAGGGAAATTTTGATTTTATTTTTTTTAAATTTCAATTTTTTGTGTATTTCTAAATCCGGGCCAAAAAATGAGGGAAAAGAGGTCAAAGTGGTCCCCCCCCCCCCCATCCCTTTCCCCTAGCCACCTCCCTTACCTTCTTACTGGGTAAGAGGCCATCAAGAGGTGTAATGCTACCTTGACTCCCTACTTTTTTGAGGGTATAGAGTGTGTCCACCAGCCTCTTCCAATTGGCTGGCCTCTAATTAACCTTAATCCCAAAGGGCCCCTAGAGGGTTTATACTTTTCCTAATGGTAGCCAGAGCGCTCCCAAGCAGACATCAACACCCTGTAGGCACCCAAGACTGGTGCTCCTTTCGGCATTTCTTTATTCTTATTGCAAATAGACAACTCAAACACTTTCACCTTAGTCTCATCAAGCTGTCCAAACCTATCCATGGCTGTAATTACAGGTTTTTGACCCATTTTTGACAGCATAACAACGCAAAAACCTCTGTAGGTCAAGAGTACACGTCAAGGACACTTTCCCTTGTGAGTTGAAAGCGTTTCAATGAGCTGCAGTGTGTTGTAATTCCCTGTTTTGTCACGATCAAGCGCCTAAGCCTTGTTTAAGCATCCCAAGGCTTTCCCGATGCTCCCGTGGTGATATCTTGCAGTTTAAGTGTGAAACCCTAAACTGCAAAAAAACACAACATGCTGTAATTTTTTGTTTTAGATTGTTTTGGGCGGAGCAAGCACGTCTACGCATGTCTCAGGTGCTCCCACATGCAACGGGGCAATTCCCCTTTGAAATGAACGAGTTTTCACGCAAGAAAACTCTCCATTTTTGCAATCCTTTGCAATGGAGCCATGCGCACCTGTGGGGGATTAGGAATTAGCTAATCCGATGCCTATACAGAAGGCTCTTACCTTGGCAAACACGTATAAAACCACCAGAGTTGTACATGGTCATCTTAGAAGCCCAACTAGTGGGGCATTACCATATGTGCAAAGGGGAGAGAGAGATGCGTGAGAGAAAATCATCGTGCTACATGAGGCAAGGGAGAAGGTAAGCTTTCCATTAAATCAAACCAATCACTAAAAGAATAAGCTGGACCCTCTGCCATGTGTCCCCAAGAGACATGAGGTCGACTACCAACCATGTGGCCTCATTGTGTGCTGACAATGGGGTTTCAAACCAAAGGACGCCTCAACCACTCCTCAATGCATGTGGACTAGTGTTGCTCAAGGCCAACCCCTCCCAAGAACGAAGCAAGCTCGCAACAAAGCGATCCTTCCATCTCCTACTCAGGCCTACTCTGTGTATCTCTGAGAAGATCCATGGGTGGAGGGTCGCCGTGGGCCGCCCTCCTGTGGGACTGGGGCCTGAACTTGACGGTGTAGCAACAACTCCTTCCAGGGATCCTCCCTTGGAAGAAGTCCTCTGACCACAAGCTTCCCAAGGAAGGCTCTACTCTCCCGTGCACAATCAATGATCCCCAACCCTCCCTGAGAGCAAGGTAAAGTAATGACCTATTAAGAATTCATGGCCCAAGCCGACTGAGTATCTTGTCCTGACCACAAGAAGTTCCTAATCAGCTGCTCTCGCTGGCTGATGTAAGAACTTGAGAAATTCCAACAAGACATGATGTACCACATAGTAGTCAACAACACCTGGTTGGCCACCACAACTCTGCAAGCAAGAGAAAGTCGTGCTAAGCTCCAATGGAGCAATTTCCTCCTGATGGAAAGGAGGAGAGGAGCAATCTATCGCTCTGGTGAGAGATCCAAACCAACCTGATAGCCCAAGTAAGGTATTGATGTTCCTAAAAGAATCCACCTAAAGCCCTCTCCCAGGGGACCAATCGCGCAAGGGAGCACTGCCAACCCAGAAAAGGCAATTGCAGTCCACACAAACCAAAAACCTGCTCATCACCTCTGCATAGAAAAGGAACTATTAGAGAGGCAAGAGGCCAGCCCGATCAAATTGAGCATGTGATCATGAAGAGTTCCCCTCTTCCCCTTGCAAATAACACCTGACAATGCACACGTCTGTAGAGAGCTAGCACTCGCCTAATCCATGCATCTAAAAACCCCATTCGACGCATAGTGTCCTTAAGAAATCCCCAATCAAGACTCAACTATGGTGTACTCCTTCTCAAAATCAAGGAGGAGTATCACAAGATCCTCTCCTCAAAAACGCGTGAGGGAAGTCGCCTCCTAGGAGGTGAAAATGTTGTCAAGGATGTTGCACTCCTTGATAAAACCCCTTTGTGTCTCATGTATAATGCTCTCATGTAACACTTGAATTCTCAAACTTAGAGCCATTGGCTGCCTGATCCCAAGAGGAGGTTTGCTTTGGGTTGCAGACGAGATCATCACCCATTTTCATTGCACCTTTAACATGGTATCAATGCTCTCCAGTCAGATAGTTGATCTGTGCAAGTTTTTGGTAGTGAAAATTCATGACAAAAAGAGATTGTTTGTTGTTTTTTACTCATTTTGGGTTGATTTGTAGGTTTCACTTTATCCACCTTGACCTAGCCTTGACACATGCCCAAGTTCTCCCACACAATGGAGAGGGGTGATAATTTTGATGTTAACTCAGTCCATGATTAAGAAGTACAACAAGAGGAAGTTCATGATGGAGATTTTATCAATGAGGAGTGGGAAGATTGGTTCTGGCTCTACTGCAGTGTAGGTGATCAACCAATAAGGGTACCTACCTTTCCCTCGCATCAGTAATTGAATGGCGACAACTATGCCATTTGGAAAGAGACCATGACGGCGGTCTTCAACTCTTATGAGCTTGGAGGTTGTAACTTTCAAAAGCCAAGGGATCCTATAGGAGTGAAGCTATGGGAGCGTTTCAATGCTCAAATCCAGTCATTTATCATTCTCAAAAGTCCACCACTTTTCATCAATCACATCTGATTGATGAAGGACGCAAGGAAGATTTGGGATCGGATTTCATCTTTATATGATCGAGTTTCTGTAATAGGCTTAGACACTCCAAGCAAGAAATCAATAGCAGCACACGAACAGAAACTTCATAATCACTAAACATTAATAGAGAGAGAGTGTTGGGGGATGTGTCGCGACGGACGTCAGCACAGCGAGAACTCACCTAACAAGATTTGTCAACTAAGGATGAAGCTCGACCCGCAGGCGTGTGGAAGCAAGCATAGGGTGTCAATCTACACTCAACCGACTCTAGACTAATTCCTACAGAGGTCTCTACCCAATGTCTAAGCTACAGCCTTCAGGAGTGCTTAAGAGGAGATTTCCTACAACGCTTTCTAGAGCCAAATACCCATCAAACGGTCTCGAAACACCACAGAACTTGAAGGAGACCCTACTAACACCAATAGGTCGCTCTCCCTAAGGTCCATGAACCAAAATCCCAACCCAAAACACCTGGTGCAAAATCACGTAGGATGTCTGACCGAAATTTGCAGGTCGTCGTTTCCAAAATCTACAGTGCCTAATGTGTAGCTCTACTCAATGCGAACGCGTGGATATGCTGAAATGCAAAAATGGATGATGTATGCTCACTGAATCACCAGATGAAGCTCGTAGGTCGAGCTCGCAAAACCGGACCGTACGCGCGCAATGTAGGTATTGGCGCATAGCTCTCGTCGGGGGCAACACGCTGCACTTCTCCGCACTCGATTCCGACCACCGGTGCGCGTGTAGCGTCAAAATGAAGCTCTCCCTCTCTCTCGTACACAGTACGCTCACTCACAGACTTAACTTTTCTTAAAATGACAAAGGTTTTTCATTAAGGTCAAAAAGTGGTATAAATACCTTACAATCTCAAACCCTAATCTTCCAATTTAACCATCTACTCAATCTAAATATCAAAAGTGGGATACAATCTAGAAACTTCTGTAAACCCCAATATTTACAAACGTGAAATGTCGGGTTTTCTCAATAAATGAATAATTACAAAAAAAAAAATCCGTCGAGCAGTCATTTTCCGTAGGTGTGTCCAGCTTCTAACACTCCCCTCCTCCTTGTTCATGTCGTCCCCGACATGGCTGTTGAGTTGCTTCTTCATCGTAGGCTTTCTCTCATCTTGAGTAATGACTCATATCTTGCATGTTGAGCTAGTAGTGTCGGGCCGAATATATATGTGCTGATTGTGAAGAAGCCGGTGTAGAAGGCTTCTTCAAAGGCCTGGAGGTGATAAGATGGCAAAAACATGATCCTTTGATACAATGCATGTATCACCTTGTAGGATGGCTGACCAGATAGATCGTATGCACATCTGTATGTATCTTGAAAGAAGAAGATAATGTCTGTCGCCCGGCCTGGTTTGAATGTCTCGAAGATTGCCAAAAGTGTTTTACAAATCTTTCTCATCATGATGCAAGATAGGTCAGGCGAGCGAGTGAACAATTTGATGGCGCCCGTTAGGGTTTTCACCATGTATTGCTCACTTATTCTCTCGCCTACCTTCAAGCCTGGCAACTTCAGGTAATTCAGCCAAGTGGGTTGGCTTCTTTGCAATAGCTCATGGGCCTTCCACGTCCTCATCCTTGGTAGAGGGCAGAAACTTAGGTTATCTCTGATAACTTTAGGTGCCTCTGCCAAGTGGATTAGATACTGTGGATATTTTGTTAGCCATGCCTTTTTCCACCTAGGCTGAGAGTCTACTATCAACTTTACCCCTTCAGGCTTGGAGATGTTTGCTTTGTACAGTGGCACTGTTGGCTCCTCTCTGAGCTGCTTGTCGATTGTGGCAGCTTCATATTTCAGTAGAGGATATGGGAGAGGGGGCTGTAGCCATTCACGCCGAAGGTTGCTGGCATTTATCTTTTGAATAGTCATTGATTTAAAGACCCTCTGCTCCCATTCCAAGGCTTCTTTGACTATCTTTGACTGTAGCTTCTATGGCCTTTTCCAGCTTCTCTTCTTCTTCTTTTGTCAGATATTATGGCTCTTGAGAGGGTCCTACAAGGATTTCCTCTTGCATGGTGGTTTCCATTGGATCTGCCACATTGTCTATGTCTATTCCTTCCATGGTTGTTGGCCCTGTGCTAAACTGCTCTTCTATTTGCTTCTGAAATGTCTTCTTTTCTGCTTCATCTTGCTCTCATATTCACAAGGAGGTCGTTTAGATCTGCGTTTACCTTTCCGCCTCCTCGAGCTTTCTCTTGATGGCTTCTAGCTCATTTTGCATGGCTTTGTGCTCTTCTTCCAATCGATTCTGCATTACTACAGAGCCCTCAGCCATCATCAGCCTTTTTCTTTTCTCTCATGTCAACTCCTTTTGGAGCTCTTTCATTTGTTCTTCATAAAGATCCGTCTCTGAAGTGGTGTGAGTCAAGCTAGCAGCTCTGACTATGGCAAGAGATGCCCGTAGCCGTTGGATGGTTTGATCTTTGACTTTCATCTGGTCTTTAAGCTCTATTACCTCATCCTGGCTCGCCTCATGCTCTAGCTCTACATTTTCCTTGGCATTTATCAGTGTTTCCACTTCCTTGGATTCTTCAGCAAGTTGTAGGGTTAGGTTGTCCCTTTCCCTCTCTACATCTGTCAATGACTTGCTGAGTTTTCTATATTCGTCTTCATCTCTTTGAAGTCTTTGATCTGCTGCCTAATTTTCTTGTTCCATCTCCTGGCATCTTTGTAATGTCGTGGCCAGACTGGCTTGCAGATCTGCTTCTTTCTTATTATGTCCTTGGCTTTCTCTTTGTAGTGTGTCGGCTTCATCCTTGATCTGCACTTCAGTGGTTTTGAGATTAGCAATCTCGCTTTCCATGGCCAATGATTTTGCCATGAGCTCGATTAGCTTGTGCATCACCACATCCCAATCATTGGTTGGTGGCTGCAGATCCACTGTATCGGTGGCCATCTCTTTTAGTTCCACTAATCGCAGGCTCTGCATCTGTTCTTTGGGCCTTGTGCTTGCCAGGTCAAAGGTCATTGTAGCTGCCTCTTCTCTTGAGTAACCTGCAGCTAGTAGATCAAGGAATGTGCTAAACTTTGCTTCCTCTGGCTCTGGCTGCTCATCTTTGGGCTTAGCTTCTTCTTTTTGCTCTTGCTCTTGGCTCTATTCTTGCTTTGAATCTTCTTGATCATCAAATTTGTCTAGCTCCTCCTTTTGTTGGGTTTGTGGAGGGCTACGAGGAGGTGGTGATGGCGGTGGGCTGGACTCCGGGCTTGACGGTGGAGTTGGTGGCTTCTTCTTGAAGTCCCGGTCTGTCTTGGTCTTCCGCTCTCTTTCCTTGCCTTCCTACTCTTCTAGCAGTTGCCATCGTACTTCATCCACTTCTTCTTCTGTAAATGGGATGTTAGGGATGTTTTCTGTCGTAGCATCCAGGATCTCAAAATTTTTGATGTAATCTTCAAACCTATCTCGGTGCACTCTCCGAGATGATCCCGACATGGCTTCCAAGGACGGCTTCCATAACTCACTCAAATCTCCCTTGAGTACTCTTTCCGCTCTGAAGCTTTCCATCAATCTTTCAAGCCGTGCCGCTTTTTGTGATTTGGTTTCTTTGACTGGCACTTGTACACTTTCCTTCTTTCCTTTCTTCGGCTTCGACTGCTCTTCTAGCACGGTTTCTAACCGGCGCTTCAACCTTGTGGCAACTCTGGGTGTTGTTCTTCCTCTTTATCTTCTTTCAACCTTAGGCAATCATTCTGTAATGGAGGGTCTGGCCAGTTTCCTTTGGCGTGCAATGCTCCATAAACCACTTTTGTTATCAGTTCATCTGGCACAATGTAGGTTGGATTCTTGTTGCCCATCTTCACCAGGTTGTCATGGATGTAAGCAGCATAATTTATCACCTTTGGCTTGCTCTTTAGCATTGCCCCGGTGAAGGTGGTAGCAATGGCTCCAGGCGGCATTCTGTACTTCTGTGGCCGCTTTGTACACATGTGGAAGTATTGGTTGTACAGCTGGCTCATGACAGCCACTTTAGGGTTTTCAATTTCTTCAAAGTTGTAGTTGTTTTTCTTTTTTGAGTACACCTTGAATTCATCTCTTCTTTTCGTTACTCTATCCCCTTTGTTGGAGAGGTCTAGTGCTGCTGTCACTACTCTCTCTGTGATTACAATCATAGTGTCTGGCTTGCCCTACAGATTAGTAACTCTGGCCATCTTCTTTGATAGTAGTTACAAACTCCCACACTCTTTTGATGTCGAGTCCTACTGGCAAAGCTTCCAAATAGTTATGGAGGTCTATCTTCTCTAGGTACTCCCCCATCTTGTTTCGGAAAAATTCATTGAGCTCTTGAGGTAGCATGGGTAGCTCTATTGCATTTCCTTCAGGATCCTTGAATACGCCTTGGTAGATCTTCAAATCATTTGACTCTAGCAAATCCTCCTGAATCCACGTGTTGGTTGGCTAAAGGGTTCCTTCTACGATGAAAAATGGCTCGACTTCTTCCAAGTAATCTTTTATTGTCATCCTCTTCTTCTTTGCCGGTGATTTTGCGGCTGCCATGGATCATGTTGCACTCAGTAGTCCAAAGTTAGCATTTTTTCCATATTAGCTGAGAAACTGAGTTTTAATTATCCAAATGACTTGAAAATTGAAAATAAAACTTAAAAGGAACTTGGGAAACCCTGCACGTGCTCACAGTATCATTCTGGCCAAAATTTATCGTAGGATGTCTATTTCACCAGTTTTTGGTGAAACTTGGCATGCTGGTGGTCCTTGACCTGTTGAACATGGCTATGTGATTGGAATTGGGTTTGGGCATCAAAAAGTTCATTTCTGGGCAGATTCAGGCTTTAGGCTCACAATTTGGGTAGGATGTCCACAACAGGTGGAAAATGATATTCAAATGGGTTGAATTCTGATATATGTGCTTCTTGCACCATGGCAATGGCTCCCATGATGTCATTCTTTGCATAGAAGTTCAAAATCATGCTGGAGACATCTTACGCGTAGGATGTCTTTTTCATCAAAATTGCTTGGGATTGGTTTTGTGGGTAGCTCTTGGCCTGTGAAACATGGCCCTGCTCTTGGATTTTGATTTGGACAAGAATTGGTGTTGGTAAGAGCATGTGTAGTGTTTTTGGGCTCAAAAAGTGCATCTTTGAGGTGTTGTGGGCCAAATGTGATGAGAATGGCTTGAAACTTGATATATGAGCTTAGGACGATGTTACCAATAGATCTGGAACTGAAATATACCATCTGGGGCCAAAAATGTCATTTAGACATCCTACGCGTAGGATGTCTATTTCATCATTTTTTACATGTGACCACACAGATTGGTTGGCAATGTGCTCATGAATGTATTGTGCAAGTTTCATGTGATTTGGACAAGTTTTGGTAGGTCTATGGCCCATTATTGTCTTTATGCCCTGACTTTGCGTTTTTTGGTGCACATGAGGTCAATTTTTGTCCAAATGTGATGAAACTTGGTGGCTAGCATGTACAAGCTATTTAGAAGCTTTGTGTGATGAGAGATGTTGGGGTTGGTGCCCAGAAATGGCCTTGAGACATCCTAGGCATAGGATGTCTCCTAATGAAATTTCCATGGTGACTGCTACTGGTGCCTGCCCTTAGTCCGCCTGAGTCCCTTTTAAGCCCTATTTCAACAAAAAAGTCAAATAGATAGAAAGAAACTCCCTGTGTGGATTTCAAAGCCTCCGAGCTGTTTTCTGACTTTTGGAGTGCTTTTCGGCGATGAAATTTCTCAATGTTGGTCTCCATAGCTTCCTGATTCCTTGGGGATCCTTGCCATATGGTTTTTGTCAACTTTGGCTTCACCGGAGCTCCATTTGGCAATTTGTCGCTCTGGAAGCATCCGTGGTTGCGTTTACATGTTGTGGATGACTTGTGGTGGTCTACCACCATAGGACTTGGTTGTTGATGGTCTAGGAAAGCCACTCGTGAAGTTTGGTGGCAAAGGGACATGCGGTTTGGCCGCGAAAGCTATTTGACGCTTTGTGTGTCTAATGCTGTTTCTGAAGTTTAGTACCGCTTCGGGTCACCGTATGGTCATGTGGACTATATAGACTTGTCGAGCATGTCAAGATGCTCCTACCCATGAGTTTTGGTAGCATTTGGGCGCCTTTCTGCCGATTTCCCATTTGGTGGCCTCTTGCGAGGCTCTAGGAATTAGGGTTTTTCCCGATGGTTTTCTACTACCTTTGGTCATCCAAAAACGGTCTCCTATGCTAGGGTAAACTGCCGATGAAGTCTCATTGCTTTTGGGTTAGCCATTGGGTGGCCACTTCTACCTGTAGGTCTCTACTGCCCTCTTTCTGTGTGAACCCTATGCTAGTTTTCGCGACAAAACGACAAACACACACGAAAAGCTCAAGGTGGTGAGTCTACCTCTCAAGTCTGGAGCCAGTCGGGTAGTCGTGCACATCGTAGAAGCTGTTGGAAGTCTTGTTCACTCTAGGTGGCAGAAGCTCTCTCTCAAAAGTCAATAGTGGAAATGAGCTTAAAATGAAGTGAAAATTTCTTATAATGGGGGTCCCCGAACCACTTTTCATGAAATTTGACATGTGCTCCCAACATCTTGCGAGATGCAGTTTAGGCTCAAAAATTTCTTGATTTGGACTCCATTTGCCCAGTTTTCCGAGAAATTTGACGTTTCGGGCCAAATCTGGTCAAAACACGCTTTTCGCTCCAGTCTCATAATTGCATCCCCATTGTACCATAGGTTATCCTATAGTCACTGATCATCCCCATATTTTTTGTTTTTCATTACGATCGTTTTTCACCAGCTTTTTGTATTTTTGCGGTTTTTCTGTCGAAAATTAGTAAAATTAAAAGGAAAATAGAAAATTAAACCCAGAAAATCCCCAAAAATCATAATAAATCAAAAACATCACTGCAAAACACTATATATACTCACATGCAATTTCTTTTCCCGGATTTCTTCGTTTTACCAATATTTTGCCCGAAAAATGGCTATTTTCACTTATATACAAATTCCGCAATCAAACGACAGCCCTTAAAAATAGTCAAAAAATATGCCCTTTTTTGCTCTTTCTGCCATTGGGTCCGCATTTGAGAATGCCTCCCCCCCTCCTAGCCGGAGTCCTCCCGGACGACAAGGTATCGCCTCGGTGTATGTGTCGTGCATGGGTTTAAAAAATCGTGCTAATGCTTGGCCGTGTAATATGGCCCTATATGATGCATACTCGGTCAATGCATGTAAAAAGTAATGTTGTGCAAGAGGAAGGTATAAGCAATATGCTTATTGGCATTCGCCGTCGAGGTTTTCTGTTTGTTGTTGATTTGGGCGGCAGATTTTCTTTGCAAGTAACAATTGTAACTCTACCGCTCTTTGTTTTGATCGTCTTTGTTGCAAAAGTCGCTTGGTGTGCCGCTATTGTTGATATGGCCGTAGTCGTCTCCTTGGAGAGAATTGTCGTGGTGGAATTGGCCGTAGTCTTTGTCTCTTTTGCTTTCCATTTGTAGCTTGGTTTTACCGGTTTTTATAGGTTTATTGCTACTTCCGCAGTTGTCATTGATTTTGATCTGATTGGCACCCACATAAATCGGTTTGCTGGTTTCATATGTTGTGTGTGTCTGCCTACCGATTTTGCTTGTACTGAAGGGAGTTCCTTTTGCTTCGGTTTCGGGATCCAAATGCAAGTCTCACTTAAGTTGTTCCAGAGCATTTTCTTGGGATCCATATCTGTTTTATTCCCTTGGTTTTTGGTTGAACTACGTGCTTCTGTTGATTTCTTTTGTTGTATTGTGGTTTGTCAGCCATGTCACTTCTATCCTTCCGCACCCATACTTGTTTTTCTCGTGTTGGTAACCTTGTTCTTTTCATTGCGGTCGGTGTTGTTGTATGCTTGTAGTGAACATGGTTGGCAGTTCCCTGTTTGTTAGCCATGGATATGGTGTTGTACTTTAGTGGCACTCGTCTTTTTGGCTCTTTTTCCAGTGATTGTGTTGCTACCATCTGGTTCTTCCGCGGTTGCTGAGCAAAGGCTATCTCCTGTTGTTCTTGTGCATGTTGAATTTTGACTGCATTCGCATTCCAATCTATCTGCACATTATACTCTTTTTGCCAAGGTTGTCCCAACAACATGGGGTGTTGTGTGCTTTCATCCTCGACCACATAAAACTTGTGTGGGTAAATATATTGATGTACTTATACATGCAATATAGTCCAACCCAATGTCTTTAGAGAATGGGATGTCTACTTTGCGCTACTTGACAGCTCCACTTTGTGATAGGTCACTAATCACAAAGGGTCCCATCCCTCGCTTTTTAAGTTTCTTGGCATGTTGCTTCAGCGTATAAATAAGTACATAATCACCGGTTCTGAACTCTTTCATGCGCACATGCTTGTCAAAAAACTCTTTTTGCCTTCTCTTTTTAGCATAGATTGAAGCTACAGCTCTCAATCAAAGTTCATCTAGCTTTTCAAAATCATCTATTCTTGAAGAGAGCTCATTCCCTGTCCATTCTAAGCGTTTCGCTACTCGGAGAGTTGGAATTAAAAATTCTATGGGTAATATAGCATTTAGACCAAACACCATGTTGTACGGTGTTGTTCCTATTGATGTTTTGTACGCTACCATGTATGCCCATAGTGTTGAGTGTAGCTGTTGATCCCAGTCTGTTCTTGACTTTGATACAATTTTAGTGAGAATTGTGTATAGTGTTTTATTTGTGGCCTCAGCTTGTCCATTTGCTTGTGGATGATATGGAGCAGATTTTCTATATATGACCATGAATTCTTCTAGCAGATATTTAATGACTTCATTAAGAAAATGTCTTCCTCGATCACTGACAATCTCTATTGGTAACCCGTATCGTACAAAGACATTCTCATACAAAAATTGTGCAGTGGTTCGTGCGTCTTCTTTTTGTGTTGCTTTGGCTTTCGCCCATTTTGTGAGATAGTCCGTAGCCACAATGATATATTGGGCATGGGTGCGATATGTAAGGGGTGAAATAGGCCCCACAAAATCAATGTCCCATTTTGCAAATGCCCTTGCTCCCATCATTGGACGTAGTGGCATCTCATCTCTCTTTATCGTCACCTTGGTGCGCTAACATACGTCACAACGCTATACAAATTCCTCAGCATCCATATGCAATGTAGGCCACCATATTCCTGCGGTTAAGACAATTTTTGTCGTCTTATCACCTGAAAAATGGTCTCCACTTATGCCGCCATGTGCGTGCTCTAGAATCAGCAGGTATTCACTTTCACTTGCACATATTCTAAGTTGATTGTCCTTTCCTCTCTTATAGAGTTGGTTCCCAATTAACTGAAAGTCACGAGCCTCCAACTCTATGGACCTTTTTCGTGCTCTTGTTATGTTTTCAGAAAACGTCCTTGTGGTTAAGAAATAAATGATATATTGACTACATGCAGGTGCAATGTTTACCTAAAACAATGTCGCGTGATCCACTGGTCGTTTGGCACTACACATAGTACAATTGTCAACATAAGCATGTGTGTCAGCATACATAGTTGGCCAATAAATCCCTAATTGTTTCAGTCTTTAGTGTGTTTTCATTGTTGAACAATGAAATGCACAATCCTGTACGTGTGCTTCTTCAAGATAACACTCGAACTCCTCCAGATTTATACATAATCGTAGAATTTGGTCCGAGCCTAGATGATACAGTCGTCCTGCAATCAACTGGAAGTTTTTTGTTTGTCGAATTGTATGTTGTTTGGATCTGTCTTCCTTGTTATCAAATCTACCTCCAAAGGAAAGAATGCTAACAATTTCATGAGACCATTTCGGTATCATTTCAATATTGAAAAGATACGCATCATGTATGTCATCATCTACTCCTTCAGGAGCTTCCCCGTTTTGTAGCCTTGAAAGATGATCCACCCGTAGATGAGTTTTACCCTTTTTGACCACCGCTGTGAAGTCAAACTCTAGCAATATAAAAAACCAGCGTACAATTCTCCCAGTATTGCATGGTTTATTTACCAGATACAAAAGAGCTTGATGATCGATGAAGAACACAAATTTGTTTGCGAGCAAATAATGACGAAATTTCTTTACAGCATAAATCATTCCTAACCCCTCTCTTTCAGTGGTTGCGTAGTTCTTTTCTACACTATTTAACTGTCAGCTTGCATAACAAACTGGGAAATCCATTGTTCCGTCTCCAAGTTGAGCCAGAATACTCCTAATCGCATATGCAGATGCATCAATGTGAACATGGAATATCTTTTCCCAATCTGGTGCTTTAAGTACAGGTGCTGATACAAGGTTTTCCTTCAGCTTTTGGAATGAAGTTTCACACTCCTCAGTCCAGTCGAAATTGACTAACAAACGATACAGAGGTTGTGCAATGACTGCATACATGTATATGAATCTTCGATAATATCCGCAGTGTCCCATGAAGGATTGCACTTGTTTTGAATTAGTAGGCATGGGTAGGTCTACTATGACTTTGATTTTGTCTAGGTCAGTGGTTATGCCATTTCTTGAGACAATGTGTCCTAAGATGCGGCCTTGCCTAACCATAAAAATGCACTTTTCTCGGTTAAGACAGATTCGATATGTTCTGCATTTCTCAAATACCTTTTGTAAATGATCAATATGTTCCTCTTGTAGAAGAGAGTTGACACAAAGATCATCCATGTATATTTCTAAGAATATCCTCATGTATTCTTTGAATGCATGCGTCATTAACCTTTGAAAGGTAGCTGGGGCATTAGTTAAGCCAAAAGGCATAACTCTATAAGCATATATTCCCCATTCTGTGGCAAACGCTGTTTTGTGTTGATCCTCTACTGCAATTGTCAGCTGGTTATAGCCTGAAAACCCATCTAGAAAGGAATAAGCCCATTTCCCAGCCACCCTCTCAAGTACATGTTCTGTGATCGGCAAGGGATAATTATCCCTTATGGTGGCTACATTTACCTTTTTGAGGTTCACACACACTCGCAGCTTTTCGTTCTTTTTGGGGACAACCACAATGGGTGACACCCAATCTGTATGTTCGATTTCATAGATGAATTCAACATCCATCAGCTTGTCAATCTCCTCTTTGATTCGTTTAGCAAATGTGTCATTATATGTATAGCGACGTTGTTTACTAGGTTTGGAATCTGATTTCAAAGGAATTCTATGTTGGCATATCGATGGATCAACTCCTTTGAGGTCTTTGTAGGACCATGCAAACACATCTTTATACTTCTTGAGAAGTTGTGTTAACTGTTCTTCTTCTTCAGGCTCTAAATCACTTGCGATATAGACAGGCTGAGGCTTTTCTCCTAGTTCAGCAAGGTCTATCCGTTTTGCATTTTCCAACACATCATAAAATTCCTGGTTTATTCTTTCCCTTACTCGTGGTGTCATTATGATTTTTCTGTTCTGGATGGTGAATTTTTGATAGTGTGATGGCACATTCATGTTTCCTTTTTCATACTCCTCTTTACCATCACTTTCTCCCTCAGTAGTCCAGACCTCTTGTAAAGACCGTTTTAGTTCTTGATATTTCTTTTTACGCTCCAATTTGGTCCACTCTGGGTCTTTCGTTGTTTCTTGTTTCCATATTTGAGATTTTTAATCTTTTGTTTCTATTTTAGCTTTTCGTACTTGTTTTATTTCCTCTTGCGTTCGTTCCCTTTGCACTCTCAAGAATCTTCTTGATATTTCGTCTTTTACACAATTCTCTGCTTTGACAAGCATTAGATAGTGAGTTTTATCTTTTATCATGGGCATCATATTCTCTCTCATTTTGTTTTCTACTCGTTTTTTTCTATAGCGTTCCTGGCGTCTAGGGTGCTGATTGGCAAAATCATAAAACCTGATATTCTCTGTTTTCTCCCCACGCTCGCTTGAGCTATCCAAACACTCGTTATTTGCATCGTTATTTACCTCCAGATGCTCAGAGGAGTTATAAAACTCTTCTTGTTCTAGTGGTACAATCTCATCTCCTCCTGGTATAAAGCTTACCATGTAATAGGGTAGCACGCCATAGCCATCCTTATCACAAAATTTTGTCGTTGGACTATCTGTAATGGTACAGACATCCAATGTTGCTAGTATGTGTTCCCATTCCAGAGGTTCTAAGGCATCTTCACGAAAAGGATCCGAAATATAATCATTGTCCTCAATAGCTCTTTCTAAGACGCATTCCTCTCTTTTTAAGCTCCCACAATGTGAAGCTCTGCACATCCATAGCTCTTTTTGTTGCCCTAACCATGCTAGGAGTTTTGATCCTGCCAACGTAGTTGAATCAAACTCTTCCACTGATGTCTAGTTCACGTCTTTGTAACTCTAGTCTCTTAGGTGTATTTTGGTTGTAGTTTTGCCATGTCTGAGGTATATATGGTCATAACCCCAATCCTGGACCATCTTTAATTGTCTCATGAATAGTCTTCCCAAGATGATCTCGTAATTGTTCTTTTTGTCGAAATCGACTATTGCAAATGTATGCTCATACTCGATTTCGCACGAGGTGACAATTACTTTTTCTAAGAGTCCTAGAGGCTTTTCCATGAACCCGTTTGCCAATTGCAATTGCATTCTAGTAGCTCTCAAAGCCGGTTTTCCCCATTTTTTCCAGATTTTCTTGGTGGCTATAGCGACTCCTGCTCCACTGTCAAGAATAGCTTTGGAAACTACTCTTTGGAATTCTACTGGACTGGTGGTGTTTCCATCTTCTCCCTCGCAATACTCTCCAACCTTGTTTAAAGATAATGGCTTAGTGTTTAGTTGGAGCCTATCCAATTCATTGATCCCTTCGTGAAGCTTCGAGGTGGGGTCTTTTACTCCAAATTTTTCTAAGCATTTGCCTACTGTGGTCCACATGTTTGGTCGTAGCCTTAGGAGTTCGGCTAATGTGATTGTGCATGCCACAGGAGTGGACAATAACTCAATCAACCCTTGTGAATCCATCACTCTGTTAGAAGAAAATTTTTGAGATGGGATTGCTCTCACCTCAGACTTGGCTTCATACTCTCCTAGGTAAGAGGGTAGACTTTTTAGAGAGTCTGGTTGGTTGTGCCCCGAACTAATTGAGCCCTGGTCTCCCCCTTGTGAATGCATATCACAGTTCGTTTGTGATCTTGCCTCAAATTCTTCGATAGGAGGTAAGATCTCATTTCTCTCTTTTCTGGTGCTATTCATGTGGCAACTCACCCTGTTAGCTTCGTTGGCTTCACAGATTTGCTTCCACAAATCATCTAGACCGTTACAATCCTTACCCATTTCTACCAATGTTTTAGGCTGGAACCCCTCACTTGCCTCATCTCTTGTATTTGGCACTATGATTGGCTCTCCCCTAGACTAAGAGGCATTCGTGGATCTTTCCTTCGTTTCTACTTGTTTCTCCAAAGTTTGTTTGATAGGGGTTGGAGCTGGTACTTCATGCCAACGTGCAGGTTTACCAAGCGGGTTTTCTATCAAGGATTGAGTTGTTTCAATCATCTTTCGACACATTTCCAACCTCTGTTTTTCTATTTCAGCATGTGGATAAGTCATCCATCTTTGCTCTTGGGTTTGGTTGTTTTTTAGTCTGGCTTCGTAAGCTTTTAAAAGTGCATCTAACTCCTCATTTACCTTTTCTGCCAACACTGATCCTCCTGATCCTACACTTTGGGGCTCTGCTATTTCCTTGGGTGCTATGGTTGCCGCAGTGTGTGAGCTTAGGCTAGCTAGATCCTCTAACCGCTCTAACCTATCCTTTGTGTGCTTTAATTCCTCGAATAGAGCCATTTGCTCTCGCTCTCTCCTGGCTTTCATACGCGCCTTTCTAGCTTTCCAAGTGCTTCTATGATTCTTCACTTCTGAACTAGGAGCATCGGTTTTTGGCTCTTCAATTATGGGTTCATTCATCATTCTTTGAGCTTGGGCTCGTGTCACTACCTGAATAGGTATTATTGTTTCGCTTTCTGACCCTCCACTAGAAGGCACTGCTTCCAGCATGTTCAAGGTAGTTTTTGCTCCTTTGCTCGGGTTCTTAGGGCAATCAGGAATCAAATGAGTAACTCCACACTCGGTGCAATATGCGTTGACTCTAATGATTTCATCATGAGGACAGTCTCTTAGCCAATGGTCTCCACCACACTTGTAGCAGGGTCCCTTAGGTTGTTGAGGTGCTCCCTGAGCTCCTCTTTGTTGGTATGCATGTCTCTGCCCGCTCGTGCCTCCGTTGGCTATGAACAGCAATGTTCGTTCATCCAAGCTATATCTTCCTTCTCCTGCTGCCTATGCAGTTGTTGGTGATCCTACACTTTCTATCATGCTCCATGGTTTTGGAGTTGAGGGTTCCTCCGATGGATAATAGACAGTATTTGCAGCGTATCCATTGGGATCTTTGTAATATGCATGCATAGGCACCAAAGCCTTCTCTTCTGGTTTGGTTACGATTGGTGTGTATCTGATGCCAACTGGTCGTAATCCTGGTAGGGGTGGTTGTTGCCCCAACACTGGTTGTGGTCTTTCTACACCTACGGGTCCTGGTAGGTTGTCTGCTTGATACCTAGGCATCGGTGGTAGTTGAGGAGATGCTACCTGAGCCTGAGGAGCATAAGGTCGTTCTCTCACATATCCCTTGTTATAATAACATTTCTCCGTCCCATGGTTTGTCCATTTTTGTTCAATAGCACACCACTTGGGCTATTTAGCCTGAGGTTTGGCGTACAAGTTAATCTTTTTTAGCACTTTCTCTACAAGCTGCTCCTGGTTTACAGCTACTTCTCCTCGGTGTTGTCTTAGCGGACTTGCTTCCACTTTGTTGTGAGGATGAATCATCGTCAAGATCCTTGAATTCACCCTCTTTGTAGACCGCACAATTGTCTACAAGGTAAAGAGCCTC
Organism: Adiantum capillus-veneris; assembly: GCF_014529385.1. Taxonomy (NCBI): domain Eukaryota; kingdom Viridiplantae; phylum Streptophyta; class Polypodiopsida; order Polypodiales; family Pteridaceae; genus Adiantum; species Adiantum capillus-veneris. Next base: position 158,210,946 of record NC_140937.1, read on the forward strand.
CTCAATTAACTCGTTTAACGTCGTGCTCCTCTTCATATGTAAGTCCTTCTCGAGATCTGCATTCCTTAGTCCTTGAATAAATATAATCATAAGTCTGGACTGAGTTGGCAGTTCTTCCACAAGGCAGAACTTAACATATCTTTTTAGTCGTATGGCTATCTTTCGCACAGATTCCCCATCTTTCTGATTGAATTTATGGATTTGTGAGATTGTGTTATGAGCTATCCCCCTTTGTGAGAATTCCTCGATAAACTCGTCAAACACCTCCTCCATAGACTCAAAGTCTCTACGCTCCACAGAGTCAAATCAAGTAGCAACATCATCCTCTAGGGTTAGTCCAAACCCTGCAAATTGGGTAGGAAAGTCTAACACCTCTTCCGCTCTAATTACATGCACAAAGGCTGCTACATGATCTCTAGGATCTCTGTTTCCCGTGTATTTTTTGTTTACCCATTTTTGCACTTGAGAAGGTCTAATTCTACGATGGTCTAAAAATCTCATCATTGGATCTCCTCATCCCAATCTATATACTTCCTCTAGCCTTTGGTAGTGGGCGGGTTCCTCTCCCAGTGGTGCTCCTAAGCCATAATTTCTGACGGTTCTTGCAAGAAACGGTTCATCTCTTCAAACTCGTTCTATGGGTGTTCTTCCCGGCTCTGTTGACCCTTGAGTTTTTGGCTTACTCGCCTTGATACCGTGAATAGAGTGGTGGTTCTTGTAAATCCCTTAGCCCTCGTGCGGCTTGATAACCATCTCGGCTTCGGTTTTGTTCTAATGTTGCACTCTGTCGAAGCCATGCCTGCAATGATGGTTGAGTTGCTAGTTGGCTCTGGTTGTTGAATGTTTGTTGTCGGGTAGAATGTGAGGTCGCGTCATACTCTTCTGAAATGGGATTTGTCGACTTGCTAGGGGTGTAGGTGGCTCTTGGCATCTCTTCGGGGGCATATGTTGATGCTCCTGGAACTGTTGCCTTTTCTACCTCCTCTAGGAGAATACGTTGGTATTCTCGCCTATCAACAAAAACAATATCCTTCCCCATGGCAATTTGATAAGAGAATAAGTAAAGAACCTTGTCTTTGCTTAATTCGTTTGGGTAGGATTCTTTGCAACGGAAGTAAGAGACTATTCCCTCGCTCTCATGCTTGTAAATCCCCACATTCTCATTATAGGTTGAGACCCTGGTTGTTTTCCTATCGTACATAAAAAGAGCTTCGGGTCGATCAATGTTTGGTGGCGGTTCTTGAGTTTCTGAAACCATTTTTCCTTTCGCCATGTTATCTCTGTATCTGTTGTAATCCTCAGGGTTACTAACTATCATATAGTGGTTCCCCTTTTCGTCTCGGAATCTATCTCCATCATCATAGACTCGAATTATTTCCAGTCTCTGAGCCGGTCTTTCTTCAATACAAATATACTTTCGTCCTCGATAGTCAGAATAAACTAAGGCTCCCCTCGAGTTTGTTCCTTCTAAGAAGATTACAGTGAACTTGGAGTTATTCAAAAGATTTAGGGAGGTTCTTCCTCCTGGCATTGGTCCGTCATAGGTGAAACCTCCTTGCTGTTGACTACCCATCATGAAGAAGGATTTGTCTGATGAAGTGTCAGTATCACTACCCTGCTCAATAATCGGTGCTAGTGGATCTAGCCTTGCCTGAGTTACACTCTCTTCGGTGGACACTAAGCTACCCTGATCACCTGCCACCTTGTGGTCTCTAAAAATGTGTCTTCCTGATCTTAAATTCATCAAACTTAGCAATGCAACTTAACACAAATCCAACCACTCACCTGGCAAAGGATCAGTTTCCGCACAACTTCTTGCTTTGCCGCTGAATATACATGCACACAAGCGTTTGATTTCGGCAATTGAATCAAAGAATTTAACCACTAGAGGCGGTTTTAGTAATGATTGGTATAACTGGAGAGTTAACCTCAAACACTACTGTATTTATACACTTCTGATGTTCTGGATTAGGTCTGCTAATCTGGAATTGTACTTCCCTCGGATGTTGGTCAATTTACATGAAAAGTCTGAATTCAGTCTTTGCTCCATCAAAAGGTCATACAAGGTCCAAATTCACTTCTGAAAGAAGTTATGGAACCCTCAAGTCAAATGGAATCTCATTGTATAACCTCAGTCAAATTTTCTCTTCATTAAGCCCCAGTAGACATCCTACGCGTAGGATGTCTTCTGCTCTATTTTGCCTAGATTTTTGCACTATGGATTCCCCTTAATGTGCTGAGTCCATAGCTGTTTGTACTTTTTGATTTGGACACCTATAAGCTAGTCAATGGATCAGAAATCTATTCTGGCAGCTTGATGTTGGTTTGACCAGTCAAATCAACTCCAATTTGCACCAAAATTGACTAGGAGGCTTACCTCACGCTATACAACACCCTACTATGTCTACAGTTAGTTTCTGGCTTCAATTTCATGCATTACACATCCTACACGTAGCATGTCTTATTGCTCAAAATAACTTCAAATGCAAAGCACAGACTCCTCTTGAGGTGCTGATCACTTTGGTATGCTCAAATCTTGGTTTGGAGTGCCAGATCACCCAAAACACATCCTACGCGTAGGATGTCTTTTTGGCCTATTTGACCCCAAACTTGTGCCACACCTTCCCCTTGATGTCAGCAACCTAGTGCTATGCTTAGATTTTGGTTTGGATTTCAAAAGACCCCAATTTTAGCTATTCTAGCCCTTTTCAGTCAAAAGTGCTAAAGTCTGCTTAGAATCCAATTTTCTCACCCAAATGAGATGAAAACTTTCTCGGTCACTCAATATATCATGCACATCATGCTCATGTAGCCATCCTATGGTTTTGGTCTTAAAATAATGCCTTGGCACAATTTGGGTAGGATGTCTGGCAATTTTTGTCTATCTGGCTTTATCCTGTCAAGATATGGCCAAATTTCCACTTTCCATGTGAAAATAGGGTAAAACCTACCTTCTGAACACACTGGTCAACTCAAAATTCAGAAATTTCCACCTGATTAGCCTCTAGGACATCCTACGCGTAGGATGTCTCCTGGCTTAAAATTTAATTTTTTCCTGATGGAAATGCTCTTGATGCTCTGCAGCTCTATGAGAAACACTCACAGCAACTTTTGAACTTCACTTCAACTTTGAACCACTCTTTTGCATCTTTTACAACCTTGTGATGAACCTATCAGCAAGTATAACATGCATGAAGTTCTCTAGATCATGAATCATGATGTCCTACTTACCCTACTCCTACTCACCATGTGAAATGGTGATAATGGTGTTTTGGTTGCTTCTTAGCCTCTCCGGACTCTCAAGCTCTCCTTTCACCGCTTCTACCACTCAAACTCCTACTCATCAACTCAACTAAAGCATAAAACTACCTAAGTCTACCTAAATCTACCTAAGTCGAAGGATCTAGGCCAGACACACGCTCCCTAGACTCCCTCTAAGACCTAGAGAGTCCTCCACCCTCTGATCCTATCTAAATGTAAAACGAAACTCTTGCAAGCCAAAGAATCCCTATCCTCAAGGACTAATCTCCGTCACCTACCTAGGGTTTTCGTCCCTGACAACGGCGCCAATGTTGGCAGATACGGCGCGACGGACGTCAGCACAGCGAGAACTCACCTAACAAGATTTGTCAGCTAAGGACGAAGCTCAACCCGCAAGCGCATGAAAGCAAGCATAGGGTGTCAATCTACACTCGACCGACTCTCGACTAATTCCTACACAGGTCTCCACCCAATTCTAAGCTACAGCCTTCAGGAGTGCTTAAGAGGAGATTTCCTACAACGCTTTCTAGAGCCAAATACCCATCAAACGGTCTCAAAACACCACAGAACTTGAAGGAGACCCTACTAACACCAATAGGTCGCTCTCCCTAAGGTCCATGAACCAAAATCCCAATCCAAAACACCTGGTGCAAAATCACGTAGGATGTCTGGTCGAAATTTGCAGGTCATCGTTTTCGAAATCTAAAGTGCCTAATGTGTAGCTCTACTCAATTCGAACGTGTGGATATGCTGAAATGCGAAAACGGATAACGTATGCTCACCGAATCACCATATGAAGCTCGTAGGTCGAGCTCGCAAAACCGGACCGTACGCGCGCAATGTAGGTATTGGCGCGTAGCTCTCGTCGAGGGCAACAAGTTGCACTTCTCTGCACTTGATTTCGACCACCGATGCGCGCATAGCGTCAAGATGAAGCTCTCCCTCTCTCTCGTACACAGTACGCTCACTCACAGACTTAACTTTTCTTAAAATGACAAAGGTTTTTTCATTAAGGTCAAAAAGTGGTATAAATACCTTACAATCTCAAACCCTAATGTTCCAATTTAACCATCTACTCAATCTAAATGTCAAAACTCGGATACAATCTGGAAACTTCTGTAAGCCCCAATATTTACAAAGGTGAAATGTCGGGTTTTCTCAATAAATGAATAATTACAAAAAATAATAATCCGCCGAGCAGTCATTTTTCGTAGGGTGTGTCCAGCTTCTAACACACACACACACACACACACACACACACACAGAGTTGACATGGCCCAACCTAGTTCCGTGCCCAGAGAGATTGGCCCCAAAGACTAGATCCCCTTTCGTTCTTTCTTTTTCATTAATCATTGCAAAGTACAACCCCCGCGGGTCCTCAGCTCTCAGACTCTGCATCCAAATGCTCTAAAGAGTGAGGCCCTTGGGCTCCTTTTAGTCGTACAAGGGATGCCAAAACAGAGCGTCAAAAGGAGTTAAACTTAAAAGCAATGAGTCCCAAAAGCAACTGGCTCCAAAAATTACCAAAAACAACCAGCATCATTTTTGGAATTCCGTATAGTATGGCATGTCAGCATGTCAGCGCGACAAGAAAAAATCCATACTACTGGTCCACATGGCATGTCAACACAAATTTTGGACGTCTAGACGGCTGTCGTACAATGTGCCACGCCATCTGCATGTCTGCCGGTGGTCATGCCACGTCACCTGGTTGGCCACCACAACCCTGCAAGCAAGAGAAAGCCGTGCTAAGCTCCAATGGAGCAGCTTTCTCTTGATGGAAAGGAGGAAAGGAGAAATCTACTATTCTAGTGAGAGATCCAAACCAACCTGACAGCCCAAGTAACGTATTGGTGTCCCTAAAAGAATCCACCTAAAGCCCTCTCTAGGTGACCAATCGGGCAAGGGAGCACTGCCAACCCAGAATAGGTAGTTGCACTCCACGCAAACCAAAAACCTACTCATCACCTCCGCATAGAAAAGGAACAAGGAGGGAGGCAAGAGGGCAGCCCGATCGAATTGAGTATGAGAGCATGAAGTGTTCCCCTCTTCCCCCACCCTACCAACAACATTTGACTATGCACACGTCTATAGAAAGCTAACACTCCCCTAATCCATGCATCTAAAAACTCCATCCGATGCATAGTGTCCTTAAGGAATCCCCTGTCAAGACTCAACTATGTCATGCGCCTTCTCAAAATTGAGGAGGAGTATCACAAGATCCTCTCCTCGAAAACATGCGAGGACACTCGCCTCTAAACTTAAAAGCAATGAGTCCCAAAAGCAACTTGGTCCAAAAACTGCCAAAAACAACCAGTGTAATTTTTGAAATTCCATACAGTATGCCACGTCAGCATGTCAACACGAAAAATGTAAATCCGTACTGCTAGTTCACATGGCATGTCAGCGCGAATTTCGAATGTTTGTACGATTGTTGTATAGCCTGCCACAGCATCTGCCTCTCTACGAGTGATCATGCTACGTCATCAATTTTTGACAATTTTTTCAATGAAGCGGATAGCTTTGGAGGTGTAATTGAGGACCTTGAATTCCAAGCAATCATGCATGAGGAATCACAGCAACAAGATGCACGCACTCCAACAGGAGATACTTCAGATGGGAAAGTTGATCAATGCAAAGGAGAAGCCCATCCAACTTTTAGCCCAGTTACCTCCTCGTTATTCCAATTTCTGTTATTCACTTATTACGAGTGGCAAGTTGAATGCTATTTCATGGGATGAGACTGTTACAATGGTGTTGGACCAAAAGGATCGGTTCAATGCGGAAAATAAGTCACACTCCAAGCCTTGGCCAGTTCTTCCAACAACAACAAGCAGAAGGGTAAGAAGAAAAGCAACAACAATCCAAACAAGAGTGATGCTGAAAAGGATACCTTGAAGGCAGATCAGCATTGCAATCATTGTGGGAAAAAGGCCATTATTGGTGGAAGTGTCCGAAGCGAGTTCGAGATGCTTTGACTTCTATGATGATATAGTCACCAACTTTTGATTATTTAGATACTTCCTTCGCAAGATTCTCCAGGGACATCGAAGGTTGAGACAGCTTTTGTGGTTCGAGATGGTCGTGATTGGATTCTTGATAGTGGTGCTTCAAAGCACATGACACCTTTGAAGGAAAATTTTGATACCTAGATGAATCCAGGATAAGCCCAGATTCACCCTTCAAAGAAAGTGCAAGGTATAGACCCATGGTAGTCACCCACAAGACAATATAACCATCAACTCCATCATGCATAGTATTGACTAAATACCACGACATCCCCACTAACCTCATCGGTGCTTTTGTCCATACTACGACGACACTATGGTACTATTTTCATTGGCGACAAGTTTGAAATTCTTGTTCATAGCAAGGGTTCCATGGAGTCGATTCCAGATGGTAGAGGGGGTATACATACCTCCAATGTTCTTTATGCTCCTAGGTTTTCATCTTATGACTGTGCACAAGGTGTGCAAGCTAGGTATACAGGTGATTTTCATAGAGGATGCGGTGTCCATTCAGGATCGAGACTCCAGCAAGGAGGTCAGAGGGGAGACAATGGAGAATGGTCTCTACAAGCTCCATGCTCTTTCTTCAATGACTGGCACTCACAAAGTGATTTATGGCATTACAGGTTTGGCCAGTTAAACAATGATGCTCTTCGTAGTGCTTTTCGTGAACACGTGATTGAAGGCTTACTAGATGTTGGAAGTAAGCATGGGAAATGCATTATTTGCATTCATGGAAAGCAACATAGAGAGGCTATCAGAAGCAGTCTACGCGCCAAGCAACTGCGGTTTTGGAGTTGGTTCGCAACGACCTTTGTGAACCTATGCAGACTCCGTCTTTGGGCAGAGCTCTTTACTTCATGTTGCTGGTGGATGATTTCAAATGCTTTACTTGGGTATATTTCCTACAACCAAAGTCAAGAGGAAATTGATCTTTTCCAGAATTGGCATGCTCTTGTTGAGAAGGAGAGCAATAAAGTGTCGAAGACAATTCGATCACACAAAGGTAAGGAGTTTACCTCCAAAGCATTCATTCAATTTTGTGCAGATCATGGCATCAAGCGAGAGCCTGTGAATACAAGATCGCCCTCAGAGAAGAACGGAGTTGTGGAGCGGAAGAATAGGACAATGGTTGAGATGCCACAGACTATGCCTGAGCAGTGAGTATCAAGATTTGCCGAAGTCTTTGTGGGTTAGTGCTTGAGGCGGAGCTGAGCTTATATGCCTCTCTCTCTCTCTCTCTCTCTCTCTCTCTCTCAAGCGTGCATGCAAACACTCATGCACAATGTAAGAGCGTACATACCAAACCAAGCTTGCCAATCCTCACTACTCTGAAGCAAATTCGGGCCATGGCGCTCCAAGAACTCAACCACGCGATCAATACGACCCTTTTGTAGAGCATGGATGATGTAGTAGCGCTTGAGCGAGGTCTCAAATTTGCGAAGGGCAAGCGCACGTTGGGCGTCAAAAGGAGAGAAAAAACATTTTCGAAGAAAGGCAAGTAGGGAGTGCATTTTCTCTTCGTCATAGCGAGGGATGTAGATGGAGAAGAAGAGGGTGAGGATTTGGTCCACCTGGAAAGCCCTGTGCATGGTCGCTTGAGAGATCCGCCTCGAAGCTTTGTAGCGTGTTTGTGAAACCCCTAAACAGCAGAAATTTGCGTATCAGCTCCTCTACATACTACATTTGAATCCTCGCATCTTCCTTCACCATCGCCTGGAGCAAGCTTACGTCCGGTCCTTTCAGACACCCATGTCTCAGGTGGAGACCTTGGTGCCCGCTAGTAGGTAATGAAATGAGCTTACAACACTTCAAAAAATTTGACCCCTTCACTTCAAAAAATTTAAGTTAAATTTTGCCATAATGTCCAAAATAGCAGCATCTCTAAAATCAGTATTCTTCAACCTCTTTACTATAAGATTGGTTCTCCCACCCGGTCAAGGGGGGAAGGGGGGGGGGGGGAAGGGGGGCTTTCTAGAGTCTCTTTACCATAATATTGGTTCTCCCACCCGGGGGGGGGGCTTTCTATAGTCTCTTTTTTCTCCAGATGACGTAGCCAAAAAATCACAAAAGTTACGCCCTGAGCAACAGATGCACTCTTCTATCCAAGCTATTTCTAATTGCAGTGCCGATTCCTTTTGCGCACAGCCTGCTTGTACGTTTTTTCAAGCACGTGCTATCTCGGTGAAAGGGCATAAGCAGCATCTTGTTATCCTTGTGCAGCAAGAGCAGACGTGGATGTTGAACATGAGGAACACTTGGAAGCCAAAGAGGGAGCTTTGCAGCTACAAGCTACAAGCGGGGCATGCACCACCTCTTGTCTCCTTAGTCTCTGCTTGCCTTACGATAAGCATTTATAGATGTTGTTGAAAATTGCTTCGATTTATGCATGTTCACTATAGTAATGGGCTCCCTTGTTTTGAAGTTGCATAATGTTGCGCACCTTTGCATTGTTGTCCTGGAGCTCCTCCAAGTTTTGATAATGTCCTCCTGGCGGGGGCTGCACAATGACAACAGAATCACGTCTGTGTCTTGCTCCCTCTCTATCCTCCCCTTACCTCCCTCTTTCTCAATGATTTTGTTGGTGACCATATATAACGACATGTTCTAATTGCAAGTCAAATTGCACTTAGAAGGGGCTCCCCTTTTTCATTCAGTGATTTTTGAAGAGAATCATCCTCGATTCTTGGAAGCCAACGCAAGTTCCCCCTATATCCTGTAAGCACTCACTGATCTTTATAAAGCCCATCCCAAAAAAAACGGCGGAAATAAATCTTTGGTGTAGTACAAGATCCCAAGTGTAGGGTTGTACAAAGGTAGTATCAATTGTTTCTTCTAGCTCGATTAGTGTTGTTGGCAATAGATCCACTTTTCTTTTATGTCGTTGCAGTGAGAAAAGCATGTGCATGGTTGCCTCAGAGATCAGCCTCGAAGCTTTGTAGCATGTTTGTGAAACCCCTTAACAACAGAAATTCGTGTATCAACTGCTCTGCATACTGCATTTGAATCTTCACATCTTCCTTTGCCATCGCTTGGAGCAAGCTTTCGTCCGATTCTTTCAAACACCCATGTCTCAAGTGGTGGGTGCTAGTAGGTAGTGAAATGAGCTTACAAAAAGGGAAAATTACTAAACACCCCCACTTCAAAAAAATTGACTTAAATTTTGCCATAATATCCAAAATAGCGACATCTCTTAAATCGTTATTTTTCCACCTCTTCAACATAAGATTGGTTCTCCCTTGATAGAAGATAATAGAACTTGGTTTTTTTGGCCTACATCGAGGGGCCTTTCTACAATCTCTTTTTTCTCGAAATGATGTGGCCAAAAAATCACGAAAGTTATGCCCTGAGCAGCAGATGTGCTTTTCTATCCAAGCTATTGCTAATTACGGTGCCTTCTATGCACAGCCTGCTTGTACGTTTTCTCGAGCCTGTGCAATCTGAGTGAAAGGGCATAAGTAGCAGCTTGATATCCTCGTGCAACAAGAGCAGAAGCAGATGCTAAACACGAGGAACACCTGGAAGCCGAAGAGGAGCAACAAGATACAAGCGGGCCAACACCCCCTCCTGTCTCATTAGGTATGTCTCTGCTTGCCTTACGATAAGCATTGTTATATAGATGTTGTTGAAAATTGCTTCGATTTATGCATGTTCACTTTAGTAATGGGCTCCCTCATTTTGAAGATGCATGATGTTGCGCACCTCTCCATTGCTGTCCTAGAGCTCCTCCAAGTTCTCATAGTGTCCTCTTGGTGGGGTTGCACAGTGACAACAGAATCACGTCTATGTCTTCCTCCCTCTATGTCCTCCCCTTACCTCCCTCTTCCTCAATGATTTTGTTGGTGACCATATATAACGACCTGTTCTGATTATAGCTCATGGAATCAATGACGATATTCAGAGGACCCAGTAGTAGATTCACCTACAGATAATGGTTTGGCAAAGGACTATCCCCACCACCTTGCTTGCGAGATTGAGAAAAGATAGACATGCTCATAACCACCCAACCTGCCTATATATAGGCCTTGGCCCTCTGGCTCTTAGCTACATATAGCCCCTTTACCGCATGTGTATCCGGAGTTGACCCTTGGCCTTGGCCCATCTTACCTTAGGCCTGACATTACTCCCCCTTGGAGAAGCATTTTCATCCTCAAAAACAAGAGTGGTGATACACTAATGGTTTCCAGAGTGGCATCCTTCATGGATCTAGCTGGTTGCTTGACTGGAACACGGTTCAGTAGGAGGTTCAATGAAACCAAAAGTAACATCTTGATTTTCCACATTGTTGTCCATTTGCAACCATCTTGTGTTACCAACTCGTACACAACATAGTATGTAGACTCCATTTAGAACACGCATGAGCATGCTAAACGAGTTATCACAACAAAGATGTACCCAAAAGAGTACCTCTTTTCACTCTCCCTGAAAGTAACTTGCTGGCATAACTCATCAGCCATGTTCAAGTCCTTCACTTGCTCTCAAATTTTATCAATAAACAACCCCACCATAACTAGTGTTCAAGGTTGAGAACCTGACTTATACATGAAGAGACTAAACCTAGTCGTCGCAAACATGCTTTAACTTATGGTAAGCAAACTCCAAGTAGAGAAATATATGATTACTAAGTGGATTGCTCGGTGTTAATGTACACACTTTGCATATCCTTTAGCTGATGATTACACTTTGTAATCATCAGCCATGTTTAATTCCTTGACTTGTTCTCAAATTTTATCATTAAACAACCCCACCATAACTAGTGTTCAAGGTTGAGAACCTGACTTATACATGAAGAGACTAAAGCTAGTTGCAAACATGCTTTAACTTATGATAAGCAAATTCCAAGTAGAGCAATAAATTCTTACTAATTGGATTGCTTGGTGTTAATGTACACACTTTGCATATCCTTTAGCACAAGATTACACTTTGTAATCTGCCTATCCCCTTGGATAACGGCGGACAGTACTAAGGTGTTTTTCCCCATGGTTTACAGAGAGTTTTCCCAGATGACTGGTAAACAAGGATCACAATATCGTACAACATTGTTGAGGAATCAACAACGTCCTGATTGAATAACCATCTCGGTTAACTTGAAAGATCGACAAGCACCCAAAACTGAGCCATGACCTCTATTGGTGATCAGTAGACCCAAACGTAATCTCATAGAGATATTGCATATAGAATGAAAAATTCTTCATAAGCAACTAATGTGATGAATATGCATACCGCTCCAAATCAGCCTTTGCTAAACACTAGGGCCCATAACACCTAGTGTGCATGCATTTACGAGAAAATAGATCCGAACCCGTATATCCATGATCATCCTTGCCAATTCTTATGGCGAATGTGATTCTCCCAGCACACATTAAAGAGGAATGTAAATAGTTCTGAAAAGAAACTAAATACTTTCTGTTGTTGCAATCATTTGCAAGCCTTGCTGAAACGTTTGAACCATAATAGAAGGTGAAACATTAATCACTTCTAAGTACAAACAATGAAACCTTTTCATTAACAACTTATAGCCTTGCTATATGCATAAACAACCATCCATTAATGTTGTTTAGCAGCACTTGTACCTTAACAAGTCCTTCTGAGTATCCGACAATTTTTGGCCACTGAAATTGTTCCTGACACATCGGGCTGAAAACGGTCTATAAAATAGGGACTTTGTCATCACACATACTTGAAAAAGTGGGTGCCAGTGTCACTCCCAGAGACTCATATTCTCCACATGTGGAATATGTCTCATGTAAGGGTGTCTGAAAAGAACATCCTTTAAGTACAAGATGTACTTATGCGTGGAGGTAACTGAAAAACACTCTACGACGGGAGTGAGAGGGACCCTCATTAGCCTTGCTCCACACTCGCTAAACCAAACTCCTTGAGTTCCTAGACCATGTTGCATCCCTTGCAACAACATGTGTCAAATAAACCCTACAAGTGGGTCTATAACTGCATAATGCAAAAACTTATTTTTGGACACTATAGCCCAAATTTATGGGCTCTTACATGACCGTGTCATCTCTCTTAAGAGCAAAAATGAATGAAAACATAGAAGTTGATACATCCGACTTGAAAAAGTAAAAACATATCCAAAAAGAAAACAAAACCAAATCAGATGCGTACCTGGATATTGAACATATTGTTCACTTACCTATAGGCAAATGCACCTGCCCAAATTTCCCGCATGCAAAGGCCTAGGAACACTTAATTGAAAATCAGTGAAATTCAAGGAGTATTACACATGTAACACTGGGTGTTGCCTTTGCAATTCAAACCCCTTGGGTAATATCGATATCAGCAAAACCCCTTGGTTTGACGTTGCAAGAAAACTGCTCACTAGCAGCCGACCCTTCGCCTATGTTCATGACCCCCCTTGGGTTTGCCCTTAAGACTGCGGAAGCTTAAAATTTTCCACTACCCCTTGGCAGTTGGTGAACTACAAGTGTGATGGTTCCAAGAATTGACTGTCAACACTTACATAAGTGATTTAGTCATCACGAACTAGGTTTTATCCCAAAATTGTACTTGTATAGACACTCTTAGTGTTGTAGATAAAATAGAAGATCCACTCAAGTTGGAATCACAAGATCTTGTCTAGACTCAAAAAATCCATAATCTAGGAGTGTTGTGAACATTCGTGATGTCTGAATTGCTTGCTTCATCTATACACCTTGGTAGAGAGATGCGTTTCTGAGTTTGAGACTTTCAAAAACTCAACTTGATCTTTACACTCAAAGTGCGTAGTGCTAATATAACACCCAAAAAATTAGTAATGGCAAGAGGCTTGCTTGTCCATTAAAATCAATGGGTACTCAACTAAATAGATTTGTTCGATCTTGAAAGCAATCACTGATGGATTACAAACACATTGCTCTTAGCCATTCCAAAATAGGTGGCTCTTAACCCTTCAAAAATAGATGGCTCTTAGCCCTTCCTTTTACCATATGGACATAGAAAGATTTTAGAAAAATTATGCCTAGTTTCATATTTCCCGCACAGAGAGAGAGAGAGAGAGAGAGAGAGAGAGAGAGAGAGAGAGAGAGAGAGAGAGAATTCTAGGCTGGGAAAAATCCCTTATTCAAATGTGTTGTATGCACCTTGCATATGATCCAGTGCGGACCATGTCTGTGTCTTAGCTTATCATATAATCGTACAACACTGTACTTGTACCATGCTCTCGGAAAGAAAGGTACCATAAATCACATCTTGACACATTTACCATGTATGTGATCATGATTGTAACAAGATGCATATGTATGGCACTTTTCCTGTGAATAAACATAAACACAAAATGTTTTAAAATAAATGATCTCATCCTTGACAAAGTAGCTAGTGCTATAGCGGAAGCGTATGCAATGATAGGTGCATACCAAGTAAAAATTAGAGTAATAAGCCCTTGTCTTCAATGACAGTCTCAACCATGTAAGCCTTTGGTATATGTGCCTTGCACGCTTACACTGGCATGGATACAACATAGTGCACCGTTGCATAAATTGTGAGCTAATATCCACATAGTTCCAAAGATGTGTGCCATTATCATTGAGTTGAAGTGCTCAATTGATAATACATTGTCACATAAGAGAAGCTGTGCTTCACATGAAATCCGGCAAAGCACTTTGCTTTGTATAATGGCTTCTTATGGAGTCTGCCCAAGCACTTTGCTTTGCACAGCAGAGAGATATTTTCCAAAATGAAAAGTAAAACATAGACAAGAATAAACATAACTAGAAATGTACTAACCTTGTCGCCCACTTGTAGAGCGAGGGTTCTGGTAGTTCGCTCGAATCTAGCTCATAGGGTTTCTGGTAGTTTGCTCAAATCCGGCTCATAGCCATATGTACTCCGTGAGTGAGGTAGCATATGTATCATATACACCCTCGTGCAATGGAGAAAAGTTTCCCCAAAGTCATGTGCTAATAGAATATCCCAAACTATGGAAATTGCAATGCCAAATGGCGAAAGGGAAGCCTTGCTTCGCATAAGTACTTATGGAGTTCCAGTGCTCATAGCAAACAGATACTCTTGCCAATGTACAATGTCATAGAAAAAGAAATTCGACCTTGTCAAGCAGTCACAAATAATCGACCTTGTCGAATGGTGCAATGTATTCAAAAACAAAAAAATACTTGCAAGAGATGTACCTTGTATCTACTTAGCTTGATTACTGGTATCTTGAGGATTTGTAGACAAAGCCTTGCTCCAGTGATGTCTTAGAAAACTCATCAGATCATGCTTTCCAACAATGGGTGGGTGGATCCTGGCGTTGTTTGATTGCATTAATGACAGGCGACCTGCCTAGGAGCCATGTCCTAACAAACTTGTGTTACAACTTCTTGAAATTGTAATCAATGATTGGCCTTGTCAAATACCTGCACCTTACATGCCACATGCCTTAACTGTAACCAACATGACACAGGCCTTGCCTAAACCTGAGGAGCAAACATTGCCTAGGACCAAAAATTCCAAGCCAAAACTGGGAATTTGGCATCCATAACGGTAGACCCTTGATGGTATAATTTATTTGGCTAGCGATTGTGCTCATAGCCATTTATGATATCACATTCCATGCATGAAAAATGTTCAAGACTTACCGAACATGCTCAAGCTGCCCCATGTTGAGGATAAATATCTCCAAATAATAAGTTGTCATGCTTATATTGCAGAGAGATCTGCGAGATTCAATGAAGTCATAATTGAAAACGTTAAAGTCGACTTGTTGGCTGACTCTTAGAAGTCCACTTAGCATGGTTGGATGTCTTTTTAGCAATGTGTTTGCCAATTACTTCGACCATCGATATTCTTTGCCTTCAGCATGCCTTGCATGACTTTGACATGGGGTTTACGGTTATATGATAGTTGTTCGTCTCCTTGAGAAGCAATCGTTTGGGTTCGATCCCCCTTTGCATGCCAAATTTTCCAAGCCTTTCCGACCATTTTTGTTGGCGATCGAATCGTACAACCTTTGCATGATGCCTTCTTAGCTGTTGCATGCTCCTTCTTGCTTTGCAATGCTCTTTCCATCACTACGAACGACATGTGACCTCATGTAGTTTTCCTAGGAGGTGAGAAGGGGCCCTTATGGTGACCCTTGGTCACTTTAGGGTGCCATAACTACACTAGCCGTATGAAAACCACAAAAATAGAACTGTGCCAAATTTGGTTGTTGCGCTCAGACCATGCAGGAGATGGAGCTCGATCAGATGCTCCTTTCAAGGATATCCTGTGACAAAACATGCTCCCCACAATGGCACGCTCCCAACGATCCCGCTCTCGCCTAATTTGGTGCAGGTCAAGTGCCGGACCACTACTGTGTTAGCGGCCCCTCCCATGTCGGTAGCGATATTCTCTTCTTCTACTCAAGGGTCCATGCCCGCCCTACAGCATCGAGAAGAGATCCTCCCACGGGCTTCCACAGAGAGAGAGAGAGAGAGAGAGAGAGAGAGAGAGAGAGAGAGAGAGAGAGAGAGAGAGAGAGAGAGAGAGAGAGAGAGAGAGAGAGAGAAGACCCATGCAAAAAGTCCCCCCTCCTCCATAGCTTCTCCTCCCCTAAGCTCTGATACCAATGTGAGACCGAGGGAAGATAGACATGCTCATAACCACCCAACCTGCCTATATATAGGCCCCTGGCCCTCTGGCTCTTAGCTACATATAACCCCTATACCGCATGTGTATCCGGAGTTGACCCTTGGCCTTGGCCCATCCTACCTTAGGCCTAGCATTGTTGCTCTTCATCCCTTGGCCCAACGTTGACATTTTCTTCTGATTTCTCAATTTTAATGCTCATTTAGAAAGGGCTTCCCCGTTTTCATTCAATGAGTCGTGAACAAAATCATCCCTATTCCTGGAAGCCAATGCAAATTCCCCCTTTATCCTGTAAGCACTCATTGATCTCTATAAAGCCCATTTCAAAAAAAACATGGAAATGGATCTTTGGTGGAGTACAAGATCTTAGGCGTAGGGTTGTACAAAGGTGAAATCGATTATTTCTTCTAGCTCAATCAATGTCGTTGGCAATAGATCCACTTTTCTTCTTTGTTGCAGCTTCTTGCCATAGTTTGGCACCTCTCAAACCCTCTTGTCAGTGATGGCTTCTTCTTCAAAAAAGGAGGAGTATTTCATTCGCAAGTTCGATGGCAGCAATTTCACCATGTGGAAAGAGCACATGAAAGATGTTTTGACAAACAAACTCATGAAAGATGTTTTGACAAACAAAGGCCTATCAAAACCCTTGAAAGAGCGTGCAAAGGATGATGATTGTACACAAGCTCAGTGGGAGCTTTTGGATGCGAGATCCATGGCTACGATATGTCTACATCTAGCCGAGTCAGTGTTCTTCTCTATCATAGCGAAGACAACAGCCAAGGAACTTTGCGATAGCTTATGTTCAGCATGGGAGAGGAAAAGTGCATCCAACAAAGTTTTTCTCATGAAAAAACTTATGAAGCTCAACATGAAAGAAGGCAGCACAATTTCTGGTCACTTAAGTGAGTTCAACTCTTGTTCAGTCAGTTGACATCTCAGGGCTTTAAGGGATTCGACGACAAACTCAAGTCTATATTCTTGTTATGCTCTCTACCCAGTTCATGGGACATCTTTCGCACAACCATTAGCAATTCGGCTCTGAATGTCAAGTTAGTGCTCAATGCTATCACAGATACGTTGCTCACTGAAGAAATTTGACGTAAATCTATTGACGGTGCTAGTCATGGAGATGCATATATGGCTAGCACTTCAACAAAGGCAAGAGGCCGTGAGAGGAACAAATACAAAATCAAAAGTAGAGAGTGAAATCCTCATGGTCCTAGCAAACACAAGAACTCAAGTAGAGACCGCAGTACCAGAAATGTCGAGTGTTACTATTGCCACAAGGGCCATTACAAAAAGGATTGTTGCAATTTCATAAGAGATCAAAAAAACATACAAAAGGATAATTATGGCAAAGGCAAAATTCCGATAAAGATTGAGGAGATCAATGTGGTTGAGTCTCCCATACCTACCACTGCAGTAGAGGATGCTCCTCCTCCGGTGACAGATGCTTTGGTTGCACAGGATGAGGGTTATGCACAAAATTGGATTCTTGATTCTGGTGCAAGTTTTCATGTCACACCACATAAAGAGTGGTTTTCCTCTTATGCATCCATGCATGGCATAGTCAAGCTTGGTGATTCCTATGAGCTTGACATTATTGGCATTGGTGATGTGAAACTTCATATGCATAATGGCACTACTTTTGTGTTGCAGAATGTCAGAGATGTGCCCAATCTTATGAAGAGCTTACTTTCTATAGATCAATTGGATGATCTTGGCTACATTACAATTTTTGGTGCTCGTTCTTGGCTGATCCTCAAGAACAACCTTGTCATGATGAAAGATCGTAAAAATGGATCCATGTACTCTATGTTTGTTTTGAGTGTTTACGAACACTCTATCTATGTTGCCGAGCTTTTGTCTACAAAATTGTGGCATAGCCGGCTAGGGCATATTAGCCAAAAGGGAATGAAAACACTTCAGCGTTTTGGCTACTTACATGTGCTAGATTACACGGACTTTCCATTGTGTGAGCATTGTCTATACGGAAAACAGACTAGGTTGACATCTTTGCCATTGAACAAGAAACTAGGCAAACCCCTAGACTTACTGCACAGGGATTTGTGTCGTTCGATGCCACAAACAACTCTAGGGGGGGAAAACTACTTTCTCACCTTCATAGATGATTCTACCAAAAAGGTGTGGGCGTATCTCCTTAAGCGTAAGGAAGAGGTCTTTTCTACATTCCAAAAATTCATCGCCATGATTGAGAACCAATCAGGAAAAAAGCTCAAAGCTTTTCTCACAGACAATGGTGGAGAATACATCTCCACGGAGTTCAAGGATTTTTGCAATCGAAGAGGCATTTTTCGGCAATTTATTCTTCCATACACACCTGCACAAAATGGGATAGTTGAAAGAATGAATCGCACGATTCAAGAGCGAGTTATCTCTAAGATGTCTATGACAAAGCTTAATCCAGAGTTTTGGGGGGAAGTTGTCCTAACAACAGTGCACATCATCAACATGTCACCTAATTCTCCTTTGAATTTCAAAATTCTAGAGGAATTATGCAATGGAAAAACTCCAAGCTATAAGCATTTACGTGTATTTGGATGTGAGACATATGCACATGTTCCCAAAGAACTTCGTTGCAAGTTAGATCCCAGGTCATACAAATGCATTTTTATCGGATATGATGCAAATGGAGAAATGGGCTATCGTCTCTAGGACCCCGAATCCAACAAAGTCATTCATGATTTTGAATGAATCAAAAATGAAAAAGAAGCCCATTATAGAGGTTGAGTACAGATGTGTTTGTTTCGAGGATGTATCTCTCAACCAACTCAGTTCAGTAGTGTTGCACCTAATCCTCAAGTGCAAGATACTACTATTGCTCTGGAGAGAGCAGAGTCCAGCAATCATGCACTGAGACACTCTGTAAGAGTATCACGTGCGCCCGAGCAGTTTCATCCGAGTATACACGACATTTTGGTCAGTGACAGTGGAGAGCCAACTTGCTACAAAGAAGCTATACAAATGGACAATAGCATTAAGTGGGAGCAGGCTATGCAATTTGAATACAATTCAATCGTGGCTAATGAGACGTGGGATTTGGTTGAATTACCAAAAGGCAAAAAATGTTTTAGCTTGCAAGTGGGTATACAAGAAGAAGTATACAGCGGAAGATCCCAAGCCTAGATACAAGGCTCATCTACTTGCCAAAGGTTTCAAGCAACAAAAAGGTGTGGATTTTGATGACATATTCTCTCCAGTAGTCAAGATTACTACACTTTGCACTATGCTTGGCTCGGTTGCTATCCGGGACATGGAACTTGTCCAAATGGACGTGAACACGGCATTTCTTCACGGGGATCTAGATGAAGATCTCTACATGAAACAACCAAAGGGCTTCGTATGTGAAACCCAAAAGCCAACCAAGGTAGAATTGGTTTATAGAATTCAAAAGGCACTCTATGGCCTCAAGCAAGGTTCAAGGAAATGGTATCAAAAATTCAACAAATTCATGTAGTCTCAGGGTTACATAAGAAGTCAAGATGATCACTGCTTATACACAAAGAGGTTGAATGATGGTTCTTTAATCATCTTGATCTTGTATGTAGATGATATGCTTATTGCAGGCAAATCAATTGATGAGATCAATCACGTGAAAAAGATGCTAAGCACTCAGTTTTCCATGAAAGATTTGGGAAATGCCAATCACTTTCTCGGTATGCAAATCAAGAGAGACAGGCAACGTGGAATTCTTGAATTATCTCAAGAAAAGTACATCCACAAAGTCTTGCAATGTTTTAGTATGCAGGGGGGGAAGTCACTGAGTACCCCAATGCAAGCATACTAAGAAATATCCTCCCAAGATAGTGGCTGAGAAAGAGGAAATGGAAAAAGTGCCATATTCTTCAGCAGTTGGCAGTTTCATGTACGCTATGGTAGCCACAAGACCAGACATTGCACATGCAGTGGGAGTGGTTAGTAGGTACATGGAAAACCCTGGCAAGAATCATTGGGAAGCAGTGAAGAAAATCCTCAGATACTTGAAGGGTACAGCTAGCAAGTGTTTACGCTTCAAAAACAGTGATGCATTTATTGTAGGTTACACAGATGTAGATTATGTAGGTTGCATGGATCGTAGAAGATCCACATCTGGCTATGTGTTCATGTTTACTAGAGCAGCTAGCTCTTGGAGATTGTGTCTCCAAGATTGCACATCTTCGTCTATCACTAAGGAAGAATATGTTGGTGCGTCTGACACAAGCAAGTTAGCTTGTCTAGTGGGAGATCACTGCATTGTGATGGAAGAGTGCCATTGCTTTGGCAAAGAATCCGGTGTTTCACTCAAAATCAAAACACATAGAGGTCAGATACCATGTCATACGAGATGCATTGGTTGGCAAGCGCATCAACCTCGTAGATGCTCTGACGAGGAGCCTAGCCTCAGAGCGATTTACACATTGCATAGAGCTTATGGGTGTAGGATGAAGCCTAGTCAATGCTTCATCAACTTTGTATAGACTAACTATACTGATGCCACTATTGGCTACCATGACCTTCAAGTGGGAGGTTTTTGGGGTGTAGGCCAGGTGGCCGTGGGAACCCACCCTAGTCCTATAGTGACGGTGTTCATCTTCTTGAGATTTACACACACTCTGAGTTTACCATTATTTTTTGGCACCACAACAATAGGTGATACCCAATCAATGTGTTCTATTTGAAAGATGAACTCAGCCTCCTTGAGTTTCTTGATCACTTCCTTGATCTTTTTGGAAAATGTCTCATTATAGGGGTACGATCTTTGTATGCTCGGCTTAATTAGTGCCATCTCTCATTGGAATAGTGTGCTAGCATATTATGGGGTCCACCCCCTTGAGGTCTTTATAGGACCAAGCAAATACATTCCTATGCTCTTTCAATGTGCAAATGAGAATCTCTTCTTCTTCTTGCAACACATCGGTAGCTATGTATGCAGGTCTTAACTCTTCTCCAAGCTTTGCAAGGTCAATTCTCTTGGCATTCTTTGGCCCTTCATAAAATTTCTTGGTTCTTTTGGTTTTTGCAAGGGTTGCTCAACAATGATTCATCAATCTTGCAAAGTGTATTTTTTATAATGGGATGGAACACTGATTGCTCTTGGTTTATCGTTGTCCAACTCCATCTTCGTGGTCCAAACTTCTTTCAGGGTTCATTTTATCTCTTTGTATATTGCTTTGCGTTCGATTTTTATCATCAGAGATTCTTTTCCTTTGGTCTTATCAGGCTTGCACAATTTTCATTTCATCTTGTTTTGTTGCTCTAAATGTTTCTTGTCTTGATATCTTCCCGTTATCTTTATCTTTTATGCAGTCCATTGCATCTACTTTCATCAAAATTGAGTTTTGTTTTCCATTGCAGTATTTGATGTTTTCTTTTTCACATTATTGTCTCGTTTCTTGTGATACTTTGTTGGCATCTGCGATGTTGATTTGGAAATTTAAAAACTTTTCTTTTCCTCCCTTGAGTGGAAGTTTTGCCCTTACATGCTCTTTTTCAGAGTCTAATTCCTTCGTTGTAATTGTTTCTTCCTCCAACTCATTGGTGGCATCATAGTAGTGATCATAGAAGACATGTTGCTCCTTGATCATTTCAATAAATACCATCTGGATTGGTATTATACCATAGCCCTCCTCGTCACAAAAGTGTGTTGGTGTAGACTCATTAACTCACACATCCACAGTGACCAAAATATGAGTCCACTCAAAGGGTTTGAAAAAATATTCAGGGAATGGTTCAGGTATGTAATCTGCATCGTTCCTTCTTTGTCTGAAATGTAGCCTTCCCTTTGTAAACTGCCTGATTCAAAAGCCCCACACATCCATATTGGATGTCTTTGTGTATCCACAATGGCAGTTTAGTCTCTGCTGAAATTTTAGGGTCCAATCCGTGTATAGGTGTCCTCAGGACATCCTTGTAGGAGTGGTCTTTCAAATTTACTCGGGTAATCACTCCTACTTGTTTTAGGTAGAGAAAATCATTTCCCCAATCTTGGATCCATTATATATGTCTCATGAACAGTCTTCCCAAAATAATTTCATAGTTGAGCTTCTTTCCAAAATCTACAATGGCAAAAGTGTGTTGTTAATCAATTCCACATGAGTTGACTATCACATTTTCTAGTAAGCCCATTGGTTTCTTGATATTTTCATCTACCAGTTGTAGTTTCATCCTTGTTTGCCTAGTTGTTGGTCTTTGCCAGGCTTCCCACACAGATTTCATTGATATGTCTATACCTACTCCACTGTCCAAAATATCCATGGTTGTTACATCATTGTGTTGTACTAGAAGGGTAGTGTTTCCCTCATTCCCCTCACAGTAGTCTCCTACTTTTTTCATGGGCACAGAGTTGACAAGTTTAGTCCGTCTCCTTGCCTTGCAATTTTTCTTTTTTTTGGGGGGTACTCCCTTTAATCCCATCTTTCCTAGAGTGGTTTGAAGATCACCCCATAGGTGTGGTCGTATTTTCAGTAGCTCACTCAATGTGATTGTGCATTGAATTGGAGTTGACATAATGGATTGAAATTCGCCACATCCAAGGTTTTTTTTTCCCTATTTAGTTTTGTTGTTTTGCAGACCACTGATTTCTCTTCATTCTCACCTAAGTATGAAGGTAGTGTCTGCAATGTTCCAACTTTTGTTAAGCCTGACTGTCTGATCTCCAATCTCCTTACAAAAAATACTCATCTAATTTCATGGTTGGTCTATCTAGCCATAGCTCTTCAATTGAAGCCAATTTTAGAGTCAGACTTCCATATTTTGCTTCCCTAACTCAATCCCACAAGTGGTTTGGCCAATCTTCTTTGACTATCGGCACTCCATCCCATCCTTCCTCACTATCAGGAACTATCAGATTTGGTGAATGTGTGTCATTGTCTTCTAAAGTTTTCAACTTTGCCTTTTTTAACTTTTTTTCTCTGATGGTCTTAGTCTCAACTTCTACTAATTTCTTGCTAGAGTTTCTATTTTCCCATCATAAATTACGTGATTTGCACCAAGATTTTGTACGCTTCTAATTTAGTCGCTTCCATATCAGGTGCTAGATAGGGTTTCCATTTGGTTTCCAATGTTTTTCCGGCTTGGAAAGCTTCCAAGGCTTCGTTGATTGGTTCGTAAATCTTATAGGCCAATACCGATCTTGCCAATTTTGGTTCCAGTTCCTTAGTTGGTGACAATGTCTAGATCTTTTTCTCTATCTCCTCCACATCCTTCTTTGATTCCCTTTTGTAGTTTTTGTCTCTTGAGTTAGTACCGTTTGCTTCGTTCTTTCCTGGAGTCTTTGGATGAATTGTTGAGGATGTCCAATCCACTTGTATTTCTTTTTATTCCTCTTGGCATGTGCCCTTGTCACTACTTGAAGTGGAATTGTGGGTTCTCCTTCTGATGATTTGTGGACACAACTTCAACTAGATGTTTATGGCAGTCTTCCCTTTGTTTAGTGGAATCCTAGGGCAATCTTGAGGAAAGTGCACCCTTGCGGCCACACGCTCCACAATATGCCTCTTTAGGTTTTGCATTCTTATTTGGTTCAGGAAAATCATTTTTCCAATGGTCATCCGCCCCACAGTTATGGCAATTTTCCATTTTTGGTTTAGGCATTGGTTTGATCATAGCCGGTCTAGCCTTGGTTTTCAATGAGGTGAATAGTTGTTGTATCTGTAGGTGCTTGGTACATTTTTTTGACAAGACCGGAGTCAGTTGATTAAACCACTCTTCTTCTACCCCCGTTTTTTGTTTAGGCATTGGTTTCATCATAGCCGATCTAGCTCCCTGGTTTTCAATGAAGTAAATAGTTGTTGTATCTGTAGGTGCTTGATACATTGGTTTGACAGGACCGGATTCAATTGATTAAACCACTCTTCTTCTACCCCATTGTTACCAAACTCGTTTCAAGGTATGGTGTAACATGTACTAGAGCCAGTTCATCCACCTCTCCCTCAGGCAGCATATACTTGACTAGTATAGCATTATTCCCTATGAGTGGTGGCTACTCGCCTAAGATTGGTTGTGGTCTATCCATATTCATGGGTGACCTTTCCATTGGTGCCACATTTAGTGGGTATCTATACATGGGGTGGCCTTGTGGTCTCATGGACGCATACTGGACATTTCCATAGTATTTGGGCTTATAGTAGCACTCATTTGTCTCATGGTTTGTCCATTTTCCTTCAATGGCACATCATTTCAACAATCTGTTTTGTCCCATAGGTTGTTCTAGGGTTAGTCCCTACCCAGGGCCTCTCATCGGTATCCTTTGCATGTTGGTCATCATGTTGTTCTGCGTTTAAGCATGTACTCTAAGCATTGGTAGGAGCTGCAACAGTTGGTCATACTTGTGTTGGCACAGTGGATGTAGTTTGCTCGCTCTGTGAATCTTTAGCGGTTCTCTCCTCGTTGAAGAACTTGCAATTATCATTCAAGTCAATTCCGTCCAGAGAGCATGCTTCCCAAGTCATGTGTTTTTTCTTATACAAAATGTCATGCAAGTCTTTGTTTAGAAGTCCCTCTAAAAATAGTGAGACGAGCCTTTCCTTGGTTGGGATTTCCAACTTCAAGCATTTGTTTATATATTGCCTCATCTGACTCACACTCTGACAGTTTCTCCCTTTTTTTTAAACTGTAGATTTGTGCCACTATACTATGCTTGATTCCCATTTTCAAGAAAGCAGCAACAAACCTCATTGCTAAAGTTGGTAAATTAGTTATTGATCCAAGAGGTATGGTCTGGAACCAAGTTAAAGCTTTGCCCTCCAAGGTCATTCCAAATCCCTCAAACTGTGTATGGAAGTTGGTTTATATGTTTAGCTCTCGAAACCTGTCTGAAGCTTGCTAAGTGGTTATATGGATCACCTAATTTGCTGTATTTTTTGAGCCATTTTTGGAAATTTACTGGTTTGACTCTACAATTATGTTCAGCACCCACTCTCTCTCTTCTAGCCGATGTTCTCCCATTAAACCTTCAAACCAGTGTTTGGTAGATGTGACTCATGTGAACCTCTCCTTATCCTAGTGTCACTCATGCTTTCCTTATTAAAGGTGGTTCCTGCATTTCTTCCCTTGTTTCCATCATTGAGGTGATTGCCTCTAGTTGTACTTCCTCTTTGATTGGCCATGCTATCATAGGCTCTATCATTTGGGCCTACGTTCTATTTGGTTTTAGGTACTATTCCAGTAATCACTTCTCATATTGAATGTCCCTCGTATTTGGTATGTTCAACCTCTTTTGGAATCATCATAACAAAATTGTTGTTATAACAATCCATAAAGGGGTGACAGGTAGTTTTGCTAAACCCTTCTCCTTGATCTTGAAATATACACTATCTTTAAGGGTGTCAATTATCCTAGTTTGGCACGAGTAGTCGAGATCAAATCAATGACATTTTTGGCTTCCCATCAATAGACTCCAAGCATAGGGTTGTCAGTGGGTATGCGCTTCAAAGGTTTAGTATCTAGCAAGTCATATCCTTTTTATCCTAGCATTGAAGGTCCCTCCCTTACAGTTTTATTTGGAATTAGAGTATCAACCTCCAATCCCCATTTGTCTATTGAATTAAGACCTTGTATCTTGAGGTATTGCACCCCATTTTGGCCCATGTAGAGGTTTTCTTGTTTGTTCACCCTAATCTCCTCTTCAAACTCGACAGTGTGGTCATCTATCCTTACAACAAACTCCTTGTTTGGATCCAAGTAAATATGGGCTTCATACTTGTTGGTTTTGAAGAAGGTCAAGATATGCTTGAACTTGAGAGAGGTCCCAATTCTTGATTGCATTAAAAAAGTAGACATCTTGAAGCTTAAGTCGGAGTAAGTGTCCGGCACTTCTTCCGCAATAGTTTCTAATGGTCTCCCTTGGTTTACACTCTCCTATGTGGACACTTTGCTCTTATTCTCTCCTAGGGTACCCAAGTTTCCCAAAACTCTACCAGATCTTAAGTTCATATTTGGGCTCACACGACTTAATTGAACGCATACTTCAAACCTAGAAAGTGGCCTTTGGTTCTAGACAGTGCTTTCGCTCCTTGTCTAGACCTTTTTTGCAAAATCGTGATTTCCTACACACCAACACTCCAAACCATTTGTGATTCCACAATTGATCTAAAGACAAAATATCTAAAATTTCCTTTTTCCAACTACTCGACACACAATAAGCTATGAAATATTGCAATGGCTATCTTAGGGGCACCTAAGATGGTTGCACCTCTTTGTGGGAGTGAATTCAACTTTTATCATGCTTGGATGGGGTCCACATAGCTTGACAAAGATATCCTTGGTCTCAAATTCACAAAATGACTCTCCTTGGGGAATTTATCTTTGGCGTGCCTAAGATAAATCTTCCCTATTTCAACATATTTTGGCCTAAGGTGACTTGTGTAGGTTCCTATATGTGATTTCAAGCTTGTCTTATAATTTTCATAAAGTTTGGAGAGTTTACTAGTGTTTTGTCACCCTGTTTGATCATGTTGTAAAGGTTTTCAATTTTCTTGGTATCTCTTGCATTTGCACAACTCCAAATTTGGTCAAACTTGCTCAAGAGCTGTATTATGGTCCAATGAAACCATGTGAGTTGAAAGTTTGGCAAAATATCTCCTCTTGATGGAATTCTATCTTCGGCACGCCTAAGATAAAACTCTACCAAGATTTGAACTTTAGCACTTTTTACTTCACAGATTAATTTTCCCACAAGTTTTAAGATTTATACACACCAAGGTTTCAAGCTTTAGTCAGAATTGACTTTACTTTTCTTAATTTTCTCAAAAGTTAGCGGTTTTTTTTCAGATTTGGACTTGACCAAGCCTTTCAGTGATCAAAATGTTTCCAAAATCAAGGGAGATAGTTTCTAATCAAATCGGCCCAAAAATCCCCTTTTTATCTTAGGAGTGCCTAAGATAGACTTTACAATTTTTTGGTTTTCTTCAATGCACCTTAGATCAGATGCAATCCTGATGGTTTTCTACTTATCCTAATCATAGTGTATATGAAAAAAGACTGCAAAAAGTGGAAAATTCAACTTTTAGTCTCAAATCTCAACTTTCTACTTAGGTGATATTCTTAGCAACCACTAGCTAGTCTCAAGGACCCGTCACCTAGACCCTCCTACTAAGCTGATGCTCTTAAGGTCCTTACCGAGTATCCCTACTTAGGTGATATTCTTAGCAACCACTAGCTAGTCTCAAGGACCCTTCACCTAGACCCTCCTACTAAGCTAATGCTCTTAAGGTCCTTACCGAGTATCCCTACTCTCAAGCACCTCTCAGCCAGGATAAAGTCATAAAATGTGTTACTCTAGTCAAAACTAGAGAAAGTAATGGAAATTTAAGTGAATGCTTTGGGTTTTTCTCTAGTTTAGGTTGCCTCGTCACCAGCAATGCCACCAAAATGTCGATTGGCTCTTGCCAAGCCTCACCATATGGATGCTAGCAAAGCAAGAACCACATACATAAAATCTCAATCCGTGGGACGTAGTTGTCCTGACTAGTGCATGGAGGCTACAAGAGATAGCTAATCTCTTGGAAAACCAAGTCCATTATACTCTCAGCCAGATCGGTCTCAGCAGCAAACATCAAAAGTAACTTTTCTTACTGCAAGCTTCACTCGCTCATTCTGTATAGCTGCGATACTCCGAATGCAATGAAACTCACTACCTAAAATATGTAGAGTATCCTAGCATCCCCATATGCTTAAAAGTCATTTTTGACACTCCGACAAAATTGCACTTTAATTAAACAGCCTATTTTGTGTAGGTTGGTTTCAGCTTTTGAAGCATTGTATGGCTTCCTTAGGACATGCTCTATCTATCCCTATGGTTGAATATCAATTCAGATGCGTGTAATGTGCATAGGGAATGAAAATAGCTTGTAGACGGGCATGCCTAAAAACACAAATTCATCAAAGAGAAATTTACGTAGAAAGAGATAGCTTTCACCTACGAGCATGTTGGTATGCTGGGATTCACAATGCAACATCGCATGAGGGAGACACGAACAATCAAGAGAAATAAAGAACTCACATTACTCAGCTGCAACGTACGTTCACTTTCATTATCCAAAAACTTAAGTTAAAATTTATAAAAATTGGCTTTTATACCTTAGCCAAGGTTTTAAAAATGGATTCTAGCTAATTGGCCTCAATGATACGGCTTAGGAACTGCATTTAGTTACAAATCTGGAAGCCGTTGGCCCCTTTACATTCTTTGATGCTCAATAATAATACAACAACTTGGACTTTTACAAAATTTCTCATTAATACATGAGGTTGTGATACAATCAATAGGGATAAAAATAATAATTATGTCCTTTTGTTAGCTAAGCAGCTAACATCGTGAGATCTTAGCATTGTGTTAAGGTTATAGGGATGTGCAGGTGTGCTTTGACTACTACATGTCTAGTTCAAAGGCTGAGCAATAAGCACGAGACACGTCATTCGAGCTATTAAGTTGGTGCAAAGTGATTGGAGATGGTGATTTCGGTTGCTTAGGTGTCAAGCATTTGTTGAGTTTACCACGATTGAGATGTCGCATCATGGTGTAATTCCCACAGCTAAGATGTCAGTTGTTGCAAACACGTTGATGTGACATGATCAAGAAATTATGGTTGTTGATGTGTCAGCGCACAGTTTTGTTTGAGTTTTTTAGGTTTTTCCATCTACTTATGTGGCAGCTTCCGCAATGGTTTCTCACTTCTCATTTTTCTCTGTGCTCACATGTCAGTCATCTAATGGTTCACCGGCTAGATTACGATCTATCATGGATAGTCAATGGAGGGTCAAGATTGCATGCTTCTTTACCCTAGACCTTGATAATGATGCCACCATTGCACTTGCAATTGGTACCATCGCACTTGAAATGGGTGCCCTTCCTTGCAAGAGGCAACTTTCAAGCAGCATCTTCCTCTCTTCTTATCACCCCCACATCATTCTATTTTCCTTATCTGCTATTCTCTCTCTCTCTCTCTCTCTCTCTCTCTCTCTCTCTCTCTCTCTCTCTCTCTCTCTCTCTCTCTCTCTCTCTCTCTCTATATATATATATATATATATATATATATATATATATGTATGTATGTATATATATGTGTGTGTGTGTGTGTGTGTGTGTGTGTGTGTGTCTCGCTCACTCGCTCGCTCTTCCCCTTCTTTGATAATTTTGCACATGGACCCTTGCTTTGATAAGAAGCTGGAGAGGAAATCTGGAGCCCATTAGAGACTGAAGGCTCATCAATCTTCAGCACATGCCTACCAAGTTTCTCCATATGGAAGGCTTCCAATGAGTAAAATTTATCTTTTTCATGAGGGTGCTGCTAGGCTTCCAAGATTCTCCCCATCCCTGGTCGGTGGTGGTTGCAACTTGACTGTAAAATTTGCTCATGTACCTTAGAGAAAGTTTTTTTTGTGATCTACTTCTCTCATAAAATGTATGGGGAAGTGGCATTGAATGGATAAGCTAAGTGCAATTATCCTTCTGTCAGATTGTTCATGTTGGCATGTGTTTATTACCAAGGCCGTCACTAACTTACCAACAATGGCACTTCTTGAGACCAAGACGTGCGGGGAGAGAGAGAGAGAGAGAGAGAGAGAGAGAGAGAGAGAGAGAGAGAGAGAGATTAGTAGTCCCTTGATAGAACTCATGTAGGAGGCTTCTATTTTTTCCACCCCATTTTGGTTCTTAGAATTCGGGTACCAGAGGCAACTTAGTGGCCACCCAAACGAGTTTGTCCCTCGTATTGACACTTGACTAAACAAGGTTGTAATATTGTTGCTCAAATTCTGAGAAATTGGTTTGTCTAAATAGCTCTTTTGAAAGGCTGTTGTATAGACATTGACTTTCAAGGTGACTTAATGTGCTTGATCACCACATGAGGTCAGATATCTAAGGAGAATTCAGTGTCATGATTAGTAGGTGAGGACATTGTCCCTGCATGGAAACATTTGAGATATTTGGACTCTATGAACATAGAAGATTTGGTCTAGGGTTTTGAGGGTAGTTGATGCTCCATAATTCTTTCAAGAAATTGTACGTGTAAGCAATGTGTACAATATGCGGCATGGTAATAGCAACATGGAAAGCTGCTCTTAATGTCTCTTTGAATCTCCAGTTCTCAATTGAGTTGACTCATGCTATCATGGATATGCTTTATACAATTTTAGCAATTTGTTAAGCATATCACATGATTGGCGATTGTGGTTTATTTTTTAAGATGACGCACCAAGCCTTAGACTTGAGTCAAATTCAAGTCCAAGATAATTACAGTTGCATTTCTTAGAGAAAAGGACGAATGAGCAATTTTGTATGACTCATTGCACTATCATGCAGGACATGAGGTCTTGAGTAAATCACGTGCATAGAAAAGTAAATAATGGTACTAAGTTAGTTTTGTTAGCTAAAGTTTTCCTATGAAGTTAGCCAAGGAAGCACAAGGGCAACAACAGCCAAGGAAGCACAAGGGCAACAACAGCCAAGGAAGTACAAGGAAAAGGAAAGTTATATAGAGTAATAATTTGGGAGAGTATATTGAGTCTTGTTCCTGGTATGGCAAGTATATTTTATAATGGTGATAGAATAACTTTTCTTGATTCTTCATCTAGACCACAGTAGACAAGTTGTCTAAGGAAAGTACAAGAATACATGATCAAGATAGTAAATAATCCATTGTGATTCTCATGATGGCACCATTTCTTTGTTTTGGTCAAGCATATCAATATTATTGAAAGAGAAGTTCACTTAGTTTTGCTTTACAGTGTGGTATGGGACACATCTGTTGAGTCTCTATGTATAGCTGAATAGAAATTTTTGTGGGATTATTATTTTCTTTTTTTAGTCAAGCCAGCCCCTTGGAAATACAACTTCCCTTAGTGTCATGGATTGCTTTACAGTGTGGTATGGGACACATATGTTGAGTATCTATGTAACATGAATTTTCATTGGATTGTTATTTTGTTTGTTTTGGTCAAGCTGACAAGGATCTTTGTAAGACGAGTTCACTTAGCTGCACAAACTACTTTACAGTGTGGTATGGGACATAGTTGTTGAGTATCTTTGTAGTTTAGCAACACCCTAAGCTTCCAAATAATTAGCTATCATTGAGGGCAATGCATCTTTTGAATGTGTGGAGAAAAAAGTAAGAGACTTTCCAAGAAAGTCATAGACTAACAAGTACTCCAAATAGCATGACCATTACAATCATTAAGCAAATCTTCACATAGAATAATTGATGATCTCTGATGGAGTTGTTAGATTGACTAATCATTTTTTGGACCTATTGTTGCTAAACAGTTTGTAGATATTGCAAGGAACAAGATGAGGTCCAAGTTTGGACAAGAAACCAAACTAAAAAAAGGGAAGTTTACGAAAAGTCATTCTTGCCTAGTTTGGCGTGAGTTTTGCATACTATGAAAGTTTTCTTTTCTTACTACATCCTTCAAAGTGATCATTGAGGACAATGATCTAAGTTAAGGGAGTGAGAATGTTAGACATCTTGTAAAACCTGTCATATTTTACAAAGTAACAACTAGTAATCAAAGAGCATTGCATATACGAGATCCAGGAACGAGTAGGGTCTTTGTTCAAGGAATAGGTCTTAAAGATAGACCAAGTGCAAGTGTCAGTAGGCTGTATGGATAGGCATGCCAAGTGTCATTGCTCCAAGCAAGGACAAAGGCGCCAAGATCAGCCATGGATTGCGACAAGTAGCTAGGAACCCGACCTACGCTTGGAGTGCTTATAAGAAGGAAAAGTGGCAAGCATGGGACAGAGGGCTAATGAAAATTTCAAGTGGTGAATGGAGCATCAAAGGCCGGTTCACATTGGTTTGTTTATAAGAGCAAGAGATTTCCCTATATAAGCTAAGGTTGGGTGGAGAGTTAAACACACTTAGCTCATTTTTTTCATTTCCTCTAGCAGCAAACAAAGAGAGTTTGCCATTTTTGTGAGACAAGTGTCTCACAACACCCCCTCCCTCCCTTAAAAGAATTGTCGACTTTGAATCACTAAACGTCTACTTGTTCACCATTACATTTTGGAATTAAGGAGATTGAAAACCTTAGAATTCAACATCACCATAATTGAAGAGATGATTGTTTAGAAAGAAGGAGATAACAAAAATGTAATAGATAATGCATAGTGCCTTTTTACATGTGTAATCAAGCATAATACAACATCATGTCTATGGAGTCTTGTGTGTAGAAAAAGTAGGAGCAGAGAGCTATGAGAGAATCCTATTAGCTTGCAAAACTAACCACACATCACTCCCACACCAAATTGACCCCTCCTTTAATTATGTGTATGTTATCCTTGATGAAAAGATCCTCACTTTGTAAGTTTAAAGGTGTGGTAGAGAGGCTATTGAGGTTGTTTTCCACATAGTAAACTAGGGCACCCCCTATTACAGCCCTCGCCCACCTCCTAGCCACCCATCATTGCATTGGCCACCACGTTTATCCTTACTAGACAATTCCCCCCCTTCTTATTAAGCTTTTAGCACATTCTTGGGGGCATATCATACCCATTTTATTGTTGCATTGATTGTAGGAAATAATGCAAAAATGTAGAATCACGATGAGAAGCCTAATCATGGGAAATGTGTCCTAAATATGAGAAACATGGTGGAAGTGGTGCAGAGAGTGAGAGTAGGAAAATAGACCATTAAGAATAATTGTAGTATCATAAGTGAGGCCACAAAGTGGGTCCTAAGTACCTTGGGGTGCATTAGCAAACAAATTTATTGTGTGTATGAGTGCCTTTATATAGGCATAGAATGAGCTATAGATATTTGGCTAGAAATATCTAAAATTCTCTATGGGATGAAGCTAGTAGAAGGTGCTAGAATTTTCTGTATGAGATGCCTTTGGTATCTGAAATATTTTGTGATGATGGCATATTTTTTGGAATCTAGAATATTTTGCTAATAAAGGGTATGCTTTGACATGGCACATGTATACTTCTGCTAGCATTGGTCCTGTAAAAACACATCAACATGTAGAATGAATTTTCTTACCACATTTGAAGGTAGAAAGATTCTTTTGACATGAATAGGCCATGAATGCACCCCCCTATCCACTTCCCTCTCATTTCGCTGACCTTTTAATACACTCCCAAAGGCTTTTGAGACTCATTTTGGCTTTCAAGACTCATTTTAGTGTTGTTTTGTTCTTGTAAAATCACATCAAAATCCAGCATAAATACCTAGACACTCTTGAAGTTATCATCATTCTTTTGGTAGTAATAGACCATGAATTCAGCTCTTTTCTATCTTCATATTTCTAGATCCTTTGATTGTTTTTCCTTCCTCTCTTTAGAATGGCCAATCATAGTGAGAAAGTTAGTTAAAGTAGACCAAAAGTTGAAATTGGTGAAATTACCTCACTTAAGAATTAGTTGTCCTTGAGTATGAGCATATATAATGAAATATGAACTTACTCTCTTTAAATTTAATCAACAATCCACTTCAAGCACTTGACGAATGGGGGAATTAGACCGTCATACAATATCTAGACATGATGAGAGGTCCAATGATCTTAAAATAGAATTTCCTCGTTTCAAACTTAGCGAGAGATTATCCAAATGTTTGCATTTAGGCTATAGTAGTATGCGGATCTGAAAGATATGGACGAAGAAAATTGAGCTAATTATTTTCCATAGACTCTAAAAGATGTTGTACAAAAATGGTACTATCATCATCCAACCTATAAGCTGAAGAAAGCTTTTTTGCTAGAATATAGTGAGAATTGAGGGGATGAGGATATCCCCTATGAGTTGGATAAAATCAAGCAAGAAAGCTTTTAGTCAAGAGTTATGTGGAGAATAATAAATACCTAACTAGACAATTGAATGATTTGCCATCAATGATTTGCCATCAAGGAAGCATATGTGAGCTTGGTTCTTAAGTGGGTTCAAAAGCAAGAAGCTCAAAGACTAGGAGGTATCAACATCTACCAAAAGATTGAATGATATGGAGCAAAGAGCTTTGAAATTGGAGTAGCAGGCCAAGAAAGAGCATGGCCAGAGAGGGAGAGCAAGTTCCTTCTCCAGTGAGTCTTCTACTGAATATTCTTCGACTAGCTCTAGTTCTTCAAATGACAAGGAGTCAGAAAACACATCCAAGAGCAAGAAGAAGGGAGTGTGGAGTAGGAAGATTGAGGGGTTGTCCAAAAGATCTATGAGATCTCAAGGACCAAATCTTGAGTTCAAAAGTAGAGAACTAGTGTACAAAATACAAATCTAAAAAACATCGGTCTGATGAGTGTTGTCAATGTACATACTATAGAGCGTTCAATCATTTATGGAACAATTATGAAATCCAAATGCACCATTTCAAGAAAGGAAAAGATCTATCCCTAAATGCATTGACAAACCCAAAACTAGTGCAGGTAGAAGAGCCAAAGGAGAGCCTAAAGAGTGGAACGGCCACTAGAGGGATAGTGGGAAGAGGAGCATATCAGAATTATGATGGTCAAGGTAGAGGAAGGAGTGAAATTAGAAATATAAATTTTAATTGGTATATTGGTAGCAAGTACGAACACTTTTTATCACAATGTCTTGATAATACGAAAGCTAAAAAGAGTGAGTTGAAGATGGTAGAACTAGTTCCAATGTTTATAATAACTACAGGCATTGGTATTGTCATTGGAGAGATACCAGAGGAAAACATATTTTTGAATCCAAGTTGAGTAAAGGAGTCGAGCTAGGAGAAAAAGAGGGCTATATGGGAGCCAAGGGAGGGCCAAGGAGGATGTGTGGAAAGAGTGAGGGGTTTTGGCAAATCAAATCTATGAGGATCTAGAGAAGAGGGAGCTAGAGAAGTTAGGAGGATCTGAAGTCATGTCCAGGCAAAGAATTACACCTCTATTCTTGGGAGTCCAAACACCCCAGTCCTCAAAAACTAGTTCTGATAATAGGGATATGAGAAATGAAATGCCACATATAAGAGATGGTGAAGTGGATGCTCATAAAGAGGATCAAGAAGTAGAACATGTTAAAAAACAACCAACTGAAGTTGTGACAAAGTATCCCTTAGATATGAACCACAAAGGGAAAGCGCCACAATGGAAATATGAAGATGGAATGACCAGTTTGAATGTCATCTTTGAAAAGGAGCATAATCAAGTGTGGGTAAAAGGGCCTCAAAATTGGAGGATATCAAAAAGAGTCAGCCTAATGTAACCAAGTTCATCAAAAAGCAAAGGCACAGAAAGATTGAGGCAAAGATAGATGAATGGTAAGGCATAACAATCAAGGAGGTACCAGTCATTCAGTGGACTAAAAAGTACACAAACAATGGGGGTCATTTTTTGGAGTGATAATTGATGGTGATGTTGGAGTAAATATCTTAGGAGAGCACACCAATCAAAGAATAAGGATTCATAAGGTTAAGCTAGCCCCATTCAAAATCCAAATGGCTAACCAAAGACCCATCAGACTAATAAAGAATCTCTAAATGAAAATAGGGTCTAAGAACTTTAAAATTAGCTTCTTGATCATTGACATGCAAGGAGCCTGCAACATGTTTCTGGGTAGACCGTGGCTCAGAAGTGCACAAGTCATACATGATTATGAAGGTCAAAGGCTCATCATTTAGGGTCCAAAATAAAGATTCCAAATTCAAACGAACAATACTAGGAGCTGGAGAAAAGCAACCAGATGGGAGGAGCCAATTCAAAGAGAGAGAGAGAGAGAGAGAGAGAGAGAGAGAGAGAGAGAGAGAGAGAGAGAGAGAGAGAGAGAGAGAGAATACTTGTAGATCTTACCAATTTTACAAAGGATTGAAAGAAACATTGGAGGAACTAATGTCAGTAGTAGCTGATGGAATTTCAAAAGAAGAAAGAGAATAGGTACCTAGAGTAGTAACCTCAGAAAAAGTTAAAACCTCAAATGATGAAAGTCATCAAACATCATGGATTGGTAGATCAAATAACTCTAATGATAATAAATCTTGGGATTATGATCATGAGGACATGATGGAACTCCAACATTGGTTGCAAATAGAGGAGGAGTCTAGACTTCATCAACAACCATCTGATCTGATGGATATTATTCTAGTTGCTCATAAGGAGGCAAATGAGGAAGAGGGGAAGAAGTAGGTCTTGATCGAGATCAGCCTAGAAAAATTAGTTGAACATGATATAAATACTAGATTAATTATGCTTGGAGTGTCAAGCTCCTACAGGGAGGAGGAGGTACTAGTTGAGACTAACCTTTCCAAATTTCACTCAACCAAACCAACAATTTAAGACCAATTTATTAAAAAATAATCATTTTGAGTATGAAATGTTTATAGCTGGGAACAAAATTAGATTTCCATAAAGGTCTAGTGCATTCCATCTACGAGAATGGGCTCAAGGTGATAAATATTTAGATTCCAAAATCAAAAATCAGATAATCACAAAAAATAGTCTAACAGTAGGCCTCAAGTTTGAAGTCTGATGGTGCTTCAGCATAGCTGAAAATTTCCAACTTAGGCCAATCGTCGGTCTGATTTTGGTCGAAATATTGGCACAGAAGGTTTTCAGATTTTAGGAAAGGTAGCTAAATTCAAACAAAGTAGTTTTGCACCAGACATACTAAAAATAGTTTATGAAATGGACGATGGTGAACTGGTAGTGCATTAACTGACAAATCTATTTGGAATCCCACAAATAATCATTATGAGGAGAGGTCAATGCATATGTGACACATCAAAATGGTTGTGCATTATCCGAGGAATAGGAAGAGTGGTTCATTCATGGATCCTATTAGAATCACCATGAGACGTGTGCGACACAAGTCCACTTTGCTACCACATCACCATCACCATCAGAGCTCTTGCTTGCAACCATTGTGCAAGAGACTAAATCAAGCCTTGATTTGTCTCCATTTCCCACCACATCTAGTGAATTCTCCCTCTCCACCCAACGCACTTCATAGAATTCACTTATGGGGGAAAGGACTTCCAAGGTGATAAAGGAAGCATTAGAAGCACAATAGGTGGATTTAGTATAAATCCAAAACCCTAAAGTAAAACCATTGATTGCCATATCCTACCATGCTATAAGAAATGCACTCCTTAATGCTTGGGGTATGACGATCCTTCTAGAGGTGGCAAGAATTCCCATTGACATGGTGATTTATACATTTGAACTAGACATAACTACGATAACCATCAACAAAAATGAGATTCAACTGACTGTAGTAGTTATATCACTTAGCTTCAAGCTTCCATTCCAACCAAAGCCTAAGGTGTGCACAGCTAAGGGGATCAGCAATTTTCTGGGTCAAACACTTGATCTGACAAAAAAGAGAAACAACTCGAGATAAGGGATCTGGTCTCAGCACTACAATACAAGGCAACATACAAATTTGTAGTAGAGACATTAATTTTGAAAATTAACCCCAACTTACGTATCTAGAAAAGTGTGTTGTATGTTGCACGCCAGAGCTTCAGACAACAAGTGATCCAGCAATCTGAGTACAATATTATATAACAGTGTGGTAACCCGGTGACAACTAAGATAAAGACTCACCGTCTATTTAAAGCATGGTAGATATTGCAGTTCTTTTATTGGACTACCTATGAGCCCACCCATACTAGAGTGCTAGCACTAGCACCAAAACAATAGGGACCAGAAGAATAGGCTATCTAGACACTGGCTCTACTATGATGGGAATGGGATATTGCTAGCTAAGGTGGGTGATAGGCAAACATTGTGCACACAAGTGAGTGTGTGTAGGCTAGATTGTTACTCAAGAAAATTAGGTTCCAAGATAGATTAACTTGGACTCTTAAACACGATCTTGAGTAGTTTGCTAACCCATCACAAGCTCACCAAGAGACATGTAATGCAATCTTGGAATGATTGTTCATTCATGAAAGGAGCTTTGAGTAGCTCTACAGGCTCACGCCTTTACATGTGGGACAATTCTACCTCTTCTCTCATTCACTCACACTCTAGTGACTCTAGGACAAAGCCCATAACCTTACAATCCTCCCCTTGGGGTTTGGACTAGGACAGTACATTGAAGATTCTATATCCACTAAGGATGACACATGGTATCCACACGGGATTTCAATACATATCCACAAAGGATGACATAAATGGTATCCACACAGGATGAAATCAGAACTCCTCCCCTTGAAGTAGAAAGGCTACAATCTTCACCTTTGATTCTTGAAACACATCTGTCGTCCCCCCTTTTTCTTCATTTCATTCTTGGAGTCTTTTATATGCACCATGTTGGTGATTTCAATGATGTCAATGTCGTTAGAGCCTTCTCTTGAACTTTATTGAAAACGAGTACAATGCTAAAAACCACTGATGCCAAAATTACTAACGCGGATGCCAATGCTATTGTTGTTGTTGCCGATATTCCCTTCCCATGAAGTGGAACTCCCAAATGTATAAACATTCATGGAAAAATATTGTGCTTGGTTGCGAATATTGGAGTTTAATGCTAGAGAGGGGGGGGGAGAAATTTTTCTTTTGTGAAGCTCCTCTTCACCGTTGGTGAAGCCCCTCTTCACAATAGGAAGTAGTGCTCCTTTGGATGCTTGGTGATGCTTTCAAGCTTTTCTTTGATGCTTAGCCAATCTGTCGACGTGGAGTGCAAAGCTTTGGATAGCTTGAAGATCTTTGTTAGCTCCTTGTTGAAGTTCCATTTTGAAGTTTGTAATTGAAGCTCTTGCGATTGCTTCAAAACTTGTGAGCTATTGCATTGTGGGAGCAGGCCCTTCAAGCCTTTGGAGGTTACCCTCCCCTTAAAGAGGGTTGAGTTGTTTGAGGCTTGGTGTTGCCCGTGAGAAGGAACTCAAAGCTAGAGGCCCTAAGGAAGCTTTAGCGTGGGAATAGCACCTTGACTAGGAGGATCTTAAGAGGATGAGCTAAGCCGCGGGAAAGGGGGTCTCTAAGGGGCAATTGATGATGTGGCCACAGCTAAGAACTGCGGGCAACGGCAATGATCAATAGAAGATGCGGCTCGAGCAGGCTGACAACGAGCAAGAGCTGGGGTTGGTAAATTATGGGCATCGGGTAGGTGCAGCTGGTGCAGCTGACAGTGAGAGAATTTTGCAGTGTTGACGCCAAGCAGGTGTAGTTAGCAACACCGAGCACCCTTAGATAGGCAGCTAGGATGTATTGACTGTGAGTTAGACAGTTGGGATTGCATCTTTTCTTTACTGCCATTCAGGCATTGTCGTAGTCTATGCTTACAGGATAGTGACAGGACAGTGAGAGACAGTATAGGTGCAGGACACCCACAGCTTACAGTGTTAGAGAGACAATGGTTTTTTGAGCTGTTTTTGGTCTGTTTTTTAGTACACCAGAGCCATTTTACAAAGGAGACTCTACCAAAATTTCTACAGAATCTGAAGCTTTCTTGGTTCATTTGACAGGTTGATATTGGTTCAGAGGACAGTTTACAGGGGAAACTCTGCCGAATTTTTCCCAGGAAAGTAAACTACTGTGAAGCGTAGTTATGGCTGGATCACAGGACACTGCTCTTTACAATATCAAGAATCTGGATGGAACCAATTTCCCATTGTGGAAGAAGCAGATTTGGCCCGTGTTGGTACAAAAGAAGCAGATAACACCTATAAAGCTCAAGGGGATAGAACCAAAAGATATGGACGAAGATGAATGGAGCGAAATGGATGAATTGGCACTTTCTACCATTATGCTGACTTTGGCAAAAAGCGTTTACTTCAATGTAGCAGACGAGATGTCGGCTTATCAAGCATGGACAAAGCTGAGTGATCTTTATGAGAAGCAGAGTGCAGCTTCACAGGTATACTGGCTTAAGAAGCTTGTTGACTTGAAGATGAAAGAAGGGACCCCTATGTCCAATCATCTAAATGAATTCAACACCATCTACAGTCAGTTGTCAGCTCAAGCTGTCAAGTTTGATGAACCTGTTAGAGCTATGTTCCTGTTGATCACATTGCCAAAAAGTTGGGACACTTTTCGCATAGCTTTGAGTAATTCTGCACCTCCATATGGTTTGACCATAGTAGGTGTAGAAGATAGTCTGCTTACTGAAGAAACCAACAGAAAGACAATGGACAAAGGCAAAGGAACAGCCTTAGTTGTCATGGGAAGGACCAAAGAAAAGGACAAAGGTGGAAAGAGGAATCAGTCTCGTAGCAAGTCCCGTAGTGCTAAAGGCAAGAGTGACATAGAATGCTACCATTGTGGCAAGAAGGGTCACACGAAAAGAGACTGCAGAGAATGGAAAGCAGAAAAAGGCAAAGAGAAAGCTGAAGACCATGGTGATGTTACCATATACATGTGGTAGTGATGTGTGTGAACACACTAGGACCTCCGGGGCATTTTTTCCCTCTTTAGGAGGTTTTTTCCCCCGTGCATTGTATATACGCCCATCACTCTAGGGCTATCTATCTTTCCATTGCACACTAAGTAACACACTCTCTATTGTGTGCCTTGAGCTTCCTTCGTCTTCTCCAAGCTGTGTGTGTTTCTCTGCAACCCTAATTCCAACAATTGGTATCAGAGCAAGTCACGCCGTTTTCTGCATAACAGGTGCCTTGTAGTCTTCTACGGTTTGTGCTATATAGCACAGGTTGTTCCCGCTCCGTTTCTCCTATTTTCGGGCAGTTTTCACATCAGGTGCAGCATTTACCATGGCTGACAACAACAACACAGATGTGTTCAAGATGTTTGCTGCTGGGGACAGGTTGGATGGGGACAACTACCCTATGTGGGCTTATATGATGCAACATGTTCTTGTGTCAAAGGGTGTCAGGAACATTGTGCAGGGCATTGATGTACGTCCTGGTTCTGAGGATGTAGGCGATGTTGAGGATGTTGCAGGTCTTGCTGCAAGGATTGCAGTTGTTAGAGTTGTTTTGCCTACGACAGAACAAGCTCGTTGGGATGTTAAGGATGCGCAGGCTCAGGCATTGATTGCGTTGTCTATGAAGCGCACCATTGTTCCTCACATCCGTTCAGCAAAATCTGCAAAAGAGGCTTGGGATATTCTAGCAGATCTTTATGCAAGCCGCAATGAGGCTAAAATTGCTTTGCTGCGTAAAGAGCTGGAGTCGAAGATTATGCATGAGGAAGATGATATGGACACTTTCCTTGCTAGTGTCAAGGATATCAATGAGCAGCTTATTTCTGCAGGTGAAGTCATTTCAGACAGTTCCCTTGTGCAGACTGTTCTTGATGCCTTACCAGATTCCTACCAGACTTTTGCTAGTACTTGGAGACTTATGACCCAAGGAAATCCTTAAGTTGTCAAGTTTGATGCATTATGCACATTGTTGTTCCAAGAGTCACTTTCCAGAAAAAACAGGACTAGGCATCGTGCAGTTGAACAGGCTTTTATTGCTTCTCAAAGAAAGGGTGGTAACAGTAATGCAGCCACTTCTTATGGTTCTGCTGCGAGTGGAAAAAATTCTGTTCCTAATGCTCCTGCTGGCAGTACTTCGTCTGGCAATTCTGGTGATAAGGGAAAAAAGAAGATGCGTTGCCATTATTGTAAAGCCAATGATCACTTGATCAAGTCGTGTCCTATGTTGAAGGCCAAAGAGGCTGAGAAGAAAGAGGGTGGTTCCACTACAAATGCAGCCATTGTTGAGTCTTCTGTGAAAGGAGACTGTAATGCTGATGTTGATGCAGAATGGGCTTTTAGCGCAGAGTGCACTTACAATCCTGTTGTCCATGATGCATGCTTGTCAATTGCTGCAGATTCACA
Source organism: Adiantum capillus-veneris (assembly GCF_014529385.1). Taxonomy (NCBI): domain Eukaryota; kingdom Viridiplantae; phylum Streptophyta; class Polypodiopsida; order Polypodiales; family Pteridaceae; genus Adiantum; species Adiantum capillus-veneris. The sequence continues at coordinate 158,252,463 of NC_140937.1, forward strand.
TGTGTGGTATTTTGACAGTGGTTCTACAAAGCACATTACCTCACATCGTGAATTTTTTACCTCTCTTGAGTCTGTCTCTCATGGGAATTCAGTCACTTGTGCCAACAACGCCTCTTATCCAGTTCAGGGGGTTGGAAAGATTGTGCTCACTACTGCTAATGGCAGTTCCTTCACACTTGTTGATGCACTTTATGTACCTGGGATCAAGAAGAATCTCTTGTCTGTATCCGCACTTGCTAGACTTGGACTTGTAGTCAAATTTGTGGATGACAGATGTATAGTTCATGATCTCAGTTTTGGTTATGAAATTGTTGCGTCTGGCCTTTTGTGCCGTGGGCTGTATACACTTTGTATCACAGCTGTGGACAAAATTTTGCAAATGCTGTTGCAGATTCAAGGGCTATTTCAGATGCAAAACTTTGGCATGCACGTTTTGGTCATCTGAATTTTGCCAGTTTGCTGCGTTTGCAAAAATCTGATATGGTTGCTTCTTTGCCGCCTCTTGAAGCACCTATCAAACATGTTTGTGAAGGCTGTATTTTGGGTAAGATGCAGCGTTCTAAGTTTCCAAAGGATGGTTCAGTTCAGGCCACATGCAGGTTGCAGCTTGTGCATAGTGATGTTTGTGGGCCCATGCAAACTCCGTCCTTGGGAAATTACTTGTACTTCGTGACATTCATTGATGATTACTCCAGGCATGCATGGGTATTTCCGCTTAAAGCGAAGTCCGAAGTTTTTATGTGCTTCAAACAATTTCTGGCTATGGCTGAAAATGTCTCGAAATGTACTATGGACACCCTCCGTTCTGATCGAGGGGGGGAGTATATGTCTCATGAATTTAATGCATTACTAGCTAGTCATGGGATAAAACACCAATGTACAGTGCCTTATACACCTCAGCAAAATGGTGTTGCTGAGAGGAAAAACAGGTCACTTACGGAAATGGCACGATGTATGGTCAAAAGTCAAGCTTTGCCGCATTCTTTTTGGCTTGAGGCCATTATGTGTGCCACTTATGTACTTAACAGGTGTCCTACGAAATCTTTGCACTCTATTACTCCATATGAAGCATGGCATGATAGAAAACCTTCTATTGAGCACATGTGTGTTTTTGGCTGTTTGGCATATGCTTTGGTGCCACAAGTGCAGCGCAGAAAATTGGATGATAAGGCTGTCAAATGTATTTTTGTTGGTTATAGTGCTGAAAGTAAAGGTTACAGGGTGTATCATCCGCAAACAAAACGTATTCTGGTTTCTCAAGATGTAGTGTTTGTGGAAGATTCTGTTCAGCCCTTGCTGTCATGTACTAGAGAAAGTAATGTAAGCTCACAGGACATTTATGACACTTTGTTGCCTCTTTTCAGTGGTGGAAATACGAATGTAAGTTCCAATGAGGCAAATGTACAGCCTATGGGGGTTTCTGAAAATGTTCTAGATCAGCCTATTACTGATGCAAATGTACATGATGTACTTGATGAGGAAAGGGCTGAAAATGAGCAGGCTAGAGGTATGCCAAAATGGCTGGTGCACACTTTGCGTGACAGTAAATTGGATGCACCTTTGTCTAGTCGAACTCGTTCAGGCTCTCGCCATGCATCTTATGCATCAGATTGTTATGCTTTGGCTGTGTCTAGTTTACATGATGTTGAGGAGCCTCTGTCTTTTGATGAAGCACAAAATTGAGAAAATTGGATGGCTGCCAAGCAATCAGAATATGACTTTAAGTGGGAGGTTGTTGGGGTATAAAGCCCAATGTGGTCGCCCAGGTAAGTGGGCGGGCCGCCAGGTATCAACTTCTTGTATATATGCGTTCTACATCAACAATAAGGAATAGCTACCCAGATCAATCGACAATGACTTGGAGCAAAAACAGCAGGTCTCCATATGCTTATCAAGAGAATCTTTTATCTCCTCCAAGGTCGACAACAAAGCTCCATCAAATAATGGCAAGTCAAAGAATGGCCTACAATGACAAGCAATGACAAATTCTGCAAGCGAAGTCATCAACAACCATCAAAAGTAGCTCACACAGTGCTTCAACATTGGTGACCTATTGCAGACAACTCAAATTACAGTGGACATGGAAAGCATACCCCTCATAAAGTACATGCCCCAAAGAGGATCAATTATACAAACTCAGACACATCAACATCCACCTTTACGACGGCTAAGATTGGCAACAAAGAGGAGAATGCGCAGCAAGAAGAAAATTTGCCTCAAAGATCAAAGATCAAATCACATATTCTTTTGTAAAAACCTAATAAGAACTCACCATGCTCTACACATTACAGTAGAGCGAGTTCACCATATCGTCGTGCTCTTCTTCTCGCACTCTCTCTCACGTCGCACTTCCGCTCGTACTCCTTCACAAGAAGTGGTAAGCCATAAAGAGTGGGAATGTATTTGATGTTTTTCTTTGGAAAACTATGGTTTCATGTGATAAACAAATCAAGCTATTTAAAATGGAAGAGCAATCCTGAATTCTACAAAATACTCTAAACCAAATAAAGCTCGATCACTATCTTTTTAAAAATGCCACTCTAGTATCATTCCCTACCAAAACTATCCAAAATTTCTCTTATTTTGCAGCAAGCCAAGAAAGGAAGATTCAAAGATACACAAGCTCCACACATGGAAGATTAAATCAACATCTTGCTTATGGCAAATAATGCAAGACATTTATAAAAGACTAAGCTTCATTACAAAAGTTATAGTTCAGAACATTACATTGGGAATGATTAGTGACATATGATATTTATCAACCATACATTAAACGAGCACACTCAAGATTTCATGCTACTATGGAAATGAGTTATTAAATAAATCCATACTTGAGAATATTCCCAATCGTCCCCCCCCCCCCCCCCCCCCCCCCCCCCCCCCCCACACACCTTGTGCAGGTGAATCGCCTTCTCCCCTCCTTAGGCAGCCTACCTCTCCTCTTCCCTCGCTCCTTCTCTTGCTACTCCGACTCTCCAACTTTTGCAATTCTCTGTCACACACTATGAGAGCCTGCTGAGGTGTTCTGCTACCCACTTCATCTGACAAAGATATGGTGGAGAGAGAGAGAGAGAGAGAGAGAGAGAGAGAGAGAGAGCACCTAAATTGGAAAGAGGGACGTGGCCTCCCCTCTCTTCTTCTGCACCTCAAAGCATCACATCAGATTCTACTTAATTTTTATTTCAAAATTCGTTATCACCTATGAGCAGCTATTACAATAATTTATGGAGACTCTCCCAAGTCCCCAATGCAAGAAAACTATGTTGCCTTATATCAAAAAAAAAATCAAATGCCCTTGGGATTTCACAAAATTCTTAGAATCCACCCACAAATTTTGTAGGTTCCTAAAATACCACTTGTCAATTTTACAAGCATCTTTTAAAACATTATTTATGACTAATCCCATGAGGAAATCAATGGTAACTGATTTTAAAAAAATATATACATAATGAAACTTTTTGCGATATTGTGGAGTCTTGGAAATCAATTCTAACTGATTTTTTGAAAAAATACACAATGAATTTTTTTGTGATATTGTGGAGCGTTGGAATGAAAAACATCATTGTAAACAATTCTGTGTAGCTACCATTAGAATATATAGTTATCGTGGTGAATATTTCTATGTAGCTACCATTAGAATATATAGTTATTACTTGAAAGAATCAACCACGTGGACATTGTAATCTATCCAAAATTGGTATGAGGAAGAATATTTGAGAATTGATGTGATGAGTATTCCACTAGATCAATTTTAGGTTTTCTGTTGCTCAACATATATTTCCCTTCAAATGCCAAGATTGCAACATACTAAACATACTATGACGTTAGCAACCAACTAACATGCTTTGATGATGAGGAAGCACAAGCATTGTTTGTGTGTGTGTGTGTGTGTGTGTGTGTGTGTGTGTGTGTGTGTGTGTGTGTGTGTGTGTGTGTGTGTGTGTGTGAGAGAGAGAGAGAGAGAGAGAGAGAGATGTTTATACACCCACTCAACTTGAGACGTGTTGACATCACTTGATGTTGCTCCCCGCTCCCCCAAAAAGAAGGTGAGTCACAAAGGTTTGCTAAAGTTAAGGGGGGGCAAGAGTTATGGGGAGTAGATCTTAATGGGTGCCCACAATTACATGTCATTTCTTTTGTGTTTTGATATAAAATTGTATTGTCACATAATTGCAAAATCATAATGTGACAAATGAATTTTAAAAGGTATTAGCATGTCAGGTATAATGTGACAAATGAATTTTAAAAGGTATTAGCATGTCAAGTATACCAAAATGAGAAGTCTCCTAAAATATATATTGCCGATAATCATCTACTCATATGATAGCTAGGCATATGTCCTAGTAGCTGACATAGTTAAAGTTCATTTTACTTGTAGCAAAATTTCCACATCTCCCCTGTATTTTGAATAAAATTTCAAAAAAACTCCAAAAGTTTATGCCATCTCACTTAGAGACCCTCACAGGAGGATTAAGGTCAAATATATATCATCTGACTCGACATCTGTATTCCATGTTCAAAATCACCTTACCAAAATGCTTTAAAAGTCATAAAGCTCAAAATTTATATTCCCTTGCTCAAATTGAACCCATGAGTTCCATACTATTAGTTTGATTAACTTGGCTACTCAATCAGCAATCTGCTTGTAATATTTAATCAATAATAATAAGTACTAAAACTTATTATTTAGAAACCAATCCAGATTTACATAAGTGTCAAACAAGATGCATAAATCCTCATTCAAGATAAAAAGGTCCTTAACAAAGCTTGTTTACCCTGCTTTTCAATTGTGAAATGGAAACCAAATGGTGGTAATATTCTATCCGTATCAGGAGCTATTATGTTCAAGTCTTCATATGCAAATGTGCACAGTAAATTATATTCAAGTAAATTATAACATATTTTTCTACTTCATTCCGTTGATAGTAACAGTTCATCAGACCCATTCTAAGTAGGTGAAAATCACCTACCTGATGTTGTGCGTATAGTAGATGTGTGAGAATTTCTCCATTGCAAGTCGGTTTCCAATGTAGTGAGCTTCGATGTCTTCTTGATTTCGTCCCATCTGGAGATCCACCATGTCTCCATGATGTGTGTGTGTGTGTGTGTGTGTGTGTGTGTGTGTGTGAATTGTTAGGGAGAGCAAGGAGAGTACTCAGTAGTAGGGTGAGCATAGAGCTAGGCAATCGAGAAAAAAGGAATGGCTTAGAGGGGCTGCGAGCAAGAAGATACTTCAATGGGTTGCATCTACAAAGGAACTTTTGGCCATCAGAGAAAGCAAGAGTAGGAAAAGAGTTGAATCAGTAAACAAAGATCCAAGGTGAGCATCCTCGAGAGATATAGCAGTGGTGCATCGACCAAGTATAGAAAAACACTTTATATATGATTAAATACCTGCATATGTGGTGGTTGAAACCACAAGGGGAGCAAATCTCATACTGCTAGTGCGTCACCAAGTCAGACTTCCACATATTTGAAAGGGTAGCTTGCCCTCAGATCCTCGGTATGTATACACGAAGCAGCTAATCCAAAATTCGAGAGGGGTCTCCCTTGCAATCGTGTGTGTGTGTGTGTGTGTGTGTGTGTGTGTGTGTGTGTGTGTGTGTGTGTGTGTGTGAATACCATATCTACGAGGGATAACGATGCTCAAGAGCTCGTGTGAGACCGCAGAGCCAGACTTCGACATATTTGAAAGGGTAGCTTGCCCTCAGATCCTCGGTATGTATACACGAAGCAGCTAATCCAAAATTCGAGAGGGGTCTCCCTTGCACTCGTGTGTGTGTGTGTGTGTGTGTGTGTGTGTGTGTGTGTGTGTGTGTGTGTGAATACCATATCTACGAGGGATAACGGTGCTCAAGAGCTCGTGTGAGACCGTAGAGCATGATCCTTTACACGACGGGTGAGTGGACAGAGAGATGCGATGTGCAGAGTGATTCGACGAGAAATTTAATAAGCATAGGCCACGTTCACCTCATTACTTGAGGAAGGCAGGAGAGAGAAACATTGCAATATGTTACATGAGTATCATTAAATACCACCGCCACTCCTATGAACATATTACAGTTCGAGGTGTTATGAGACCGATAATGTGCCCCGATATTGTAGTGTTAGAGAGAGAGAGAGAGAGAGAGAGAGAGAGAGAGAGAGAGGGGGGGGGGGGGAAGAAGAAGAAGAGAATTTTAACGACGTAGGAAGCTATCCCAAGAGACCACCAAGATCTATCCAAGGAGAGCTGAACTCAAGACCTTTTATTTAAGAGGGAGAGTATAGCTTGTGACTGATTAAAAATGCCACACCTAGTGCATGAGCAAAGAGAGGACACAAAAATGGCCTTCAACTCGAGATAAGGTACAATCATCTAGAACGGTACATTTCAAAGTAGATGTGCAAGTCATCCACACCGACAAGACATCCTATGTAAGAGAGAGAGAGAGAGAGAGAGAGAGAGAGAGAGAGAGTGTGTCCCTCCCCCATCCCAGAGGAGAGATCCACTTGGTGGATGATAGTCCACTGAGTGGACCAATCCCCCACCAATTGCAAAAAACTATGGTTAAAATTCATAAAGTTGTACCATCCTGCCAAAAAAGAATCATGTTTCGTAACAAAAAGAGATTCAATCATCAAACATATGATGTGTTTAAAGGGATTTGATATGTGAATTGCTCGATAAAGGGGTCCTCGTAGGACGAGATTATGGTAATATGAAAGAAGCACCTGGATTCTCGTGCATTTGGTTGATATATTAAGTCGGTTTTTATCATGTTGGCCTCTGTAATATACCTCCATCCTATAAGACAAAAAAAGTTACAACCACACATCTTATCATAAGGATAGAATATCCCATATACATTACCCTTCCAACTTCATCTATCTTATACATTTGAAAGTACCTAAATATTTAGGTGTTTTTATTAGATCAAATATAGGTAACCCTAATTGTACTCCCATTGTTAGGTTCTATAGTAACGCTCACCAAGCAAGACTAGTTTTAACTAGCTAATAACCTCGACAAGACATACATATGCTACAACTTTAATCAACCTCAAATATTATTTCGCGCATATTGAAAGGAGATAACCGTGGGGTAGTACGCACAAATTTAGGAACAACGGAGGAACCAAGCCAGCTTGTGTTGATCTGCTCCCATAACCACTCCAGCAAGTTCGTGTACGTCGAACATATATATATATATATTGCCAGTTTGCCTCCCCCCTCAACCTCTGAGGGTCCCCTGCTCGCCTACCCGTCGCCCTGCCTCTGCGCGCATCTAGCTCCTCTGCCCATTGCCTCACCGGCACTTGCTCATACTCTCCTGCTGTTTCGCTTGACACCTGCACGAATCAACGCTTCTCGCTGGATTTCCTTTTCTATATAAAAGAAAATTCACAGCTAAAAGAAAATTCACAGCTGATACCCCCTACTAGTAATTCTGGCTATAGATTTATTTTTCTAGGTAAAGACAATCTGTATTTTCAAGGTCTGCATTGCTTCATGTCTCCCCTAAATCCGCTTCAACACAAATGCAACTTCCAAATCACTCTTGCGTATGCCTTCACATTACTTTTCTTAAGCTGTTCTTCCCCGATGTCAACCATCATTTTTGTCATTCACAGACAGCCCATGATAAAGGCGGCATCATGCAACGTTGGGTCGATACTTTTGCGAAAGCTTACAAAAGAGTTCCTGGTAGGAGAAGCATATAAAGGAATGTTTAATGCATACGATAATAGTTTTGTCCAATCACAAAGGACACCTAAACCCATTATGTGGGTTGACATGACAACTAAACCCATAATTTGTATGATGGGTGCTCCTTTTTGGGACATCCTTCTCAATCGCTTCCCGCGTGGTGAAGGCTTTGGCACATCGACATCAGGAAGGGAAGTCTTAACAACCAATTCATTGTCTCAAATGGATCTCCACATTTAAGCAAATCATATGCCTATGGTAACCTAAGACAAAAAGAACATTATTCTGGAGTGGAGATTAACAATCTCACCTGTCTTTCTTATTCCTGCAGCTTTCAATTCTGCTATTAAGAGTAACGCGACAACTGGCAGATTACAGATCAAGCGTTGCTCTGTGAGGATAGTCAAAAGTAAAGGCAGAGATTTGCTTCTCAAAAAGCATGTGATATCATCTCACCTCTCTTTATTAAAAAGAAACTAAATTGAACTCCTTCACAACCCCCCTCCCCCCTCTTCAAGTGAAAATCAAATCCATGTCACACTCTCCAAGCCTTCAGTAGATGTCCAGGATGGGCATGGGCATGACCATGAAAGACTTGTCATAGATGTGCTGATATGGAGTCTCCCAAAGCTTCATCGAAGCCAAGACCTTCTTCTTAAATCTGCCCTGTATATATATCCTCTCTCTCTCATGACGAGGAATCTTTCACATGCTTGGGATCTGAAAGCATGCCCTTCTGCACAAGTTCTTCAACCAGAGGTATGGCCGTAGGACTGAAGTAGATTCATAAGAATCAAGACAAGCATTCTTGTGGATTAGCATAGAAATAGTCCTCTTCTTTGGGTCTGTCAAGAATCACTCTCCTATTTGAAGGTGTGCCCATGCGATGTTTGTGTGCCTCTTTTACAGCCAAGGAAAACTCCTCCCACTGTAGAGACCCATTTTGATACTCGTCGAGAAGCTGCACCAGCCGCTTTCGATCAAGCAGAACTGTTTTCCGAAACCCCAAATATCTGTACATGTGTCCAAACAATAGGCACATCAGAACACAGCCTTTACCGAGCATGCACGTAGCTAGCTACACTAAGGCATCTTTCCTCATGACAAGCGTGTAAGCAAAAGTGTGTTGGAGATGGCGCATTCTGATGTTTGCGTTCCAGTAATGATCTATACCTTCGGTGGCCTTCTACCACCTTCGCCATATTGCCATCGTATGTGGGCACGAAGACATCACTCTCTACTGCCACAAGGTAATCCAAGGCTGCCATTTGAGAAGAGTGGTTTTGGAAGTGCCTTAACTCGCTCGAGCTCAACAGCTTCTCCTTTCGCACCTGCAAGGGGTCAACTAAAATGAATTAAAAAGTTTGGCCCAATGCATTGCAGATAGATTGCTCATAGTGAGCACGTTCTGCGCTGAGCAGCAAACAGTGGATTACGTTCAACATAGATTCAAGGGCTGGATAGTGTCTCAGCCATCCTTCAATCCGTGCTACCCATGTCTACAGAAGACGTTGGCAACCTGGCAGTTAAAACCATGTTACAGGTGAAGGGGCAGTTAAGTAATAGGATCCTCCTTAGGAAGCCAATCCTTTGCACCATATGAATTTTTGGATTGCCTCACTAAAAGCTGAAAGTCTGCTGCTATACTAATCACTTGGTCTTCACAACCTTCAGTTTAGCACCACACACATGACAATGACCAGCTCAACGTTTGCTTGCGAAACTGCAAACTAGGAGGTGCAAAGTGGCAACTCTTGATTAAGATAAAAAGATGGAAAACCAAATGCAGCCAAGCAACAGAGACACTAAAGCTCGTCCCGACCTTAAAAACGCATCCCTTTGGACTCTGATCTCGAGTGCAGATTGCATGTCAAAGAGGTAAACTTACAATGTTTGGAAAGGTAGCATGCAAGCCTGCCATTCGCCTCTCACTACCATAAATCTCTCCTGCTGCAACGTAAATCTGAGTGTCCCCACCATAGCCCAACGCTTTTAAAACCAACAAGGTCTCCTCCGGTGTGAGTGGGCAGAAACCATCTAAGCGTTTCTGCTTGGAATCAATGACTTTCTCTTTCCACCAGGGATATGCATACCTGAGGGTCCAACAAGAAGGAGAAAAAATAAGTACATCAACTTTGGCATCTCAGCTAGTATCAGGCCTGGTCCTGAGTTGTACGTTGCAGGACGCGGTAAGAGGAAGAGCACATACACGAGCAACTTGATCACTATGAGTTCCAAGCATATCAGTGCAATTCATGCAAGACAAAATTTTCTGCATCCTAGAATCTGACCTCATTTTAGTGAGCTCCTCTTCTTCCTCCTCTGAACATCCATGTGTGCACCCAGAGAATGCAAGCATGTCCATCTCATATCTCAAGTGCAATACCAAGAAGGGACCTTTCTCCCGAAGAATTTGAATCAACCTGCTACCTAGTTCTTCTATGTGAGGCGTGAAGCGAAGGGCCTTGTAGTTCACTCTACACCTTAGCTTCTGGAAATCATCAGAAAGTCCCCCATTTGCGACGCGCGTATCCGTCTTGCTGAAGCGGACAATCTTCTGTTTCCTTATGAGTGGAAGAATCTGAGAAGCGGGTAGTGAATCCATGTTGATTATACATTTCCATCTAAGAGCAGTCTTCACATGTAAGACCAAGAGGAGACCAACCTGATTGAGATAGTAAGTTTCATTCGACCAACTAACTGGAGGCAGTGTGACAATGGAGTCCTTTCTCACCCTGGCCCGAAACTTCTCAGGAATTCCCCTTATAATCCGAAGTTCATCTCTTAGGGATGCAATGAAATGCTTGGTATCAAATATATCCCCAAAATCACTGTCAGAACCCAAGACAACTATCAGAGTCCAAACAAGCATTGTTTGAGGAGAGTGTCTGCATGTGTGTAAACAGTGCATGAATGTGCACTCATATACAACATGTCAATAAGTGTGCCCATGTTTTGACTCCAACAATCGGCACATGTACTAACAGACTACCTCTATATTCAACTAATACCTTGCCCTGCTTCTTATGAAAACTTAGCCTTGTTATCATCTAAGCATTGTTTTCCTGATATCTTCTTTTCCCCACAATGATTGTTTCAGTCTCACCCTGAACCTCGTTAAAAAATGCAGCACTCTAGAGTCATCCCGTTGAAATTACTACGCTTGTACATAGCCTGTGTATGGACTCAACACATACATGGAGCAAGTGCTGGCATTCACATGCATTCTCACGCTAGAGCCGTCTATGTTATCTAGCATGTGTAAAAATTCCCTCCATGAGACTGGCATCTACTGCAAAAATACAACAAGCAAACCCATCCAAGTACATAAAACAAAGGACTTGGTGAAACAAGAGGCAGTCCTCAGGAGAAAAAACTACCTTGGATCAGCCCAAAAAGAAGTCTTATCGAGTTCTGGAACGACCAGCGTCAAATTTAGAAGTCGCGCAACTGCAACCATGTCACAAATCTGCCAGGAGAATGAGATATATGGGGCACTTTAAAACAGGCTGCATTCTGCACCGATGCTTCAGACACCCGTAACTTACAGAGCTAAGGGAAAAACAAAGTGGCTATGATAGTAAATATGCACTGCTACATACCGCAGCGCGCATTTGATTAAGCCCACCATTGCAAGAGACCAGCAGGTAACCATTATTTACGTAAGATCCTGAAACAAAGGAGGAGCATCCGATCATTCCAAAGATCAATGTGTAGTTACAATGATTCTAAAGTAGACTCTACAGTACTTTGTCACTTGCTTGATCTGATTGCCATGCTTTAAAAGCTACGGTGTTCATCAACAATGGCTATTTCTGATTATAAGAAAACTGATGGGCCTGAGTTAACCAAACAGCATTTAGACAGACCTGGTAGATGTTACATGCACAACACTGTAGACTGCCAAAAGTGAAGAAATAAACCCTTACTGTGGGGCAGAGTAAGAGCGATATCCTTCAGCAAGGGAGCAGATGATGCGGCGAAGAGGGCAGGTTGATTATGGGATTCAATTTCGTTTCGATCACTCAAACAAGGGGGCCAGCTACCATTCAGGAAGAAACTGTAAGGGCTCCAAAGCTCGCTTCCGAGGGCAAGCAGCTGAAGAAGACAAGTCCACACCAAAATGCTGGTACTCAACCTAACCAACCATACCTGCATTCTACTTCTTGGGAGCAGAAGAACCCTAGCTACCTTCAACCTCTTTGAGAAAGAACTCGCTTCTCCATAGCTGCTGCTATTCAGAGAGCATTCCTCCATCAAGGTTAACGTCGGTGCTGATGAGCTCGACAAAAGCTTTGCCATGGCCAGCCCTCCTAGTACAGACCTCCTCTGACTGTGGAATACCTTTACTTAAACTCCTCTTACTTTCCCTATCTTCCTTCCTCTTTTCTTTAGGAGGCAACGTCGGTACTTGCTTAACTTGCAAGTCACAAGCTCTGTGCGTGGGTCTGTGAGTATCACCTGCCCTTAAGCAAGGATTCTTCACCAAATGCTTTCCTTTTCCTGCACCTCTTGCAGAAAGGAGCAGTAAAAATGACTGCCTTTTTCTTAAGTAAGGGAGCTTAAGAAAGATCGAGAGAAACTCTAAGTGTGGAAAGCAATGTGGATGATGGAGAAGAGAAAAAATTAGGCAGGGGGCTCACAAGACTAGGCCCCCCTTCGGTTTATGGACAAAGGTTTGATCAAACCCAGGTAAGGACAGGATAGAAGCTCCCCAGTCCTCACAATAGAAGAGTGAGAGAAATACAAAATACACAGAGAGAGGAAAGCACGAGGTGTGTGTGTGTGTGTGTGTGTGCGTGAGAGAGAGAGAGAGAGAGAGAGAGAGAAAGAAGGTGTGGGGATCTGTTCCTCCTTTGGGGTTGCTTCTTTGGTGAGCAGCGCTTCCAGCTTTTCTTTGTACCTCTGGCACTGTTTGCTGAGCAGGCTGTGGAGTTTCCCAATTTCCTTTTACGACTCGACGAGGCAATGCTACCTACAAAGCGAGGAGAATCGGAATGCACTGTGCAGCGTATAACAATTCGAGAGAGGAACCACGCTTCCCAACGGGCCACAACAGAATAATGCGTATGCACATTGCATCTGCTGCAAAAAAGCAGAACGTTAGCTGGAATTACAGTGAGCGCGTGTGCTTGTGTGTGTGTAAATTGTAATATGTATGAGTGAGTGAGGGAGAGAGAGAGAAGAGAAAGGTCCAGCTTTCAAGCAGCCACGGCCAAGTGTAGTAGTAGTGTAGTGTACCTTCTTCATTAAATGCTCTTTTACACTTCACGGCGCTCTCGCTCCAATCGCTGTGAAATTGTGGAAAATAAAATTCACAGAATCGATACGTTGCATCTAGCCTAGTGAATTGGAATTTTATAGGGAGCTCCTCGCTTCTGATTCTGGTCCCGATTGCCCGGCCTGCGTCCATTCTTGCGTTTCCCCATCCCTGGAAGGTGGAAGGGTGCAGGGGATGGGCATGCCACATATCCGGTATGGCACACACACTCGGTCGGAGATTCTGACTCCTGGCGATTGTGGCTCTCTCACTGTTCTCTCTCTCTCTCTCTCTCTCTCTCCCCTGCAGCAGCCCGCTTGATGGGAATTTGGGGCCGCAAGGAAGTACACGCGAGAGAGAGGACCCCCCGTGCCCCGTCCCACAGACACACACACACACACAGAGAGAGAGAGAGAGAGAGAGAGAGAGAGAGGCCGCAGGGTAAACTAGTACAGCTTGACGCTCCAATTGATCATTGCCATGACCGAGCAATGGTGGGCAGCAAGCGACCCCCTCTCTGATTCAAATGAAGAGCAGTTTTTTCCTCTCTTGTGCTGATACTCTCTCCTGCTCGCGTGCATCCCTCTTTTGCCATAGCAACTGCATTCAAAATCTTCTCTCTCAAAGCTTTCCGTGTTGAGCCTTGACACCTCTATTTCTTGGTCTACAATTGAGTCATTCACCGCACAATGGACCGTTCTTTTTGATATGCCTAGGGCCCATCAAAACACTTATTGCCTACTTCATTTCCTCTTGCAATCTTTCAATGGGACCATCACCAAGGGCCCATCAAAACACTTATTGCCTAGGGTAGAAGTCCCGGGTTTAGGGACAAGTTAACTCGGCATGTTCCTGCGAGCTCATTTCTGCACTAAATCGAGCATGGAGGGGCACAAAAGATAGCGTTGCCTTGCAAGAGTATGCAGCAAAAATCGCAGCTGGAATGGAACTCCGCAGGAAAAGATTGACTCGATCTTCAAATTTGTGTGTAACAAAAACGAGCACCAATTTCAACACATGCAGGGGTGGAGTACAGAGGCGTTTCGGCCAGCAAGGATTGAACCCACGATCCAATGGTCAGGATTTTATAGTATTTGTGCTAGCCACGAAAATACTTACTCGGATGTACCTCTAAATGGGAGCATTTGCATGTTGAACTTTGGGGGTCGACGGATCCCTGAAGAGGGACTCGTCTTTTAACTGGGGCTTTTACCCTACTTCATTTCCTCTTGCAATCTTTCAATGGGACCATCACCAAGTTTGCTTCACTACGATCTCAAGAGTCAGGGTTAACCAAGTTCCCATCGGTTTGTGAAGTCTTTTTCTTCGACTTTTTGATGACGATCAACTTGAAAACATCTTTTTTCTTGTTGGAACTTGGCATAGATGCCTTTCTCTTTGGTTGCATCTTCGCTCCACCCCAATGGGCATGAATGAGCACATTTGCAATCTCTACCAGACATGTTGGCAAGTTTTTTGCTAATTTCCTTCTCGAGAACTTGTGGGTTGCGTAACCTCCCATGTGAACTGGCGCATAGCATTTTTTGCACATATGGAAGAGGGACACATTAGGCACAAAAATTTGGAGAGATGCCCTCTCTCTGCATTTGCTGAAAATAGCCCTTCTCAGGAACTTGTGGGTTGCGTAATCTCCCATGTGACCTGGCTCATAGCATTTTGCACATATGGAAGAGGGACACATAAGGCACAGAAATTTGGAGAGATGCCCTCTCTCTGCATTTGCTCAGAACAGCCTAGAGCTTCCGCTTGCATCTGGAGTGACACCCTCGCTTTGCATCCATCAAAAACAGACCAAAGCTTCTTGGCCCTATCCAAGTTGGGCACATCCCGCAATCAGTGCATTCCAAGAGACGACGTCTCAGCCAAGAAGCTCCTCAAGCACTTTTTGTGCTTTATGGAGTGCACCATATTTGGCATACATCTCGACCAAGACAGTGCCAAGCATGACATTTCTTCTCAACGATCGATGTTTCTTTTCAACAACCCCTAACTAACAATATCATCATGAATTCTTTTGCCCATATGAGCATCTTGGCCCTGCCCAAATTGGACATATCCCGCAATCATTGCATTCCAAGAGACGACATCCCAGACAGGAAGCTCCTCAAAAACTTTTTGTGCTTTATGGAGTGCACCACATTTGGCATACATGTCGACCAAGGTCGTGCCACGCACCATATTTCTTTTCAACAACCCCTAACTAACAATATCGTCGTGAATTCTTTTGCCCATATCAACATCTTGTGTAATGCCACATGCCTTCAAGGTGCAAGTGTCCGTGATTGCATTAAGAGAGATGCGCTCTCTTTGCATCTACTAAAAACATGCCAGAGCTTCCTCACCCTAACCTTGTTGGACATATCCTGCAATCAATGCACTTCATGAGACTTGCAATCAATGCACTCCATGCCGACGCCATGCCTGCAGAGAGGCTTGCAGCACATTTGGGATCCATGTCGACCAAGGTAATGCCACGCATGACGTTTCTTTTCAACAACCCCTGACTAACAATATCATCGTAAATTCTTTTGTCCACATCAGCATCTTGTGTAATGCCACATTTCTTCAAGGTGTAAGTTTACATGATTGCATTTGGAAAGATGCGCTCTCTCTGCATCTACCGAAAATAGCCCAGAGCTTCCCCACCTTGACCCTGTTGGACATATCGTGCAATCAATGTGATTCATGAGACCTGCAATCAATGCACTCCATGTCGACACCATGCATATACAGAGGCCTGCAAGTAGTCCCCACCCTGATCCTTGCCTTCAAGATGCAAGCCTATGTGATTGCATCTGAAGAGACACCCTCGCTTCGCATCTGTCGAAAACAACACTAAGCTTCTTGGCCCTGCCCAAGTTGGGCATATCTTGCAAACATTGCATTCCAAGAGACGATGTCCCGAACATGAAGCTCCTCAAGCACTTTTTGTGCTTTATGGAGTTCACCACATTTGGCATACATGTCGACCAAGGTAGTGCCACGCACCATGTTTCTTTTCAACAACCCTTAACTAACAATATCATCGTGAATTCCTTTGTCCATATCAGCATCTTGTGTAATGCCACATGTCGTTAATGTGCAAGTGTCCATGGTTTCATTCGCGGAGATGCGTTCTCTCTGCATCTACTAAAAACAACCAAGAGCTTCCTCGCCATGAACTTGTTGGGCATATCTTGCAATCAATGCACTTCACAAGACTTGCAATCAATGCATACCATGTTGACGACATGCCTGCAGAGAGGCTGTAAATAGTAGGAATTGAGCATGCACGCAGATGTTCGGCTTATCTTGCAAGCAATGCACTTCATTTGCAATGAATTCACTCCACGTCGATGCCATGCCTGCAGAGAGGTTGTAAATAGGAAGAGATGAGCATGCACACGGATGATAACAACAGCGTATGTGATTGCATTTGGAGAGACACCCTTGCTTCACATCCAGGGAAAATAATCGAGAGCTTCTTAGCCTTGCCCAAGTTGGGCATATCCCGCAATCAGTGCATTCCAAGGGACGACCTCCAGGACAGGAAGCTCCTTAAGCACCATATGGAATACATTTGGCATACATGTCGACCGAGGCAATGCCAAGCACGATGTTTCTTTTCAACAAACCTTGAATAATAGTATCATTGTGAATTCTTTTGCCCATATAAACATCTTGGAGAGATTCTACAATCCTCCGAGGTGCAAGTATACGTGATTGCATTTAGAGAGATGCCCTCTTGCCACATTTGCTTAAAACATCCTAGAGCTTCCGCTTGCATATGGAGTGACACCCTCGCTTTGCATCCATCAAAATCGGCCCAAAGCTTCTTAGCCCTGCCCAAGTTGGGCACATCCCGCAATCAGTGCATTCCAAGAGATGACGTCTCACACAGGAAGCTCTTCAAGAACTTTTTGTGCTTTATGGAGTGCACCACATTTGGCATACATCTTGACCAAGGCAGCGCCAAGCACGACGTTTCTTTTCAACAACGAATGTTTCTTTTCAACAACCACTAACTAACAACGTCATCGTGAACTCTTTTGCCCATATCAGTATCTTGGCCCTACCCAAGTTGGTCATATGCCGCAATCAGTGTCACAAAGTGATGATGTGGTTGCCCAAAACCCTAACTGCTGAAACCCTAATTTGCCAGAAACCCTAACCCTAATTTTGGCATGACACGTGGAAGCAGTACAGACGTCCGGGATTTGCGCAGGATTTTGCGACGGAATTTGCGCTGGCTGTTTACGATAGCTTTTTGACATGCTTTTTCTACACTAATTGAAAGAGAGAGAATGAGAACCTTTTTTGCCTCTCAAGAGAGAGAGAGATTATCAAAGACAAAGAAAGCTTTTGCTTTAGCTTTTGATTTTCAGTTTTTGGAAAGCTTTTGG
Organism: Adiantum capillus-veneris; assembly: GCF_014529385.1. Classification (NCBI taxonomy): domain Eukaryota; kingdom Viridiplantae; phylum Streptophyta; class Polypodiopsida; order Polypodiales; family Pteridaceae; genus Adiantum; species Adiantum capillus-veneris. Next base: position 158,269,815 of record NC_140937.1, read on the forward strand.
GGCTCTTCTTTTGGCAGCCCTTGTACTTTAAATAAGCGGGTTGCCCTCTCACAACTCAGAGCATCTGGATGCAGAGTCTGAGTGTGAGCGCCTGTCCGCACTTTTGTACTTTGAACTCAGATTAATACAAAAACAAATATCGAAAGGGGCGCCATCTCTAGGCACGGAACTTCGTCGGGCCAATGTGAATCAATTGTGAACTGTGAACTGTTTTGAAGTGGTTATCAGGTGCTGTCGCGGTAGATTCTTGACTTGGAGTGTCCAACTCTATTACAATGGTATCAGAGCATGGCCGATTTCTCTTCTACGGGAAATCCAATCCCAAATTATTTTTTTTTGCAGCACCTATGGCTTCATGCAAGGCTCAGTCGACTCCCTTTGCATCCGGAGATGCGACAAGGGATCACAACGAAGATTCCGGCAAGGAGTATGGCCCGCCTCGGCCTACTCAGGCGGAGCGTCGAGAGATGGAGTGTCGTCAATTGATCGGCGATGCAACAAAGATGATGCTCAATTTTGCGAAGGACCCAAAATTTGCAAAATATATGAGCGAGGCTTCTTTTCAGGAAGTGCATGCACAGTGGCAGAAAACCACAACACCACCCCCAAAACCTTCTACTCACAAAAAATATTCAGAGAAGGAACTAGAAGAGGTGGTTGATGCACGGATTGCTCAGCTTTTTGACGTGCAAAACAAAGCTAAAAAGCACGGCAAAAAGCAGACTAAGGGCACTGACTTCCCGGATTATTTGGGTCGTCAATCAACATTTGAAAAGGCAAAGAAACAAAAGAAGCATGTTCGATTTGAAGAAGTACCGAGTTCTTCTTTTTCTTCTTCTTCTGACAGTTCTTCTAGCTCATTTGACTTGAACGAAGAAGACCACAAAGGCAAAAGGCAAAGCAAGAAACAACGCTTCCGAAAGGGCAAGAAAAAGGCAAAGACGTCAACAAAATCTCGCCCAGTGAGTGACAATTCTACAGAGGACTCGTCTACATATAGTTCAGACTCTGACGACAGCAACTTTTATGCAAAGAAGAAGAATTTTTATAAAGCCAACCAATATGACTTTCTCGAAGATAAAAGCAAGAAGGTCCGAGAGTTTAAGGAAGGTGGACAGTCAATTAAATTTGACACGTTTTTGGGATATAGAGATGCTTCAAAGGCTTTGTCTTTTGTACAGTAGTTTGACATCGCTTTCGCGGGAGGACGCTACTTAGAGCACTCTAAGATTTGGAGAGCTGCCTCTTACTTTAAGGGGAATGCTCAAACTTGGTGGTCCACGCTTCTTTTAAACAAGACTGCGCCAGTTAAATGACTGAAATTTAAGAAGCTTTTTATTTCTTCTTGGCTGACTCAAGAGTATGAACGCGATAAACGAGCTGCTTGGAACCATCTTCGGATGACCAAGAAAGATACAGTGGACGCTTATTGCGAGAGTTCTGGAGCTCTTTTCTACCTGCCTCTTCATTCAAGAAGATCTCATTCAGAGAACAGATTGAGCGGTTTACCTTGGGTCTACCTACAGAGATCCGAGATCATTGCTTGGAACAGAAGTCGACTTCTATTCAGAAGTTGATGAGTCATGCGAAACGGGGTTTTGCCATTCACTATGGCAGTCTGACCTACCCCATTGATGAGGTCATGACACAACGAGCTGAACAGACTTCAACAAATGAAAGTAGAAAGAGAAAGAGCAACCCAAAAAATAAGGATGCATGACCCAAGCTTACTCCTCAGGAGAGAGCTCGCTTCATCAGGGAGGGAAAGTGCTTTGGATGCGGGGAACATGGACATATCTCCACGAAGTGCCCTAAAAAGGCACAGAAAGAACAGAATGACAAGGACGACGAAAGGAGTGAGAGTTCGAGAGCAGCTGAGGAAAGTGGAAGAAAAGGCAAGATGAAAACAGGACTGGTTCCAGATTGTGTGGGTACCGATCCCAACACAATGGACGAGAGTACAGAACTTCGAGCTTGGGGCAAAGTGAAAGACCAAGAGGCCCTGATCTTCTTTGATGGAGGAGCCAAGGCCAACTTCATTTCACCGGAATTGGCGGCGCGACTCGAGATCACTCCCGATCGGACTTGCGAAGGCTGTTCTAGCGGCACCCGACAGGGACGTAGCCATTACACCTGTCATTGGCAAACTTTGGTTGCATTGTCACGGGTATTTGGGGCATGAGGACTTTTACATAATTCCTTTGGAAGGTTGTGATGTTCTCTTGGGAATTCCCTGGTACCACAAGAACAACGTCGTGGTCGATTATCGGGCGAGGAAAGCGACATTGACTACAAAGAAGGGCATAACCATTGTACTTGATATTAAACTTAAGGGCGAGTCTATCCCTATTGAATCGGCTTCGACCATTTCAAAATTAATGAAATCCAGTCTGTTTGTTTACTCGATCTTTATGAAAGAGTTGAGTGATGAGGATAGGACAAATATGTCTAAACTTGATAAAGAACGCCAAAATTTTCTCCACTCTCAAGCCAATTGCTTCTCAGAGGGCCTACCAGGCGAGTTACCACCTGCTCGTCCTAAAGATCATACCATTGATCTGATACCTGGAAGTACACCACCAAACCGGCCACCTTACCGTGTGAGCCGAGCACAGAACAAAGAGATTATGAACCAAGTGAAAGACCTCTTGGAAAAGGGTCTTGTCCAGCCTAGTACTCACCGTATTGCTCTCCAATGTTGTTGATTTTGAAGAAAGACGGATCTTGGAGAATGTGCATCGATTATAGAGCTCTCAACAAAATCACCATCAAGAACAGATTTCTGATTCCTAGGATCGATGATATACTCGACAAATTACAGGGATCCTCATGCTTTAGCAGGATTGATTTGAAGAGTGGATATCATCATATCATAATCACGCCGGAAGACGTCTATAAGACAGCTTTTCGGACGACTTTTGGGTTATTTGAGTTTTTGGTGATGCCTTTTGACTTAACCAATGATTCTGCGACATTTAACCGGAGGATGGACATGATTTTTTGAGAGTGTAGGCTATTTGTTGGCGCTTACTTTGAAGATATCATTGTTTTCTCCAAGAATGAGGCAGAACATAGAGATCATCTGCTTTAGGTATTTCAAGCATTACGAGATCACAAGCTAGTGATTAATGCAAAGAAAAGTGAATTTTTCCTACCAGAGATACACTTTTTGGGACACATTGTGTCAGCGCAGGAGTGCAAATGGATCCGGCCAAGATAGAGACTATCCATGGGCCCGATTTGAAGAATGTCTGTGAAGTTAGAAGCTTCTTGGGACTGTGTTCGTACTACAGGCGGTTCATTTGAAAGTTTGTAGAGGTTGCTTCCCCTTTGCATATCTTGACACAGAAAGGAGTCCCTTTCTGGTGGGGACCCACAGAGGTGACTGCCTTTCAGACATTGAAAGAGAAATTGACTACGGGACTAGTTCTGACTCTGCCGGACTTGCAGAAGTCTTTTGAAGTATATTGTGATGCTTGTGGTCATAGTCTGGGTGCGGTCTTAATGCAAGAAGGCCATGTCATTGCTTATGAGAGCCGATTGTTCTCAAGGCCGAAAATGACAGCACAGATTTATGAGAAAGAGCTTTTGGTGGTTATCCATGCTCTTACTCAGTGGTGGCACTACCTACTCCGAGCGGATTTTACTGTCTTTACAGACCATCAGAGTTTGTGCTACTTCTTGTCACAGAAGCAGCTATCTGAAAAGCAGATGCGATGGGCGAATATCTTGTCACAGTTTCACTTCCAGATTGTTCATGTTCAAGGACAAAAGAATTTGGTGGCAGATGCCTTGTCCCAGAAGTCGTTGGTTCTAGCTATTTCCGCGATACATCATAGGAGCTTCGAGGATATGGTCGACCAGTATGCCATAGATACAGATTTTGCAGACATTTTCACATGGATATGGGATGGGGAGACAGTAGCGGGATATTCCATTCGGGATGGCTACTTGATGAGAAAAACCATGCTATGCATTACACTGCCGTTGAGGGAAAAGGTTATGACTGAATGCCACTGTGCACCTTTTACGGGTCACCGTGGCATCGCTACCACCATGAAAGGGGTAGAGAGATACTTCTTGTGGTCGAGACTCAAGAAGGATGTGGAAGAGTTTGTGCGCAGTTGCTTGGTATGCCAGAAGGTCAAGTTTGACAGGCATAAATCACAGGGATTGTTACAGCCTTTGCCCATACCCACCTGCCCCTGGGAAAGTATTGCAATGGATTTCATTTTTTATCTCCCGAGAACACAGAGTGGTCACGATGGTACCTGGACTGTTATCGACAAATTTAGCAAGCAGGCTCATTTCATTCCAGTGAAGAAAATAGTCAAGCCGGATCACTTAGCGAGACTGTTTGTGGCCCAGATTTTCAGATTACATGTCATGCCTGAGACGATTGTTTTCGATAGGGACCCCAGATTTACGAGTTTGTTTTGGAAGGCAATTTGGGAGAACATTGGCACGCGGTTGTAGTTCTCGTCATCGTTCCAACCGACACCGCAAACTGGCGGGGAATCTAAGATTGCCAATTCAGTGGTTTTAGATTTATTGAAGTCTTATATCTCGGATCAGAAGACTCAATGGGAAAGTATCTACCTTTGGTGGAATTTGCCTACAATAACACGATACACTCTTCAACAGGGAAGGCGCCATTTGAGATTGTTGAAGGTGCTGTGAAGGTTCCACCCTTCCTAAGCACGAAAGATAAGATTTTTGAAGCGGATGAGTATATGCGCGACTTAGATACGGCTTTTGCCAAGGTCCACGAGGCTTTGCAGAAATCTCAAGAACGACAGAAAAAGGCAGCGGATCGCCATCGTCGCAATTTGAAGTTGAAGGAGGATGATTGGGTGCTCTTATGTTTTGAGAAGGCACGCCTAAGAAAGAAGAAGGGAAAGGAGAGGCTTTTTCCAAAGCTTAGTATGAGATACTATGTACCTTTCTAGATCTCTGAAAAGATCAATGATGTCTCCTTTCGACTGAAACTGCCTCACACTTGGAGGATTCGCAATGCATTCCATGTGAGTCTCTTGAAACCTTTTAAAGGTGATGTGCCCGATGATGGGGAGCCTGGTGAGTAACCCAAAGTGGAAGAAAACGAGGAGATCCTTGTTCTTGAACAGATTTTGGCACATAAGGACACAAAGAATAAAGGTAAAGTCCGAAGGCAGTTCTTGGTTAAGTTCAAGAACTATCCTGCATTGGATGTGAAGTGGATGGAGGAGGAGGACCTAGAAGATACTCCTCAGATTGTGAAACTTTACCTCGAAGCTTTTGGTTTAGCATAGTCTACTCCAAATGGAACCCAGAATTCAGCTTGGCTGAAGATCTGGTGCAATGGGATGCACAAGAAGGGAGTTACTCCGCTCCTTTGTCAACAGATGCCTCGATTTTGATACTAGAGTCACTGATGTATTTGAGCTTCAGGGATACTGAGAGCTGGCACTATTCTGATGTATGACTTTATGAAATGGAATTTCTGAATATGAAACTGATTTGTTCTTGACTTGTTTTTAAGTGCACGAACTGATATATGAAATGACTGTAGCATTTTGGTCTAATTGATCTCGAATAGACACGGTTGCAATAGGGGTTAGTCAATCAAGCATCTAAGAGGTCCCGACTGGATCTAGATGCGATTGCTAGCTACATTGCTGATAAATCATGGTCTAAGATCTGAATGAATGTTGAATGTCTTGTGATGTCTAGTGATGTCCTGTGATGTCGTGTGATGTGACTGTTGATGGGTACATGTGTTAGATGTGTATTCCTAGTACGTAGGTGCTAACAGTCAGTGTCTGCTAAGACGGTTTATGGCCTCTGTTTGTTTTGCAAGCAAAGTCGAGGGCGATTACAATGCTTTCAAGAGGGGGGTATGTCACAAAGTGATGACATGGCTGCCCGAAACCCTAACTGCTAAAACCCTAATTCTGCCAAAAACCCTAACCATGATTTTGGCACGACACGTGGTAGCAATACAAACGTCGGGGATTTGCACCGAATTTTGCGCTGAAATTTGTGCTGGCTATTTACGGCAGCTTTTTGACATGCTTTTTCTACGCTAATTGAAAGAGAGAGAATGAGAACCTTTTTGGCCTCAAGAGAGAGAGAGAGAGAGAGAGAGAGAGATTATACGAGACAGAGAAAGCTTTTGATTTTCAGTTTTTGGAAAGCTTTTGGGGCTCTGCTTTTGGCAACCCTTGTACTTTAAATAAGCGGGCTGCCCTCTCACAACTCAGAGCATCTAGACGCAGAGTCTGAGTGTGAGCGCCTGCCCACACTCTTGTACTTTGAACTCAGATTAATACAAAAAGAAATACTGAAAGGGGCGCTAGTATTTGGGTCCAATATCTCTAGGCATGGAACTCTGCCGGGCCAGTGTGAATCAATTATGAACTGTGAACTGTTTTGAAGTGGTTATCGGGTGTTGTCACGGTAGATTCTTGACTTGGAGTGTCCAAGTTTGTTACAATCAGTGCATTCCAAGAGACGAGTCCCAAACAGGAAGCTCCTCGAGCACTTTTTGTGCTTTATGGAGTGCATCACATTTGGCATACATGTCGACCAAGGTAGTGCCACACACCATAATTTCTTTTCAACAACCCCTGACTAACAATATCATCGTGAATTATTTCGCCCATATCAGTATCTTGTGTAATGTGGCATGCCTTCAAGGTGCAAGTGTCTGTGATTGCATTTGGAGAGTTGCACTCTCTCTACATCTATTGAAAACATCCCAGAGCTTCCTCAACCTGACCTTTTTGGACATATCTTGCAATCAATGCACTCCATGAAACTTGTAATCAATGCACTCCATGCCAACGCCATGCCTATAGAGAGGCTTGCACCACATTTGGTATATATGTCGACCAAGACAATGCCATGCATGATGTTTCTTTTCAACAACCCCTGACTAACAATATCATCATGAATTCTTTTGCCCATATCAGCATGTTGTGTAATGCCATATGTCTTCAAGGTGTAAGTTTATGTGATAGCATTTGGAGAGATGTGATCTCTTTACATCTGCCGAAAACTGCCTAGAGCTTCCTACCCTGACCCTATTGGACATATCCTGTAATCAATGCACTCCATGTTGACACCTTGCCTACACAGAGGCCTGCAAATGGTCCTCACCCTGATCCTTGCCTTCAAGATGCAAGCGTATGTGATTGCATCTAGAGAGACACCCTTGCTTCGCATCCGCCAAAAACAACACAGAGATTCTTGGCCCTACCCAAGTTGGGCATATCCCGCAATCATTGCACGACGTCTCGGATAGGAAGCTCTTCAAGCACCTTTTGTGCTTTATGGAGTGCAACACATTTGGTAGACATGTCAACCAAGGTAGTGCCATGCACCACGTTTCTTTTCAACAACCCCTGACTGACAATATCATCGTGATTTCTTTTGCCCATATCAGCATCTTGTGTAATGCCGCATGCCTTCAACGTGCAAGTGTCCACGATTGCATTCAGAGAGATGCACTCTCTCTTTGCATGTATTGAAAACGGCCAACAACCCAGAGTTTCCTCACCTTGAACTTTTTGGGCATATATTGCAATCAATGCACTTCATGAAACTTGCAATCAATGCACTCCATGTCAACGTCATGCCTGCAGAGAAGCTGTAAATAGTAGGAAACAAGCATGCACGCGGATGATGATAGCTCGTCTATTGTGGCAAAAGAAAATTCTTGACCAATGTCAATGCCATCATCAAAAACGGTGTCTCAAAAGGCTGGTAGGTTGATGATGGCAATGTAGCAATGTGAATCAGGGATTCTAAGCACTAAATTTCATGACAGGCTTAAGGTGAGGGCCCTCATGATCACTGAGTCTTTGACAGTCTATAGGCGAGGATAGACGAGGCTCAAACCGGTCCATTGATTAGTGCCAACGATTGTGTTTTTGGGGACTTTGGGTGCTTGAGGGTGGCACTTTGATCAGGGGTTTTGGGGACTTCGGGTGCTTGGGGGTGGCACTTTGATTAGGAGTGTCGTCGGCAATATTATGATAGTTTTGTGGTTTAAAGGTAGGTAAAGGAGGGGGTTACAAATTAGCATGGGAATCAACGTGCATTGTGTTACGTGCAGGCTGCTGCAATCCACCTCAGTGACCTCACCTCCCCATTGCCACCGTCTCTATCCAATGATGCATTGGACCTTGTGTAGTAACCATTGAGCCCACCTGGCACCATCTGTGTGTGTGTGTGTGTGTGTGTATAGTTCACAATTGAACGTGCTGGAGTGAGAAGAAGATGCCACGTGGCTGGAGGGAGGGGTCCAAATCCCTTCCCCCACATTTGGCAGCTCTCTCTCTCTCTCTCTCTCTCTCTCTCTCTCTCTCTCTCTCTCTCTCTCTCTCTCTCTCTCTCTCTCTCTCTCTCTCTCTCTCTCTCTCTCTACGTATAGTTCACAGCCGAAGGCGTCGGAGTGAGGAGAAGATGCCACATGGTGGGGGGGGGGGGGCAAAATCCCTTCCCCCACATTTGGCATACATCTCAACCAAGGCAGTGCCAAGCGATGTTGTTTCTTTTCAACAACCCTTGACTAGAAATATCGTAGTGAATTCTTTTGCCCATATCAGCATCTTGGCCCTGCCCAAGTTGGGCATATCCCGCAATCACAACATTCCAAGAGATGATGTCTCGAGCAAGAAGCTCCTCAAGCAATTTTTGTGCTTTATGGAGTGCACCACATTTGGCCTACAAGTTGACCAAGGTAGTGCCACACACCACATTTCTCTCTCTCTCTCTCTCCCTTCCTCCCTCTCATTACTCAAAAAAGCGCACTGGATAGTATTGTTGTTCATGGATGTCAATCTGCATTGGTTGTCTTTGTCATAAACGCTTAAGGAAAGGGTTGTGATGTGCCACTTTGTCTTCTATGAGCCTTCAATAGCCGGGTTTTGATGACCAAGGGGAGCCCATGGCAATGCTTCAGCATTGCTATTGATCTAGGGGAAATGGAAGAAGCAGCTTACATCATCAATTGCAACTTCCAATATCTATTGAGGGTGCTTAATGATGCACCATAAGAGTTGTGGAAGGAAATCCATGGACGTAATTCTAGCATCAATCACGCCATCATGAACATCCTCCCCACTTTCTCTTTTGCATCCCTCCATGGGCTCAAGGAAGGACTTTACTGTGTTGTCTCTCGCTTTTACATCCATGATATCCTCCAACTTCTTCCCAAATGCAAGCATGCCTTTCACCTCAAGTGCATCGATACATAGCTTAGCAGCCACTCCACGTGCTCTTTTATGCCAAAATAGAGTTGAGGCTAATGATATTCTCATTGTGGAGGATTTCTCATATGTGGTTAAGTGCAACATTGATGAACCCAATCGAAATTCCGGTGCAAGGAGGCCATTGTCAGTCACACGGGCGTAATTCAAAAGATAAAGCCTCAGCTATAATTGGCAGAGCATTTTAGGTTTATGTGAAAAACAACACAAGCAAGAAAATGAGCTTATGGAAGTCTACTAGTAGAAAATAAAATCATGGCAAAATGCCTTTGGAGTTCACAAAACGCTTTAAGCATTGCATCATTATCATAGATGCCCTTTTGCCAACATCAGTTGTGTGACTTTCTACCACCTGATGCCCTCTTTTTGACTTTCAATTCCATGTGGGTGGACAATGAGCACTTGAAAGTAGCAATGCTAGTAGTATGACACAGAACATTGACGTTGTGAGCAATTGCATGCTCTCTATCAACAAGTCTGACAACAAGACCCAAGCATTGTAAGATCAAGAGTCAAGTGCCAACACTCTACAACAAGCACTTCACTACTCCTCCGCAACGGACATGTCCGACAACAAGACACAAGCATTAGAAGATCAGGAGTCAAGTGCCAACACTCTACAACGAGCACTTCATTGCTCCTCCACAATGGACATGTCCTCACATCCTACCAGCTCAAGAACGCGCAAGGACAATGTTCCATGTTGAGTATCAGCCTCAAGGGAGGAAGTGCCAATGTTGTTAGGCTCCAGCAACATGGATATAATGGCAATACTGTCAGAGATTGTAAATTCAATACATATTCATTTCATGCCTATCAACATCACAAAAGGCGGAAGCTGGGTCGTTGAATGCAAGCGGCAAGGATTTTGAGGTTGCAAAGGATGCCAAAGGCAGCAAGTAGGATGTAGGAGGGGAGAAAAAACAATTTAATATGAGAGGAAACTTGCAAGGAAGATTTTTGAGATAATCTTTTTCACTGGGAGGGAGAAGCCCAATAGAAATTCTCAAATGTCGACCTACCAAAGGTCAATGTTTTGAGTGTGATTTCTAGTGGTCAAGGGTGTCATGAACGCCCTAAGCTATCAAGACCTTTGTTTTGTTGTATGCCAAGTTCGGCAAGAACACGACTTTCCTCTGATGAAGAGGCCACATTTGTAGATTATATGGGAGCAGTTGGAGCCCACACTATGATCATTGTACAAGGTCCTCTCTCTCTCTCTCTCTCTCTCTCTCTCTCTCTCTCTCTCTCTCTCTCTCTCTCTCTCTCTCTCTCTCTCTCTCTCTCTCTCTCTCTCTCTCTCTCTCTCTCAGGCGGAGTGGCACAAATTGATCGTCGGTAGGCTAGTTTGGACCACTAGTATTGTTCTATACCAACATATGGTGACATTGTAAAACAAAAGTAACCTCAAATTTGACATGGATGTTTGAGTAGATTATTGCATCTTTAACCTCTCTTTCTATGACAACCATGTCCTTTCCAGCTCGCGCAATTGCATTGTCAAAGCCCTTCTTAGCTTGGGCAACCTTCTCCTGCATGAAAAGTGTCATAAAATATAATATCTAACTTTACCAAATGATTTTCTCATATTAAATTGATCATCTAATGTGGGAGAATAAACGGGAACAAGAGTTAGAAGAGAGACATGTGCTTCTAGACCTATCTCAACAAGGGACCAAAAGGAGAGATGGTTGAATCTCAATAGGGGTCCAGAAGAAGATTGTCTACCAAAGAGCAATGTGTAATAAGTGCTTCTAGACTTATCTCAGCAGGGGACCAAGAGGAGAGATGGTTACATCTCAATAGGGGTCCAAAAGGAGATAGTCTATCAAAGAGCAACGTGCATCTAATGGAGCTTAAAGACCTTAGGGTTAGCTTCATTAAAGACCTCCAAAGGTTACTGTTAAAAGTCCTTTGACCTTAGGCAAGCTAGGGCTGAGCTTGAGGTGGGAACTCGACCCAAGCTTGAGGTGCTTGTCGTGCTTGCTGATAAGGTGCTCGAGGTGCTTGTCATGCTTGATGAGGAAGGTGCTTGAGAAGCTTCACATGCCATGGGGGGTAAGGTGCTTGAGGGGCTTGAGTCAAAAAAAGACCCTACAAAGGAGGGGGAAAGCCCCAAAGTTAGGGGAATCTTTGACTTAACCTCCCACTCACCCAAAGGGCACCCCCTTTCTCAAGGGGCACATGGACACATGTCAAGCTCTCCTTATGCTTAGTCACATGGTGTGCTTGAATCCTATTGGCTGGGCTAAAGAGGGGTCCAATGAGCTTCTAGTTCAATTCAACAAATATCTAGATATTTTCAAGCTCTCTCTCTCAAAAAGGTAAGGAGGATACTTGTCTTAATGCTACCCATGTTGCTTGAAATGCATTGTGCATGTGATTGGCTAGGCTTAGGGGGGTCCAATGAGCTTCAAGCTTGACCTACAAGGAGGGGTCAACCAAAGCAAGCAAGGGGTGTGCTTGGGGCTATACACCCTCTCACGCACTCATTTTTCACACATTCTCACTTGGTGAAAGTGCAAGACTCCATCTCCTTCTCCAAGCTTATTGAGAAGTTGAGTGCCTACACCAACACTCTTGGCTATGGAATGAAAATCCAACCAAGAGCCATGCTTCAATGCTTAAGCTTGCCATCTTCTTTATCTTCAAATTACTATGCTATTATGTTATGCTAAGCAAGAAGAGTGATGATAAGTGAGGAACTATTTCTTTCTCCTATGAATGTTTCTTCTTCCTCTTCCCTACCCTCATTCCCCGCTAGCTCTCTCCACCTTCGAAGGTGTTTGAGGCCTCGGGACCGAGTTCGGGGATGGTTAATGCTTTTTACAAAGTCTACGTTATTCTCGTGATGCATGAAGCTTTCCATCTTCATTGCATCACCTAGGTCACAAGGAACACGAAGATTGTATTATACCGAGTCTCTCTTGATGGGAGAATCTATAATACAAAAGCCTATTGGAGGGGGGACCGGATCCACATAAATCCGGTCCTCAAATGTTGTCAAGTTCTCTAAACTCTCTCTCTCTTGCAAAAGTATTGTTCATGCCAAGTTAATTAAGTACTATGGTTATGTTGCTACAGCTAATTAAATTCACCCTCTATGTTATCAAAGTAGTCTCACAAAGATTCTCACTCTAACTCTCTTAATTTTGCTATCCTCAAATTTCATAGGCCACTTCCATTACAGCAAGGGTAGCATCTCCCACTTACCCCTGTGTAGCTCTTGCCATTCCTTGCACATTATGGTGACTCTTGTTGGCCTTCACAAGCCTAGTGTCATTGGTGTGATATGCATGGTGTAAACTAATTCAGTCTAAATACCACCAAGTATGGCCCCGGAAGTCAAAGACTAACCACCAATAATATGCAATCACCTGGCCTTCCAAGTGTGTGTGTGTGTGTGTGTGTGTGTGTGTGTGCGGGCGAGTGTTGTTGATGTTCAACTCACGGTGAACTCTCTCTCTCTCTCTCTCTCTCTCTCTCTCTCTCTCTCTCTCTAGTGCAGCCATTTTTTACCTAGTAGACAGTAGTGCAATATTTTGATTGTAACTTCTTCGTTTGAACTTTGATTTGGGTTATCTATAGCCTTAATAGAAGAGCGCAATGGCTTCTATGCATCGATGTAAAAACCGAAAAACTTTTTTGAAAGAGCATTTTTGAAGTGAACAAGTTTACGGAAGTCGACTGTCATCTCTCTTTTTTGTATACAATGTCTTATGGCACTCGCAAGGGTTCTTCTTCTTCAACAACTTCCACAAACATTGTAGAAAGTGATCAAAAATCTCCTAAGAATGGAGATAGCAACACAAGCACTCCACCAATAATATTGAAACCCATGATTATGACACACTTGGTATTGTTGCAAGAGACCATAAACAAACAAGGTGAAGACTTACGGCACATGCAATGGAGAATGGCACACCATGGGTTCTTGTTGTTGAGAACGAGCATCTCAAGAGGAAATTTGAGATGCAAAGAACATGTTTGATGCAACTTGAAGAGGAAGACAAAGAATGTAAATGCTCTCTTGTGGACTTGATGCTTTGAAAGAGCACATGAGCAAAGTGGAGTATGACCATGTATTGAAAGAGGAGAAATTTTACACCAGAAGTCACAATATATGTGACATGAAAAGTGTATATACAAACAAGTCTTGGGCTAATGTATATGGTAGCAATGTGGTTCCTAATTCCTCTCTCTTGCAAGTTATGACCAAACCAAAGAATACTGAAAATGTGGATATAGAGGAATTAAAGGAACAAGAGCAACATTCCAAGAACATGTTATTCCAAGAATTCCAGAAGAGAAGTGAGAGACACCTTCTTCTCTTGACATTGTTATATAATATTTCTTTAAAACCCAATTTGGCATATCAAGAGATATGGTTTATGGAGCGCATAGAGTGGGTAAGCAAGGAGGCTATTGCTTGGGAAACGGTCAGTTGTATGCAACATCCCAGATGAGCTAATCCTATCGAAATATTATCCTTGATAATAATTGGATTAAATTGAGCGATACAAAATGTTTTCTATTTGAAGATTACACTTTTATGCAACAAAATATGCATCGCAAGGCATATGAGGATAGGTATAAGAAAAACAAGGACATATCTCATGAAGAAAACACACCCAAGGAGGAAAGTCCCTCAAGTAAATAAGAACATGTGACCTATGAGGTCGAGTTACAATTGAAAGTATTCTTTTGGATTTGCAATGGATACCCATGGAATGTAAGGGTGGCATAGATGAACTAATTAGCAAAGCCCATGTTGTATGTCTTATTGAAACTTGGGAGCATGATGCACAAAGGATTAGCAAGCTAGAGGACTACAATGTACATTCATTGATGTGGTCAAAGAATCTCAAGCAATAAAGGGGGCAAGGATGGGTAGCATGCATGATTAAGAAAGAGTTGGAAGATTTTGCATCAATTGTCAACGATGAAAAGCACAAACATTATGTAAGGCTCAAAATTATGACACCAAAAAGAGCACCAATTTGTATCCGGTTGCCCCTTTTTATGCTTACATGGAAAGAGATAAGCCATTTGTTAATTTAGAGGAGAACAATGCTTATTTTGAAGGTTATCTTTGGGAAGATGAATGCCTGCACAAAAATGTTGCAATATGATACACAAAAACTTGATATCCCATATATTTCAAAGGAGTTGGAGGAAGTTCACTTGTATGATCGTACTTCAATGGATGAGAAAGGGATCATTATGGAAAGGTACTTTTATGCATGTGTAGTAGCACAAGTATACTCATTGCCAATGGTGTATCTTTATGGAGTGGAAGTGATAAATTTACATGTAGAAAATACGATGGGATAGCATGATTGACTATATGCTACCATTTGAAACCATCATGTATCACATAAAGGATTTTACGCTTGGCCAATGGACCCCAGAATCAAACCATCAGACCTTATGTATTGATTTAAATGTGGAGGAAAACCTAAGCATGAAAATCTTAGCCAAAGTGAAGAAAAGTTATCTTTTTGTATGGTGGTCAAATGGGCACTAATGTATATTGAAATGGTTGAGCAAAAATTATGGATGACAAAGCTTCAATATCGGAAACTAAATGGGAAGCTTTCAAGAAATTTATTTGTTCTTGTGCCGAAGAATGCTTTGCCAAAGAGCATGTCCATGGTATCAACAAAGGTAGATCACGCAAAAGGTGGTTTGATAAAGAGTGTCAAGATACTCAAAAGTCCTTCTATGGACAAAGATAAGTATTAAAGTTATTTGCATGCATATAAGGCATTGATTCAAAAGAAGAGAAGAACATGGGAAGTCAAGCATCACTTCTGGAGCATCGAGAATCGCTTTATCAGTCCACACATACTACATCACATGTATCTTTGGTCTCATAGGTCATATTTGACCTTCGAGGATGATAATAAAATCTCTCTCTCTCTCTCTCTCTCTCTCTCTCTCTCTGTGAAAGCAAAGTGGGACAAACCGATAGGCTCATTTGGACCACTAGTACGGTTCTATAGCAACATCTGGTGACATTGTAAAAAATAAGTTACTTCAAATTTGACATGGATCTCCCTACACTTTCCATTTGAGAACATATGCACCCCATTCCAACACTAGGGTTTTATCTAATTTATCATACTTCTTTAAAGTTTAGAGGTGAAACCTTGAGGCTAAGGTTCAACTTAAACACCAAGGGTACCTTTTGTCAAAAGTCAAAACACAATAGTATTCTGCAAATATAGAGATTGCACGTTTGGTAGGCAATAGCTCGTAGGAAATAATCATGCTTTCTTGGTGCAACATTCGTAACTAAAAGGCTAGCCTTCAAGACAAACTCTTTCCTTCATCTTCCCCAAACTCACTCTTATATCTCATTATATGGGCAATTGAAAACAAGAAGAGGTGTGTGTGTGTGTGTGTGTGTGTGTGTGTGTGTGTGTGTGTGTGTGTATATTTAAGTATGAAAAATCCCCTCACAATTGAACCATACTTAGACAATTGTATTGTTAAGTGTGGAGCCTGATTTACCCTTGTAATTTTCTGTGGTAAAAGCGCACATTTGTAAGGCCCCCATTATGAGGAGAAGCCATCGTGCGTGAAGGAAAATCAATCGCCGGAAACCAAAATTTTCACGGCCAAAAATCAGGGGCAACTTTAGGGGCCTCGGGGGCGGAATCCCTCGAAACTTTTTTTTTCCTCGCCGGAATATTATGGCCGGACGGCGGCCAGAAACTGGTCGAAAAACAACCGTCGGTTGGCCGGTGGCCGGTAGTCAATGGCCGGTGGCCGGTGGCTGAATTCAAAAGCGGACTTGTCTTCTCAAGGGCGGCCACACATGGGCGGATTGGAGGGTCCGATTTGGACTTATCTACACAAGGGCGGCTACACATGGCTGCCTCTCATGAGAGAGAGCAACCCTTTTGGCCTATAAAAGGAGGCCATTTCTACACACATTTCATATAGTGTGAAGTTGATGCAACAAGGTGGGTGTGAGGTGGTGAGAGTGAAGCAAAGCGGGAGCTCCATTAAGGGTATAATCCCTTTGTAAACTACTTCTTGTTTTGAAGTACTAAAGCCATTGAGTGGCTGTTTTCCCATGGACGTGGCCCACATTGGGTGAACCACGTATATCGTGTGTACTCTCTCTCTCTCTCTCTCTCTCTCTCTCTCTCTCTCTCTCTACTCTATAATCTCGTGTATGTAAATCTGTCTCTCTCCATTAAGTAATCTACTCAATTATCTATTTAGCTACGTCTTATTTCCTAACATGTATTAAATAATATATTAAATAACAAGATGTCATAAACCTCAATTATCATTTCATATACACCAATACAACATTCTGTATCTAATGGATAATATAATCATTTAGATAAAAAATTTGATCTTTGATCACTACAATATAATATCTTGGTGTTGTATCTTATGTACCCATCCTTTGGGATGAGCTTCCACTACATCTACATGTAGAAGGATCCAGCTGGTACATTGGACGATCTTCCGTTACTGCTGTAGTTTTCGTTGTAATAAGGAAAGAATCTCTTAGCTGTCACCATCCAAGAAACACAAGCCTGTCACAGCTGGCATTACTTGGGAAGACAGGTGTCAACAACTCCCTCCCCTTGTTATTGGTGTCAAAAATTACAACAGAACCTAACAACATAACCTAGATCAAATATGAAGTTTAAAGAATGATCCAAAAAATTTGGACAGCATCTCCTTTGTAATTTGGTTCAAATCTCAGAAACCCAATCAAATGCCATCTTCTTCGAGACCCCCACTTGAGAATTAAGGCTTTTTGTAAACAACCTTTGGACTGTTTTCAAAGTACATTATAGCATCAATAAGCACTATACAATTGTGAACTCTCCATTATATACTTACCTTCATCAAATTTGAGTTCCTGCATAAAAAGATAGAATAAAAGAACTTTGTGTCAAGGACCAAGTTCCTGTAAAGTTATGGTACTACGTTGTTGCATTTATTTGCTATGTTATTGCTATGCATTCATTCCTGGTGTCCATGAACACTAGTTAAAGTAGTGCCTAGCTAATAAAGTTGGGTATGGTCGCCCTGAATTGACATTATAATACTCTCAAGTCACACAGATTGTAAAAATTACATCAATAACTAACCCAATAACATAGATCAAATATTAAGTTTAAGTAATGAGCTATTTATTGCGATAATGTTTACATCCTTTAATTCTATAAAAAATCGGACAGAACCTCCTTTGTAATTTGAATCAATTTTCAAAAGTTCAATCCAATGCCATCTCATTCGAGACCCTCACGTGAGGATTAAGGCTCTATTTTTAAAGAATCTTGGAGTATGTTCAAAGTAAAATCTTAGCACTAACTTCAAACATTATGCATCTATTCAACAAAGAGAAAAATGTTGAAAATCAGTTCCCAGTATTGAATTTACCATAGTGAATATGCTCAGATATATACCTACAACTATAGTCATACATATACCATCATAAATGTGAAAAAAGGCTAGCATCACCTGCAAAAAACCATCTCAACGTATGAGCAGGTTACATGCACCTACCTGTATGCCGATCACATATACAATCAAGCTAGAGATAATAAGAAGGTGGGAGAGATCGCTTCCCAGTACCTAGGCAACCCAATCAAGCCAGAGAATAAGAAGGTGAGAGAGGTGGCATCCAGGTTTTTAGGTCATGTATAAGAGGATACCACAAATCATACCTGTAAACCATATTCACATCAACATCTTGCCCATTGAAGAGAAATCATTATTTTTTGCAAGTAATATGCGTTGTAAGGCAATTAATTGTATTGAATTCTATATTTTTATGTATCGACACTTATGACCATGAACTCAGCCGAGGTGAAGACACATATAGTCCAAAATTCCAGGAACATAGATCAGCCATAGTCTATCTATATGTAGACCAGCCTTGTCTCATATGTGTATCGCCTTCCAAATCCCAAGGCTTACGATTTATGACCTAATCAGATTTTGCAAAAATATATGGTATGCTACTTATCACAGACAACCACTACCATTGTGCCACTTGTGAATCGTTACCATCTCTAAGAAATAGTGCCCAATACCCAATTGTATCTACAATCCACAACACAGTACAACTACCCATAGGGCCACAACATATTAGATCCTCATATGACTGAATATAAA
The DNA here is from genome assembly GCF_014529385.1 of Adiantum capillus-veneris. Taxonomy (NCBI): domain Eukaryota; kingdom Viridiplantae; phylum Streptophyta; class Polypodiopsida; order Polypodiales; family Pteridaceae; genus Adiantum; species Adiantum capillus-veneris. The sequence goes on from NC_140937.1 coordinate 158,288,222, forward strand.
TCCAAATGAGCAATTATGTATAAACAAGTTTTTATTATTTTTCAGTTGATTATGAATTTTGCCAGTATTTTGCCATTCCTTCTGACATTTTTCCAAAAGAAACCAAAAGAGCATCATAAAAGACATAATAGAACTCACCACCCCCACCCGTTTGATTGTGCAAATGCATGTCAGAGAAAAAGGACTCATACACAAGAAATTTACCCAGCTTAAACATCTAAGCCTAATCTTTTGAAGCCATTTAGACTCTAGATAAAGAACTGAGTAGGTGCAATAACACCTACCTGAATGTTTGGGTTGAATTGTAGATGCCGGTAGTATGATCAATTGGTTAATCCAATTAGCGAGCCCGTAAGAGAGGTGATTCTCCACAAGTCCCAATAGTTTGTCAAGGTAGATCATTTCCTGTTGTAGCCGAGCTTGTCCTCACAGAGATCCGATCGTTGAATCTCCTGTATCAGATGGGGGAGGAATAGAATCCTATGATGTGTGTTCATGCTCTGCAACCAGGAATAGCTATATGGCAGGTGAGCCGAGGGAGTCTACACGCCACAACTCCCTTGGGTGTGTGTGTGTGTGTGTGTGTGTGTGTGAGTGTGTGTGTGTGTGTGTGTGTGTGTGTGTGTGTGTGTGTGTGTGTGAGAGAGAGAGAGAGAGAGAGAGAGAGAGAGAGAGAGAGAGGCGAGATCCCGTGATGTGTGTGTGTGCGCACGCAATTCTGCTTGCAAGAAGAACAGGACCCGGAAAGGGCTAGTGGTTACAGAAAAATACAACGAGTTCTTTTTATATAAAAGCACCCCGATTCCATAAATAGAGGATGGGTCTTAAAGCGTATCATTACGAGTGTGTGTGCATGTGTGTGTGTGCGTGGAATCGATTATGCAAGGCTGTCCAGTCTTTTATTATAGGAGGCTCACCACCAAAGGTAGGCAACCCCTCTTTTATTCAACCCATGTGCATGACAGGCTTCTCCTTCATAAAGTGATAGTTTGGATGTACCATAAATATCGACAAAATGTGTAGCATTACACCCATTATGCTATATTTAATTTGGAAATTAACCGCACATAGTAGGCCAGCCAACATAGGAAAACCGAGTCCACAAGTATGGTAGGCATTAAGTTGGAGATTTCCACAAAGGTAAGACATTTGAAGAGCCACATATTTTTCAAGTAAGATACAAACCAAGTACGGAACCATAATTTAGGGATGTAATAAAAAACCATTTAATTTATTGGACTGGACATCTTCAATACTATTTACCAGATAGGTGCAGATTTGCAAAGAAGTAACCGCTTCTTGTGATATACCGTATCCCCGATCACGGTGATTGTCTAATCATATTTAACTGAGTTGCCTTTTATCAAATACGACTGGGTGTGTTGAAGCAAGTGTGTAGTTGAGTAATTATGAGTGGCTATATATTATCTTTCATAAATGACATCTACGATTACCTTCTGAGTAAATGTGTGTGCAGGTATAAGTCCGAAAGGTGAGGCTCTTTGTCAAAAACCAGACCCATTCGCTAAACCTTGAAGGTTATGTGTATAACAGAGGCCATTCTAAGAGATGTAGGCATGAACCCATGTCCAAGAATGACATCGGCCTAAAGCACCAAAGAGGGAAGCAGTCAGTCAAGGATTAGCCAAAGAATTGTCCGCTAGATAAGTGTGTGTGTGGGTGTGTGTGTGTGTGTAAAACCCTAGCTACTGTTTCACTCCGATCTCCCATCTTGTGGCTCTCATTGTGGAAAGTGATTTCCTATAACACACTCTCATTGTTTCAGCCTACTTTCTCTTGTTCGTAGGGCTTGCTTGTTGACATGCACTTCTCCTAATGTTCATCTTTGGTTTAGTCTACTAAAGCTCTCGAGTGTGTGTTTATCATCATGGTGCCCGACTTCTACATCTACATCGCGTTGTTCCAAATCTCAAGGGGTCATAGCATGTGAGTTTAATATTAGGTATAACTTTTAAAATTAGCAAATTACATTTATAGAAGGGGATTTTTATTGCATTTTGGGAATAAACCTATAAGTTTCTTAAGAAAACTGGGTTGTTTTATTACCTCAAACATGTAAGTATAGGTTTTTTTAATTCCCTTTGAACGCATAGAGGATGTTGCAGGTTTTGGTGGCAGGGTTGCTGCTGCCAGAGCTGTTTTGCTTACGACTAAGCAAGCTCATTAGGATGCTAGAGATGCGTCGGCTCATGCATTGATTACATTGTCTATTTACTCCTCACATTCGTTCAGCTAAATTTGCAAAACAGGCTTGGGTTATTCTGGTTGGTCTTTATGCAAGTCGCAATGAGGCTAAAATTGCATTGATGCGTAAAGACTGGAGTCGAAGATTATGCATGAGGAAGATGAAATGGACATTTTGCTTGCTGGTTCAAAGATATTAATGAAAAACTTATTTTTACAGGTGAAGTCATTTCTGACAGCTCCCTTGTGCAAATTGTTCTTGATGCTTTGCTAGATTTTTACCAGACTTTTGCTAGTACTTGGAGACTTATGACCCAAGGAAATCCCGAAGTTGTCAAGTTTGATGCATTATACACATTGCTATTGCAAGAGTCACTTTTTAGAAAAAAAAACAAGGCTAGACATCGTGCAGTTGAATAGACCTTTATTTTTGCTCAAAGAAAAAGTGGTAACAACAATGTAGCCACTTCTCATGGTCCTTTTGCGAGTGGAAAGGCACATGTTCCTAATGCTTCTACTAGAAGCACCTCGTCTGGGAATTCTAGTGAAAAGGGAAAAAAGAAGATGCATTGCCATTATTGTAAAGCTAATGATCACTTGATCAAGCGGTGTCCAAAATTGAAGGCAAAAGAGGCTAAGAAGAAAGAGGATGGTTCCCCTACAAGTGTAGCAATTGTAGAGTTTTTTGTGAAAGAAGATTGTGATGTTGATGTAGATACAAAATGGGCTTTTAGTGCAGAGTGCACTTATGATCCTTCTATCCATGATGCATGTATGTCAGTTATTGTAGATGCTCATGTGTGGTACTTTGACAGTGGTGCTACAAAGCACATTACCTCCCATCGTGACTTGTTTTCCTCTCTCGACGATGTCCCTCATGAGAATTCAGTCACTTGTGCCAACAATACCTCTTATCCAATCAAAAGAGTTCAAAAGATTGTGCCAAGACTGTACACTTGTTGATGCACTTTATGTACCTGGGTTAAAAAAGACCCTTTTGTCTGTATCTGTAAAGCAAAGTCTGAAGTGTTTATGTGCTTCAAGCAATTTCTGGCTATGGTTGAAAATGTCTCTAAATGTACTATGGGCACCTTCCGTTCGGATCGAAAGGGGAGTATATGTCTCATATATTTAATGCATTTTTGGCTAGTCATGGGATAAAAACCAATGTACAATGTCGTATAAACCTCAGAAAAATGGTGTTGAGAATAGAAAAAATAGGTCGCTTACGGAGGTGGCATGATGTATGGTCAAGAGTCAAGCTTTGCAATATTCGTTGTGGCTTGAGGCCATCATGTGTGCTAAATGTACTTAACAAATATCCTACAAAAACTTTATAGTCTATGACTCGTTATGAAGCATGGCATGATTGAAAACCATCTATTGATCACATGCATGTTTTTGGTTGTTTGACTTATGCTTTGGTGCCACAAATGCAGCACAAAAAATTGGATAATAAGGTTGTCAAATGCATTTTTGTTGGTTATAGTGCTAAAAGCAAAGGTTACAGGTTGTATCATCTGCAAAAAAAGCAAATCTTGGTTTCACGAGATGTTGTGTTTGTGGAAGATTTTATTCAGCCCTTGTTATCATGTACTAGAGACAGTAATATAAGCTCAGATGTCATGTATGACAATTTGTTGCCTCTTTTCTGTGGTGGAAATTTGATGTAAATTTAAATGAGGCAAATGCACAAACTATGGGGGTTTCTGAAAATGTTACAGATTAGCCTATTATTGATGCAGATGTACGTGATGTACTTGATGTGGAAAGGGCTTAGAATGAGCAGGCTAGAGGTATGTCAAAATGGCTGGTGCATACTTTGCATGACAGTAAATTGGGTGCACCTTTGTCTACTTGTACTTTTTCGGGTTCTTTCCATGCATCTTATGCATCATATTGTTATGCTTTGGTTGTTTCTAGCTTATATGATGTTGAGGAATCTCTGACTTTTAATGAAGCACAAAATTCAAAAAATTGGATGGCTGCCATGCAATCAGAATATGATGTACTTATACAAAATGACACATGGACTTTATGTGATTTGCCTCTTGGCCAAAAGGCCAATGGTACACAAAGTGGGTTTACAAGTTGAAATGTAAGCCAGATGGTGAGATTGATTGCTATAAGGCTCGACTTGTTGCAAATGGTTATGCACAACAAAAAGGCATAGATTCAAGATGTAAGATTTGGGGTTGTTGCATCATTACTTGGGCATACAATTTAAGCAATGTATGGTGGTATTGCCTTGTGCCAGACAAGTTACATAGAGACATCGCTATGTAAGTTTGGACTTGAGGATTGCAAACCAATTGCCACTCCCATGGAAACAAGTTTGAAAACGAGTCTCCATGATGTTGGTGATCCTGTCGATGTCAGTCTTTATCAAACTGCTATTGGATGCATTATTTATGTATGCAACACAAGGCTAGATATTCAATTTGCAGTCTCATAGGTCATCAAATTTATGCATAGCCCAGGGTCTAAGCATTGCATGTCATAAAATCTAATATCTACTTATTCCGAAAAGACTTTCTCATATTGAACTGATCATTTAATATGGGGGAGATGAATGGGAACAAGAGGTAGAATATAGACATGTGCATATAATGGAGCTTAGAAGACCTTAGGGTTAGCTTCATTAAAGACCTCCAAAGGTTAGTGTTAAAAGTCCTTAGACCTAGGACCTTAAGCAAGTTGGGGCTGACCTTGAGGTGGGAACCCTACCCAAGCTTGAGGTGCTTGTCGTGCTTGTTGACTAAGGTGCTTAAGGTGTTTGTGGGAACCTTACCCAAGCTTGAGGTGATTGTCATGCTTAAATGACTAAGGTGCTTGAAGTGTTCAATTCAAACATGATCTCTCAAGAGGCATAAAAGATTGTATGCTTAAAATGACTAAGGTGCTTGAAGTGTTCAATTCAAACATGATCTCTTAAGAAGCATAAAAGACACATGTCAAGATCCTCCCCATTTTTCCCTCATGATGTGCTTGAATCCTATTGGATAGGCTTTAAAGGGGTCCAATGAAAATTTAGATGCATTTAAATAAATAATTAAGCTCTTTTTCTCAAAGAGGAAAAAGAGGACACTTCTCCAGATGATATAATTAAATAATATGAAAGAGAGAGAGAGAGAGAGAGAGAGAGAGCATGAGAGGGGGGGTGATTTGGGCGTCCTTATTCTCATTCTCTCTCTCACACACACACACACACACACACACTTTTTGACGGTGTGAAGCAAAGAACTCCATCTCCTTCTCCAAGCTTGAGAAGTTGAGATCCTACACCAACAACTCTTAGCTATGGAACGCAAATCCAACCAAGAGCCAATCTTCAATGGCATGCTAATCTTCTCTACCATCTATATTACTATGCTAAGCTAAGCTACAAGAGTAATCTATGGTGGGTAAGGTACTTATTTCTTGTATGTTACTTCTTCTTCCTCTTCCCTACCCTCATTTCCTGCTAGCTATCTCCACCTTTGAAGGTGTTTGAGGTCTTGGGACTAAGGCCGGGGACAAGTTAGTGCTTTCATTAAGTTGATTAAGGGCATAATTTTGATGCATGAAGCTTTCCATCTTCACTGCATCGATTAAGTCTTAAGGAACACAAAGCTTGAATTGTACCAAGTCTCTCATTATGGGAGAATCTATAATACAAAAGCCTTTTGGAGGGGGGACCGGCTCCAAGTAAATCCGATCCTCAACTGTTGTCAACTTCTCTAATTCTCTCTTGTAAACTATTGTTTATGCCAAGCTAATTAGGTATAATGAATATGTTTCTATCTATCATCAAGTCTTCTCTTTATGCTCTTAAAGAATTCTCTTAAAAATGATCACTACAGTTATTTTAATTCTGCTACTTTTCATGTTACAAGTCCAATTCTGTTACATTGGTATCAAAGCTATTGGTTTCTCTTTTCTTGCTCAAGAAGAGAGGTCCTTAAGGTGTTCACAAAAGGTTGGACTTGTTAATTGGAAGAGGGTAAGTGGATCAGGGATCTATTTTCTCGGTGGAAAGAACTTAGTTCGAGGTACACCGTTGAGAACTATAGACTAAAAAATGGAGTCTTTCGGGACTTGCCTTTGGCTTAACCATTATTGAGCTAATAGAAAACTTGGCAAGAAACCATAATCCATCGAGCATTGTTAGACCCTCTCCACTACTCTTTGCAATCGACAATCTGTAAACCACGGGTGTGGTTGCTTGAGAGCCGATTTTCAAGAGTCGAGAAGGATAGCAACCACGGTTTTAAGGGTACCAAAACACAAAGTACTACTTACATAAGTTTAATTAAAGAGAGTAGAATGAATGTTGATAACTTTGATTTTGCACATGAAGGTGCTACTGAAGATGCCCCCATGCTTGTGAGCTACCTTGTTGCTAGGTTGCAACAAGCTATGGGCAATCTTGCCCTACAAGCTGAAGTTACCCAACAACTTTGCAGCTATGGCCTCCTTCAAACTCCTGAAGACGAGAGAGAGAGCTTAGGAAGCCTCTTAATGAGGCTTCCAAAAGAAGACTCTCTCCAGTGCGGGAAGAAAAAGAGGAAACCACTAAAAGAGAAAGAAGTGATGTGGCTACACGAAGACGACAGTCTCAACGATTACCAACTCCTCCTAAGAGGAAATGATTGCCGCATAGTCCTTCTCCTCGTCATTTTGACAAGGAAGGGAGGAACCAAAGGAAGAAAAAGACGAGAAAGAGGTCACCCTCTTCTCCATCTTCATCATCTTCCTCCTCTCCTGATGAAAGCAACGACCATTCTCCTAAAAAATACAAGAGGATAGGACATCGCAAATCCATTGCTGCTTGGAAAATGTCTTACAAGCTAAAGAAGTTCAAGGAGGGAGGAAAGAGCATCTCTTTTCTCACCTATGATGGCACCTTTGGTGCTACAGACAAAGTTTTGGCCTTCATCCAAGAGTTCAATGCGGCCTTTAGACACGAGGGCTTCATAGACTCCTCCAAGCTACGCCATGTAGCTATGCACTTCATAAAGTCTGCATGTCAATGGTGGGCTAGTCTCCCTGGGAATGGCGAAGCCCGAATAACATGGGAAACTCTACGAGTTTCCATAATGAAGCAATTCCTTGCAAGAGATGACAAGGACAAAGTGCTCACCAAATGGCGAAGTTTGAAGCTACTCTTCAACAAATCTATCCAGAAATATGTAGATAAGTTTTGGAATTTACATCTCAAAGCTACAGTCTTTTAAAGAATAGACTTTGCCGAACAAAAGCAACAATTTTGTACGGGATTACCTAAAGAAATGGAAGAGTATGTCAACTCACATAGGCCTAGCACTATCACCGAAGTCATCCACCACACTATGGTTGCTTCAAGGATCAATTTCCAACAAGGGGCGAGAAGAAATTTTAAGCCCATGGAAAACAAGGATCAAAATGAAGCTAAAGGAAAGAGCAATGCTCAAAACTCTTCCCAAGGCAACACCAACACCAACAAGGCCAAGGGGAAAGGAGCTTACAAAGGTAAAATAAGTCTCTTGAAGAATTAGAGGCCTTCCCACACCAATACCAAAAACAACAAGGCCAAGGGGAAAGGAGCTTACAAAGGTAAAAATAAGCCTCTCAAAGAATCAGAGGCCTTTCGTAAAGACCATAAATGCTTTAAGTGTGGGAGGAACCAAAGGAAGAAAAATACGAGAAAGAGGTCACCCTCTTCTCCATCTTCATCATCTTCCTCCTCTCCTGATGAAAGCAACGACCATTCTCCTAAAAAATACAAGAGAATTGGACATCGCAAGTCCCATGCTGCTTGGGAAATGTCTTACATGCTAAAGAAGTTCAAGGAGGGAGGAAAGAGCATCTCTTTTCTCACCTATGATGGCACCTTTGGTGCTACAGACAATGTTTTGGCCTTCATCCAAGAGTTCGATGCGACCTTTAGAGACAAGGGCTTCATAGACTCCTCCAAGCTAGGCCATGTAGCTATGCACTTCCAAAAGTCTGTCCGTCAATGGTGGGCTAGTCTCCATGGGAAGCCCCAAGAACATGGAAAAATCTATGAGTTTCCATATTGAAGCAATTCCTTGCAAGCAACGCCAAGGACAAAGTGCTCACCGAATGGCGAAGTTTGAAGCTACTCTTCAACCAGTCTATCCACAAATATGTAGACAAGTTTTGGGATTTACATCTCAAAGCTACAATCTTTCAAAGGATAGACTTCGCCACACAAAAGCAACAATTTTGTGCAGGATTACCTTAAAAATGGCCGAGTATGTCAACTCACAATGGCCTTGCACTATCACTGAAGTCATTCACCACACTATGGTTGCTTTAGAGATCAATTTCCAACTAGGGGCGAGAAGAAATTTCAAGCCCATGGAAAACAAGAATAAAAATGAAGCTAAAGGAAAGAGCAATGCTCAAACCTCTTCCCAAGGCAACACCAACACCGACAACAACAAGGCCAAGGAGAAAGGAGGTTACAAAGGTGAAAATAAGCTCTCTCTTGAAGAATTAGAGGCCTTTTGTAAAGACCATAAATGCTTTAAGTGTGGGGAGATGGGACATGGTTATCGTTCTTGTCCCAAAAGAAATGTATGCAATGACACTCCCAGAGCTTCCATGGTTGAAGCTCCAAAAGAGGATACTCATTGCAAAGTCTCATCCCTTTCCTATGCTTGGGGAAAGGTGAGGGAGAATGGTGCTCAGATTCTCTTTGACCCTGGCTCTACTCACAACTTTATATCAAAGGAGTTGGCCACCAAGCTGGGCATACAAGCTTTCGAGATGGGAGATACGGTCACTGTTGATGGAGATTTCAAGGGACAATAAGCCTTTGTCATGCCCTTAATTGGGAAGTTGAGGCTTCATGTCCAAAGCTATGTCGTCAAAGAAGATTTCTTTATCTCCCCTCTCCACCAACATGATGATGCTATCCTAAGGGTACCATGGTTCAACTACATGGTTGCCAACATAAAGTTCCCTGAAAGGAGAATCTACTTCACCTATACGGAAAAGAGCATGTATACAAATGCTAATTAGTCTTGTCGTACTATACCCTCTCCACCAACATGATGATGCTATCCTAAGGGTACCATGGTTCAACTACATGGTTGCCAACATAAAGTTCCCTGAAAGGAGAATCTACTTCACCTATATGGAAAAGAGCATGTATACAAATGCTAATTATTCTTGTCGTACTATACCACTTGTAAATTCACCTGCTTTTGATAAGTCAATGAAAAGCTCGGTTTCTGTGTACATGATTTTTGTCAAAGAATCCAATAATGACCCTAACGTTTTAGGTAAAGATGATAGGAATCAAGAGGAATTAGAGTCGTCTAATTTCTTAAATGGATTCCAAGATGTTTTTATCGAAGACATCCTTGGATGGCTACCTCCAAAACAAGGGGATGATGACCATAACATAGAGCTTCTACCTGGGAGCTCACTGCCTAACAAGCCTCCTTATAGAGTTTCTCAAGCTCAACAAGAGGAGATTATAGGCAAGTGCATGAACTGGTAGATAAAGGGATGGTGAGGCCTAGTTCCTCTCCCTTTTGTTCACGAGTCCTTCTAGTGCAAAAGAAACATGCCAGATACCACATGTGTGTAGACTATTGATCACTAAACCGTATCACTATCAAAAACAGATTTCCTGTACCACGAGAACAAGATCTGTTTGATAAGCTACAAGGTTTGACCTACTTCAGTCGGATTGACCTTAAAAGTGTCTATCAGCAAATAAGGATAGTGAATGAAGATATCATAAAGAGCTCATTTCGCACAACGTTTGGTCTTTATGAATATCTTGTCATGCCTTTTGGCTTGACAAATGCTCCAACCACGTTCAACCGCCTAATGGAGAAAATATTTTGACCCTATCGTATGTTTACTAGAGTATTCTTCAATGATATCATCATCTACTCCAAATCCATTGAGGAGCATAAGCAACACCTCTATGTAATTTTTCAAGCTTTGAGGGAGAATAAACTTTTCATTAATCCAAAGAAGAGTGAATTTTTCCTTCAAGAGATTCAATACTTAGGTCACATTTGTATGGATCCAGCAAAGTTAGAGGTAATAAATGGATGGACTAACCCAAGGAATCTACATGAGCTACAAAGCTTTATTGGTATGTGTGCATATTATAGATGCTTCATAGCTAAGTTCTCCTAAATAGCGGGACCATTACATGAGTTGACAAAGAAGAATGTTAAGTACATATGGTCTGCCAAGGAGCAAAATGCTTTTGATAAGCTTAAAGAAAATCTTACCTCTCAACCTGTGCTTACACTTCCGGACCTCTCAAAACCATTTGAGGTCCAATGTGATGCTTGTGGAGATTGCCCTGGAGCAATGTTGCTTCAAGAAGGGCATGCCATAGCATATGAGAGTCGAAGACTCAATTTCGATTAGCGTGTCTTAGGCATCTACAAAAAGGTGATATTAGATGTCCTACATGCCATTGATACATGGAAGCACTACCTTTTGGGGACTCCATTCATCCTATGAACGAATCACCAAAGTTTTAAGTACTTCATGACACAAACCAAGCCCTCCGACAAACAAACGAGGTGGGCAAATTTTCTTTTGCAATTCAATTTTCATATTGCTGGCAAGCGCAATCAAGTAGCTGATGCACTATCACGAAGACCAAGGGCCAATGCGGTGTCCATAGCAACTCACAATAATCTATCTTCCATGACAAATGAGTATGCTACTGACTGCAATTTTAAAGATGTAATTTTAGTCCTTGCCTTAGGGAAGAAAGAAGAGCCATTCACTTTGCACAATGGTTATCTTCTCCATGGAAATCGGCTATGTGTTACTCACTCTCTTCATGAGAAAGTAAAGTATGAGTCCCACGCTCCTCCCTATGTGGGGCATAGAGGGATTCAACCTACTCTTCGAGGAGTAGAGATGTATTTCTATTGGCCTACCATGAAAGTGGACATACAAGAGTATGTTTCCAAATGTGTGGTATGCCAAAGTATGATAGGGGAAATCAACTTGGATTACTCCAGCCATTGCCAATTCCTAATTCACCATGGGAGAGAATATCCATGGATTTTATCTTTGGATTGCCCAAGTCTATCCATGGGAATATAGAACTATGGACGATAACTAATAGGTTTAGCAAACAAGCACATTTCATGCCTGTCAAAAAGACTATCAAGGCACACCAAATGGAAACTTGCCAACATCAATAGTGTCGGATAGAGATCCTCAAATGACCAATAATTTTTGGAAGGGTCTCTTTGAGAATCTAGGTACACGACTAAATTTCTCTTCGGCCTATCACCCACAATCGGGTGAAATACCCAACCTTACGATTCTCTATCTACTTAAGAATTATGTTACAAAAGTAGAACAATGTGCCCAATGGGAAAAGTACTTGCCTCTTGTAGAGTATGCATACAATAACCCTATCCGTACCACTACAGGGAAGGATCCTTTTGAAATCATTGAGGGAAGACCTAAGAGTCCCTTGCTACTTAAGGTACATGGGAAGATCTTTGTCGCTGATGAGTATAGTCAAGACCTACAAGAATCTTTCAAAAGATTGAGGAGGCTATATCCATCTCCCAACAAAGGCAAAAGGCTGCTACTGAGAAGCATAGAAGGGCCTTAGCCTTCAAGGAAAATGATTGGGCCCTACTCAAGTTTCCCAAGGCTCGATTGAGCCAAACTACGGCAAAAATCCTACGGGCCACCAAAAGTATTATACTAAGTTAGGAAAAACATACTATGGTCCTTTCCAAATCTTAAAACCAATCAACGAGATGGAGTATCAACTCAAGTTGCCCAACCATTGGCTCATTCACAATGCTTTTCATGTGAGCCTACTCAAGCATTACAAAGGCGAGCCACCAAAATAACCAATAATTGAGGATCGATTCTTTGATACGAAGACAAGGTACTAAGACCTGGTAAGATTATCCGACGATATCTTATTAAATTTAAAAACTATCGATGCTAGATGAATGCAAGGAACACAACTTAAGGATAGTATGAACCTTGTCAATGCTTACAATGCTACACTAGAGTAAGCAAATGTAAATTCTTTCTAAATGAACAATGTTTTTGTATTATAAGACTAATCCTCTTTTGTGCACAAATTTAAATAGTATGCATGCTTAGAATCAATCATGTTTGTGATGACGACGTTACTCAAACACCAAGTAGAAATTGTCACTCTACTTTGGGAGTATGATATGGACTAAAGAGCAGACATGCTTGCAGCAGCTAAGTCTCTTAAGCACCAAATGGACTAGTCATCCATTCTGGAATGATGTTGTATGGTAAAAAGGGATCCTCTACCCGCTAAGAAACGTAGACTAATGACTAAGACTTTATCTCTTCTACCTCATACTCGAGGACGACTATGGTTTCAAGAGAGAGGTAATGTCATAAAATCCTATTCCAAAAAGACTTTCTCATATTAAACTGATCATTTAATATGGGGGAGATGCATGGGAATAAGAGGTAGAATATAGAAATGTGCATATAATGGAGCTTAGAAGACCTTAGGGTTGACTTCATTAAAGACCTCCAAAGGTTAGTGTTAAAGTCCTTAGACCTAGGACCTTAAGCAAGTTGGGGCTGACCTTAAGGTGGGAACCCTACCCAAGCTTGAGGTGCTTGTCGTGCTTGCTGACTAAGGTGCTTAATGTGTTTTTTTGAACCTTGCCCAAGCTTGAGGTGCTTGTCATGCTTAAACGACTAGGGTGCTTGAAGTGTTCAATTCAAACATGATCTCTCAAGAGGCATAAAAGATTTTCATGCTTAAATGACTAAGGTGCTTGAAGTGTTCAATTCAAACATGATCTCTTAAGAAGCACAAAAGACACATGTCAATATCCTCCCCATTTTGCCCTCATGATGTGCTTGAATCCTATTGGATAGGCTTTAAAGGGGTCCAATAAATAACTAAACTCTTTCTCTCAAAGAGGAAAAAGAGGACACTTGTCCAAATGATATAATTAAATAATACGAGAGAGAGAGAGAGAGAGAGGGGGGGGGGGGGGGTCGACCAATAAGAGGGGGGCTAATTTGGGCATCCTTATTCTAATTCTCTCTCTCTCTCTCTCTCTCTCTCTCTCTCTCTCTCACACACACACTCACTCACACACACACACACACACACACACACACACACACACACACACACACTTTGATGGTGTGAAGCAAAGAACTCCATCTCCTTCTCCAAACTTGAGAAGTTGAGAGCCTACACCAACAACTCTTGGCTATGGAATGCAAATCCAACCAAGAGCCAAGCTTCAATGGCATGCTCATCTTCTCTACCATCTATATTACTATGCTAAGCTAAGCTACAAGAGTAATCTATGGTGAGGAAGGTACTTTTTTCTTGTATGTTACTTCTTCTTCCTCTTCCCTACCCTCATTCCCTGCTAGGTCGCTCCACCTTTGAAGGTGTTTGAGGTCTTGGGATTGAGGCCCGGGACAAGTTAATGCTTTCATTATCTTGTCATCCCTTTCATTAAGTTGATTAAGGGCATAATTTTGATGCATGAAGCTTTCCATCTTCATTGCATCAATTAGGTCTTAAGGAACACAAAGCTTGTATTGTACCAAGTCTCTCATTATGAAAGATATCTGAGGATTTTCTTCACTGCTTCCCAATGCTTCTTGCTAGGGTTTGCCATGTATCTACTAACCACTCCCACTACATGTGCAATGTCTGGTCTTGTGGCTACCATAACGTACATCAACTTCCAACTATTGAAGAATATGGCACTTTCGCCATTTCCTCTTTCTCAGCCACTATCTTGGGAGAATCTTCCTTGCTAAGTTTGGAGTATGCTTGCATTGGGGTACTCAATGACTTCGCCCCTGCATATTAAAACGTTGCAAGACTTTGTGAATGTACTTTTCTTGAGATGATTCAAGAATTCCACATTGCCTGTCTCTCTTGATGTGCATACCAAGAAACTGATTGGCATCTCCCAAATCTTTCATGGAAAATTAAGTGCTTAGCATCTTTTTCAACTAATTGATCTCATCAATTGATTTGCCTGCAATAAGCATATCATCTACATACAAGATCAAGATGATTAAAGAACCATCATTCAATCTTTTTGTGTATAAGCAATGATCCTCTTGACTTCTTATGTAACCCTGAGACTGTATGAATTTGTCAAATTTTTGATACCACTGCCTTGAACCTTGCTTGAGACCATAGAGTACCTTTTTAAGTCTACAAACTAATTCTGCCCTCGTTGGCTTTTGGGTTTCACATACAAAGCTCGCTGGTTGTTTCATGTAGACATCTTCATCTAGATCCCTGTGAAGAAATGCGTGTTCACATCCATTTGGACAAGTTCCATGTCCTGGATAGCAACCAAGCCAAGCACACTGCGAAGTGTAGTCATCTTGACTACTAGAGAGAAAATATCATCAAAATCCACACCTTTCTGCTGCTTGAAACCCTTGGCAACTAGACGAGCCTTGTATCTAGGGTCGGGATCTTCCGTTGTATACTCCTTCTTGTATACCCACTTGCAAGGTAAAGCATTTTTGCCTTTTGGTAATTCAACCAAATCCCGTGTCTCATTAGCCACAAACTAATTGTATTCTGATTGCATAGCCTGCTCCCACTTAACACTATCGTCCATTTGTATAGCTTCTTTGTAGCACGTTGGCTCTCCACTGTCAGTAACCAAAATGTGGTGTATACCCGGCTCAAACCGCTTGGGCGCACGTCATACTCTCTCAGAGCGTCTCGGTGCTTGATTGCTGGACTCTGCTCTCTCCGGAGCAATAGTAGTATCTTGCACTTGAGGAGTAGGTGCAACACGACTGAAGTGAGTTGGTTCGGAGGCTACATCCTCAAAATGAACTTGCATGTACTCAACTTCTTTGATGGGCTTCTTGTGCATTTTTTATTCATTGAAAATCGCATGTGACTTCCCGCAAGGGAGCATGCATGTAGTTGTTGGATCTAGAGGGGCTCTATTCATTTCCAGCTTCTTCTTCAAAAAAAAAGTGTTTGGACAATAGTAGGATCTTATTCATCACTTCTTGAGTAGGTTTCTATGGCTATGTTTTCTTTGAGGAGATGGATTGGCAAATTTGATGTGCCTTTTGCAAATGCACATCTTTCTTGGAATTGTCAATGGGGCTACCTCTATCCAATGGGTAGTAGGTTGCAGATTCAATTGTATTATGTACCATGCTTTGGATTTTGGACGAGAGAGAGGGATTTCTTTTGTTCTTAAAGCAAAGGATACTTTGATTTTCTTTTCCATCCAAGGATGGAAGTTTCACTTCCCTCGATTGCATGCCATATATACATGCCATTGATGATCTTGTGTTGTTAGCACGCTTTTACCATCGCATGTACGTGCAAGAAAGGTCATAACACATAGATACAAATGACTTAATGAGACCTTCATACTTTTGTCATTTCCATCCATGATAGAAGTGAGCATTGTACTATTAACACTTGAAGAGCGATGCACACTTCTATTACACTGAATCCATATGTACAATTGATGTGCTATCTCTATCATTACCCCTCCTTTGAACACGTTGAGTTGGGACATACGTAGGCTGTAACCCGAAGGCCTCAAGGTAAAGCTACAATACAATTGGTGACTCTGACAATTCATGCTCTTCCATCCACTTTGCATCCATAGGTGGATATTGAACTTCACATGCATCAGATTGTTATGCTTTGGCTGTGTCTAGCTTACATGATGTTGAGGAACCTATGTCTTTTGATAAAGCACATAATTCAAAAAATTGGATGGCTGTCATGAAATCAGAATATGATGTACTTATAGAAGGCCATTGGTACGAAGTGGGTTTACAAGTTGAAACGACCAGATGGTGAGATTGATCGCTAAAAGGCTCGACTTGTTGCAAAGGGTTATGCACAACAAAAAGACATAGATTATGAAGAGACTTTTTCTCCCAGTTGACGTATGACTACTATGCATTTTCTACGTGCATTGGCAACTCATTTTGCTTGGGAAATACATCAATCAGATATTGTTATTTCTTTCTTGAACCGTGACATATTTGAGGAAGTTTATGTAACGCAGCCTCGTGGTTTTGTCAAGAAAAGGACAAGAGGATAAAGTGTGCAAATGTAACAAAGCTTTGTATGGATTGAAGCAATCTCCTCGTGCTTGGTATGAGAAGGCTGACACTCATTTGGTCAAACAAGGCTTTCATCACAATCCAACAGAAAGCACTTTGTATATAAAGCACTTTGGTCAAACGAGGCTTTCGTCACAATCCAACAGAAAGCACTTTGTATATAAAGCGTTAGGGTGATGTACTTCTCATTGTGGTTCTCTACGTGGAAGATTTCTTGATCACTAGACCAAATGAGAGACATATTGCTGAATCTAATGATGATTTGAATGCTATTTTCAAGATGAAAGATTTGGGGCTATTGCATCATTACTTGGGTAAATAGTTTAAGCAGTGTGAAGGTGTAGCACGGATAGTGTGTCGTGCTCTCTACAGTGGGTGCTCCTCAGTGCAATGTGCATGACAATCTCACTCAAAACAGACTGAAAACAAAGGAACAATAGATAACAACTGAGCTCACACAACAATAGACCAGAACATATGACTCGACTATCTCAAAGAAGTCTGGTGTGGCAGCACACTCAACTCCAGCCTAGGATTCACAGGTACAATGGGGTGTCGAGGCTCAGGTGTGCAGGGGTGGTGTAGATGTGCTATGTGTATAGACTCGCTACTCTAGACGATGACGTAGGACCATATATCCCGAAGATGATGATGATCGTGACCCAACAGCTACTACTCATGTCCCACTATAAAGAGCCACCAACGGCTCATAAATGTCAGCCATCCAAGTCTATCTCCAAATCGAGTGGTGGTGGTGACCTGGCCACGATGTCCAGACCACCATCGTATCCCTGCCACGTGTCATTGCCCAACCCAGAGAGAGTCTGTCCAGTATTCGGAGAGTGTTGAGCTGTGAGGGTTGAAACTGGTTGATGACAGTCATCATGGCAGCAATGCTTGCATTGAGAAATAGTGTAGGCAGGCTGACGAGGTCTCCACTGCTCATCAAGCATCCACACACACACGCAGCTTGAAGTGGAGCAGAAGCCGACAATGGTAGTAAACCAAAACAAAACAAAAAAAACAAGTTTTTTTTTACTCTTACCCTTCGTGTGTGCAAGGGTTCAATCCCACCAATAATGCCTTGACAACCTCACTGCCAAAGAATTTGAGAGAGAGCGAGCTTGAGCGAGAGAGAGAGAGAGAGAGAGAGAGAGAGAGAGAGAGAGAGAGAGAGAGAGAGAGAGACCAGAGTCTCATCGTCGACATCAACGATTCTCCAATTTCGACATCAACTTCTTCGACATTGTCACCCGACTTCGACGTCCACACATCGAGTCCGATGAGCTTGAGAGCGATCTTGACAGATCGAGCGAGATCTGCGATTGATATCGATTTGACTTGGCATTGACCGCTCGATACCTGCTTCAAGCATTGGCGTTTTACGGCTACTCGGCTAGCCACTTCTGCACGACGGCCGAAGGCGACATCGACATCGACAACGCTCATGTGCACTGGCTCGACACTGCTCATTGCGGTGGATCTCCGACATCCAACCCAACTGGGCGTTTTCCTAGATGAGCGTGTTCTCGCGATCGACGACCGTGCTTGCGACAGCGCGGGTGAGGTACCTCTATCATAGAGGAGTGACATTTGGCATCGGCACCGAGCGCACCGATCGCACTGTACGACATAGTTTCCGGATACGACACCTTTGGCGGCTATTCGACTAGCATATTTCTGCCTGGCGACAGAAATCTGCACATAGCGACATCGACATGCAGATTATAGGTTACAGGGGTTTTCAGTCCATTCACTCATAGATTCTCCAAGTTACCAGCCATAGCGCTTTCAGAGACGATTTGGCAGTCATTTCGACAACAGATTCTCTATGGACATATGCATTTTGTTGTGAGCACACCTAGTGCTACTAAGCTCTTTTGAGAGCAGATATCCCCGTAGGGATCACTTTTACTGCATGCAGCAGTTCTTGGCGCCTGTTTGAGCGCGGTTTTACTCATGTACATTGAGTTGCAAAAACTGCCCACTGTACTACGTGTGGAGCCATTTTTGGCTATTTTGACAGTTTTTCCCGGCCATTTCTGAGACTCGGACCGGAAGAGCCCTTTCTGAGACTGTGGCTAGTCCATTTGTGTCTGCATTAGCCTTTGGAGGGTCAATAGCGTGAGGTTTTCTTTAAGCTGGGGTGTGCTCGAATGTTGAGACACTTTCGGTGATACAGGTAGCTGGAGTTCCCCTTTACGGTACCCTCGCCATAGGATATGTGTCTGGACGGTTATTTATGCTTTTGACATCGAGTTGGCGGTCCACAGAACAGTGGTTTTGTGCAACAAATGCCCAATTAGTGCAATTGGCACGTTTATGTGTATTTTGAGTTGAGATTTGACTCCTCATACAAAGGAGACTCTGCTGGATTTCCTTCTCGCGAGCCGTGACTTTCATTGTTGGCACTTTTGAGTCTATTTTGGTTGAGATTTTACTCCCGATACAAAGGAGACTCTGTCCAAATTTTTTGCAACTTCTCGCCATAGTTTGGCACCACTTCAGCGATGGCTTCTTCTTCAGAAAAGGAGGAGTATTTCATTCAGAAGTTCGATGGCAGCAACTTCACCATGTGGAAAGAGCGCATGAAAGATGTTTTGATAAACAAAGGCCTCTTAGAACCATTGAAAGAGCGTGCAGAGGATGATGACTATATGCAAGATCAGTGGGAGCTTTTGGATGCAAAAGCCATGGCTACGATACGTCTACATCTAGCCGAGTCAGTGTTCTTCACTATCATAGGGAAGACAACAACCAAGGAACTTTGGGATAGCTTATGTTCAGCATGGGAGAGCAAAAGTGCATCCAACAAAGTTTTTCTCATGAAAAAACTTATGAAGCTCAACATGAAAGAAGGTAGCACAGTTTCTGGTCACTTAAATGAGTTTAACTCCTTGTTCAATCAACTGACATCTTGGGGCTATAAGGAGTTTGACGATGAACTCAAGTCTATATTCTTGTTATGCTCTCTACCCAGTTCATGCGATATCTTTTGCACAGCTATTAGCAATTCGGTTCCGAATGGAAAGTTAGAGTTCAATGCTGTCACAGATGCATTGCTCACTGAAGAGATTCGATGTAAATCTCTCGATGGTGCTAGTCATGGAGATGCATATATGGCTGGCACTTCAACGAAAGCAAGAGGCCATGACATGAACAAATACAGAAGCAAAAGTAGAGAGCAAAAACCTCGTAGTCCTAACAGACATAGGAACCAAAGTAGAGACCGTAATGCCAGAAATGTTGAGTGTTACTATTGCCATAAGAAGGGCCATTAGAAAAAGGATTGTTGCGGTTTCCTAAGAGATCAAAAAAACATGCAAAAGGATAATTCTGGCAAAGGCAAAAGTACGGTAAAGATTGAGGAGCTCAATGTTGTTGAGTCTCCCATACCTACCACTGCAGTAGAGGATGTTGCTCCTCCAATGATGATCATTATGCCCACAGAGATTCATGCCGAGGTGACAGCAAACCCCTCAGATGTTCTCATTTTCACTTCAGATCTCACTCCAGATGCTTTAGTTGCACAAGATGAGGGTTATGCACAGAATTGGATTCTTGACTCTGGTGCAAGTTTTCATGTCACACCGCATAGAGAGTGGTTTTCCTCTTATGCATCCATGCATGGAATAGTCAAGCTTGGTGATTCCGTGGTCAACAGCAACAGGGGCCACAACGATAGCCTAGCACTCAGAGTGGTCCTCAGGTGCCTACTCAGCAGCAATGGGTTCCCATGGGGAACCGGTTTGGTCCTCTTGAGCAGGATGAGGTCCCTGCTCCAGCCCCCACCCCAGCCTCACCCTCGATAGCCCCTCCCCCTCCAGAGTTCCCCCCCTCTTCCTCATCGTCCCCCCCGTCTCCTGCTCCCGCCGCCTCTTCCTCTCCCCCCTCTAACTCTATCGCTCCCCGCGCTCCCCCCCCGCCCCTCTTCTCCACCGCTCCCCCCTGCTCCTTCTCCCCCCCCCCCTCCCGCTTCAGTTCCACAGTCGTCCCAGGGGGCAGGGCCTTCTCCGGCTGCTAGGAGATCTCTTGGCAGCGCCTTTGCCACGAGTCACTTGGCGAGAGAGGAACAGCCTTTCTTGCAGCCCCCTCTACAGGTGTAGACGTCCCCCCTTGTGGATATCCCTCAAGGTCTGACGATCATTGACATCTGGCACCGATGGGGTTTCTTCGACTACGACTTCACTCGTTTCTCGACGACCCCCCAGTAGACCATGATAACGGGGATCGGGGAGCACCACAGACGGAGAGTGAGAGAGAGAAGGAGACACACGACACACAGATATGGGTGGGGAGACTCAAAGAGTGAGCATCCCCCTATACACTTATGCTATGTATAAGGTATACAAGTCAGTGGGCGTCCAGACTCTGGGCGGCTAGGCAAGGCACAGACGCCTATACCCCAACAACCTCCCACTTAAAGGCGACTGTGCCTTTAAGCAAGGGAACCTAGTCTAAAGACTACAAAAGGTGAGAGAAAACCGCTCTCAACCGATGCCCACTGGCTGGCTGTGATCGTGTGCATCCGGCTGTCCTGCTCCCGTGTAAGTCCATACACCACCAGACGTACCGCACACGTACTGCAAGTATGTACGCAATACCTGCATATCTCCCTCGTGCACTATGCCATCATCAGTCAACAAACGACTGACAACCCCAACTGCAAATGCTCCCACTACAGCTGCGATATCCGGTCTCAAGATCAGCATCTCATACATGAGACCACCGAATGCCGATGCAATGCTAGCGGGCCCTGCTAGCTCTACGGAGCATGCATCAACATATATATCCCTGGCAATAGGCATCTCTGAGTGACAAGGCGTGTCAGCCACATGCATCTCCTGACTGTCCACAAAAGACGCATCAACTTGTCGTGCAACCTTAGAGCAAACCAGCTGCTCTAGGTGTCTGCTGGAAGACATATCCTGCACAACTATATCCCCATGCTCACTGTCGAGCATAAAAAGGAATGATTGCATAATCGCTGACATCTCAGTCTCCTCTGCAATCATCCACTGCAAACATGACCACTCAATCTGCTGTGACTCACTAGAGCTCTCATGCTCTAACTCCGTATGCATAGACTCTTGCACAACGTCCTCCTGTCATGACTCACTAGAGCAAGACCGCTCTACCTGTCTAACCTGCATAGAAGTATCTCGCACAACTGACTCTCTGCTTTGCTCAGTCACTAGCAAAGCATGCATGTCTGACTCTGTCACCTCTCTGTGTGACTGCTCAAGTCGTGCCCCAACTGTGTGCACAACGAGCTCACTACTCTGCACTCCATGCAAAGCATCCTGCAACCCACAAGCAAAAGAGACTCGCCTGCTCTCTCGCTCTCTACCTGGCTGCATGATCACAGAGACAACATCGTCTCTCCCGTGATCCACATGCAATGGGTAACCTGTACCACTTCTGGCACCTCTCGCAATCACTAGAGAACCCAAATGCATCACAAAATCTCGCTCTCGTAGCGAAATCTGACATCCACAATCTCTAAGTTGACCAATCGAGATCAAACTCATTGTCAAATCTGGTACATAGCGCACATGTCGTAACAAGTAAGATGCACCACTCGGTAATGACAGTCTCACATCTCCTGCACCTGCTATCGCATGCACCAATCCATCGGTCAAACGTACACTGCCAAGCATCCCGCTAGAATAGCTACAAAACCATTCACGATGCGGCGTGACATGAAACATAGTATCTGCGTCTAGCAACCACTGTGAAGGGAGTGCACTATCCACATGTATAGCATCTCGTGCATAGCTCGAGGTAAAAGTGACATCCCCGTCACTAGTATACTCCGACACTACATCTGCATCAACTGTCAAAGCAACTGAGTCCATGGCATCACTACATACATCTCTGAGACTGCCATGTCTCCTACGATGTCGCATACGACGAAAACAGCGCCGTCTAACGTGTCCAGAATGACCACAATACCAACATGTCGCCTGTCGGCGTGCTCGTGAATGTACATGTCTCACACGAGTCCGTGATGACTCAGATCTATCATACATATCATGTAATCTGCGCCAAAGTGCTCTCGAAGTAGTCTCATACATAACAAGAGCATATACAGATTCCGCAAGGTGCAAAGAGAGTGTAGATAGTGCCATCTCCTCTAGCTCCTGCCACTGATCGTCAGACATGTTTGAAGGTCTACCTGCATCACCACTCAATGGTCGATGCAACCCTTGCTGTGTCAATGCATCAAGCATACACTCTCTCCATGCTGCAAAGTCTGACCCATCAAACACACGCATCTGTGAGAGGTCACAATCTGATCGATCACCTGTCTCTGCCATGAGCACAAGTAGCAAGCTAGATAGCAAAACCACCTCACCAACAACACCTTGAAACTGTCTACAAATATGGCCAGAAACACAATGTAAAACCTGTGAGACACACTCCAAAATAGAGCTCCCGCAATGCCAATACAAGCCTCGCATGCTCTAGTATCACACTGCAATCTGTGAGCTAATCACCAAGCCCACACTGTGCGGTATCGATGCATACACATG
Source organism: Adiantum capillus-veneris (assembly GCF_014529385.1). NCBI lineage: Eukaryota > Viridiplantae > Streptophyta > Polypodiopsida > Polypodiales > Pteridaceae > Adiantum > Adiantum capillus-veneris. The sequence continues at coordinate 158,311,060 of NC_140937.1, forward strand.
CACAAATCTCCCACCTGCAGAGAACACCGCACGCAAATGTTGAGTGCAACCCGCAATCTCTACCTAGATCGCATAAATGATACGCATAAAACTCCTGGGAAAATTTTGCCAGAGTTTCGACGTACAATCGCTATCAACACAAAATAACCATTGTCCTGCAAGCTCAATACAATGAGCAATCAATGCGCATCAAACTACACTCAACATACATGCATAAGCTCTGCAAAACTATGGCAAACAATGCTCGAGATCACAAGACTCTCCCACCTGAGAGCAAACCACTGTCTCAAGCAAAGAAAGATACACAACTCCTCACTCTTGCGAGAGTGGATACAAAAAACACAAAACTGTGTACAAACTGACAAAACCTGTCAAAGTGAGAGTAAACACTCGATCACAAACTATGGCGAGAATCTGGGAAAAATCCATAGAATTTCCCCTTAAAACTGAGCAAAAAACTCAAGTACAATCTCTACCATAAACCATAACACTACTCAATGCCAATGAGTAGAAATGCCAAAATGGCTCCACATTTTCACATACAATGGCAATCCGCACTCAACGTACATCAACGGAGTGACCGCGCATAAGCAAGCGCCAAAAGATTTGCAATCCGGAAACTTATTCAATGCGAAAACAATGCTCTCAAGAGAGCTCACCGGCACTTGAAAGTGCTCGCCAAAATGCATATATAATGGGCATCAACCATGTGCCATAACCATATGCAAACCATCCGCAAAGACCATGAATCCAAGCACAAAATCACTGCCAAAGTATTTTGTGAAAACCAGTGAAAGAAGCTCCACCTGTGTGCTCCAAAAACCTGCGTCTCTCAAGAGACCGCTTCGGTGGTGTGTAAACGCCTCCGTACTTCGTTGCCCAAGTCTACCAAAAAACCCTCAAACCACAAGCTTAACACAAGCTGCAATTGCATCTTCAGCTCAGAATTTATGCACTCAACTTCAAGCATCTCCCGTGCTTCCAAAAGTGCATCAAACTATGGCAAACAATGTTGGAGACTCAATAGAGTGAGCAGCCCCCTATACACTTATGCTATGTATAAGGTATACAAGTCAGTGGGCGCCCAGACTCTGGGCGGCCGGGCAAGGCATAGACGCCTATACCCCAACACATGAGGCATCCTGCTTCTGGGTCCATTAGAGGCCTTGGACTCATCAATTGGCTTCTCCTTTCCCCTCTACGGTGGCAAGGACCAGACAAAGTGGACTCTCGACTCAGTGTTGGGATGGTTGCACACACAGGTCCTAGAGTTCTCTCACCACATGGGAGAACTAGGAGTTACAGACATGCTTCAGACTCTGTGGCCATTGGCCAAGTTTGCGGTGACACCTCCCGATTCAGCAGGATGTAGACACATTGTGGTTTACTTCTTTGCTGATACACAGTGCTTGCCATGCTATGTATACATTCATGAGAATCCTGGACAGAGGAGGTTGCTTTATGTACGGCTCGCTCTGCTTGGGCTTGGGCCAGGCACTCGTTGCAATCACGCCTATCTAGAGGACGTTCGGATGCGGATTACTCCCCATCCAAGCCAGCCTCGAAGATAACCCGTCTAGCTGCTGCGGCAGCATCTGTTCTCTCTCCCCCCCCATGAGGATAGTCTCATGGAACATGCAAGGACTAGGTGGGCTCCAGTTTTAGCGTCAGCGGGGCCGACTGCATCAGGAGCTTTAGCGTTGCCTTGTGGGAGGAGAGATTGATCTCCTTATGCTTCAGGAGCACCATATGTGTGAGAGCCGCATTAGACGTTGTGGTCAGCTCTTGCGTGGACGATATCACACTTTTTGGTCAGCTGCTTTTGGACCTGGAGGCATTCAGGGTGGGGTATGTATGACTATTGCGGACTCTTTGCACAACAGGCCATTGTGGGTAGAGGGATTATTGTGCCAGGCAGGGCTCAGTGGATTACTATGCAGATTCACGATTGCCTAGTGGGCTTCCTGAACATCTATGCACCCAATGTGGCGAGGGCTCAAGCAGAGTTTTGGTCACAGATAGTTGAGTCTCTGTCGCCGTAGGCAGAACACTGGTGCATAGGAGGGGACTTCAACATGTTGGAGGACCCTCTGATAGGATTGGTGGTAGCCACGCTACTGTGCATGGAGTTGAGTTGGCAGCTTAGGAGAGGTTTTGTATGACTTTGAGGGTCTCGGATGTTTGGCAGCCTTCTCTCGTTCGGACCGCAGAGTGGGAGGAGTGAATCTATCGCGGATGCTTCTACACTAGTGACCATTTCAATAACTTGGAAGGGACAATGGGCATTATGGTAGGGACTTCCTTCTCGGACCATGCACCAGTGATCCTCACAGTGGCAGACATGCAGAGGAGTGGGAGCATGATGCTTCGCATCCCAGAGAGGGTCTTGTTGGACAGCACTCAGAGAGCGGGTAGAGGCTCTCTAGACAGAGAGCTTGGACAGGCAGGATTCTCCTGCTTACAGAGTGGCCTCAGGCCTAGCTCAGATTAGTTGTTTTTCTCTCTAGGAGTCTCTGTCTCGCCGAGCTACAGCGAGAGGAGGAGCAGCGTCTCAGACGAGGCATTGCTTCGCTACAAAGGATGCAGGAGTAGCATCCAGACAGTCCTTGGTTGGAGGAGCAGCTACAACAGGCTCGTCAGGAGCATGTTAGCACAGAGGAGAGGTGACATGAGTTTGCTTTCCACTGACAGATAGCTCAGTGGCCCAGGTGGGCGACAGAGTGACGGGTGCCTTCTTTGCGGCAATGAGACCTCGGCATTCGCATGCCAAGGTTCAGTCAATTGAGGAGGCCCGACGGGTCAGTTGCTTCTGAGCCCGAGGATATGCGTGCAGTTGCTACTGACTTTTATCTTGAGTTACTGTTTGCAGAGCCCCAGTCAGAGCGTCAGGATGCATGCATGGAGCAGGTTTGGGCACAAATGCCTTGTCTTATGATTGAGGAGATGCGTCAGAGGCTTGAGCTACCACTTCAGCTTGAGGAGCTGCACACGGCTCTTAGGGCCCTCCCCCGTGGTAGCTGTCCAGGTGAGGATGGGCTGACTCCCGGTTTTTTCTTGGAGTACTGGGACCTGCTTGGCCCAGATCTCTGTAGTGCTTTTTAGTACATTTTGCACACAAGAGTGATGCCTGACAGCATGAGTGAGGGCCTGATCTACCTCATTCCCAAGGAGGGTGGCTCCTTGAGAGTGGCGCCCCATCACCATCCTCAACTCAGCCTACAAAATTCTTGCCAAGGCTCTGAGTTTGAGGATTCAACCCTTTCTAAAGAGCCTTATACATGGGACTCAAACAGGTTTTGTCAAGGAACGCAGTATCCTTGACAACATCTTTACTTTTTGGGAGGCTTCTGTCCTGGCATGGCTCCGTGGTGAGGACCTAGTGATTCTTCTTCTCGATTTTGAGAAGGCATTTGCAGTTTCGAAGGCCTATTGTTGTGTACACAACTGGTGTGTGAGTGTCTGTGTGCTCACACACAAACTAGGGCCATCCCATCTACTCGGTGTCAATCTACTGCTATAGCTCGGGTTGCACCTCTTGTTGCTTATACACACACAGTGTGTGTGTGTGTGTGTCATACCATGCTCGGACTGCCTGCCTGCTGCAATCCCCCCCAAGTCTTCAATTCGATGCTGCCCAATTGACCTCAATTCCCCTGTATCCAACCTAGCTAGTGATTGTGTGTGTGCTCGGCTCTGCTAAATCGATTTCCTTTGCCTCGATTTCGTGCTTTAACCTAGCCTTGGTTATGCTCGATTTGTTGCAGATGCCTCGATCCTACTGCACCTTGCAAAAGCTTGAATACCTGCTCAATGGTTTCATGTCCAAAAAACTCCCTGCAAATCCAATTGCTGAGCTTCAAGCTCAATTGCATCCTTGGCGATTTCCTGCAGAGCTTGCCAATCTCTCGAGAGTCCCTTCTTGTTTGGGATTGCTGCACACGCGGGGCGTAGCCGGGGATGTCAACGAGATCCTGAGGTCTGATACCAATTGTTGTGGGTGAGGTGCACGTATACGAAGCGTGTGCAAGAGAGGGAAGGAGAAGAGGGAAGGGGATGAAGCACAATACACAGCAGGTTTGGGGTTAGTGGAGAGGAAAGTGAGAGAGTAGTCAACTCTCTCCCTTTCTCTCCCTATATTCATTTAGGTAGAAGTATAAACATGGGCGGTTTCCCACGGCCACCTGGCCTACACCCCAACACCATAAAATTGGCAAACTAGCTCTGTTTAGTATTTCTGATGGCTTTTTTTCTCACCTTGCCAGTTCTTGCATGTGGTATGCTTCAAGAGAGCCTTTTGGAACTAGAGAAAAACCCAATAATCTTTATTGAACGTCAAAGCACTATGGTGCTTATTAGAAAGTAGAGAGAGAGAGAGAGTTGGGGCTTGAGAAGTGAAAACTTGCTACACATTTATGCACACTCCATCCCTCTTAATTTTCTCTAAGACTTCATTAAAACTTGGAGAATTAGTGCCTTTACTAGAAGTGGGTGAATTATTGTAAACTCATGTGTCGTAAGGATCCATTGGTGAGGCCAATAGAGGACCTAATCCAACCACCATGGCAAACTCGTACTCCCAAGTACCAAGGTATTGACGATAGTGATCCATGTTCGCTTCCCTTTCGTCCACAATTGCGTCTGATTTTCTGTTCTCTTTGAGGCTTTAGCTTCTTCTCATGATGTCTTCTATAACATTCCTTCTTTGATGCCAACATTGTTCTTGAGATTATGGAGGTTTTGCTTGTAGAAGATGACCCCATTGGTAAGATTCGGCCCTTAAAAGAGCTTCTTTGAAGGTTTACTAAACATAGCATTCAATAAATTTTTAAAGTAAACATCTCTTTGTTGTAAAGAGAATCATTTTGGGCACTTTTCAACCTATTTGAGCTCATGGGAGTGTATAGAAGACCAGAGAAGTTATGGGAGGTTGAGTGATGGAACCATGGACTTAAGAGACAAATAAGGGCGAGCTCTTTGCTTGCATGGTCACAAGTAAGCTAGTCACGAGAGGGCAAGGTGGAAGCGCATGGAGAGAGAGAGAGAGAGAGAGAGAGAGAGAGAGAGAGAGAGAGAGAGAGAGAGAGAGAGAGGAAGAAGAAGAAGGTTGTTTTAACGTCGTAGGAGACTATCCCAAGAGACCTTAAAGATCTATCCAACGAGAGAGAGAGAGAGAGAGAGAGAGAGAGAGAGAGAGAGAGAGAGAGAGAGAGAGAGAGAGAGAGAGAGAGAGAGAACATTATTGGAGTAAGTGATGGGAGACAAAGGATGGAGTGTTAGCCCTTGAGAGCTTCAAGCAAAAGTGTAAAAGTGTGTGAGAACCTATGGGAGCATGTGAGTAAGGCGCTATAGCTTGAACACGTGAGAAAATCATTCAAGTTGAGTTTTTAAAGGCCTAAAGCTATCAAACTCACAAGAGACAATGGTCTAACATTCTTGTCTGGCACTAGACAATCATTTTTTCAATGTTCGTCCAAACCACAAGTATGGAAATTCTATGTTCTTGGTTTAGGCATTTGTTTCACCATGGGTAGTCTAGCTCCTTGGTTTGCCATAAAGTAATTTGATGATACCTCTGATGTACTTCTAGGAGTCGGTTGAATATACCACTCATATTCTACTACTATGGTCGATGAACTAGCTTCATTGCATGGCGTAACTAGCACTAGTGCATGCTCTTCCCCTTGTCCTTCAAGAAGCATGTACTTGACTGGCACAATGTTATTTCCTGGGAGAGGTGGTTGCTGACCTAGCACTAGTTGTGGTCTCTCCATAGCCATAGGTGGTCTTTGGACATGCCCCATGCTAGGTGGGTACCTATAAATAGGTTGTCCTTGTTGTCTCATTGAAACATATTGGACTTTTCCATCGTATTCAAGCTTGTAATAGCACTCATTCGTCTCATGGTTTGTCCATTTACACTTGATAGCATACCATTTAGATAGTTTGGCTTGTCCTGTAGGTTTCCCTTGTGGTGGACCTTGTCCTGGCCCTCACATTGGCATCCTTTGCATGTTACTCATCATATTATTCATATGCTTGAGCATGTCTTCCATGGCATTCACAGGAGTTGCCACAATAGGTCCTACCTATGCTGGCACAATATACGTGGTGCGCTCACTCTATCTTTCTGGAATCTATTTAGAAAATTAGACAAGTCTAATTCTTCTTGATTCCTAACACTTTACTTTGTTAAAACATTAGTATCATTTAGAGACTCTTTGACAAAAATCATGTACGCAGAAACTGAGCTTTTCATTTACTTATCAAAAGCAAGTAAATTTAAAAGTGGTTTAGTATGACCGGACTCATTACCATCTATATACATGCTCTTTTCCTTGTAGGTGAAGTAGATTCTCCTTTCAGAGAACTTCATATTGGCAGCCATGTGGTTGAACCATGGTGCCCCTAGGATAACATCCTCATGTTGGAGAGGAGAGATGAAAAAGTCTTCTTTGTCGACGTAGCTTTGGATATGAAGCCTCAACTTCCCAATCAAGGGAGTAATGGAGGCTTGTTGTCCCTTGAAAGCTCCATCAGCAGTTACAGTATCTCCCATCTCGAAAGCTTGAATACCCAACTTAGTGGCCAACTCTGTTGATATGAAGTTGTGAGTAGAGCCAGGGTCAAACAGAATGAAGGCATCATGCTCCCTTACCTTTCCCCAAGCATAGGAGAGAGGTGATCCTTTGCAATGAGAATCCTCTTTTGGAGCTTCGATCGTGGAAGCTCTAGGAGTCTCATTGTGGGCATTTCTTTTGGGGCAAGAACGATAGCCATGTCCTTGCTCCCCACACTTAAAACATTTGTGGTCCTTATGAAAAGCTTTTAGCCCGTCCAGGAGAGAGTTTATTTTTACCTTTGTAAACTCCCTTCTCCTTGGACCGATTGTTGTTGTTGGAATTGCCTTGGGAAGGCATTGTTTTTCCCCTTTGCATAATTTTTGTCTGTGCTTTTCATGGGCTTGGCATTCCTTCTAACCCCTTGTTGGAAATTGATGCGCGAAGCAACCATAGTGTGGTGGATTACTTTGGTGATAGAACCAGACCGTTGGGAGTTGACATACTCGGCCATTTCTTTAGGTAATCCCACACAAAACTGTTGCTTTTGCTCGGTGAAGTCTATCTTTTGAAAAATAGTAGCCTTGAGATGTGAATCCCAAAACTTGTCCACATATTTGTGGATAGACTCGTTGGAAGCAGCTTCAAACTCCGCCATTCAGTAAGAACTTTGTCCTTTGCATCGCTTGCAAGGAATTGCTTCATGATGGAAACTCGTAGAGTTTTCCATGTCTTTGGGGCTTCACCATTCCCACGAAGGCTAGCCCACCGTTGACGAGCAAATTTCTAGAAGTACATAGCTACATAGTGTATCTTGGAGGACTCTGTGAAGCCTCGTATCCAAAGGGCCGCATCAAATTGTTGGATGAAGGCCAATACTTTGTCCGTAGCACCAAAGGTTCCATCATAGGGGAGAAAAGAGATACTTTGTCCTCCCTCTTTGAATTTCTTGAGCTTTTGAGACCTTCTCCACGCAAGGTAGGATTTGTGATGTCCTCTCCTCTTGTATTCTCTAGGAGAATAGCTATTGCTTTCGTCGGAAGAGGAGGAAGGTGAAGAAGAAGGAGAAGAGGGTCACCTCTTTCTTGCCTTTTTCTTCCTTTGTTTCCTCTCTTCCCTTTCGGAGTGACAAGGAGAAGGACTATGGGTTGACCGTTTCTTCTTGGAAGGAGTTGGCGACCGTCTAGACTGCCGTCTTCGTGGAGCTACATCTTCAAAGGAACTTAGTGATTCGCTTCTTTCTCGTTCTTTGGATTCCTCCTCTCTTATGGGAGAGAGTCTTCTTCTAGGAGTCTCATGAAGAGGCCTCCTAAGCTCTCTCTCCTCTTGGAGAGGAAAGAAAAACCCATAAGCACAAAGTTGTTGAGTAACTTCAGCTTGCAAAGCAGGGTTACCCATAGCTTGTTGCAACCTAGTAACAAGATAATTAACAAACATGGAGGCATCATCATTAGCACCTTTGTGTGCAAGATCAAAGTTGTCAATAATCATTCTACTCTCTTGGTTATTGTTAGCCATGCTAATTAAACTTATGTATAAATCACTTTGTGCTTTAGTACCCTCGAAAACCTTAGTCGCTACTCTTCTTTACCATTGAAAATTGGTTCTCAAGCAGCCACACCCATGGTTTAGACACCGTGGATTGCAAAGACTAGTGGAGAGGTCTAACATTGCTCGGTTGATTATGGTTCATGTTGATCTTGCTACTAGTAGCTCAGTAATGGTTAAGCCAAAGGCAAGCCCCGAGAGACTCCATTATTAAGACTATAGTTCCCAACGGTGTACCTTGGGCTGAGTTCTTTTCAACCAAGATAATAGATGCCTTTCCCACGTACCCTATTGCAATGAACATGTCCAACCTTTCATGGACAACTTAAGGAAATATCTTCTTAAGTAAGAAAAGAGAAACTAATAGCTCTGATACCAATGTAATGGAAATGGCCTATGAACTTTGAGAATAGGGGAATTAAGAGATTAGAGTGAGAATTTTCATGAGACTACTTTGAGAACATAGAGGGTGAATTGAATTAGCGGTAGCAACACAACCATTATACTGAATTAGCTTGGCATGAACAATACTTTTGCAAGAGAGAGAATTAAAGAACATGACAACAATTGAGGATCGAATTTATGTGGAACTGGTCCCCCCTCCAATAGGCTTTTGTATTATAGATTCTCCCATAAAGAGAGACTTGGTACAATACAATCTTTCTGTTCCTTGTGACCTAGGTGATGCAATGAAGATGGAAAGCTTCATGCATCACGAGCATAACATAAACTTTGTAAAAGCATTATCCCTAGCCTCAGTCCCAAGGCCTCGAACACCTTCGAAGGTGGAGAGAGCTAGCGAGGAATGAGGGTAGGGAAGAGGAAGAAGAAGTAACATATGAGAAAGAGATAGTTTCTCATTTATCATCACTCTTCTTGCATATCATAGCATAATAGCATAGTAATGAAGATGGCAAGCTTAAGCATTGAAGCATGGCTCTTGGTTGGATTTGCATTCCATAGCCAAGAGTGTTGGTGTAGGCTCGCAACTTCTCAACAAGCTTGGAGAAGGAGATGGAGTTCTTGCACTTTCCCCTAAGTGAGAATTAGAGCATGAGAGTGTGTGTGAGAGAGGGTATACTCCAAAGCACACCTCCAACTAGCTTTGGTCGACCCCTCCTTATAGCTCAAGAAAGAATTTGATTGGACCCCTGCAAACCTAGCCAATCACATGCATAGTGTACATCAAGCAACCATGCTAGCCTTGGGACAAGTGTCCCCCTTTCTCCTTTGAGAGAGAGGACTTGATAAATGAATACACAATTAATTTAATTAGCTCAATTATCATTGGATCCCTTGAGAGGCCAACCAATAGGCTTTAGGCACACCATGAGGGCCACGTGGAGAGGAATTTGACATGTGTCCTTGTTGCTCATTTAGACTAGGCTTGCCTTGTGTGAGGGTGTGTGTGTTCTCTCTCATGCCCCTACAATAAGGGCTCGCCCCCCAATGAGTAGGGATTGTGGTTGACTTTGGGAACACCTTAAACCCCTCAAGCACCTTAGTCATGGAGCACCTTAGCACCTTAGTTATTAAGCACCTCAAGCACCTTACTCAACAAGCACAGAAAGCACCTCAAGCTTGTGCCCGGTTCCCACCTCAAGCACGACCCGAGCTTGCCTACGGTCTACGATCTAAGGAATTTTAACACTAACCTTTGGAGGTCTTTAATGAAGCTAACCCTAATGTCTTTAAGCTCCATTAGCTAGCCTTGCTCTTTGACATACCATCTCTCATTTGGACCCCTTTAACCTTGGCCCTGTGTTGAAATAGATCCATAAGCACATGTCTATATTCTAACCCTTGTTCCCGTTTGTTCTCCCACATTAAATGATCAATTTAATATGAGAAAATCATTTGGGTTGGTTAGATATTAGATATTAGATTTTATGACATACTCTTCGTTGGGATCTAGATAAATATGAGCCCCGTGCTTGTTGGTTTTGTAGAAGATCAAAATGTATTTGAACTTGAGAGAGGTTCCAATTCTTGATTGAGTTAAAAAGGAAGACATCTTGAAACTTGAGTCGGAGTAAGTGTCAGACACTTCCTAAACTATAGTCCCTAAAAGCCCCCCTTGATTTATTCTCTCCTCAGTAGATACTCTACTCTTAATTTCTCTATTATATTCCTGGTTTGCTATGACACTGACCTAAGGTACATAAAGACTCGAAATACTCAATGAAACTGAATACCTAGCCTTTAGTACCAATACCAATCCATTTTGATTATTGTAAACCCAATCCATTTGTTGCCCAAGAGCTAGATCTCGATCACTCCTATGAAATCCATGGTATTGAAGTTAGTCTATTGATCAGCAAGTATATACAAGGACTCTTGGTCAACATTTTCAGTGTCAATCTTGCCAAAGTAGCCAAAGGAGCAATTTGTAACCTTCAAATCCAGAAAACTCTATTTCAAATGACTTCAAACTTTCTAGGCTATCTGTATGAAGTGTCTACCAACTCTGTGAACCAAAAAATATAAAAAATGAGCTCTATGGCTATCAGGAGATAATAAGCATGCTTATTATCTAATGAGTCAAAAAATCATCATTTTTCACTTTTGTTTATCCCAAATGGTTGTTACCATATACATGTGGTAGTGATGTGTGTGAACACACTAGGACCGTCAGGGCATTTTTTCCCTCTTTAGGAGGTTTTTCCCCCCAAGCATTGAATATACGTCCATCACTCTAGGGCTATCTATCTTTCCATTGCACACTAAGTAACACACTCTCTATTGTGTGCCTCGAGCTTCCTTCGTCTTCTCCAAGCTGTGTGCGTTTCTCTGCAACCCTAATTCCAACAATTGGTATCAAAGCAGGCTACGTCCTCCCGGGCTTAGTCGCCAGCTGCTCCAGCACATGCCTGCTCACTTTCTTTGATTACAATGAGGTTTGGTGAGTGTTCGCAGGTCAACAAATATTTCGGGACAGATCGTAGAGCTTAGTCTGCTCAGATTTCTGATTCGGACTCATTTTGGCCTCCGTTTCCACTACAGGCAGGTCTGCACATGCAATTTCCTCATTTTGTGCAAAATTTTTGTCAATGCCAATTTCTGCATAAAAGGTGCCTTACAGTCTTCTACGGTTTGTGCTATATAGCACGTGTTGTTCCCGCACCGTTTCTCCTATTTTCGGGTAGTTTTCACATGAGGTGCAACATTTACCATGGCTGACAACAACACATATGTCTTCAAGATGTCTGCTGCTGAGGACAGGTTGGATGGGGACAATTACCCTATGTGGGCTTATAAGATGCAACACGTTCTTGTGTCAAAGGGTGTCTGGAATATTGTGGAGGGCATTGATGTACGTCCTGGTTCTGAGGATGTAGACGATGTTGAGGATGTTGCAGGTCTTGTTGCAAGGCTTGCTGCTATTAGAGTTGTTTTTCCTGCGATAGAACAATCTCGTTGGGATGTAAAGGATGCGTAGGCTCATGCATTGATTGCGTTGTCTGTGAAGCGCACCATTGTTCCTCACATCCGTTCAACAAAATTTACAAAACAAGCTTGGGATATTTTGGCTGGTCTTTATGCAAGTCGCAATGAGTCTAAAATTGCTTTGCTGCGTAAAGAGCTGGAATCGAAGATTATGCATGAGGAAGATGATATGGACACTTTCCTTGCTAGTGTCAAGGATATCAATGAGCAACTTATTTTTGCAGGTGAAGTCATTTCAAACAGTTCCCTTGTGCAGGCTGTTCTTGATGCCTTACCAGATTCTTACCAGACTTTTGCTAGTACTTGGAGACTTATGACCCAAGGAAATCCTGAAGTTGTCAAGTTTGATGCATTATGCACATTGCTGTTGCAAGAGTCACTTTCTAGAAAAAACAGGACTAGGCAGCGTGCAGTTGAATAGGCTTTTATTGCTTCTCAGAGAAAGGGTGGTAGCAGCAATACAACCACTTCTTATGGTTCTGCTGCAAGTGGAAAAAATTATATTCCTAATGCTTCTGCTGGTAGCAATTCGTCTGGAAGTTCTGGTGATAAGGGCAAAAAGAAAATGCGTTGCCATTATTGTAAATCTAATGATCACTTGATCAAGTTGTGTCCTAAGTTGAAGTCCAAAGAGGCTAAGAAGAAAGAGGGTGGTTCCACTGCAAATGTTGGTTCCACTACAAATGCAACCATTGTTGAGTCTTCTGTGAAAGGAGACTGTGTTGCTGATGTTGATGCAGAATGGGCTTTTAGCGTAGAGTGCACTTACAATCCTGTTGTCCATGATGCATGCTTGTCAGTTTTGCTGCAGATTCACACGTGTGGTATTTTGACAGTGGGGCTACAAAGCACATTACCTCACATCATGAACTATTCACCTCTCTTGAGTCTGTCCCTCATGGGAATTCAGTCACTTGTGCCAGCAATGCCTCTTATCCAATTCAGGGAGTTGGAAAGAGTGTGCTTACTCCTGCAAATGGCAGTTCCTTCACACTTGTTGATGCACTTTATGTACCTGAGATCAAGAAGAATCTCTTATCTGTATCTGCACTTGCTAGGCTTGGACTTGTAGTCAAATTTGTGGATGACAGATGTACAGTTCATGATCTCAGTTTTGGTGATGAAATTGTTGCATCTGGCCTTTTGTGCCGTGGGTTGTATAAGCTCACTTTGTACGACAAGTGTGGACAAAATTTTGCAAATGTTGTTGCAGATTCAAGGGCTATTTCAGATGCAAAACTTTGGCATGCACGTTTTGGTCATCTGAATTTTGCCAGTTTGCTGCATTTGCAAAAGTCTGATATGGTTCCTTCTTTGTCGCCTCTTGAAGCACCTGTCAAACATGTTTGTGAAGGCTGTATTTTGGGTAAGATGCAGCGTTCTAAGTTTCCAAAGGATGGTTCAATTCGGGCCACATGCAGGTTGCAGCTTGTGCATAGTGATGTTTGTGGGCCCATGCAAACTCCGTCCTTGGGCAATTACCTTTACTTCGTGACTTTCATTGATGATTACTCCAGGTATGCTGATCATGAATAACCTTAGCCTTCATAAGAAAATATTGCATGGAACTTCCGGTTGGAAACTTGATGGAAAATATTTGTCCAAGAAGGGTGACCACTCGCATCGTAGAATCTTGATCAAACATTCTGACATATCATTGGCAATCTTCAAAGTATGTATGTCTAGTGCTCGAGCAAGGGGGGCACCATGTTGCAAGTACAAGATTTGGAAATAAAAGTTGCTTATTTCTTGCACTCCAAAAGGCCTCAAAGATTCCCAATCCGTTCACGAAATTCTACACACAGGGGCTCCTTACTTCCAAATCACTGAGGCACTGTTGACTTTTCAACCTTTTCGTTGCCCTAAAGGGGTCTCCACTTTTTACAATGGGGCTAGGTGTGCTTATATACTCACCTTAGCAAATTGCCCTACCATAGATTTGACAAATAAGTAAAATAAATACCTAAAGCCAAAATATATGTTGGGATCACATTGAGCTATTCACTTGAGATGCTATAAACTTTAACAGGTTTAGCTGTGTGTCTCTTTGATTCTCTCGTGGATATTTTGTCATGACCTCATCCATGGAATTACTCTCACACAGGGACTTATGAGGATCTCCTCAAATTATGACGACTAATACTGTGTGGCTATCTTGGAAGGGGAAATCATTTTGGAGCTTATGTTTCCTTGAGAGAGCTTCCTCCCTCCTATGCTAGAGACTCCTTGACTTGGACTTATTGTTGGTTTTTCACCTTGGTAGTTTTGTCTCCTTTTCGTTAAAGTGTTCCTCTTTATGCCTTGTCTCATGCTACTTGATCATCATTGGAGCTATGTTACACCGATTTTTTGTCTCGTCCTCTCTTAATCTTCATCGATTTGTTCTATTGTTGACCACGCCATCAACTTCCTTGTGCAACTTGATCGCGGTGACATCTCAATCTTAGTCATCATCGCATTGGTGCTTGGGTTTGGCGCTCTTTCTTCATAATTCCTTCTTCTCTAGATTTGTCAAGCATTTTTCTCAGTAGCTTTTCAACATTTGTTGTTGAGGGGGGGTGTTAGAGAATTATGCTCACCTTCTCACTATAGACATGGCCTAGGGGTCTCTTTATCCTTTGTCTTGTATCATTTTTAGAATTTTCCATATGGAGTCATTGGGCTTGCTAATCTTCTCTCTCTCTCTCTCTCTCTCTCTCTCTCTCTCTCTCTCTCTCTCTCTCTCCATGGTTTATGGAGAAATTGGTGATATAATTTATAATTTGAGGGAACCCTGCTTGCTTCTCGTAGACTTTTTCATAGATGTCATGAGATTTTGGATGAGAAGAAAAGTCACAAAATTCTTCCTAAACAGGCGACAAAGGTTACTTTCCAAAATAAATAGCATTTTTTCTATGTTTACATTGTGTTTTTTGAAAATTTTTAAACGAATATTTTCCTTTAACTCTACTCTCGTCAACTATTTAGATTTGACACCCGGCTCAAGGCTAAGCTGAGACAACTTTTCTTGAACATTATTTCCAAGATGTTTCGCCACTAGTTCATGTGCAAGGACAACATGCTATAAATGCATTGCATGATTGAGAAATGCATACAAAGGCTGATCTATGTATCTATATTTGGTTTCATGTACACACTATTTCCAAGATGTTACGCCACTAGTTCATGTGCAAAAGCCAACATGCTATCCACACATTGTATGCTCGAGAAATGCACGTTAAGCAATATTTATGCATCTATATTGTGTTTCATGTATTGAGACATCTCCTCAGCACTAAAGACCACGGGGTCTTTAATGCATCCCAAACCGTGGGATCGACGACGTGCAAGCAGGGCTCGAAATTCAAAAACACCATGCACCGTTTGATGTTGTCCGAGATTACTTTTTCGTGTTTGTGTTCACCATACAAGGGTGTGTTTTGCCTTGGATGCCATCAAAAGCTACGCGTCCCTGTGGTTATAACAACAGCCTGTCAACGTGCAGGTCGTGGGTTCGATTCACCTTGAGGCTGTTGACCGCGACCTTTTCTTTGACCGTCCATCTGCCTCGAGATTCCCTTGCTCAGCTTACAGCCGTTGATCCCATCTCTCCAGCTTCATTGAATACCCCGTGGGACGTAGTGTTTTGGGAGACATCTCAATGGTGTGTGCTTTGAGCCTAGGTGCATTGACGCTTTTCAGGCACAACACATCTACTGGATACAAGTTAATACCACCAACTTTTGCTCCCCAACAATACTCCACATCACTATTTCACACGTGGTTTCCCCAGGAGGGATCAACAGCCCTAGGTGATTTGGGCGTCCAATGCTCCAAAGGAGAAAAAAATAACGCCCCTAGTTTACCCCCAACTCACCCCTGGTTTATCACCCTTGCATTGCATAGGGTTAAGTTAATTGTCAAATCGCATGTCGGTTGCAAGAGTACACTATCCTAGTTTGTTCACCCTAGTTTACAGCCAGTTTACTTGACGTTATGATGGTGGAGGTCAAAGCCTACACTGTGTCACCTAAGGTGGGCTCCTTGAGGGACCGATGTGAGATAGTGACGAGGAAGAATATATATTGCCCTCAAGCTGGCAAGCCTAGCCTCACTGCTAGTGCTTGAGAAAACCTAGGTTTAGTGTATGCCCACCCACCAATATGCACATGAAAAATTACATTCCAATCGGGCACTCGTAGACATTTTCAATTTGAAGGAGAAAAAACCTACAAAATTTAGAGAACTTTATTGTCATTTCGTGCAAAACCTTCGAATTTAATCAATTTACCTCTATTTGCCAAACTTTGGGGGAAAAGTTTTTTTTTCCTGAGCACCGGGCCAAGGGATCAAGGGTGGATAGGCCGTGCGATTGCGTTCCGAATTTACAAATCGGTCTGCGTAATTCATCAAACTAGCCTACTTTTCATTGAATCCATGTAGGCGTGGTGGTCAAAGCACATGCATTGCACGAGGCAGGTCGTTTGTTCGATGGCGAGACAATCTTTACTGCCCGAATGTACTTTTTTGCCTGGAATTTTCTTTACAAAACGGACCCCACCATCGATCCCATTTGAACATGCCTGTGCGAGAGGCTGCACGAGTCGTGAAAGCAGTAGGCCTAATATCGTCTGAGGCTGGTGTCACATTGGGACACCCGGCCATGCCTTTTGAAGGGTATAACCAATGAATAGGCCTACGGTGTTCATCAGCATTCAGCAAGCTCTGTTTTCAGACACGTGTACTATATATTTACATTGGCCTTTACCTTCCACTGTGCTTTAGGTGCCGTGTTCGTGCCAGTCCTTGCGAATCTGTGATCCGTGTGCGCCATAGGCGTCGTGATCCTGAGAGAGTATAGCCATGGTGGACGGCAACATGATGGCTGCTCGTGCCTTGGCAAAAGTTGGGCTGGAGCATATGTATGGAGTGGTGGGTATCCCTGTCACCTCCCTCGCCACCTGCGCCATGAAAGCTGGAATTCGGTTCATCGCCTTCCACAATGAGCAGGCCGCAGGCTATGCTGCTGGTGCGGCCGGCTACCTCACAGGCAAACCAGGAGTCTTTTTAACTGTCTCAGGTTAGATTTGTTTTTGCTTTGCTGGCACTAACGACTGTTGAATTCTTTGGAAAACCCCATTTTGTGCTAATGTCAGTCTGGATGTGCCCTCCCTTATTTACCCACTTGCAAGACCCCTCCCATCGTGGTTGCATTTTAGAAATTAGCACCTCCTACCTGCGTAACAAGCGGCTTTCTTCACATATATCACAAGACGTTTTGGACAAATTTTCACTATAATTCCCACATCATGAGCTTCTGTGAGGGAGGCACCACTTGGGAGCAGGCGGTGCCTCTCGGGTAGCAGAAGCCCCATTGTGCACCTTTTGCACATAATAAACATCCATGCTTCGTCACTCATGATATTAAAAGCTGAGGAGGAACCAAAGTTTAGTGTCTAGACAGTGGAGCACTTCCAGTAGAGTAGGATACTCCATGGCCAGATGGCCTGCCATTTCCAGTGGTTCATTATTAGATTTTTTCACATCAAAGGGAAGGTTGATAAAAGCAGCTCAATTCATAATTGTCATCCAATTTTGTGCTATATTCTTGTCCTCCTCTTTTGGATTTTTTCTTCTAGCTTGCAGAGATTCTTTAAGTCACGCGGAGGGTTGTGTGCATGCGAAGGATATTTTTCTTTGATTGATTAGTTTTTTCACTAAGCTGTACACCAAGCTTTATTTGTGAGATAATGAGGTTTAGAAAGCTTGAATCTAGCAGCAATTTTATGCTTCTGAACTTTTCAACAGGTCCAGGATGTGTTCATGGGCTGGCAGGCTTGAGCAATGCCATGATCAACACGTGGCCTGTGATCATGATCTCAGGTTCTTCTGTACAAGCAGACATTGGCAGGGGAGATTTTCAAGAGCTTGATCAAATTGAGGCTGTAAAACCATTTGTAAAGTATGCGGCAAAAGCGAAAACAGTTAAGGATATCCCCAGCATTGTTGCCAAAGCTGTGGCTGCTGCAGTGGGTGGGCGGCCTGGAGGTGCATATATTGACTTGCCTTCTGATGTCCTCCATGAAGTCATCTCAGAAGAGGAAGCAAAGAAGCTTCTAGAAAGCCTTGAGACATTTGTTCCCACTTGGGCACAGCAGTCCCACAAAGTTCAGGAACTTGCAGCACCATTGAGGGATATTGAAAAAGCTGTTTCTTTGCTTAGAACTGCACAACGCCCCCTGCTTGTTTTCGGCAAGGGAGCTGCATATGCACGTGCAGAGGGTCCCCTTAATGACTTCATCAAGGTTACACGAATACCTTTTTTGCCCACTCCAATGGGAAAGGGGCTTATTTCAGATGCCCACCCACTTTGTGCTGCTGCTGCAAGATCACTAGCTATAGGGCAGTGTGATGTTGCTCTTGTGGTGGGTGCACGATTAAATTGGGTGCTGCATTTCGGAGAGCCTCCACGTTGGTCAAAAGATGTGAAGTTCATTTTGATCGATGTTTGCAAAGAAGAGATTGAAATCCGCAAGCCAGAACTTGGGCTTGTGGGAGATGCACGCATAATCCTGCAACAAATCAATGCAGAGATTAAAGACAATCCTTTTGCATTAGGAGACAAGCATCCATGGTTGGAGGCTATCAGAGATAAGGCAAGTAAGAATGTGGAAAGGGTGCAAGAGTCTTTGAAAAAAGACGTAGTTCCCTTCAATTTTCTCACACCCCTTAGAATCATCAAAGATGCTCTGGCTGAAGTGGTCTCACCGTCGCCAATACTTGTCTCAGAAGGTGCAAACACGATGGATGTCGGGCGCTCTGTTTTGCCTCAAACAGAACCAAGGACCAGGCTAGATGCAGGGACATGGGGTACAATGGGCGTAGGTTTAGGTTATGCTATCGCAGCGGCAAGTGTTTGTCCTGAGACATTGGTTGTGGCAGTCGAAGGAGACTCTGCATTTGGTTTTAGTGGCCTTGAAGTCGAGGTAATGCTTTGAGGACAAACTTTGTTTGTTTAGCTTTCATCTGCTTGTTTACTAGTTGATGTCTGATCTCTTCCCCCTCTAACAGACTATTGTACGATATGGCTTTCCTATCATCGTGATTGTTTTCAATAATGGTGGTGTATATGGGGGAGACCGGAGAAATCCCGAGGATATTGAAGGGCCGCACAAGGCAGATCCTGCCCCGACATCCTTTGTTCCGGATGCTAAGTATCATGCTTTAATGGAAGCATTTGGAGGGAAGGGCTATTGTGCCACAACACCTCAAGAACTGCAGGATGCTGTTAAAGAATCATTCGCTGCAAGAAAGCCAGCTCTTATCAATGTTATTCTTGATCCCTTTGCAGGTTCAGAAAGTGGGAGAATGCATCACAGAAATTGATATGGGGGGACTGTTACTGTCAAATAGTATGACACAGGTATCTCTGTATGAAAAAGATATTTGGAACAGAACGGTGGATACTGGTAAAAATATACTCTTGTCCTTTGTTGAATCGGCCTTTGTCATTGTTCAAATAAGCATCACTATGCATGTCTTAATGAGAGAGTGCAATAAAGGGATCAATTCTGGCATAATGCTTACATCACTTACATGTGAAGGCATTTTATTGTGCTTGTCTTAGTTCGTTCCTGCCTAAGTCTTCAAAAGACAAAACTTGGCATCTGAGTATCAAACTTTTTGTGTTGAGCATTGGCAAGAAGTTTCAACTGTGCCCTTTTATAGTTAATCTAGGAGGCAGTCTGCAACCAGAATTTAATTCTCTTCTTGTAGTAGCAAGGTTGGGCCAAGAACCTATCAATCACAAAGTGAGCTCTCTCTCTCTCCCTCCCACCGCCCCCCCCCCCTCTATTTTTAAAAAGTTTTTCAGCCAATAAAAAATCTTCTTATTGAAATAAACATGTCAAGGGTACAGCCTCAACATAAATATACCAAGCCGCTCATCATAGAGGTATGATCCCAAATCATCCATAAAACATACGATAATGACCAAGACTATGTCTTGGTTCTCAATCTATTAGATCTCTTAACATATACATTTGCTCTCCTCATGCTGTGAAATGAGCACAAGAAGAAGAATATCTTCTCTTCAAACCTACACGAAGGTACAACAATTTTCCCAAGAGCCCTTTTGGGCTCAGCAGAAATAGGTGGTATTTCCACAGAAGAAGAGGAAGCCTGAAGAGGTGGATCTTATGAGAGATCCTTGCGCTTGTATACATCTCTGGCTGCCTGTGTCGCCTCGTCCTCTTCTTGCTTCTCTCCTCCCGGCTCTCTCATCCGCTCACCTCCTAGATCCTGACCTCTGCTCGTCTCTTCTGAGACACTGTATACTGTCTTTGCTCTGGATGCTCTATCCTCCTAGTGCATCCTGTTGGTTGGTTCAGAAGTCTCTCTCTCTCTCTCTCACACACACACACACACACACACACACACACACACACACACACACACACACACACATTCTCTCCTTGGTTCGCTCTCTCTCTCTCTCTCACACACACACACATTCTCTCCTTGGTTCGGGCGCCTCCGCATTGTCGACTTTGACATGGTATCAGAGCCTTGGAGGAGAAACTGCCATCGTTGAGGAATCGAGAAGAGGAGAGGCCCTTCCCGATAACATGCCACTCCCTCTTTTCCCTTTCGTTTTGATACATAGTGGGCATCGGTGTCACAAACGGGAGCGCTCATGAATAATCAATAAGCTGAAAATAAATAAACTCTTAATCAAAAGAAACGAGGGAGAAGACCGACACAGTAGTGGGGACAAGAAGATGGGCTGGTCCCTCTCGTTAAAGTGAATCTTTATTAAGGAGAATCTTTTCACAAGCACAAGAACCGAAGAAACCCCTCCGTTCTAAATCTCAAACTCGATGGTCTTTTCCTTTTCGTATAGGATATTTCGAGAGACGAGCTCTCAATTCCTTTTTCGTCTGTACTCGGAGCGTGAAATTGTTCTAGATTCCGTTTCCAGAATCCTTGAGCGTAGGCCGCCCTCCTTGCTCCTTTTCATGATGGAGTACCTCCAAAAAGCACAAACATGAAACAACTTGTAGAGCGTATTCACAATCTTTACCTGTCGCTCCAAGTGTGGAAAAGTGACCGCTGGATGGCTTCACGTGATCACTTGCTGATTCTTGGCGGCAGGGTCCTCTGTTGCTAGCACCGGCAAAAGTGGGAGGAAAGGGAACGTTGGGAATGGTTATGTAGGCTCCAAGCCGCGGCAGGAATAGCTAGTGGGAGTCCTGCAACAATAGGAGGGGCTAGGTAGCGCTGGAATAGCAGAGAGAGCAAGCGTGGGGCTAGCGGCAGATTTAGAGAGAGGAGAGAGAAATAAATTGCATGCTGCTTTCAGTTGTAAGAGAGGTGTTGGTATTTTTGTTAATGGACTTGCTCTTATTTTATTAAGTGGCTGCCCACTTATTAAGTGGGCGTGTAACGGGAGGGCAGCACGTGCCAATGGAAAAGACGAGATGAGACAACTTTAAACACCTCAAAACAACTGAATTGAGAGAGAGTGCACAACACGAGACGGTGAGTTTCGGACTTCCTC
This sequence comes from Adiantum capillus-veneris, assembly GCF_014529385.1. Lineage (NCBI taxonomy): Eukaryota > Viridiplantae > Streptophyta > Polypodiopsida > Polypodiales > Pteridaceae > Adiantum > Adiantum capillus-veneris. The sequence continues at coordinate 158,332,150 of NC_140937.1, forward strand.
CCCAAGAAAGCACTGGCCCCAAACCCTGGCGTCCCTTCCTCTGCACCTTCACGGGGAAGCATGCCATAGAATGAGCCCATGGCACATATTTAAAAGCAGTTACATCAAAAAGCATCAAACTCAAAAGCATCTGGTCCCAAAAGCATTTTGTAGAAGCTCGCATCGTAAATTCTTGAGATTCGTACAGTATGCCATGTCAGTAGCCACCAGTGTAAAACACGGAATTCTGTACATCTGCCACGTGGCATTGTCAGCACGATTTACGGGACTGTCCGTATAGTCATGCCACGTCATTAGCTAATTGCGTTGGTTTGTTGTGTGTGTGGAACCTGCTTTATATTATTATTATGACCCTAGGCACTTGGGCCCCATCGGAGGAGGTCCCATAAGTTGGTAGGAACTCTTCTTTAAACGTTGGCAGGACTTGGTGAGGATCTATAAGTTGGTGAGAACTTCTGTAACAAACTGCTTACGTATCAAAGTCTTGAAGAATGAAGCCAACTTACAGATTTTGGCCGAGGGGCCTAAACCCTAAGAAGAACAAGTAACAGAAGAAGAAGTCCTACCAACTTTTGGGGACCCCGTCCGATGGGGCCCCAAGTGGCATAAAGAATTAAAATAAAGCAAGACTCAGACACGCACAAGAAGTGCGAAGCTGGTTGATGACGTGGCAGATTTTCAAAAATCACGTTGGCTGCTGACTGGCATGTTGTACGGATTTCCGCGTTTTGCGTTGACTGCTAACGTGGCAGGTTGTACGGATTTCCGTGATTTACGCTGGTAGCTTTTTGGCATTGCTTTTGGACCAGATGCTTTTGAGTTTGAAGGCTTTTCACTATGATTGCTTTTTAGGCCAAGGGCCTTTAAATATGAGGTTAGGGCTCATTCTCTGGCATGCTTCTTGGAGAAGGTGTAGAGTCTGGAGTACCGGCTTGTACTGTGTTGATGCAATATAAAGAAATACCGAAAGGGGCGCCAAGGTTTGGGGCCAATATTCTCTGGGGTGGAATTCCGCCGCCTCGTGTCGCGTGTCGTCTCTCTCTCTCTCTCTCTCTCTCTCTCTCTTTTCTGTTTTTATTGAAGTGCTAAAAGTCTATTCAGTCTGTTCTTTTCTATTGGCACCTGGTGCCCGTCTTTTGACAGTGGTATCAGAGCATCAGGCGTGTGCTTTTCTGAAAGCATACCGGTTCTACAAAAAAGTAGACAGAGCTATTGGAATTTGTATTTGAGGTATCTTCACCCTCCAACCCGGACTTATTAGCCACTCCCACCCTTACTTCATCGCGCATCGGGCGCGCTCCTGTCTTCACCGCTCATGTCTTACAGGGCATAAGCCAATTAAGATCACTTGCAAGAGAAGGATTCAGATTTGTTTCAAGTCACTGTTTTTCTCATAAGCAGTGCCATGCAGATGTTGATGTCTACAGCTACCAAGCAGCATACTCCAAGTACTTGGCAAGCTTTCAAGAAATTTTTTTAACCCGAAGTTATATGGTTTCTGACATCTTCCTTCGGAGTGCAAATTTTGGCAAGTGGGGTATCCTGAAATGCTTGCCATGGAAACCCTAGCAGATTATAACTTGAAATTTCTCAGTAGATGTCTCTTCACGAGCAAATGACCTTGGAGATTCGGTGTGATTGCTATCTTTAGGGACTATTATCGCCGCCAAAGAAAACACTCTCTGTCCAAGAGCTGATGGACCATGCTGTGCTCGGCTACGACCTCATGGAAGGAACCTAACCCTAATTTTTGGTGCAGGTTTCAGGATGAAAAGTCGACTGTCGACTTTTCGAGCTTGGCTGATGTCGAGATTGCTTTTTTTAAGTTTGAATTTTGTCTGAGAATCTGTTTGAGAACTTGTTTGGTGATCCTGTTTGGAATTTGTTTGAAATGGATGCTACCTGTCTTGGTGCCGATTTGAATTGTTTGACTCTGGTTTTAATACTGGTTTCAATGATTGGTGATTTTACTCCCGGGTGGAGTAGTGAGAAATAATGTTTGAGAATGCGTGTTCATACTCATGGCCCGGATCCTTGTGGTTATTTGCGGAGGGAGTATTGAATGATTGAAAAGTTTGTTTTTACTCATGGCCCGGACCCTTGTGGTTATTTACGGGGGGAGTATTGTTGTTGTAACTCCCTGCCCGAACCTGGATGGTTATGCGGGAGGAGTATTAAGAAGTCTGAGCAGTGGTTACTCTCAGCACCTCCAAACGACGCAGGCTGCGTTCTGGGGGGCGTTTGGTTGTAAAAGGCCTCTTTATCTCTCGGCCCGGACCTTTTTAGGTTATGCGGGAGGAGTGATGAGGGAGTCGTTGAATATCTCCCGGCTCGAACCTTGTTAGGTTATGCGGGAGGAGTGTTCATCGGCGGCTTTATGTTTCTATGTCTTGTAACATGCATATGTGAGCATTTGTGTTGCATTGTGATGTGCCAATTACTGAATATTCCTAATTGGATGAGATTGCCTGGGTATGTAATTTTAGTGCTTCAAGACACCCGTGGAAGATCAGTACGGTCTGGGTGTGACGGCTAATTTTACAACGCCGGAATATCAAGAGTTCCGATCTGGGCTAACTCCTTGATCAGAAGAGCAGAAAGGTGAAGTTAACTCTTTGATCAAAACAGCCGAAAGGAGAAGCTAACTCCTTGATCAAAAGAGCCGAAAGGAGAAGCTAACTCCTTAACAAAAAGAGCAAACTGATTGTCCCTCGGAAAATTTTGAGCTAACTTGAGTTGTTTTGTAGATATGATGTAATCGCGGACGATTACTCTCTTTAAAGAAGGGGAGATGTAACAAATTGCTGACGTATCAAAGCCTTGAAGAATGGAGCCAACTTATAGAAGAACAAGTAACAGACGAAGAAGTCCTATCAACTTTTGGGGACCCCGTCCGATGGGTCCCCAAGTGGCATAAAGAATTAGAATAAAGCAAGACTTAGACACACACACAAGAATTGCGAAGCTGGCTGATGACGTGGCAAATTTCCAAAAATCACGCTGGCTGATGACGTGGCATGTTGTACGGATTTCCACGTTTTGCGTTGACTGCTGACGTGGCAGGCTGTACGGATTTCCGTGATTTACGTTGGTAGCTTTTTGACATTGCTTTTGGATCAGATACTTTTGAGTTTGAAGGCTTTTCACTGTGATTGCTTTTTAGGCCAAGGGCCTTTAAATATGAGGTTAGGGCTCATTCTCTGGCATGCTTCCTGGAGAAGGTGCAGAGTCTGGAGTACCGGCTTGGACCGTGTTGATGCAATATAAAGAAATTCCGAAAGGGGCGCCAAGGTTTGGGGCCAATATTCTCTGGGGTGGAATTCTGCCACTCCATGTCGCGTGTCGTCTCTCTCTCTCTCTCTCTCTCTCTCTCTCTCTCTCTCTCTCTCTCTCTCTCTCTCTCTCTCTCAGTTCTGTTTTTATTGAAGTGCTAAAAGTCTATTGAGCACGTGGTGCCCGTCTTGTGACAGTGGTATCACTCTCTGGGGTGAATTCCGCCACTCCGTGTCGCGTGTCGTCTCTCTCTCTCTCTCTCTCGGTTCTGTTTTTATTGAAGTGCTAAAAGTCTATTCAGTCTGTTCTTTTCTATTGGCACGTGGTGCTCGTCTTGTGACAACTTCTGCTATTTCTACTTCTTCTAGGGTTTAGGCCCCTTGGCTAGGATCTGGAGGATGGCTCAGGTCTTTAGTGGCTTGACACGTTAGCAGTTTGTGACATCCCCCCTTCTTGAAAGAAGAGTAATCGTTCGCGATTAAAGTATATTTGCAAAACGGATGTCTTGATATACTAAAATTACATACGTAGGCAATCTCACCCAATTAGGAATATTCAGTGGTTGGCACATCACACTGCAACACAAATGCTCACATATGCATGTCATAAGACACACCGAACAACGTCGCTAAGCACTCCCTCGAGACAAACGGTCTGCGATATGAAGCTACTCAACGACTACCTCGTCCCCCCCCCCAACCCCCCGAAAACAAATAACCTAAAAAGGTCGGAGCCATGAGCTCAGAGGACTGATACAACTAAATGCTCCCCAAACCGTAGCCTGCGTCGCTTGGAGGTTTCAAGCATACAACTAAACGCTCCCTAGACCATAGTTACCGGGGAACGCCCCCTAGCCCCCGTTCCGGCGTTCCGGGGGGCAGTTCCCTTTCCGAACGTTCCGGAACGTCCCGGAATGTCTGACGTTCTGGGTGGCCAATGCAAACCGGAACGGCCGTTCCGGAACGTTCCGAAACGCCCCTGGACCATTCCGGAATGCCCCTGGAACGGCCAACGGCTACAAACAAATTTGGCAAAAATTGAAAAATTGAAGTAAATGTTTGGGCTTCTTTTGAAAGTGTGCAAGGCCTCAAGGACTCATAAAATGCACCCCCCTCCCCCTTTCTCTTCACAAGCTAATCCTCAAGGCTCAAGCTCTCTCCCTCTCACTCTCAAGATCTCTCCCTCTCAAGACTCACTCTCTCAAGGCTCAAGGCTTCAAGCCTTCAAGCTCTCTTCCTCTCCCTCCCACTCTCTCAAATCTCTCCCTCTCTCTCTCTCTCTCTCTCTATCTCTCTCATCATCTAGTCATAGCAAGGTTGAATGGTCTTCAAAACGAGTTTTTTGTGAGTATTAGAGTGAAAGCACTCTAATACTCCTTGTATTTAAACACAAGGAGCTAAAAATTGCACTATTTGGGTGTTTTTTATACCTCCCGTTCCGCGACGTTCCCGTTCCGGACCCCTAGCCGTTCCCCCGTTCCGCGGGGATCCCGTTGCCGTTCCCATTCCGCGTTCCGGGTAACTATGCCCTAGACATCTCGTTTGTGTCGTTCAAAGGTTTTCCATCGTACAGGAAACACTCCCCAAGCATCCTGTTTGTGTCGTTCCGAGGTTTCCAAGCATACAACGAAACGCTCCTCAGACATCCTGTCTGCGTCGTTCTGTGGTTCAGACAATACCAAAACTGCGGTTCTCACTACAACACCTTGGAGTAAATCACCAAATCATTGTATCCTTTATTAAAACCAGAGTCAAACATTTCAAATTGGCACCAAGACAGGTTTAAAACAGATACCATCCATTTCAAACAAGTTTCAAACAGGATCACCAACCAAGTTCTCAAACAAAATTTAAAAACTTGCTAAATCAAACTGAAAAAGCATTCTTGGTGTCAATCAATCTCGAAAAGACGACTTTCTCTCCATTTTGAGACGTGCACCAAAAATTAGGGTTAGGTTTCTTTTAGGAATTTGTAGCCGACGGCAGCATGGTCCATAAGCTCTTGAATGGTCGAAACTGGCTTGGTCAGACAATGTTCCTATAGCGGTGATGGTAGTCCCAAGATATAGCAATCACACTTGGCCTTCAAGTTTATCGGCTCAAGGAGAGATATTTGATGAGAGATGTCAAAAAATTTCAAATTCAGGATTTCCATGGCAATCATTTTAGGATACCCCACTTGCATGTAACTTTGGGCAAAATTTTTTCTTGAAAGCTTGCCACATGGTATAGATGTTGTCAAACTGTAAAGCTTTCCTTGGATTTTTCTCTCTCGAAAAATGACAAAAATTTCCGATAAAATTTGGAAGCACCATCTTGCTTTGTTTGCTCTTTGGTGTGACCGGTATGCTTTCAGAAAAGCACACGACTGGAGCTTTGATACCACTGTAACAGGAGGGCACCGCATGCCAATGGAAAAGAATAGACGAGACAACCTTAAACACTTCAAAACAACTGAACTGAGAGAGTGCACAACATGAGACGGGGCGTGGCGGAGTTCCACCCCAAGAGAGCATTGGCCCCAAACCCTAGCATCCCCATTGGTATGTTTTTATATTGCTTGAACTTTGTACAACACCGTACTCCGTCCTCTGCACCTTCACGTGGAAGCATGCTAGAGAATGAGCCCATGGTAGATATTTAAAGGCCCTAGGCCCAAAAGCAGTTACATCTAAAAGCATCAAACTCAAAAGCATCTGGTAAAAGCTGGTAGCGTAAATTCCGGAAATCTGTACAGCATACCACGTCAGCAGCCACCAGCGTAAAACATAGAATTCCGTACATCTGCCACGTTGCATAGTCAGCGCGATTTACAGGATTGTCCGTACAGCCATGCCATGTCATCAGTTGATGCGTAGGTCTGCTGTGTGTGGATCCTGCTTTTTTTTAATGCTATGCCCCTAGGCACTTGGGCCCCATCGGAGGGTGTCCCATAAGTTGGTAGGAACTCTTCTTTAAAAATTGGTCCACTTGACGAGGACCTGTAAGTTATTGAGTACTTCTGTTGCTTCTACTTCTAGGGTTTAGGCTACTTGGCCGGGATTTGCAGGATGGCTCAAGTCTTCAGTGGCTTGACACGTCAGCAGTTTGTGACAGGGCGGCCGGTCAAAAAATGTGAACGTGTTAAAAACTCAATAAAAAACTCAGTGAGCTGAAGACTGATGCTACACAGCACTTCCCAGGTGTCCCTGGATGCAATTCTCAGACACTGATGCTATTCAGACATAGATTCCTCGTGGGAAAGCATCCGGTTTCTTGGAAAGCACTTTAAAATATCCCATTTTTTAGAAAAAGCTTCTCAAAACCCATCTTTATTCTTGTGCCTGCGTGTTTATATTACGAGGTTGTAAATGGAGACACATCAATGCTTCTCTACAGAGCGGAGTTATACGAAAACTCTACTCAAGGTAGGTAATTCATCCAATTCTGTGGATATTAGCTAGATTAAGCTTTAAGAGTATCTTCTGTGACTTGGTTCACTCTTTCAGTTTGGCTATTAAAGTGTAGGTGGTGACCAATAGTGTAGTTTAGCTGCATTCCAATGCCTTTGAAGAGACTTGTTCAAAAATTTGAAGTGAATTTGGTGTCTTGATCACTTACAATTCTCTTAGGAAGTCTAGGAATCCAAAAAATCTCTCTAATGAAGATCGTAGAAATATCAGATGCTGAAAAAGTCATTTTGACAGGGATTAAGTGTGTCACTTTGGTTAATCGATCCACCATCACCATGATGGAGTTGCAATTACCCTAAATGGAAGGTGGACTTGTTAAAAAATCCATACTAATACATTCCCATTTCAACGGTTGCAACTTGCCTGGTAGCTTGAACCTTTTAGCTTCAACCTTTTGATAGACTAGGCATTGGGTCACATATTTGAGTATATCGGTTTTCAATCTTGTTGAAAAAAAGTTTTTTTTGGACATAATTTAACATCTCTACATGCCAATATGACATTCTGCAGGAGCATCGTGAGCCTCAAAGAGGATTTTCTGCTTGATCTAGGTATGCATATTTGAAGCTGGTAGAGTAGACCTCCATTAGAAAGAGAGAATCCATGCATGATCCTCTTCATCTTCTCTGATTGGCTTTCTTGAAAGATGATTTGGTTGATTTTTTCGAAGAATTCATCCATCAGGAGTTTGTTTCTAACTTCACGCAGTAGAGGTTTTAACTTTTTCTAGCCTAGAGATGGCCATATTAATTTTTCCTTTCGTGCACTTAATCTCAAAGTCATGCTCTACAAAGTGCAACCATCCATCTCCTTTACTTCATGTTGAGGTCAAGTTGGGTTACAATCTACTTCAAGCTTTGATGATTAGTGCTATGCACAAATCTTTGCCCAAGTAGATAGTGTCTCTGAAGCTTTACGACATGGACTACTGGTAGCAATTCAAGGCTATGCATGGCATAATTCTTTTCGTGGTCCTTTAGCTTCTTAGAGGTATATGCTATAGGTCTCTCCTCCTCTTGGAGTACTACTCCGATTGCTAACCCTCTTGCATCTGTGACCCAAAGTTACACGGAACTGGAATGGGGAACATGAACGGGGACCTCCGGAACGTTTCCGGGATGGGGGACCCTCGGAAAGCGAAACGGGAATGGGGGCCGGAACGGTAAGCTTAAAGTATGCCCAAATTAGGTTGGATTTAACCTATACGTTAGTAGAGAGCGGCCTGTTCCGGCTGTTCCCTATTACACTGTGTGGCCATCTACCATGCATGCATTGCCAATGTGTCAACATGCCATACATGAACTGCATGTATGTCTGAAAATGGCTACAACTTCTGCATACTCCTCTTCTTGATGGTTATTGATGTACTTGGAGTTCTCCATAGCTACTAAAAATGGCCATAAATCTGGATCAGATTGCCACACAAAAGAGCAATCAGCTAGGCTTGGTACCGCTGTAACCGGCTTGGGGCTATTGCCCAAGTGGTGGAAGAGAGCACACATAAGTTTCAGCATAAGGGACAGAGCGAAAGAGAGTTTTCAGCTCAAAGACGAGTTATAGAGATTGGAGCTCACAACTCCTAGCATTACACAGTAGAGAAAGAGAGAATTCAGCCCATAAACAATGTAGAAGAGGTGGAGATGATGAGGTAGAAGATGAGAGAGAGAGAGAGAGAGAGAGAGAGAGAGAGAGAGAGAGAGAGGGGTCAGATTTTTGAAATTTGAAACAGGTGTTCCGCTCGGCCGTTCCAGCCCCGTTTCCTTTTGGCCCCGTTCCGCCCGGCTGTTCCGGTTACACTCTAAGCTGGAACACCGTTCTGCTCCCATTCCCGTTCCGAGGCAAAATGCTTGTTTGGAACGCGTTCCGGGAACGGGAGGAGCCCGTTCCGGCCGTTCCCTGTTACTCTGGTTTATGCACATTCCTTTGTCTAGTTTGGATTTCCTCCCAGAGCAATGGAATATTCCCTATTCGATACGCTACCCATCATGTGACGCATCGGGAATACCCACTTCCCGGTCTCTTCTACCAAACTAACGGTACAACTGCTTCGCGATGCTTAATGTCACCCATCATATGATACAGCAGAGTTGTCTGCGCTTGATGGCTTTTATGAGTTCCACTAGATCTAAGTTCCTAACTTTTACAGTTCCAGTGTACACATTTAAATATCCTAATTTCAATAAATGGAAATTATTCAAAACAATAAGAAAATAGTCCATTTAGCAACATCTCTCTGGCTTCTAAACAATTGTCCAGAACTGTAGTGCTTGTACATATTTTTCTAGAATCTCGGAATAAGATGCTAATTCTTGCTTTGTCATCCACTACTGAGCGTCTAAAGTAGAATAATTCTTGAACTTTACCAAATACTTCTGTGAATCTAATGTTCAGTGGGGGAAGGTTTGAAAACTATTGCTTTTTAGCCGGGAAGAGGATGTGACTGCTCTTGTAGGTGACAAGAGAGTGTGGCTGTTGTTGGCAAATTGAGTTTGGTTCTACTCGTAATGCCAGCCGGCAAGATAGGCTTGATTGACAAGAGAGAGACTTGTTTTGAAGGAGGTTACTGTCACAAAGTGTTTGACATGTCAAGCCAGTGAAGAACGGAGCCAACCAGCAGATCCCGGCTGAGGGGCTTAAACCCTAATGCCAAACTCCTCATCTAAACTTTGCTCACATCCACTACTATTGCCATCATCATGACCAGCACTCAAATTTGGTAACTTAGGCATTTCATCAGATTTTTGAAATTTTTTTAACCAAACATGTGTCATAGCATAAAGTCTCTATTTAATGTAATTTTCAATCATCATAAAACTCCATATATGTGTGGTTGACGGAGAGGGAAAGTATAAATTCTAGAGAGATAGTATCTATGCATGTTACCATTGGAAAAAGAGATTATAAACCCTAGAGTGAGAATAACTTCTCTTCTAAAAACTTGAGAGAGAGAAAGTAAAATTCTAGAGAGAGAGTTAGGGATTTCATTAACCTGATCACGAATATGTGAGCACGTAAAAAACGTTGAGTGATCACATTTCAAAATATGTGATCGCGTCAACTATTCACATTACTTCCCCTTAACCTATGAATCCACCAACTTATGGGACCCCGTTCGGTGGGGCCTAGGAGACCTAAAGCCATTAAAATAAAGCGGGACCTCCACACACACACACACACACACACACACAAACAAAGCGTGCAAGCTGACGATGATGTGATGCTTGTACGGACAACCCCCAAATTGCGCTAGCAGTGCCACGTGGCCGACAATACAGATTTTCGTGTTTTACACTGATGATGGGGCAGCTGTACGGATTTCCGCAAAACGTGTTGGCAGCTATGGGCGACAGTTTTGAGGTCAGATGCTTTTAGAACTTGATGCTTTTCATGTAAACTGCTTTTGAAGGGCCAAGGGCCTTTAAATATGAGCCAAGGGCTCATTCTCCAGCATGCTCCACGTGGAGGTGCAAAGGATGGAGTACCGAGGATGTACTGAGTTCAAGCAATATAAAGAAATACCGAAAGAGGCGCCAACGTTTGGGGCCAGTGCTCTCTAGGGGTGAAACTCCGCCACTCCCCGTCTTGTGTGTCGTGCACTCTCTATCTCTTTAGTTCAGTTGTTATTTGAAGTGCTTAAAGTTGTTCAGTTTGTTCTTTTTTGTTAGCACGTGGTACCCGTCCCTGTGATAGTGGTATCAGAGCTTCAGGCGTGTGCTTTTCTGAAAGCATACTGGTTCCATCAAAGAGCAGAGAAAGCAAGATGATGCTTCCAAGTTCCACAATAAATTTTATTAAAGACGTTCGTGTCCTGATCCCGGACGTATTAGCCACTTCCACCCTTACTCCATCGTGCATCGTGCGCGCTCCCATCTTTATCGCTTTGTCTTACAGGGCATAAGCCGTAAAGATCACTTGCAAGAGAAGGATCCAAGATTTTTTCTCGAGCCGCCGTTTTTTTCAGAGGAAGTGACATGAAGTGGTGGATGTCTATAGCTACCAAGCTGCACACTCCAAGGACTTGGCAAGCTTCCAAGAAATTTTTTGCCCGAAGCTACATGCCTTAAGACATCTTTATTCGGATTGCAGCTTCTGGCAGAGTGGGGTATCCTGAAGCATACCGGTTCCATCAAAGAGCAGAGAAAGCAAGATGATGCTTCCAAGTTCCACAATAAATTTTATTAAAGACGTTCGTGTCCTGATCCCGGACTTATTAGCCACTTCCACCCTTACTCCATCGTGCATCGTGCGCGCTCCCATCTTTATCGCTTTGTCTTACAGGGCATAAGCCGTAAAGATCACTTGCAAGAGAAGGATCCAAGATTTTTTCTCGAGCCGCCGTTTTTTTCAGAGGAAGTGACATGAAGTGGTGGATGTCTATAGCTACCAAGCTGCACACTCCAAGGACTTGGCAAGCTTCCAAGAAATTTTTTGCCCGAAGCTACATGCCTTAAGACATCTTTATTCGGATTGCAGCTTCTGGCAGAGTGGGGTATCCTGAATTATGCTTGCCACGGAAACCCTAGTAAATTACAACTTGAAATTTCTCGATATCTCTTAGCAGATGTCTCTTCTCGAACTGATAACCTTGGAGGCCAAATATGATTGCTTTCTCATTGGACTATCATCACTGCTCCAGGAACACTGTCTATCAAGGCCTGTTTCGACTATTCAAGAGCTGAAGGACCATGCCGTAGTTGGCTACAATTTTTTTTGGAAGAAACCTAACCCTGATTTCGGTACAAGTTTCAGGATGGAAAGCCAGTCGTCTTTTCGAGCTTGACTGATGTCGAGATAGCTTTTTAAGTTTGAACTTTGTTTGAGAAATTGTTTGGTGATCCTCTTTGGAATTTGTTTGAAATGGATAGTATCTGTTTTACACGTGTCTTGGTGTCGATTTGAACTGTTTGACGTTGGTGTTAATAAAGGTTTCAATGATGTTTGAGAATACTTGCACATACTCATGGCCGGATCCTTGTGGTAACTGGTTATTTGCGGGGGGAGTATTGAATGTTTGAAAGGTGCTGTTTTTACTCATGGCCAGAACTGGATGGTTATTTAGGGGGGGAGTATCAAGAAGTCTGAGCAATGGTTACTCTCAGCACCTCCAAATGACGCAAGCTGCGGGGTGGGAGGCGTTTGGTTGTAAAAGGTCTCTATATCTCACGGCACGGAACTTTTTAGGTTATTTGCGAGACGAGTGATGAGGGAGTCATTGAACAGTTCATGGTCCGGACCAAGATGGTTATTTGCGGGGGGAGTGTTCATCTTCGGCTTTATGTTTTTGTGTCTTGTAACATGCATATGTGAGCATTTGTGTTGCATTGTGATGTGCCAACCAGTGAATATTTCTTTTTGGATGAGATTACCTTGGGTATGTAATTTTAGCGCATCAAGACACTTGTTGGAGATCAGTGCGGTCTGGGTGTGATGACTAATTTTACTACGTCAGAATACCAAGAGCTTCGATATAGAATGAGAATATACTCCTTATTGGATGAGATTTTTCTGGGAAGCCAACGACCCAACATATCCAGAGCTCCAATTTGGAATGAGAAAACTGATTGTGCCTCAGGATGTTTCTCTGATTTTTTTTTGAGCTAACTTGAGTTGTTTTTCAAATATGCTGTAATCGCGGACGATTACTTTTTTAAGAAGGGGGGATGTCACAAACTGCTGATGTGTCAAGCCACTGAAGAATGGAGCCAAGCTGCAGATCCCGCGGCCGAGGCCCATAGTCAAAACACTTCCCCGCTTAGAGGTACTCCACTTTCCGTTCCTCTGTCAGACGGGAACGAGTATCTTTCTTTTTCTGCCTAAACCCTATGAAGAACAAGAAGAAGCAGCAGAAGATGTTTTACCAACTTGCAACGTCTTGCCGAGTGGCCTATTTTAAAAGAAGAGTTCCCACCAACTTATGTGACCCCGTCCGATGGGGCCCAAGGGACCTTAAGCCATTCAAATAAAGCGGAATCCCACACACACACACACACACACACACACACACACACAAAGCGTGCAAGCAGACGATGACGTAAGACTTGTACTGACAGCCTGCAGATTGTGCTAGTAGTGCCACGTGTCATAGGGAATAGTCTGCAACATGGGCACTGTAGTAGGCATGGTCGGCACATCTTGGCCATTAACATTTTGCATCAGAGGTGTGATATCTGGTTGCTGTCCAGAAAAACCAGCCATGCCAAAATGACCTTGTGGCACCCCAAACTGGCCCTAGTTGCACTAAAAACCTTGGTGCATGCCGATACTACCATACATGGGGTTTGGCATCATGCCTTGTATACCCCCAAACACTGTTCCTGGCATGTACGGCTGACTTCCAGGCGCATAACTAGCCATACTTTGGAACATTGATCCACCCCCGAAATACCAAGGATGTACCGTGGGTGGTGGAAAAATTGGGTGCATTGTCTGGTATCCAGTTCCCCGTCCATTCAAGACAGCATGCGGGCTCTAAAAGGTGGCGGGCTGAATTGGCATAACTTGTGGAATAGGCGCTCTAGCCACCTGCTCAAGCACAGGAGGAACCTGTTTTGGAGCCCGCGACTCCGCAACATGCGAGTGTTCCCTTTCCTGCTAAGTGGCATTAAGTACTTGGGCTTGAGCCTCAACAAGCTCCGTACGCGGTGTAGGTTGCCTATTTTGCTGTTGCACTGGTGGCGCTTGCAAGAACTCCATAAACCTTGGATTTTGCAGCAGTTGCGAAAAGACATTCACCGCGGCAACTAACTGAGTCCTGAACGCATCATCCTCAAGTTGCTCAGTGATAAAGCCTTGTACTACTGGAGGGACATTCACATTGACAGGAGGTACAGACTAACGTGGCCGTGAGCTCTCGTCAATCTCGAAAACCATAGTGATTTGTTGTCTGTCCTTTGAAGAGGAACCCTCTTCCACAATGCCCTTCCCTATGTTGGCCATAGCGTAATCCCGCGTTCCTACACTGTGTCTTTACCCAAAACAATCAAGGCTCACTCTTTGAGGAAAAAGTGATTGATGTCCCGGCAACGGAACCTTGAAACCGGCCCGTGGGGCGGTAGGCGTTGGCTTTCACCCGAAATTCTTTACTTTAGACACACACAAAGAGAACGTGCAAAGGAAACCTGCGACGGGAATTAACACTTAAGCACACACACGACTCGGAAGCTAGAATAGAATTTGCATGTTTTTGGTGATGGTCCTATTCGTTGGGCTTCTTTTAAGAATGTGTTAGTTAGTACTCATTACACAAGTTCTTCCATAAAAGCCCTCAATCGTTTGAGGCGTTTAAGGAAAAAACATCTTGCGGTAGATCGTCCTCTAAGTCCGGTTCATACCTCTCAAGTTATTTATGTTATTTATAATATTCACGATAGTTCTATGATGTATGTTGGCCAAACCTTTCGAACAGCTTTTGTTCGTTTTCAGGAACATGTAAGAGAAGCGAGAAAAGTTCAAAGTAACAGCACCGTACGTGAAAGTGTGAAACCCTTGTATGCGGCAATAGCAAAACATGGGTTTGAGTCTTTCCGTTGTTTTCCCATTGAGCACATAGAAGGTAATTTTAGAAACTCTAAAGAGTTCTATAAATCAGCGTGGCCTCGAGAGTTGTTTTGGATGAGAACTTTGCATACTTTTTTCCCTAAAGGTTTCAACTTGGAAGGAAAGTCTTCTTTACGTAAAAATAAGACAATTTACCATAAGAAACCTATGCTTTGGCGAAGGCATCCCAAACCCGAGTTAGTTCTCCCTTCAAGTCAGTTTAAAAGAATTTGGATTCCTAAAGGTTCTCGTTCAGATCCGCCTTCTATCCCTGAAATCAATCCAGTTGTTTTGCACAACACTATTTCTAGTAGAGTACAAGGTCTCCCTAGGGCTTCAATCTCTAGAATTGAGAGTGATGACCCTTCTAACCATAGAATTTTTGCTTATAGAGATTTCAAACGGAGATTGATTTACTTATCTAGCGCCATGGAATTGGGTTCTTTTTCTTATAAAATATTTGAAAGGTATAATATAAGGATCCTATTTAAGCTCTTGTATACCCTTGAGAACTACTCTTATGAAGATTTGGAGCTAAGAGAGTCTCATAGTACTCAACTTCGAGTACTGTTAGGCAAATTTCTGAAGTCCAAATGTCCTAGTCTGAAAAATCCCTTGGTTGGAAAGAAAGATTTGTTGATAACTATCTTTACCTCCCCTGACTTAGACAAGATTGGATTAAGCTCTATTTTGAGATCTCAAGAGGCTTTGGATGCTCTCCCTCCTTGTGTGAGAAAGGTATGGAACCATCCTGTCGTAGCTTTCAAATATGTGAAAACTTTAGGACAAAAAGCTTTCAACTATAGTGACATAGGACGTAATCTTAAAAAGCAAGAGAGGCTTGCAATCTCAAGTATTGATTGCCCTTGTAGTAAAACTGCCTTTTCTTCTTACGTAAATGGAGCTTTGGGTCATGTAGTTACTGCCGATTGTTCTATCCTTCCTTCGGATTCTTTGAAAGACCTTTTCTCAAGAGGTACTAAATATAGGCTCCCTTCCTCAAACGACTCTTGCCTTCTCAAAGCCATAGAAAAAGGAATTTCTAGTTCCGTAGTAAAGTTTGAGGAGTCTTTAGGAGTTCAAGGTATTTTTACCCATTGGAAGTCTGTAATCCTCAAGAAAGCTTCTTTGAAATTAGCATCTTGCTCTCGGAACGTTTCTTCAGGAAGGAATAGCTTATCTTCTTCTGATCAAGATGCTCTTAGGAAATTTCATCGTGATTTTGTAATCTCTTATGTAGATAAGTGCTCTAATAACTTTGTTGCTACGTGCAAAAAGTTCTATTTAGAATGCTTGTTAGGTGAAGTAAATTCTCAGACTTACAGTGATTGTGATCTTTCAATGCAAGAGGTTATCTTGAAACATGAAGACTTTTGTACGTCTTTTGGTTTTAAGTGCCAGCCTAAATTACCTTTTTTATATACCGTTTGGAAGTTCCACAAGAACCCTATAAAGCCTAGATTTATAGCTGCTTCTTGTAACACCTCTTTGACCGAGGTTTCCAAATGGCTTAGTTATTGTTTCAAAGCCATTTTACCTAGCGTAAATGAATTGTGGAATAATATGCTAAAGGAAGTAGACGTACCTACCGATTCAAGTTGGATTTTAAATGATTCAGTAGGTGTGATTCCTGTTTTAAAGTTTTTGAACTCTTCAAGAAGCCTTAAGGAGAAATCTTCTCCTTTATGTCTCCAAACTTTTGACTTTACAACGCTATACACGAAGCTAAATTTGGAGAACCTTAAATTTAGAGTCAAGTCTCTTATTTCAAAAGTTTTTGCGTACAAGCTTGAGAAGGATAGGTACAAGGCATTGCTAGTAGAAAAGTAAGCCTTGAACTTTGACTTCTTATGGCTGAAAAATAAGAATGTAGATGTAGACAAAGGAAGAAAGAGATTCACCAGGATTGTAGATGACATTGACATCATATCTTGGTTAAATTTTCTTTTGGACAATTTATATATAACCATCGGCGACTCTCTTTTCAAGCAAACAATTGGTATCCCTATGGGTACCAATTGTGCTGTTTTTCTTGCTAATTTCTATCTTTTTACTTATGAGTTTGATTTTATGGAGCGTCTTGTCCTTGATAACACTTGCCCAATATTTTTGCACAAGTTATGCAATGTAAGACGCTTTGTAGATGATCTTTTTGTCCCTGACGTTCCTTCTTTTCAAGATTTTATGTACTTGAATTCGAGTTCTGTAGGCGGAGGGATTTATCCCAAGGAGTTTTGTGAACTTAACTGTATCACAAATAGTGATTGTTGTGCCTTTTTAGACCTTAAGATTTTTCAGACTCCCTTGGGATTAGAAGTAGATATCTATGATAAGCGCCTTGAACCAGAATATGCCAATCTAAAAATCATCCGCATGCCTCACATTTCTTCGAACATTTCTCTTTTAGCTAAGTACAGTGTCATTTGCTCTCAACTATTTAGATTTTCTCGTCTTTGTTCTAGTAAATCTACTTTTGTTGTTCAATCTTGCCATCTTATTTCTTTACTAGTTGAAAAAGGATACTCATTCAAAAGAATCATGAAAAAAGTTCGTTCATTTTTGCATCGTAGTAAGTTTATTTTTAGTGTTTCTTCCTTTGGAATGTTCAAGATAATCAGTAGTAAATTCAATAGAAGTGGGGAGCTAAAAAGCCGACTTATTGTTTGACTTAATAACACCTTATGTTGTTGTTTTGATCTTTAGCGTTTCTAGTATTTTCACTATAGCTTGACAATTGCTAGCCTTTATCATGGCTGAGTATGCCCATCACCTCCGGAGGGTGATAGAAACTCAGCTCGTTGGTTTTGTAGAGTACGTTCAAAGCATGAATGACCTCTATGTAAACCTGCACCTACTCTTGGGCACTGACGACGTGAGTAGGGATGTCATAGCTGTTGTCCAAGCTATGCATGAGAAAGGTGATAATCTTATTCTTCCTGTTTGGACAAGCAGTGAAGTTGAGATCACATATCGTCAAGTTTGGTTCTTTGCTCTTCGTAGGTTTGTAGTAGTATTCATTTTTCGATTTCATATTTAGCTTACTTGAGGACTTAAGAATGTGTTTCGTTATAGGTTGTTGTGTGAAGTTTGATTTCTAGGATTAAGTTTTTAAGATGTCTTATCCTTTTTTTTTTTTTTTTTTGCTTAAAGTTGAGTACTTGTTTTAAGCCAAGTAAGTTGCGTCAACTTATTTTACACATACCTTTTTTGAAAACATTTTTAAGTTAATAATGTTTTGTTTCGAAGCAATCAAAGTGATTTAGTTAGTTAGTTAGTTTGTTTTTGTTTTTCTTTTCTTTTCGTGTGTCCCTTGCTTTTATAGTTTTATGAGTGCTTTATTCCCTCTTATAATTCGTGAGTTCAGACTATTCTGAACTTATGAAGGTATATATCTACCGCTTTAATTGTCGCATCAATACCACGATGCCGTGCATACGGTGGGACATGACTCTCTTCCATGACCTTATGTCGCAATGGCCCAGTGACAAAGTCTGCCATGCATCATCATAAAACCATCTCTGAGGAGGTAGTGCTCATGATGTTACCCCTCTTGCAACTATTCAAAGATCCTTGCACACTCTTCATGAGTAGCATACTGTTGCTTCCTTGACACAATTGAAATTTGTGGCTTCAGCCACAACATTCATCTTGCCTTCCACATGCATAATCTGGAAGTGGAACATGGAAAGAATGTTTGCCCATCGCATATGCTTTTCGGATAACTTTGACTGTGTCAAGAAGTATGGCAAGGTTTGATGATCTGTTTGGACAACAAAATCAGCACCTAAGAGGTAGTGCTTCCAGCTAGAAAGCGCATGAATCACAGCCAAGAGCTCTTTCTCATAGACTTGCATAGTCTTCTCTGGCCCTTGCAAAATTCGGCTTTCATAAGCTACTACCCGTCCGTATTGCATTAGCACTGCTCCGATGCTACTGCCACACGCGTCACACTGGACCACAAATGACTTCCTGAGATCTGGCAAAACAATTACGGGATCTGCAGTCAACTTTTCCTTTAAGAGACTAAAAGCTGAAATCTCTTTTTGGGCCTATCTGAAAGTGACCTCTTTCTTTTGCAAAGCGTGAACTCTGCAAAATTTCTGATAAACCTTCTATAGTAGGAGCATAATCCCAAAAAGCTTCTGACATCGTGCACAGTCTTCAAGTCTGGCCATGTCTTAATAGCTTCGACCTTTGCAGGATCCATTCTGACACCATCCTTTGAGACTATGTGGCCAAGAAAGTGGATCTCTTCCAAGAAGAATTCACTTTTCTTAGGATTGACAAGTAGCATGTGACTGCGCAGCTCTTCGAACACAATGGTCAAGTGACACCTATGCTTCTCTTCATTCTTCGAATACACTATCATGTCATCGAAGAACGTCCCAACAAACTGTTGATGCGAGCGGAAAATCCGGTCCATCATTCTGTTGAACGTGGCAGGAGCATTTGTTAGCCCAAATGACATCACTAGAAACTCATAAAGACCAAATGTCGTTCTAAACGCAGTCTTGTGAACATCCTCTGGCCTTATACGAATCTGATGGTGCCCACTCTTAAGGTCTATCTTGCTGAAAATTGCAGCACCCTTTAAACGATCGAGAATATCATCAATTCTAGGAATAGGAAACCTATTCTTGATGGTATTCTTATTCAACGCACGGTAATCAATACACATGCGCCATGAGCCATCCTTCTTCTGCACTAGGAGCACTGGGGAGCAAAAGGGTGAAGAACTAGGTTGAATCAGCCCCTTCTCTAATAACTCCTCAACCTGGCCCATAATCTTTTTCTGCTGCGCCGCGCTAACCTTGTAGGGAGGTCTATTTGGTGGGCTACACCCTGGCACCAAATCTATCCGATGGTCCTCAGGTCTCTCTGGCGGCAATTGCGACGGTAATGGATCGGAAAAACAGTCACTAAACTTTTGCAAAAATGCTGACCTTTCTTTATCTAACACAGATAAATTTGACTGATCACTATTTGAGACATCACGTGCAAAAATCAAGTACACAGAAAGAAGATTCTTTATTACAGAAGTAATAGCAGAAGCAAATAAAATAGGGATTGACTCTCCTTTAAGCTTTACATCCAAGATGTGAGTTTTGTCCCTATGCTGTACAGATCTTTTTGTTGTAGGCATCCAAGACTCCATGCACTCGGAACATCCACGAGATCCCCAACAAGGCGTCACATCCTTCCAGCGGCATGATGTAGAACTCTTCTGTGTCCACATACGACTGAATATGCAGACGCATCTTTCCAATGATGGGAGTAACACACTCTAAGTGGCCAGGACATGCCAACCCTGCCTGTGCTGTGTACCCCATCTCTTCAGCTCTGATGCCCAACTTCATAGCTAAATCTGGTGAGATAAAGTTGGCTTTGGCACCTGGATCAAAGAAGATGAGTGCCGTCTGATCGCTAACTTTACCCCATGTTCTGCATAACTCACTGGCATTTGTACTTGGCTTGTCACCCACCATGTTTGGCATCAAACCTGCCGTGGGTTTAGGCTTCTTGCCTTTCTGGTCTTCTTTATCATCTGAGTAGCTGGTCTTTTCCTTTGTGGACAACTGGTAGCAAAGTGACCAGGCTGCTCGCATATAAAGCATTTATTTTCAGCCATTAGGACCTTCTTTTCCTCGAGCGACTTGCGCACAAAGGGCTTCCTTTTCTGTTTCTTTGCTTGCGCTCCAGAAGTCCCGGCTGAATCCTTGTCCTTGGTGGCCTTTTCCGACCCCTGTGACGCTTCAGGAGCCGTTTTCACAAAGGGCTTCTTCGTTGAATTTTTCTTTTGCTGCCCTCCTTTCTCGTTGCTCGGAAACCCACTGTCCTCTCCTTTCAACAAGGCAAGACCAGTGTTCGCAACTTCCATAAGCTGAGTGAGAGTAGCCACTCTGTTCTTGGTACAGTAATCATGAAGCCCTTTAGGCAGCCCACAACAGTACTTCTCTATCTGCTTTGTCAGTGGCACAAATCTGTAGGAGGTCACTGAGAGTAACGCTTTACAAAACCTCCGATTGTACTCTAGCAAGCTCTTGCATGTAGCTGAAGTAAGCTGGTGCCAATCTGTCATGACATCGGCTTCAAATTCATTTGACAGCCAAGTAGATGCAAACATTTGCTTGAAGTAAACCCAAGTGGCGGGTTCCTGACCTTGCATTAACAATGTCGTCCACCATGTAAGCGCATTGTCCTTTAAGAAAGTGGCAGTTTTGCTTACTTTCGAGGCCTCTGTAAAATTCCCTCCTGCATAAGCTGTATCAAACTGCTGGAGGAGAGTGAGAGCCTTTGCTTTATCCTCAAAGCCACTGAAAGTACTGAACTTTACAGTTGCACCACCTTCTTTGTAAGCTTTCGGCTTCTCTAGTGCCCCCAAGTTGTCATAAGGAATAGTCTGCAACATGGGCATTGCAGTAGGCATGATCGGCACATCTTGGCCATTAACATTTTGCGTCAAAGGTGCGATATCTCGCTGCTGTCCAGAAAAACCAGCCATGCCAAAATGACCCTGTGGCACCCCAAACTGGCCCTGGTTGCACTGAAAACCTTGCTACATGCCGATACTACCATACATGGGGTTTGGCATCATGCCTTGCATACCCCCAAACACTGTTCCTGGCATGTACGGCTGACTTCCAGGCGCATAACCAGCCATACTTTGGAACACTGATCCACCCCCGAAATACCCAGGATGTACCGTGGGTGGTGGAAAAATTGGGTGCATTGTCTGGTATCCAGTTCCCCGTCCATTCAAGACAGCATGCGGGCTCTAAAAGGTGGCGGGCTGAATTGGCATAACTTGTGGAATAGGCGCTCTAGCCACCTGCTCAACCACAGGAGGAACCTGTTTTGGAACCCGCGACTCCGCAACACGCGAGTGTTCCCTTTCCTGCTGAGTGGCATTAAGTACTTGGGCTTGAGCCTCAACAAGCTCCGTACGCGGTGTAGGTTGCCTATTTTGCTGTTGCACTGGTGGCGCTTGCAAGAACTCCATAAACCTTGGATTTTGCAGCAGTTGCGAAAAGACATTCACCGCGGCAACTAACTGAGTCCTGAACGCATCATCCTCAAGTTGCCCAGTCATAAAGCCCTGTACTACTGGAGGGACATTCACATTGACAGGAGGTACAGACTGACGTGGCCGTGAGCTCTCGCCAATCTCGAAAACCATAGTGATTTGTTGTCTGTCCTTTGAAGAGGAACCCTCTTCCATAATGCCCTTCCCTTTGTTGGCCATAGTGTAATCCCGCGTTCGTGCACTGTGTCTTTACCCAAAACAACCGAGAATCACACTTTGAGGAAAAAGCGATTGATGTCCCGGCAACGGAACCTTGAAACCGGCCCGTGGGGCGGTAGGCGCTCGCTTTCACGTGAAATTCTTTACTTTAGACACACACAAAGAGAACGTGCAAAGGAACCTACGATGGGAATTAACACTTAAGCACACACACGGCTTGGAAGCTAGAATGCTCCGAGCAGACACCGACAATCTGTAGGCCCCAAAATTGGCGCCCCTTTTGGTATTTCTTTATTCTTTGAGAGGGTAAATTACAAAGTAGAGTCCTGGGAATCCTTTACCTGTATCCCTCTAAATACTACCTGATATGGCCAAATTTCGGCAGCATAACAGCCCCAAAACTTGCGCGAAACCAATTCCCCTGCTAGAACTCACTTCCAGTGGCGTATACCCTCTGATTCCAGCCCAAAAACAGTAAATTCAGCTCGCTGTATTTACTGGTTTTTGCCCTGTTTTCAGCCCCAAAGTTCAAACAGTCCCCTAGTTGTCCTTTGCTAGTGGGGCACGATTCCCAAGGGTTCTGGCGTCCGTCTGGCTGAAAAACAGTCAATTTTCTGCGCATACACAACGCTGAATTTGCACCTGTACGGTGAGGTTATGACCCTCACCGGTGCCTACTTTGGAGTAGCAGCTAGCTACCCCTGTTCTTGCTCAAGGAGACTCTTGCCTCAGCACAAAAGCATGAACCCACACAGCTGTACATCAGTCAAATGAAGAGCACTCTTGTGGGGCGTCACATAACTGCACGTAGGGGAGCGTGCAGGGCATCACTCCTAGCACCACTGTATATGAGAGGGAAAGAAAGCACTCCATAGCTCTTAACCTGTGACAAAAAGCAAAAAGAGGCCTCTCCCAGCATAAAATTGAGCGCCGGTTTTTCTGTAGGAGGCAAGTCCATGAAAATCTGCCACTTGGTGTCACGAGGACGTGGCAGTTATTAACCATGTCACAAGGATGTGGCTACTGCTAACCTTGGTTGTTGGTTTCTTTCCAATGGGGTTTATTTTATTTGTTTTGAGACCCTCTTTTTGAAGTAGCAAAAGGTCGGACATTGTATGGCCAATGTGAACGGTAGTTTCACCTGCAGACGGGAAGTGGTCGGCACTGGAATTCGTATGGTAAGAGGATGTCTAGGCTCAGAGCAAGATCATATAGGTCCCCCCGTCGCACTTAGCAAGTTGGTGGATACTAGGAAGTGAACTCAATAAAGGCCTAAAGTCAAGGTGGGACTACCAACAAAAAGTATCCGACATTTGGGCCACATTGCACTTTTGGATGCGGTCCCAATGAGGATAGATGGTCAGAAGACCAGTGGGAGCCCAACGGAAGCATCTCCTAAAATTTAGGGAATTGCTATTTTGGGCCGTGAAATGTGTTCGCGTCATTACCTCCGGTATGACTAGGGGAACATTTTACAACTATGCCGCGAAGTCAATTGGGCAACCGGTCAGGATATTTTTAAGCGGCGAACCCGAAACGGGAAAATGCTTGTAAATGCGCCAAGTGTCACATTTTCGTGAACTTTCCTCCTACAGAAAAATGGGCGCTGATTTTTAAGTTGGGAGAGGCCTTCATTTGCAGTTTGTCACAGGTTAAGAGCTATGGAGTGCTTCCTTTCCCTTTCATGTACAGTGTGGTGCTAGGAGTGATGCCCTGCATGCTACACACTGCTCTCTCTCTCCCCTACGTGCAGTTATGTGATGCCCCACAAGAGGGCTACTCATTTGACTGATGTACAGTTGTGTGGGTTCATGCTTTTGTGCTGAGGCAAGAGCCTCCTTGAGCAGGAACAGGGGTAGCTAGCTGCTGCTCCAAAGCAGGCACTGGTGAGGGTCATAACCTCACCGTACAGGTGCAAAATCAGCGCTGTGTATGCGCTGTAATTTTACTGTTTTTCAGCTATACGGACGCCAGGACCATTGGGAATCGTGCCCCACTGGCAGAGGACAGTTAGGGACTGTTTGTGGCTGAAAACAGGGCAAAAACCAGTAAATACAGCGTGCTGAATTTACTGTTTTTGGACAGGAATCAGAGGGTATACGCCAGTAGAAGCGAGTTCCAGCAGGGGAATTGGTTTCGCGTAAGTTTTGGGGTTGTTATGCTACCTAAATTTGGCCAAAACAGGCGGTAGCTAGTGGGATACAATCAAAGGATTCCCAGGACTCTTCTTTGTACTTTACCCTCCTTAAGAATAAAGAAATACCGAAAGGGGCGCCAATTTTGGGGCCTACAGGTTGTCGGCGTCTGCTCGGAGCATTCTAGCTTCCGAGCCGTGTGTGTGATTAAGTGTTAATTCCCGTTACAGGTCTCCTTTGCAAAGTGCTCTGTGTGTGTGCTTAAAGTAAAGAATTTCGGGTGAAAGCCAACGCCTACTGCCCTACGGGCCGGTTACACTTGGCGCATTTACAAGCATTTTCCCGTTTCGGGTTTGCCGCTTAAAAATCTCTTGATTGGTTGCCCAGTAGACTTCGCTGCAGAGTTGTAAAATGTTCCCCTAGTCATACCGGAGGTAATGACGTGAACACATTTCACGGCCCAAAATAGCAGTTCCCTAAATTTTAGGAAATGATTCCGTTTGGCTCCCACTTGTCATCTGACCATCTATCCTCATTGGGACCGCATCCAAAAGTGCAAGGTGGTCCCAACTGTCGGATATTTTCTGTTGGTAGTCCCGCCTTGACTTTATGTCTTTATTGAGTTCACTTCCTAGTATCCACCAACTTGCTAAGTGCGATGGGGGGACCTATATGATCTTGCTCTGAGTCTAGACATCCTCTTAGTATACGAATTCCAGTGTGGACCACTTCCCATCTGCGGGTGAAACTACCGTTCACATTGGCCATACAATGTCCGACCGTTTGCTACTTCAAAAAGAGGGTCTCAAAAATAAAACAAAAATCATTGGAAAGAAACCAACAACTAAGGTTAGCAGTTGCCACGTCCTCGTGACATAGTTAACAGCTGCTACGTCCCCGTGAGACAGTTGCTCACAAAATGATCATCAGATTCCATCAGAACCCAACAGGAGGATTTTTACAGCGCATAGACCTATTTTCCCTATTTTTGACATTTTTCACTCATTATTTTTAAGTCACTTTTGTTGGGAACTAGGTAGGGAAAATTAGCAAGTGAAGTATATAAGAAAACCTAGCGCTAGCAAATCTAGAAGAAGAGGCAGCAGGAAGTGAGGTTCAATAGACACCTTCTCATCAAGATCCCCCCTCCCCCCCACAGCAATACCTAGCGTTTTGCAACACAGCAGACCTAGCGTTTTTCCATCAAGAATCAAGCCAACGTTTTGCATTGCAGTAGCTTGGCGACAATAGACAGATCAAGAAGCCTAGCGTTTTGCATTTGAAGGACAACCGGCAGTAGAGGGACATCACAACATCTAGCGTTTTTGCATTTGGACAAATTCAGCCCCTAGCGTTTTTGCATCAGCATGGCAGATCAGCGTTTTGCAGATTCATCGTGACAAGATCACTTTTAGCACCAGCGTTTTCAGTTTTCAGCTTCAAGATTTCGCAGTAGAACCCCCGAACCTTGCAGATCTCACCTTCCTGCAGCAGATTCTCGCCGCACGGTCAAATCCAGCGTAGTTTGCAGTTTCAGCCCGGAAAACACAGATTTCAGCATTTGCATTTTCTGTGCGTCGTCGTTGCATCGTCATCATTGCCGTCATCACCGACATAGCATCAGAATTCAGCAGATAAAGATTTGCAGATTTCAGCCCGTAGCGTTTTCAGATTTCAGTCTATCTCGTCGTAGTCCTCATTGTCGGCAAGTCCAAAGCATTGTAGAGATTCGTGCAATTAATAGTAGACCGCTCTCGCCATAGAGAGTGGGGCCTTCGGAGGAGGGTTTGACAACATTCTGGTGTCGTATTCTTCTCTCTCTATCTCTCAGTCTCATGCACCTTCATTCACAGTGTTCACCACTTTGTTTGTGTCCATTGCACTCTCTCACTAAAGGAACGGAAGGCTCTCCCTTCCGTAAGTAAAAGGAACCCTTTAGCATAGTTCGGAGCACTATCTTGAGCAAAGTTCAACATTCACTTCCGCTGCACCTTACAGTCGTCTCTCTTCAATTGCTTTCAAGCTAATCTGCCAGAGAAGAGGTCCTCCCTGTGCTTATCAACGTTTTACATGTGGCCTCTGGCCAAGAGCAACCTCTGTGAAAAGCTTTGGCTGCCAAAAGCGCTCCCTCCAAAAGCTTGCCTCCAAAAGGCTGATTGCGTGAAACACGGATTTGTACGGATGCCACATAAGCAGTCCGCGTTTTCAACATTTGGCAATGTCAGATGTCAGCTTGATGCGCGATTTGCTTTATTTTGGGGTTTTAGACCCCTCAATCATACTTTGGTAAGTTGGGAGGGGTTAGGTTATTAATCTTAGAATCTGCAAGTTGAGAGGTCATGCCACGTCACAAACTTGTGACATACTCCCCTCTTGAAAGAATTATAATTGCCGTCGATTACGCCTGCAAAAAAGACAAAGGACAAAAACTAGCTCAGTAGACACTGGCTCTAAGTAGTCATGTACTAGACTGCACACATTCAACACTTGCACGAAGACGAGTCATGACAGTCACTGAACATTCACATCATTATCTCCATTGAGATCTCAAATGAGAATCACGATCATTGTAACTTATTTAGCAATCACATCCAAACCGCGCTAATCTTTTTACGAATATCGTGATCTACTAATTCTCATTACTATCACATTTACATCACCCGTCAAGTGAATAGATAAAATGCTGCAATCATTTCATCTTTTCGACAGTTACTCAATACACTCATGAGAGAGCACATGTAACAAGTTTATTTTAGGAATTCCCATTTCAATGTATATCTTTTCATAAAGTCATTCAACAAAACACTATCAACTTGTCAAAGAAAATCTCAGAGAGAAATCAGTAACTTGTTACAAAAGAGTGGAGTGGCTCCCCTCTTGTGCAGTTTGCACCACACCAGATTCAACCTGCGGATTTATCGGTAACTTGGTGCTAAGCCAAAAGCCTAAAGCCTAAAGGTACAACTCTAGTATCTAAGGAAAATTTTGCTGAGTCCTCCTTCTCCATCCACTTGGCATCAGGTGTTACGGGGTGGGCACCACGTGCCAATAGAAAAGAACAGAGTGAACAACTTTAAGCACGTTAAATAACAATTGAACTGAAAGAGATGCACGACACACGAGATGGGGAGTGGCTGAGTTCCACCCCAAGAGAGCATTGGCCCCAAACATTGGCGCCCCTTTCGGTATTTCTTTATATTGCTTGAACTCATTACAATGTCGGTACTCCGTCCCCTAGGATCTGCAGGTTGGCTCCATTCTTTAGTGGCTTGACACGTCGACAGTTTGTAACATCAAGAGCCGGATAGTTCTTGAACTTGACCAAATATTAGCGGTCTGTCACAAAATGGTGACGTGTCATGACGACTGTACGGACCTCCGTTGGCAGATTGTGGACGTGGCAGGCATTACAGACGTTGACATGGCACGCTGTACGGATGTTGACGTGGCACGCTATCAAATCTCTGGATTTCAGTTGACTAATGACGTGGTTGCTGTATGGATTTTCGCAAATTGCACTCTTTTGCTTTTTAGTTTAAGCTATTGGGGCTGTGCTTTTGGCAACCCTTGTAAGAATATAAGGACCATAGGGGCCTCACTTCTTAGAGCATCTGGACGCAGAGTCTGAGAGCAGAGGACACCTACGGGACTTGTACTTTGCTCAAGATTTAATATAACAAAGAAATACTGAAAGGGGCGCTAGGTTTTGGGGCCAATACCTCTGGGCATGGAACTAGTCGTCTCGAATTGAACTGTGATTTAAATTTGTGAAGTATTTTCAGTGAATCTCTCTCTCTCTCTCTCTCTCTCTCTCTCTCATGTTGCGACAGATTCTAGACTTAGGGTGCCCAAGTTTGTTACAGTGGTATCAGAGCATCAGGCGTGTGCTTTTCTCAAAGCATACCGGTCCTACCAAAGAGCAGACAGGGCACTTGGGCACTTTGGAAATTGTTATTGGAGAATCTTCGTGTCGTGACCCCGGACTTATTAGCCACTCCCACCCTTATTTCATCGCGCATCGGACGGGCTCCTGTCTTCATCGCTCTGTCCTATAGGGCATAAGCCAAAAAGAATCCCAGATTACACATGGATTCAAACAATGAATCCCGCAAGAATCAGACGAACCCTCCTGATACTTCTGAAACGGGAGGCGGTACGGAAAATTCAAATGGATTAGCAATTTACGAATACGGGCCACCTCGGCCTACATGGCATGAGCTAATGGAGATGCAATGTCAACAGCAGGTTGATGAGTGCGCAAAGCAGATGCTCGAGTTTGCAAAGGATCCACATTATGCAAAATTTTTGACTCGGCACCCGATTGACGAGGTGCACACCCATTGCCATCGATTCCCCAACAAGTCGGCCCTCGAGCAACCTCATGTTCCACGGATGTTTACTGAAGATGAACTCGAGGATGTTGTTGAAAAACGAGTCAACCAACTATTGGGGCCAAAAGAAAAGCAATTGAAGAAAACGGGGGCCAAAAATCCTCTTTTGAAAACGCCAAAAAACAGAAGAAGCGTGTACGCTTCGAAGGATTTCCCAGTTTGTCCTCATCTTCTTCTGACAGCTCGGACGCTCATCTTCTTGTGACTCGAGTGACGAGGACAGAAAGGGCAAGAAAGGACGGAAAAATCGTATGTTTTATGCAAAGAGGAAGCACTTTTACAGAGCCAATCAGTACGATTTCCTCGACGATAAGGGCAAAAAGGCCAAAGAATTCAAAGATTGAGGACAGGCAGTAAAGTTTGAGTAATTTTGAGGGTTTCGAGATGCTCCAAGGGCTTTAGCCTTTATCCAACAGTTTGATATAGCATTTTCTGGAGGCCGCTATACAAAGCACTCCAAGATTAGACTAGTAACATCCCTTCTGAAAGGCAATGCATCGACATGGTGGTCCACTCTTTTGTTAAGAAAAGAAGCACCAACAGAGTGGTTGAAATTCAAGAAACTCTTTATTTCTTGAATTTCAACTCTTTATTTCTTCATGGCTCACTCAAGAGTATGAACGAGATGTGAGAACTGATTGGAACCACCTTCGGATGATTAGAGGTGACACTTTGGATGATTACTGTGAAAGATTTTGGGATACTTTCCTTCCGACCGCTTCTTTCAAGAAGATCAGTTTTACGAAGCAGATTGAGAGGTTTTGTTGTGGACTTCCCAAAGAAATTTGAGACTACTGTCTTGAGAAGAAGTCAGAGTCCATTCAACAATTGATGGGACATGCTAAGCGGGGATTTGCGATGCATTCGGGGAACTTGACTTACCCATCAGATGAACCTTAGACAAGTCAGAACAGAAGCAGATGACAGACAGATACACGAACTCGACTGACAGAAGAATAGAAAGATACACAATCGTGATTGACAGAAGACCAGAAAGATGAATATTTCAAAGCAAGAAAGTGTTTTGAATGTGGAGAACAAGGAAATATCGTTGCACGGTTCCCCAACAAGGCACAAGAATAAGGATGAGTGACAAAATGGAAATACAGCGGGTTGAGGAGATACTCATTCTTGAACAAATTTTAGATAGAACATTATGGATAAATTAGCATTATTTTTCTCTATGAATTTATGAAATAAGACTTTTCGAAAGAAGATTTTGAATTTTTGGATGAAATCAATGTTGTATGAAAGAACGTGTTCTATGTGAGCATATAACACGATTATGAATGAGATGATGATGATGGCTTTGGAGTGGTGATAGCTCTCGGATAAACCTGAAGTGAAAAAGAACGAGAAGATACTCGTTCAGGAATAGACACTGGCTTTCCAAGACGGGAAAGAGAAAGGTAAAGTGAACAATGGTTCTTAGTTAAGGACCATCCGACATTAAATGCGAATTGGATGGAGGAGGAGGACCTAGCAGATACTCCTCAGATTTGGAACTTTACCTCGACGCTTTTGGTCTAGCTGTGGCTATTCCAAGAGTTCCCACAGATTAGCGGGTCGAATCTAGTGCAGGCGGGACTATAGGAGAGGGGAGTTACTCCACTCCTTTGTCACATATTACCTGGATGGAATAAAGTCATTGATTTCCCTTTGGGTTTCAGGGATACTGATGTGTTGACAGTATTCTACTGAATGACTATGAGAGAAGTACTTCAACATGGGATCCCCGAAAAAGATTACTTGCACACAACAGTGCTTGAGTGGAATGATTGACCAAATGACTGCAGCATTTCGGTCTCAAAATCCATGGACGTGGTCGCGATATGGGATTAGTTAATCGACATTAGTGAGGTCCACTGCGGATCTAGATGCGATTGCTAAATATGTCGCCAGGAATCACGGTCCTAGATTCTATGTGATGTGATCTGACTGTGATGTGATGTGACTGTCATCTTTGTACAAGTGCTGGATTTGGGTTATCGAGTGCGTCGGTACCTAAGAGTCAGTGTCTATTGAACTGGTTTATGGCCTCCGTCTGTTTTGCAGGCGTAATCGAGGGCGATTACAATTCTTTCAAGAGGGGGTCTGTGACGTGTCATGACGATTGTACGGACCCCCGCTTGTAGACTTCTGACGTGGCAGTCAGTACGGACGTTGACATGGCATGCAATTCAGATGTTGACGTGGCACACGGTACAGATCTTCGGATTTCACACTGACTGATGACGCGGTTGCTGAACGGATTTCCGCAAATTGCACTAATGCTTTTTGTTGGCAGATTTTTGACCAATTGATTTTTGGGACTCTTGCTTTTGAGTTTAAGCTTTTGGGGCTCTGTTTTTGGCAACCCTTGTAAGAATATAAAGACCCTAGGGGCCTTAGTTCTCATAGCATCTGGACGCAGAGTTTGAGAGTAGAGGACCGCTACGAGAGTTGTACTTTGCTCAAGATTTAATATAATAAAGAAATACCAAAAGGTGTGCCAAGTTTTGGGGCCAATACCTCTGGGCACGGAACTACGTTGGGCCGTGTCGTCTTGAATTGAACCGTGATTTAAAGTTGTGAAGTATTTTCAACGAATCTCTCTCGTGTCGCGACAGATTCTAGACTTGAGATGCCCAAGTTTGTTACACGGTCCAACTTACCTTCCACTTTCCCTATGTGCTAGGACTTGTTCTGGAACGAGACTCTCTTTTGTCTCTTCCACTTCTTGTTGCTCTTTTGGCTTCTTGTCCACTGGCACTTCACCTTTGAGAGGTCTCAATAGACCCACATGGAATGCATTTTGAATCTTCCTAAGTATCTAGTAACTTTAGTCGAAAGGATACATCATCTATCTTTTCTTGTACGCGGAAGGGCCCATAGTATTGCATACTAAGCTTTGGGAAAAGCCTCTCCTTACCCTTCGGCTTTTGTAGGCGTGCTTTCTCAAATCGGAGTAGCACCAAATCATTCTCCTTCAGCTGCAAGTCACGTCGATGCTTGTCTGTTGCCTTCTTATGCCGTGCTTGAGACCTTTGCAAAGCCTCCCTTACCTTGGCAAAAGCAATATCTAGATCTTGTATGTACGAGTGTAACAGGGAACGGGCGGAACACAGCCCAAACATTCCCGAAACGGCGTTCCGGACGAGCCCTGTTCTCGAAACGGAGTCGGGTTCGGAACGGTGTTCCGGAACAGGGGTAACGAGGCGGAACATGAGACGGAACGGCGAAACGTGGGGCGGAACCGGCAAAAGTAGGCATTTGGGGGCAGATTTGGGGCTGTTTGGGAAACATATTTGGTGCAGTTTGAGGGCAGGTTTGGGGTTGTTTAGGAGTTTATTTGTGACTAAACTGAATAGAGGTAATTCAAGCCTTACTTTAGTCGACCGGCCCCGTTCCTGTTCTGGCCCCCCTCTCCTCCTCCCCGTTCCCGTCCCGTTCCGGACCCTCCCGTTCCCGTTCCCCGTTCCCGTTCCGGGTAACTATGGTGTGTACTGATCTGCTTCAAAAATCTTGTCCTTGGTGCTTAGAATTGATGGAACCTTTGTGACATCCTCAACAATTTCAAATGGTGCCTTCCTTGTGGATGTGTGAACAATGTTGTTGTAACTCGTAAGTAAACTCCACCGGGGGCTAATACTTCACCTACGAGTCTTGTGATCAGAGAAATTGGACTTCAACAAGTCCAAAACCACTCAGCTCGCTATCTCCGATTGCCCATTTGTCTGTGGATGAAACAAGGACGAGAATTTAAGTCGAGTGCATATATTCTCTCACTTTGTTTTCGTAATGGGACGGCATCACATGCCAACGGAAAAGAACATACCGAAGAGACTTTAGACGCTTCAAAACAGCTGAACTTAGAGAGAGACACTTAACACGAGACACAGAGTGGCGTAGTGCCACCCCTAGGTATTTTTTTATATTGCTTCAACATGGTACAACACTCGTGGCTCTGCTCTGCATCTCTCGCGGGTAGAAATACCGAAATACCGAAAAAATATAAAGAAATACTGAAAGGGGCGCCATAGTTTGGGGCCAGTGCACGCTTGGGGTGAAACTACGCTATTCCGTGTCTTGCGTGAAGTGTCTCTCTCTCAGTTTAGTTGTTTTGAAGCGTCTAAAGTCTGTTCTTTACTGTTGGCACGTGCTGCGGTCCCGTTACAATCGTTAGAGTTACACCACCGTTGCTTCGCCATTTTGTACGGCTAGTGATTCTCCCGGGTTGTTCACCCATCACACATCATGTAGATTGCATGGGCAGACATTTTTAGCACGTGTCTGGCCGGTCATTTTCTGAGCCTAGCTGGGTGCACACATTTTTAGCCATTTTTGGGCTTTTATGTTTTTTGCACCAATTACACATTTTGCCCTACCTCAACCTAACACTTTATAAATAGAATGGTTAGGGTCTTGTAGTCATACATTGTGTATTGAGAGCATCATTTGCAGAGCACTTGTGTTCTCTCTCTCTCTCTCTCTCTCTCTCTCTTTGGTAGCACCTGCAGAGAGGTGTGCAGATCGAGCTTCTTATGCAAAAACACAGGGCTGTTTTGCAAAAAACATTGGCTGGTCCAAAAATGCTAGGCTTAAATTTGCAGTTTCTCGTGACGGAACGGAGCACGATTGCTAGCGCTAGCCTCAGGAGGTGCAATCGATGAAGAACCTCCACAATCTGGCGACTGATACCATGTGAGAGTGAGCATCGGCGAGGGTGTGAGCCACGCATGCCGAAAAGGCTGGAGAGAGAGAGAGAGAGAGAGAGAGAGAGAGAGAGAGAGAGAGAGAGAGAGAGAGAGAGAGAGAGAGAGAGAGAGCACCAACAAGCCCCAAACCTTGCATTTTCTGGCATCTGCTTGCGTTTTTGCATCTTGCTTGCGTTTTTGGATCCCTCGGCGTTTTTGAAGACCTGCTGCGTTTTCATTCACACGTTTCCCTTGCGCACTTGAGGAAGCGGCCTACACTCGCCTAGAGAGCCTCCTATTGCTAGGCACTTGCAGATCTACACCTTGGTCAGGTATCTTCATCCAATCGGCACTATTTTGGCATTGATTACTTGCTGGTTTTTCTCTGTTTTCAGCCCCTCAACGGCTGAGAAGTGCGAGAACCCCCTCCTGTGACACTCTGCGACGCTCCCGCACCGAACGGTGGCGTACAGGCACGCTGAAATCTCTATTACAGCAGCGTTTTCAGCACCCTTTGCAGCGTTTTTTGGGCAGACAGCAAGCTGAATTTTTACCCTTTGTGCGGTTGATCACTCCCTTGCTCGTCAGGACACCATCCGGTGGTTGTCTGAGCGGTTATCTTGGACTGCTACAACATTGGAGACGGTACCTTCGTTGGTGACTTGTGATCTTATCGATCTACCTCTGGGACCACTCTTTGAGCACGCGACACGTCGACTCCGAAGTAGAAGGGACAACAACAACAATCCCAGAAGGGGACCACCACGTCTTCTGCGACTACGGCGGCATCTGCCAACGCAACGTCCAACAATTATGCCCTCACCTAGTTTGCTGAGGAGAAGAAGTCACAAATATCCTGTGTCGATTGTGGGAATGGTCGAACAATTTCACCCATTCGGCTACGAAGCCTACCCTTCCCACTGCCACTCAGGCACAGATCGACGAGTGGGTGGATCGGGACATACGAGTCTTCACCTTTCTTATGATGAACCTCTCGGACTGCAGCACGAAGGAAGTTTTCAAAGAGGAGCATGCACCTCCATTGTGGAGACAGATTCTTGACCAGTTTGAGGAGACCTCATTTGCCAGACAAATCACACTTGAACGGGAGTTGTACAACGTCCAATTCAAGGATTTCAACTCACTCAATGGGTTGACCCGCCGCATGCGGGAACTCTGGGACGACCTTGTCTCTGCCGGAGGCGACATCACCTCGGCACGCATGACTGACCTCTTACTATTCAAGCTTCTCCCACGCTTTGATCCCTACTTTCAGAGGTTGCTCACTTGGGACGTACTTCTTTTCCCACGTGGGACGAGTTTCTTCCTTCCCTCAGACAGATCGAGGGGCACTCCGCATTCCGAGCCGTAGGTGCTGTTGATGCAGAAGGAGCTTTGATAGCTCAAGGAGGCAACAAGAAAGGTATAGATAAGAAGAAGAAGAAGAAGAACAAGGACATTGAATGTTACCACTGCCACAAGAAATGGCACAAAGAAGCAGAATGTAGAAAGAAAAAGCGCGAAGAGGCCAAAAAGGAGAAACAGATAGCCTCGACTGCAGTTTTAGCCTCTCACGAGACGGCGGAGACCGCTCTTGTTGTGACGACGGACCACGCTCTTGCTATGTCACAGTCTACTTGGGTTGTTGACAGTGGAGCCACCACTCACATGACTTCCCAACAGTCTTGGTTTAGCTCTCTCAAGGAGACTCATGGACAGATTGTCACTATGGGTGACAACCATGAGATTCCAGTGTTTGGCACATGCCAGATTACCCTCTTCCGTTCTACCTCAGACCCGAAGTTCAGTTCAGTGGAGGCGCTTTACGTTCCGGACACGGCCTTCAACCTCATCTCTGTGTCGAGTTTGGACTCTTAGGGAGCTGACATACACTTTGGGAGTGGCAGAGTGACCATTTTTGATTCTACGACAGGTACTGTTCTTGCACGCGGTGAGCGCGATGGTTCCCTATACTGCCTCACTGCTCTTCTGTCTTGGACCATGCACGATTTGGACATCTATGCTATCAGCAACTTCAGCAGGCTGCTAGGACCTCCATGGTGGAGGGTTTACCAGCGATACACTCCTCATCAGGCGTATGCGAGGCTTGCCAGCTGGGCAAGCAACACAGGGTTGCCTTTCTGAAGCAGGCATCCAACAAAGCTTTGGCACCACTGGCACTTGTTCACATTGACCTATGTGGCCCGATGAGCACTCCTTCATTTTTTGGCTAATAGTTTTTGCTTGTGCTTGTGGATGATTGTAGCAGGTACACTTGGGCTTCGTTCTTAAAGCTCAAGTCGGAGGCTTTCAGTTCCATTCAGAATTTGAAGACGA
Organism: Adiantum capillus-veneris; assembly: GCF_014529385.1. Taxonomy (NCBI): domain Eukaryota; kingdom Viridiplantae; phylum Streptophyta; class Polypodiopsida; order Polypodiales; family Pteridaceae; genus Adiantum; species Adiantum capillus-veneris. The sequence continues at coordinate 158,367,192 of NC_140937.1, forward strand.
TGGCCGAAAAGGAGAAGGACTTGCATGTCAAATGTATTCGCTCAAACAGAGAGGGTGAGTTCACCTCAAAGGACTTTGTACAGTGGTGCAAGTGAGAGAGCATCTAGCGCTAACTGACTACTCCCTACACTCCTTCCCAGAATGGATTTATTGAGTGGAGGAACCGGACTATCATGGAGATGGCTTGTGTGATGCTCGCACATGCTTCTTTACCCCGGGTTTACTGGGCAGAGGTATGCAACATGGCGGTTTACATCCAAAACTGTTCTCCTACCCATGCTTTGCAAATTGCAGGTCATGCCTCCTTGTCAGGCTTACTATGGGCGCAAGCCCTCGGTCTCACACTTTCGAGTTTTTGGGTGTCCGGCCTCTGTCCATGTGCCAAAGGAGAAGGGACAGAAGTTAGACTTCAAGGTGAAGAAGCTCATCTTCCTGGGCTATTCACGAGAGTTTGATGGATACCGGCTTTATGATCCCGACGCCAAGACCATCACAGTTAGCCGTGATGTGACTTTCATGGAGCTTTTTAGCACACCTGCAGAGTGGGCAACATCCAAGCCTATACCTTCGCTACCTCCTCCTCGTCCACCTCCTACACCTGATCCTACCCCAATCCCTGTCCCTGTTCCCTCTACACTGAAGCCAATTACTTCACCCGATCATGCCATGTCAGAATCCGATTCTGCTGTGGATGATGGTACTTCTCTGGTGGAGGCGGTCCCACTTCGCAAGGAGAAGTTAGTACCTGGTTGGCTCTACTCTACTTTTTTTTTCTCTGGAGTCACAAAGTTATTAGACTCGCAAACCCTGGATAGCCTCGACATTCTGTACGCCTCAAGGAGAGGCAAGTTTATGACGGCGCAGAGTTCGTGAATTTTGCACTCACGTCCCAAATTCAAGCTTCACGAGTTGAGCCTTCCTCGGTGGAGGAAGCACTCCATCATGATTGTTGGAAGCGTGCCGCAGACAGAGCTGGACGCTATTTGAACTTTGGTTCCCAGGCCCAACAAGCGGAAGGTGGTTTCTACGAAATGGATTTTCAAGACAAAGTGCAAGGCAAATGGCTCCCTCGACAAACACATGGCGAGACTTGTTGCTCGGGGTTTCACACAGCGACCAGCCGTGGACTTTGACGAGACCTTTGCTCCCACTGCTCGCGTGACTACCATACACACAATGTTTGCTCTTGCAGCCAATTTTGGTTGGCCTATCTTCGAGATGGATGTCAAAAGTGCATTTCTGAACGGAGATTGAGATAAAGAAGTTTATGTGGAGCAACCTCTTGGGTTTCGTATACCAGGCAAGGAGGATTGGGTCTATCAGTTGTAGAAAGCATTGTATGGACTGAAGCAGGCTGGACGACGGTGAACAATTTCTTGTGAAGCTGGGGTTACGACGTACCTCATCAGATTCCAACTGTAATGTTGTCTTTGATTGCTCTTTGGTTGCGATAGTGATTGTTTATGTCTGTCTATGTGGACGATCTCATTTTCACAGGCTCATGGATCAGCAGGATCAAGTCAATCATGAAAGCTATGGAGACACGTTTCGAGATGATTGATCTTGGCTTCTTCACTATTTTCTTGGATTTGAGATCTTTCAAACGTCAGATGGCATCTTCTTTTCTCATCGGAAGCATGCGAAGGCTATCCTGGAGGGATTCCAGATGACAGGTTGCAGACCGATTGGCACTCCTCTTGAGCCCCGAGAGAATATATCGCTTCACAATCCTTTCCCACAGACTGACTTGGAGCAGTACATGAATGTTGTTGGTTGCCTCATATGGTTGACTTATTCCCGAGCAGACATCTGTTACTCAGTTTCTGTCCTCAGTTCCTTCAACACCCGACCTCGTCAGCGACATTGGCAGCGTGCCCAGCGTACTTTGCGGTACATCAATGGCACCTTGGACCATGGTATGCTCTATGGTCGCTCTAAGGGTTGCACCTTACTTGGTTGGTGCGATTCAGATTGGGCAGGAATTCCAGATACTCGGCGCTCTACTACAGGAGTAGTTTTCACACTGGGCTCGGGACCCATTTCATGGAGCAATAAGCGGCAACCCACCGTTGCGCCGTCTTCCACAGAGGCGGAGTACAGAGCAGCTTGCTATGCTGCTTGTGAGGCCATATGGCTACGGAGATTACTGGGAGAGTTGTGTTTTCCCCAGACTGCTATGACTCGTCTTTTGTGCAATAATCAGAGTTGCATTGCTATTGCCAAGAACCCTATCTTTCACACTCGGACAAAGCACATTGAGGTGCAGTACCACTATGTTTGGGAGCGGGTTTTGGCTGGAGATCTTCATTTGGAGTATGTCCCTATTGCGGACAATGCAACAGACATCTTCACGAAGGCTGTACCTCAACGGACTTTGGCTTCTCACCTTCGACTCATCTGTGTTGTCTCAGCATCCGGTGCTGAGAGGGTGTGTTAGAGTTACACCATCGTTGCTTCGCCATTTTGTACGACTAGTGATTGTCCCGGGTTGGCCACCCATCGCACATCATGTAGATTGCATGGGCGAACATTTTCAGCACGTGTCGGGTCGGTCATTTTCTGAGCCTGGCTGGGTGCACACATTTTTAGCCATTTTTGGGCTTTTATGTTTTTTGCACCATTACAGATTTTGCCCTACCTCAACCTAACATTCTATAAATAGAATGGTTAGGGTCTTGTTGTCATACATTGGGTATTGAGAGCATCATTTGCAGAGCACTTGTATTCTCTCTCTCTCTCTCTCTCCAGTGTTTTCGGCGTGCGTGGCTCACACCCTCTCTCTCTCTCTCTCTCTCTAGCTTTTTCCGCGTGCGTGGCTCACACCCTCTCCACTGCTCACTCTCACAACAATGGTATCACAACTTCAACTGTGTGCTTTTCTGAAAGCATATCGATGCTTCAAGAACAGACAAAGCAAGATGACACTTCAAGATTCTACAATTTTTTTCTCTTTTCTCGAGAGAAAACCGGACTCCTATGAGCCAAGATGGAAGCTATGCGGTTGGAGGAAGAAGAAACGACAAGAGAAGGAGAAAATGACGGAGAAGGAGTTCGTTTTTGCCCTTAAAACTCTAAAAACATGCTTTTAGACGCTTTTTGGTGTTCTAGAGGCCTCAGAAAATCTTTTCAACGGTCGAGAATTCGGATATGCAATAGAAGTCAAAGTTGATCCTCTCGAAGAGCCTTATACATTGGTGCGAGCGATTTTGATTCCGACAATATTTTGAGAAATTAGGGTTTTTAGTAGAAAATTAGGGCTTCGGCAGCATGGGTCAAAATTTTGTTTTGGGTGCTTTTTGCAAACAACAGGTAATACTGGAAGCATTTGGGAGCAGGGAGTTGGAGATCCACTCTTTTGCAACAAGGAGAACCATTTGCTTGAGAAATTGTTGCTTGCGAAATTGTTTGAGAATACTGTCTAGAATTGTCTAGAATTTGTTTGAAATGGAATTTATCTGTTTTGAACTTGTTTTGGTGCCGATTTTAGATTGCTTGATTTTAGTTTTAATATTGGCTTCAATGTTTTTTGGGAACACTTATGGATACTCATGGCTCGGACTTTCCTAGGAGAAGTATTCAAGACGAAATTGTGATTGCAAAGTTGTGTTACACTCATGGCTCGGGCTTTCCCAGGAGGAGTACTGAAGAGAATAATTGTTGATGCTTCATAATGTCTGAATATACTCATGGCCCGGACCTTGTTGTTTTTTTTGCGGGAGGAGTATTGAATGATTATTCGCAGAATGGTACTTTACTCATGGCCCGGACCTTGTTGGTTATTTACGGGAGGAGTATTGAAAAGAAAATTGAATACAATCTGAGAAGTACTTACTCTTGGAACCTCCAATTTGAGAAGTATTTACTCTTGGAACCTCCAAGCGACGTAGGCTGTGGTCTGTAGTTTGTGGAGCGTTTGGTTGTAAAAGGCCTCTATATCTCGCGGCTCGGACCCTTTTTAGGATATTTGTGGGAGGAGTGATGAGGGAGTCATTGAATATCTCATGGCCCGGACCTAGATGGTTATTTGTGGGGGGAGTGTTCATCGGCGACTATGTGTTTCTATGTCTTGTAACATGCATATGTAAGTGCCATCCATTGCAAGGTGGTACCAAACGTACTGTACGTGGCGTATGTGTACGTACTGTACGTTGTTCTGTACAGGAAAAAATTTTATGTACGTAAAAATACGTACTCTTGGTAAAAAACTGCAAAATACTCATTTTCTAGGACTTCTCCAATATAAATCAAGAGAGAAGCCAACAACTTATAGAGACATTCAAAGACATGTTTTACAAGACAACCACATACTGTGTAACTACTGCAAGAGACTTAAAAGTTAAGACGACATTGATAATTGAACAAGAACATCAAGGCTCAAGAGTCAAATGAGATCTGAAATAACAATGAACACACTAATGTTGAAAACATCAAATGACAAAGTACCATAGGTGATAGCCTACAAGGCCCACGCCATAACAAAAGGCTCATCAGCCATCATAATTGAAACCATCCTACTCAAAAAGTCTATCTATATAGTAGTAGATACTAGAAAGCACTAAATAGCTAGCTCAAAGCTAGCACATCATCCATGTGATGGCCCCATCGTCAAAAATCATCATCAGATGCAGATGAAGACTCTGTTGAAGAAACCAAGTCCCCATCCATCAGGACATTGCCCTCTTCGTCGTACTCTGGCTCTGCCATCACGGACATCTGTGCCACATGTAGATCATCCTCTACTGCCTCTGTCGAAGCCTCAATGAGACGAACAGCCTCGTTTGCCCGTTTCCGAGAAGAACGAACAGGTAGCTTCCCTTTACGAATGCTCTCTCTTCGAGCACTATCTGGGTCTGGATCATGCTCACGTAGAGGAATAGCCAAAGCTCGTGCGCGTGACCTCGTCACACGCCGATCAACACTCTCCAACTCCCTGTGAAGCAGTCGAATAATCTCCTCCTGCTCATTTCTGATTTGCGCCTCCACCTCCTCTATAGCAGGAGGATCTGCCACCATCTTCACCTTGGTTGGGTCCGCCTGTTGAAAAATGAAAACAAAGGAAATATTATTTAGTATGTACTAAGTACTCAATGGCCGAGTGTATCATGATTCATGACTCGATCATTCATGTGAAAATTAATAGTAGACCTGCTTGGGTGTTCCCAAAGCGTGGTCGGCTCGCACAAGCCTCATATTTGCTTGGCAATAGACTAACTTCTCTAGTTGAGAAGTGCTGAGACGATTGCGGATCTTCGTATGTATCAAGGAATAAGCGCTCCAGTTGCGCTCGCATGCACCAGCCGAGCAATCCTACAACAATGAGCATTGAGATTTAATATATGGCAATAGTAAGTACTAAGTACATTGTGCAAAAACTGTAAGTCTCAAGATTCTCAATTACCTGTGAAAGTACTCGTAAAGCCAGATGTGTAAGCGTTGGAAGACCTTGTCTCCCATAATTCTGCCACCATGTAAGAGGGAACTTGGTAGCCTCTGGCCTCAACACCACAGCTCTAGCAAAGGATGGTCCTAGATTGTTCATGAAGCTGATCATCTCTGCATCAATCTCCAGCTGATCGTCCATGTGGTACATCATATTGATATAATCATCCTTGAGCTTTAAGAGAGTCCTCTCATGGAAAAGCTCTGGCATCTTGTAGAAAGGATGAAGCAATGCAGCCATCCCGTGAATGGGACGACTCATGAAAGTCCATCTCCTTTCTACAATGGCCATGATGTCATCTCGGCTGAAATTTTCAGCAATAAAACAAAGTTGAATTGGCAAATTCAAATGACAACAAGTCTACTAGAAGATTTCAAAAGACAAGTACTTACCAGGTCTGTGTCAGAGACACGCACTCTGTAAGGTGTCTCTTCATCTCCATGAAGAGATGATAGACTAGGCCCAATGTAGAGCCCTCCATGTCTGTGACTCGAAGAAGCACATACACTGGCTGCAATGCCACTGTCAAACTCTGAACCTGTGTCCAAAAGGACTCATCGAGCACTCGTCGCTGTATGTATTTAGTGGGCTCTGTCTGCGAGTGATGCATCAATCTCCACTTCGGGTCCACAACTGTTTGGAGAAGTGGATCCCTCAATTTGAAGAGTCTCTGTAGCACTAAATACATATAAGCAAATCTGGTCTTTGAGGGTCGCACGATATCAAGTGTACTGTGGCTCCTGAAGATAGCTAAAGCTTGATGTTTCTTGCGGAAAAAGGTGGTCATCTTAGTGGCATCTGTAACAATAGGCAATACCCAAGGCAACTTGCCTATATCCTCCATAAGTAAGTCAAGACAATGCGCAGCACATGGAGTCCAAGAAATCCGAGGGTAAGCTGCCTCGACCATTTCACCCATAAGTTTACAATTTGAGGCATTGTCAGTCACAACCACATTATCCTTCCCAACCTCATCTATAGCTTTCTTGATGTGCCCAAAGATAAACTCACCACTGATGTGCTCTCCGGCCTTGCCTGCATCCACAGCGCGCAAGAAGTATGTGCCAAGACAAGACGACACAAGAATATTAATGATGTGCCGCCTACGAACATCACTCCAGCCATCTGATATGATGGTGCACCCAAACTGCTGCCAACCGGCCTTGACCGGGACCAAAGCCTTATCTATCAAAGCCTTCTGCTCATCAAGCATTGTAGTGCGCATCTTCTTATACTCCACCCCTGACCATGAATCTGTGTGACCAACATCAGCTATAGCCCGGACCATCCTCTTCCATTGCTCAGTCCTCAAAACATTGAAGGAGATGTTGCACTCAATGAGAGTATGCCCAATCTCCATCTCAGCCACCTTTTGACGCTCCTTCACCCAAGAGAGAGAGTTCACACACGAAGGCAAGGTGCTTTGCCTACGTGCATCCATATCACCTCGATCTTCCTCCTCCTGCACAACTCGAGCCCTCTTTCTACTAGAACCAACAGTGGGATGATCCTCTTGAACCTCGGAAGATGAACCACCAAAATCCCCAATAAGAGCATCATGAAGAGCATCTTGTGTGTGCTGGCTACCTGTATTTTTTTTTGGTGTGGGTACTTCGGGAAAATTCTCTGCAATCAGCTTGTCCCTAATATCCTGTGGAACCTTTTTGCACCCTCCACAATTGTTGGTCGTGCCAATGCCCGTCAGATGCTTGATGACACGAGAAATTGTACTCGTGAGCTCAAAATTACAGTACTTGCATTGCCATCGTCGAGTGCCGGAACCCGCTTGGCCTGGAGTGTTGATAATGCGGATGACATTGGTATGCTCCTTCCAGTACGGGTTGCATGGCTTAGGCATGATGAATCTGTTGCAAACAATAAGACACACGCGACACGAGTGAGACAAAGAGACAGAGAGACAGAGAGGGGGAGCCCCGGAGCCTGCAATAAGAACTTGGAGAAGAGAGAGAGAGAGAGAGAGAGAGAGAGAGAGAGAGAGAGAGAGAGAGAGAGAGAGAGAGAGAGAGAGAGAGAGAGAGAGAGAGAGAGACTTTACCTGCACAGTGACACTTTGTTTCTCTGCAGAGATAATTGACTGCGTTACTGGTTTTCTGCAACCCAATGCAAGCGCCTAAAAAATAAGGCCAAAAAACTGGTCGCCTGGGCCTAGCGAAACCCTCATGCTGGAAAGGGGGCAGAATTTTTTTTAAAAAAAAACCAGCACCATACGGATCGATCCGTACGGTACGGATCCTTACAGATCACCCGTACGGTACGGAAAGGATCCGGACGTACGTGTTGATCCTACCTTGATCCATTGCATATTCCTCATTGGTGAGATTGCCTGGGTACGTAACTTTAGTGTATCGAGACATCTGTTACAGATCGGCGCAGTTTAAGTGTGATGGCTAATTTTCTATGCTAGAATATCAAGACCTTTGATATGGAATGAGAAAATTGAACGACCCTCAGATATTTTTGATTCAACTTGAGTTGTTTTGGAGATATAATCGTGGACGATTACTCTTCTTCCAAGAAGGGGGACTGCTGATGTTGGGCGAGGGGCCTAACCCTAGCAACAACAGTAGAAGAAGAAGGATTTACCAACTTTACAAGTTCTTGCGAGTGGCCCATTAAAATTTCTAATCCTAACCCCCAACTACTTATGGAACCGGCTAAGGAGCCTGAACCCCCAAAATAAAGTAGAACTCACACCCACACTCAAAATTGGGCAAGAGGATGATGATGTGGTTGTTGTACGAAACTTCCTCGAATTGCATTGACTCTTTATGATGTGGCTGCTATACAAACCAGCCCATGGGACGCTCACCTTTTGGACTAGATGCTTTTAGGAGCTAATGCTTTTCATGTAACTGCTTTTGGATGGCTAAGGGCCTTTAAATATGTACTAAGGGCTCACTCCTTGGCATTCTACCCATGGGAGATGCAGAGCAGAGCCACGAGTGCTGTAACGTGTCGAAGCAGTATAAAGAAATACCGAAAGTGGCGCTACAGTTTGGGGCCAGTGCATTGTGGGGGTTGAACTACGGCACTCTGCGTCTCATGTGAAGTGTCTCTCTGCCAGTTCAATTGTTTTGAAGCGTCCAAAGTTTGTTCAGTCTGTTCTTTTTCGTTGGCACGTGGTGCTGTCCTATTACAGCTTTCCAAAGCAAGCTCGTGAATCTGGGGTCTCTACCTGTCACTATAGATTTAGGCATGCCAATCTGTGAGAGAAACAATTTGGCCAAGTGATCGGCTTTAATTGTATTTTTTTACGGGTATGAAGTGAGCCTGCATACTGAATCTGTGGATGACTGTTCAAATACCATCATGTTCACTCTCGAGTCTTTGGAAGATCGAAGATGAAATCCACTCCCAAGGTTGGTCTGGAATAGGTAAAGCCTGTAAGAGTCCTCGGGTTTTATGTCCGTCAAACTTGACCTTTTGACACATGAAACAAGTTCGTACCAACTCATCCACGTCCTTCTGGATCTGAGATCAATAGAAATACTTTTCCATCCCTCTCAAGGTACTCTCGATTATGGCATTCCGTCAACACCTTTTTCCTCAAATCCTTAGTTACACACAATATGGTCTTTCTCATTAAATAACCTTCCTTATAGTATATAAAACGAACGCAGGGAGTTGATCTCCCGGCTACACAGACAGCCTACAGACACGACATGCGTTGGACGAACCACCCGACCATAGCCACCATCAGATAGCTCCCTCGTGTTGGGGCCAGCGTCCGAGGATGTAGGCGTGACCTGTAAGATTGAGCGTCCCATACCACCTGGCCTCACCTCCTCGAGGTGACCTCGCAGGCTAACCATTGGCACTCTAGGGTCGATAACTACAAATGAGGCGTTGGCCTCCCTTTTATAATAATGGCCGGCCACACTGGCCCGGTTCACACTATGTTCGCCCGGACACTGGACGCCCATCCCGACGGCATCTAGGCTAGATCCCCTCTCCTATGAGCGGGACGTAACATACTTCCCCCCTTAAGAACCATTGATGTCCTCATCAATGAAGTGGGGATACTGAGCTTTTAAAGATCTAACTGATTTTCAAGTAGCAAACCTTTCAGATTGACCTATCCATTTAATTAAGTACTCGTCATAAGCCTTTTGGCGCGAATGACGGGTACGATGATCTAAAACTGCCTCTAGCTCTCGAGAAATATACTCAGTTTGCATATCTTGCCATACATTTTTCTCGATAGGCACAACAACGTCGACTTCGCCTAATTTTCCTTTAAGGCGGCTGACATGAAACACCGGATGTACACTAACATCCGAAGGAAGAGCCAGTTTATAGGCAACTTGGCCAATCTATATCACCAGATACAGATCAAACTGGAAGACGTTCCTAAAACAGGCTTCCATACGCGTTATGGTCACTATGAGTTTTTGGTCTTGCCTTTTGGTTTGACCAATGCTCCAGCTACTTTTCAGCAGATGATGAATGATCTGCTGAGACCGTTTCTAGGCAACATCGTTGTTGTATTTCTCGATGACATCTTGATCTACAACCGAAGTTTGTCTGAGCATTTAGCGCATATATGCGCTGTTCTCGAAGTATTGAGAATTGAGAAGGTTTATGCTAAGGCTTCTAAGTGTGACGTCTTCAAGAAATAGCTTCTATACTTGGTTCACATCATTACTCGGGATGGAATTCGTGTCAACTCTGAAAAGTTGGATAAAGTGCGAAATTGGCCCGTTCTGAAGAACGTGCGCCAAGTAAAGTCCTTTTAGGCTTTACAGGATTCTTTCGCAAATTTATCAAAGACTACTTCAAAGTTGCTGCTCCGCTTACACAACTTTTAAAAGGAGGGGCGAAAGGACCAAAGACTTATGGTCCTTATCGTAAAGGTAACCCCCCTGTTGTCTGGAATGAGCGTCTCGACGAGAGCTTTCGAACACTAAAGCACTTGGTGACTACTGCGCCAATATTGCACATTGTGGATCCTAGCATACAGTTTGTGGTTGAAACGGATGCTAGTGATTATGTCATTGGTGCGGCGTTATACCAAGATGGACGTCCTGTTGTGTTTGAAAGTAAGAAACTTTCTGACGCTGAGATGCGTTATCCAACGTATGAGAAGGAGCTTTACGCCGTAGTCCACGCCTTGAGGAAATGGCGACACTACTTGTATGGCTCTACGTTTGTTGCATAGACAGACCATCACTCCTTGCGCTATGTCTGTGATCATGGTGAGGCCGGAAGGCTAGATGGGTTGAGGTCAATAGACTTACAAAAATGGTGAAAGTTATTCCAACGAAGTCGTCGGTAAAAGGCCATGAGTTGGCGGTTTTATTTGTCGATTAGATTTATAAGCTTTACGGTCTGCCAGAGGATATCGTCAATGATTGAGATACTAAGTTCACTGGGCGATTTTGACGAGATGTGTTTGCTCATCTTTAGACGAAGTTGAGTATGTCGTCTTCTGACCATCCTGAGCCCGACGGACAAACTGAGAGGATGAATCAGACGTTAGAGGACATGTTGAGAGCCTATGTCTCTCACCGGTAGTCTAATTGGGAAAGGTATCTTCCACAATTAGAGTTTTCCTATAATAGTAGCAAGCATTCTGCTATTGGATTTAGCTTGTTCATGCTGATGTATGGATTTGAGCCTAAATCCTTGATTGCTATTGGCTTAGAGAAAGTCAAGGAACGCCAAGCTCCTGATTTCCTGTATGACATGCAAGAAATGCTCGAATTGGGTCACTACTTATGCCAATCAAAAGAGATCTCCTAGGACTCTAGAGGTGGGACAATGGGTCTATCTGAAGATACCCAAGGATTCCAAGACTATGCAAACGGGAAAGCATTATAAGCTTTCAGCTAGATATTGTGGTCCATTCTTGGTCACAAAGACTTGATTGTAGGTCTATCTTCATAAAATACAATGCTCCATGGAGCCGATCTATCAGATCGTCCATACGTGGGAACGGATATTTACATTTGATAGTGAGCTTATTCAACCCCTTGTAATCCACACAGAAGCGCATCGTGTTATCCTTCTTTTGAGAAAGTAACACTGGCGCTCCCCACGAGGATTTACTTGGCCGAACAAAACCCCTATTGAGATAATCTTTCAGTTGCCGTTGAATTTCGTCCTCCTCGGTTTTACTAGTTTTACTAAACCGATAGGGTTGCTTTGAGAAGGACTGACTACCAGCCGCCAACTCAATGCCATGATCTACTCCTCTCGAAGGCAGCAAGCCAGGAGGTAGATCATCAGGAAAAACATCCTTGAAATCAGTCATGATTTCTCGGATAAGGTTGGATTTGTCGGAATCCCCAAGTTCAATAGAAGAACATGAAACATTTTTACGAAATCCAGTTACAGAAGTACCAAGCACTAATGAATCAAACCAAGCAGATGGTACACATTGATAAAAGTCAACAGAAGACTTTGTATCTTTATACATTTCCAAAGCAGTCACAACTGGTATTGCAAAACCATTATTTACAGAAATGTGATTACAAATCGAAACAGATACATGAGGCATGTCTTGCTTAACAAAAACAAGAGTGTTGTACATAGTCTATATACAATGAGTCTTGTTTATCATAAAACCATGGAATTCCTAAAATAACATCTGCTCTATCCAAGCGCATGATTTGGAAATCTAGGTTCTCTTTGTAATCAACTAGCTCGAGTGGCAAATCTGGAACCATCTGATTCCATACATCCGTATTTTCTTCGCGAGCCATCTTCACGCGATACTCATGGTCACCGTCCCGCGTCTGCAAGCCCAGTTTTTGCACCAATTTTGCATCCACAAAATTGTGTGAGCTTCTAGTATCAAAGAGTACGGTCACGTTGTTACCATTGATCTTCTCGGGGAAACGGAGAAGATCGTGCTTATCAAACACTTTGGTACTAAAAGTACAATTAGTGCATGAACTGTGCGCTAAATGATGGATTTCAACTTGAATGACGTCGGAGTTACCTGAGATCTCGTGAATCTGAACCCAAGGACGACCTTGCGGTTTCTTTGTCTTCTTCTTGGGGCAATCCTTGATTTGGTGACCTGTCTGGCCACATCCGAAGCAAGCTCCCTTCTTCATTGCATAAGTAATTGAAGCATTTTTGGCTTTCTTCTTCTCGTGAGAAGGTCTCCGCGGTGATTCGGACCTTTGCTGAAATTGGGGTGTAAGGTGCAACGGAAGTTATTCTTGAACTTTGCTCAAGATGAGTGCTGTGAACTGTGCTCAAGGTTCCTTTTACTTACGGAAGGGAGAGCCTTCCGTTCCTTTAGTGAGAGAGTGCAAGTGATCACAAACAAAGTGGATAAACACTGTGAATGAAGGTGCTGAAATTGCGAGATAGAGAGAGAAAAATACGACACCAGAATGTTGTCAAACCCTCCTCCGAAGGCCCCACTCTCTATGGTGAGAGCGGTCTACTATTGATTGCATAAATCTCTACAATGCTTGGGCTTGCCGACGATGTCGACGACGATGAGGACAACAACGAGACGGATTGAAATTTGAAAATGCTAATGCTGAAATCTGCAAACCTTTATCTGCTGAATTCTGACTCTATGTCGATGACGACGGCGATGCAACGACGACGCACTGAAAACGCAGATGCTGAAATCTGTGTTTTCCGGGCTAAAACTGCAAACTTCGATGGATCTGACCGTGCGGCGAGGATCTGTTGCGGGAAGGTGAGGTCTGCGAGGTTCGGGACTTGTTCTGCTTTGTCTAAATGCTGAAAACTGAAAACGCTGGTGCTTGTGGGGGTTCCGTCGCGGTGGATCTGGAAAACGTTGAGATGCGTGCTGATGCAAAAACGCTAGGGCTGATTTTGGTTCTGATGCAAAAACGCTATGGATCTGCTGATGCAAACTACTAACGCTAGGGCTGATCCGCTATCTTACTGCTGCCGGGGCCGATCTGCTGTGCAAAACGCCAAGGCTGGTTCTTGCTGAAAACGCTAACTGTTGATGCAAAAAACGCTAGGGGTCTTGTTGCAAAAACGCTAGGTGTCCTTGGGGGTCTTGCTTAGAAGGTTCCTGTTGAACACGCGGTTCCTGTTGCCTCTTCTGCCAGAAAGTGCTAGCGCTAGGTTTCCTTATATATATCATTGCCCAAATTGCCCTACCCAGTTCCCAACAAAAGTCGCTTAAAGATAATAAGTGAAAAATGTCAAAAATAGGGAAAATAGGTCTATGCACTGTAAAAATGCTCGTGATGGATTCTGACTGTAAATTGATGATCATGCTGTGTGCAACCAGAGGATATGCATCTCCTCTAAGCGTCTTGACATGCACGGTCTGCGAATAGACTCACAAAAGTGCCAAATCACTTCTTAATCTAACTGAACTGAACCCATGTCATGAAGTAGCTTGTCCACGTACACATAGGGTTAGATGTGCACGTGACACGGGGTCGCTTCCTTGAAGCGCCCTCGCCAGATTGATGGTCTGAAGTTCTTTTCTTCTCATAATTCTCTCCATTTATCAAATGGAACGTCCTGGCCTTTGCCACTGCATCCTTGACATCAGTCGGGGCTTTGTCTTTGATTAAGCCCCAATGGTAATCCTCATGTAATCCCAGCAAGTACATGTGCACAACGTGCGTGGAATCCACCTTGCAGAAGGTGAGCGCTTCTTTGAAAGTCGTTGTGTACTTATCCAAAGATAGAGCTTTCATTGAAAGACTCTACAGTTTGGCGTAAGCTTTCGAAGGATCCATTTTGGCGAATTTCTATTGAATTTCACACAAAAGTCGGCCCATGTCGTAGGCTTCTCTGTCATATCACGCCACCAGGTAAGCGCCTATAGCGCAAATAAAGAGGAATCGTTTGAATCCTCCGTTCATCATGGTCGAAATACGTGGTCCACTGGTGCATCCAGTTATTTACGGCCAATTCTGTACATTCTTTCTCCTCTCTCGAGAAATTAGTCGTTTTGTACGGAATGGTGGCAGTAGGACCACCTTGTGAACATTCAAAAGCAGCAACTTGCGTCCGCAGTTGCTGGAGATCACTCTATGCTTCGCACAGAGAAGGACATTACAAAGAGGTTTTCAAAAGCTACTGTATGCTGAATTCATGCTAAGACCAGCAGAAATACACCGATTTTCATCGAAAACCAGTAAAATTGATAAAAATCCTCTGAAAGTTATGTTGATGTATCCAGAGATGGCCGATACATGTGGCTTTCAAGACAACACGTCTACCACCATAAGAGAGGGGATCTACCCTAAACGCCGTCGGGATACATGTATCGCCCATCCCGACGGCGTTTAGGGTAGATCCCCTCTCTTATGAGTGGGACGTAAGAGATGTCTTGAAAGCATTTCTTCAAAGTTATGTTGATGTATCCAGAGATGGCCGATACATGTGGCTTTCAAGACAACACGTCTACCACCAAATCCTTCTTTCTTGTAATGTAAACAATTTGGAAATGGAACTAAGACAAAATGTTTGCCTATCATATTTGTTTATCTGAAAGCTGCTCTTGGGACAAGAAGTATCTCGAACTCTAATAATCTGTAAATATTGAAATCTGCTCTAAGCAAGAAATGTCTCCATTAAGTTAGAGCGTGCATTACTGCTAACAACTCTTTCTCGTAGATCTGTGCAGCCCTCTCAGGTCTTACTCTCGTAAGCTACGACATGGCCCTCGTGCATTTAAGACCTCTCCCAGATTGCGATCACAAGCATCACAGTAAATCTTAAAATTGTTTTTGTAAATCTGGTAGAATCAATATAAGACCAGTCGTCAACTTCTCCTCGAGTGTATTGAATACTGTAATTTCTAAGGGAGGGTCCCGAAGAGAACATAACACCTTCGTGAGTCAAGGTATGCAACGGCAAAGCAATCTCCACAAACTTTCTAATATACCAGCTGTAGTCAGAGCATAAATTGCGAACTTCATGTACATTCTTTAGTTTTGGCCAATTCCGAATGGTTTCTATCTTGGCCGGGTCCATCTGGACACTGTCTGCTATGACGATGTGTCCCAAAAAGTGTATTTTGGGCAAGAAAAACTCGCTCTTTTTCCTTTTGACCACCAATCTGTGTCGTCGTAGTGCCTCAAAAACCTGTAAGAGATGAATCCTGTGATCTTCTTCATTTGTCAGAGGTGCAGCGGAAGTGTTTATGGATTTAGCTCGGATCTAGTACTCCGCACAAACGCAAGGGACACTTTAATTCACTTGAAAGAACTGACTGGATTGAATGAAAGAGAGAGAGAGAGAGAGAGAGAGAGAGAGAGAGAGAGAGAGAGAGAGAGAGAGAGAGAGAGAGAGAGAGAGAGAGAGAGAGAGAGAGAGAGAGAGACGCACCGAATGTAGGGTCCAAAACCGTCAAGGGTCCCTTGCTCTGTTGCCAGAGCAAGTACTTTCTTTATTCTTACACAATGCTGATACAATGACTACATTCTGAGATGTTGATGCTAATGGGCATTGATACTGGGTACTGGTACCGATGCTATTGATGTTGGGTACTGGTACTGAGAGGTTCTATGTCGACGACGAGGTACTGATGGGTCTGTGTCGACGACGACGATGCCGACGACGAGGTGTTGTTGGGTCTATGTCGACGACGAGGTTCTTGATGGTTCTGTGGATCTATGTCGATGATGATGCCGATGATGATGACGATGACGACGACGACAAGGTTCTTGACGGGTTTGTTGATTTGCGTCGACGACGATGACGGCAACAACGAGGTTCTTGATGGGTTCTATGTTGACGATGATAATGATGACGAAGAGGTTTTGGGGATCCTTATTCGGAGACAAGGCACAAGGGTAATGGGGGCTGGGGTGCTGTGTCGACAATGGGTCTATTGCTGAATGCCGGATCCGCTAGCACTGTCGATGGCTTGGGTCTGCAACCACGACGAGGCTAGGGTTGGAATTTGCTGGCGATCGAAGGTTGGATACGCGGGCTGTCTTGGGCTGAAAACGCTGGTTTTCATGGGCTGAAAACACTGGTCAAACAGGGCTGAAAACGCTGATCATGTTGCTTGAAAACGCTGGCTGTCTGGGCTGAAGCGCTGAGGAATGCTCTGAGAGAAAATGCTGGCTGTCTCCTCCTCCTCCTCGCTCACCAAAAACCGGGTCGAGTAGACAAAAGGGCCAGCCCACGATCATTTCAATAATAGACTGAAATAGACTTATCAAATAATAAGGTCCTAAGGGGTGGTTCACACGGTAAAATGCCTGCGCACTGAAATGCTGTACTGTGCAAGAGTGGGTATGCAATTATGACCGGCCTGGGCATGCACGCTCTGCCAGAGGCTCACAAAGTGCTAGGTTCAGTCCTAAGCTAAGACTCATGCTAGACTGTAGTAGAACATGTCCACGTAGCAAAATTGAAGTGCACACGTGACATCCGCCCTTGTTAAAGGTAAGGCACAACTGCCGAACTTCTATTCCTGGATTCTTTATGTACTTCTGATGCTGACTGCTTCTGATGCTTGTGGATGCATAACCAATGAAAACTCCTCCAAACTCGTCGGTAATGTGGATGTAGATCTGGTGCGATGTAAACACATACCACACGAGTTACTAGGTAGGCTTACTTTTGTCGCAGAATACCAGCCTTGGTGCTGACGCTGCCTTGTGAGCAAGTACTACCACTCGAATAGTCTTGTTGTGAAAACATTGCGGGTGAAGCTGAAAGGTAAGGGTGCTCGGAGGTATTTCCGAGAGTTGCTTGGCGACGGAAGTGGATGCACGCTACATGCAAATGCGAATGCAGAGAGAGTTAGGGGTCCTTTCTCCAACTCCTTCCATATTTGCATAAGAGGCAAGTAGATCCTGGTACTCAAGATCTGGGTTTTCGTTTATCCGACGTCGATCTTTCTTCAAAGACATGGCGATGAAGATGGGAGCTAATAAGTCCATGATTGGGACTTGAAGATTCTTTCAGGAGAAAAAAACCGAGAGAGGTTCTTTGGGTTTTTGGTTTTGCTTGGGTTCTTGATGGTTCTTGGGTACTTGAGGTTCTTGGTTCTTTCCTTGAGTTTGCGAAGCCGAAGCACACACAGCTCTGATACCAATGCCAGGTGCAGCGGAAGTGTTTATGGATTTAGCTCGGATCTAGTACTCTGCACAAACACAAGGGACACTTTACTTCACTTGAAAGAACTGAACTGAATTGAATGAAAGAGAGACACACAAGAGAGAGAGAAAAGAGACGACACCGAATGTCAGGTCCCAAACCCTCAAGGGCCCCCTTGTTGTTGCCAGAGCAAGTACTTTCTTTATTCTTGCACAATGCTGATACAATGACTAAATGTTGAGATGCTGATGCTAATGGGTATTGATGGTGGGTACTGGTACTGAGAGGTTTTGTGTAGAAGACGATGATGTCGACGATGAGGTATTGTTGGGTCTATGTCGACGACGGTGATGTCGACGGCGAGGTTCTTGATGGGTCTATGGATCTATGTCGTTGACGATGACATTGACGACGAGGTTCTTGACGGGTCTGTGGATCTGCGTTGACGACGATGACGAGGTTCTTGATGGGTTCTATGTTGACGACGAGGTTTTGGGGATCCTTCTGCCGAGCCAAGGCACAAGGGGTATTGGGGGCTGGGGTACTGTGTCGATGACGGTGACGACGACGGGTCTATGGCTGAATGCCCAATATGCTAGCATTGTCAATGGCTTGGGTCTGCAACCACGACGAGGCTAGGGCTGGAAATCTGCTGGCGATCGAAGGCTGGATACGCCGGCTGTCTTGGGCTGAAAACGCTGGGCAAACAGGGCTGAAAATGCTGATCATGTTGCTTGAAAATGCTGGCTGTCTGAGCTGAAGCGCTGAGGAATACTCTGAGAGAAAATGCTGGCTGTCTCCTCCTCCTCCTCCTTGCTCTCCATGTGCTGCCCCCTGGCTGCCTATATACCCACCAAAGGCTGGGTCGAGCAGACAAATGGGCCAGCCCACGATCATTTAAATAATAGGCTGAAATTGACTTATCAAATAATAAGGTCCTAAGGGGTGTTTCACGCGGTAAAATGCGTGCGTACTGAAATGTTGTACTCATAGTTACCCGGAACGCGGAACGGGAACGGCGACGGGATCCCGCGGAATTGGGGAATGGCTAGGGGTCCGGAACGGGAACGGCGTGGAACGGGAGGTATAAAAAACACCCAAATAGTGCATTTTTTAGCTCCTTGTGTTTAAATACAAGGAGTATTAGAGTGCTTTGACTCTAATACTTACAAAAAACTCGTTTTGAAGACCATTCAACCTTGCTATGACTAGATGATGATGAGAGAGAGAGAGAGAGAGAGAGAGAGAGAGAGAGGGAGAGATTTGAGAGAGTGGGAGGGAGAGGAAGAGAGCTTGAAGGCTTGAAGCCTTGAGCCTTGAGAGAGTGAGTCTTGAGAGGGAGAGATCTTGAGAGTGTGAGAGGGAGAGAGCTTGAGCCTTGAGGATTAGCTTGTGGAGAGAAAGGGGGAGGGGGGTGCATTTTATGAGTCCTTGAGGCCTTGCACACTTCAAAAAGAAGCCCAAACATTTACTTCAATTTTTTCAATTTTTGCCAAATTTGTTTGTAGCTGTTGGCCGTTCCAGGGGCATTCCGGAACGTTCCGGGACGTTCCGGAACGGCCGTTCCGGTTTGCACTGGCCACCTGGAACGTCAGACGTTCCGGGACGTTTCGGAACGTTCGGGAAGGGAATTGCCCCCTGGAACGCCGGAACGGGGGCTAGGGGGCGTTCCCCGGTAACTCTGGTTGTACTGTGCAAGAGAGGGTATGCAACTATGACCGGCTTGGGCATAAGAGGCTCACAAAGTTTCAGGCTCAGACTTCAGTCCTAAGCTAAGACTCATGCTAGACTGTAGCGGAACATGTCCACGTAGCGCAAGTGAAGTGCACACGTGACATCATTCTTGGAGAATACGATCATGTCGTTAAAGAAGGTGCCCACAAATGGCTTGTACTCTCTAAAAGTCCGGTCCATCATCCTGTTGAATGTTGCAGATTTGTGAGGCCAAAAGGCACCACCAAATACTCGTACTATTCGAAGGATGTCCTGAACGTGGTCTTGTATACATCTATGATAGCCCCTTTTTAGGTCGATTTGTGCTAAAATATGCTGAATCCTGTAGTGTGTCAAGTATATCATCGATCCCGGGTATTGATGATGATTTTATTGAGAGATCGATAGTCAATGCACTTTCTCCAAGATTCAGCTTTCTTCAAAACTAGAAGCACTAATGAGCAAAAAGGTGATGTTTTGGGTTGAATTAGACCCTTTTCAAGAAGCTTCTTTACTTGGTTCATGATTTCCACATTTTGGGTTGTGTAAGTGGCCGGTTCGGTGGCGAATTGTTGGGTGTCAAATCAATCGTATGACCTTCAAGTCTCTCAAGAGGTAGCTCTCCAGGCAAACCCTCAGAGAGACAATCGCCTTGATCTTGCAAAAATTCTTGTCATTCTTGTTCTAAGACATACAAATTTGACTTGTTATGTTCGTCTAATTCTTTCAAATAGATCGAGTAAACAAAAGATTGGATTTCATTAATTTGGAAATGGCCAAAGCTGATATGAGTGGGATGAGTTTGCCCTTTAATTTTACATCAAGGATGATTTCTTTGCCTTTCTCATTCTTTAATGTGGCCTTCCTTGCCCAATAGTTGACCACGACGCGGTTCTTGTGGTACCAAGGGATCCCCAAGCATACATCTCACCCCTCCAGAGGCACGATATAAAAGTCCTCGTGCCCTAAATAGCCTTGGCATTGCAACCGAAGTTTGCCCATGACGTATAATGGGGACATTAGGCCCTGGTGCCTCTATCCCCAAGCATACATCTCACCCCTCCAGAGGCACGATATAAAAGTCCTCGTGCCCTAAATAGCCCTGGCATTGCAACTGAAGTTTGCCCATGACGTGTAATGGGGACATTAGGCCCTGGTGCCTCTAAAACCGCCTCCATCAGTGGTCCCAATTTTAAAATCATTATTCCAAGTCGAGCGCCAATTCAGGTTAAGGTGGGATGAAGTTGGCCTTGGCTCCTCCATCAAAGAGGATAAGGACTTCCTGACCTTGTACTTTGCCCCACACTCTACAGAGCTCCGTACTCTCGTCCTTTTGCTGTAGGCTTGCTCCCACAAAATCTAGAACCTGTCCTGCCTTTGTCTTCCCTTTCTTTGCATGCTCCTTTAGTGTCTGTTTTGTCCTCAACTTGCTCCTTAGGTGCTTTCTTGGGATTCTTTGCAAGAATGTGTCCCTGTTCCCCACAACCGTAACACTTGCGCTCTTTATAGTATTTTGCACGCTGCTCTGTTGATAATTTTGGGCGGGTGGGTTTCTTCTTTTGCTACTTGCCCTTCTTCTTTTTGCCGTCAGAAGAGTCTTGCCCTGTTGAGGTGGACGCTGGCTTTTTTGTAGGATATGTCAAAGAGCCGACATGCATATCAAATCCTTCCTCGATAGTCCCATAAGCCTCTGAATGGATTTCGACTTTTGCTTCAAGCAATACCATCGTATCTCTTTTGAGAGTCCGCATTAAAACCGCCCAACTTGCTCCTTTTAGGTGATTTTTCTAAAAGAAGACACTGGTAAAAAGGTATCCCAAAACCTTTGGCAATATGCAGCCAAAGTGCCTTCCTTTGTCATCCTCAGATGATGCCAAGCTGTGACGACATCTTCTTCATACTCTTTCGTTAACCATGCTGAAGTGAAGAGGCCATGCCACGTCACAAACTTGTGACAGAATTGCTCCTCTCTCTCTCAATTTATTCAACAAGACACTTGGACACTGTCAAAGTATGACAAATGCTCGAGGGATCTTGCAACACTTGGACAAAAAATTACAATCATATGATGCCAACGAAGAGGGCTGCTCTTGAGGTCATGCTGTGGACTTCGGGTCCTTGTAGTCAAGACTATGAGGGATCACATTCACAGACTTTAGGCAATGGAGCTTAATCCAATCTTGTCTAAGTCAGGGGAGGTAAAGATAGTTATCAACAAATCTTTCTTTCCAACCAAGGGATTTTTCAGACTAGGTCAATTTGGACTTCAGAAATTTGCCTAACAGTACTCGAAGTTGAGTACTATGAGACTCTCTTAGCTCCAAATCTTCATAAGAGTAGTTCTCAAGGGTATACAAGAGCTTAAATAGGATCCTTATATTATACCTTTCAAATATTTTATAAGAAAAAGAACCCAATTCCATGGCTCTAGATAGGTAAATCAATCTCCGTTTGAAATCTCTATAAGCAAAAATTCTATGGTTAGAAGGGTCATCACTCTCAATTCTAGAGATTGAAGCCCTAGGGAGACCTTGTACTCTACTAGAAATAGTGTTGTGCAAAACAACTGGATTGATTTCAGGGATAGAAGGCGGATCTGAACGAGAACTTTTAGGAATCCAAGTTCTTTTAAACTGACTTGAAGGGAGAACTAACTCGGGTTTGGGATGCCTTGGCCAAAGCATAGGTTTCTTATGGTAAATTGTCTTATTTTTACGCAAAGAAGACTTTCCTTCCAAGTTGAAACCTTTAGGGAAAAAAGTATGCAAAGTTCTCATCCAAAACAACTCTCGAGGCCACGCTGATTTATAGAACTCTTTAGAGTTTCTAAAATTACCTTCTATGTGCTCAATGGGAAAACAACGGAAAGACTCAAACCCATGTTTTGCTATTGCCGCATTCAAGGGTTTCACACTTTCACGTACGGTGCTGTTACTTTGAACTTTTCTCGCTTCTCTTACATGTTCCTGAAAACGAACAAAAGCTGTTCGAAAGGTTTGGCCAACATACATCATAGAACTATCGTGAATATTATAAATAACATAAATAACTTGAGAGGTATGAACCGGACTTAGAGGACGATCTACCGCAAGATGTTTTTTCCTTAAACGCCTCAAACGATTGAGGGCTTTTATGGAAGAACTTGTGTAATGAGTACTAACTAAGACATTCTTAAAAGAAGCCCAACGAATAGGACCATTACCAAAAACATGCAAATTCTTCAAATTAGACTTAGTTAAAAACTTAAATCTTTCTTGATACAGATTATGACTACTTCTAGCTACTGAAAAGAAAGAAGGGTCGAAAAGATGTACCTGAGAGTCATCAACATTGCTGGTTGAAGCTGAAGAAGAAGTAAAAGTGTTTTTCATTTTTGTAGTAAGGTCAGTGTTTCAGATCAACGCCTCCGGAGGGTGATAGAAACTCAGCTCGTTGGTTTTGTAGAGTACGTTCAAAGCATGAATGATCTCTATATAAACCTGCACCTACTCTTGGGCACTGACGACGTGAGTAGGGATGTCATAGCGGTTGTCCAAGCTATGCATGAGAAAGGTGATAATCTTATTCTTCCTGTTTGGACAAGCAGTGAAGTTGAGATCACATATTGTCAAGTTTGGTTCTTTGCTCTTCGTAGGTTTGTAGTAGTATTCATTGTTCGATTTCATATTTAGCTTACTTGAGGACTTAAGAATGTGTTTCGTTATAGGTTGTTGTGTGAAGTTTGATTTCTAGGATTAAGTTTTTAAGATGTCTTATCCTTTTTTTTTTTTTTTTTTGCTTAAAGTTGAGTACTTGTTTTAAGCCAAGTAAGTTGCGTCAACTTATTTTACACATGCCTTTTCTGAAAACATTTTTAAGTTAATAATATTTTGTTTTATCTAGTTTTGTTTCGAAGCAAACAAAGTGATTTAGTTAGTTAGTTAGTTTGTTTTTGTTTTTCTTTTCTTTTCGTGTGTCCCTTGCTTTTATAGTTTTATGAGTGCTTTATTCCCTCTTATAATTCGTGAGTTCAGACTATTCTGAACTTATGAAGGTATATATAATGGAATGGGTGATTCGTTAGGGAAGGTGATCTCTTCAAAAGATCGGCGATCACATCGGAGTACAATACTGACAAGGGGACCACTGATTTGACTTGGGAGGAGCTTGTTCTGCTGGTGTTGGATTGGGAGGACTAATTTGGAGCTCTGAACATAGAAGGGGCTTGGCTAAACAGTCATCCACGAGATCAAAGCAGAAGCAAAAGCAACATAAGGATGATACTTTTGCAAGTGGTGGAGCTTCCAAGCAAGAGGCGATTTCTCACAAGTGTGTGAATCATGCCATATTGGAAGGAATTGTCGGAAGAAGTCTGATTCAGCTGGCGTTGTATCGGATTTAGATCTGGTAAGGCAGTATATCTCAAATGTCGTGATATCATCAATGATCAACATTAGAATGGCTAGCCTCTGAATCACTCTCATTCTGTAAGGGACGGGAAGTAAGTCTATCAAGATCCACTACTTTCCAAGGCCGAGTAGAGCACCACACCCTCCTCTAGTAGATGCTCACCAAGTTACACCAGTAGCAGCAGCACCCCATCTTGATGCCACTCGAAGACAATGGCGTAGTGTGGACCGTGTCTGTTTGGTAAAGTGCATGATATCCTCGTGAATGAAGTTGTAGACATCGTCTTCATGTTTGTGGCTGAAGCCTTGAAATGTTTGCTGGCTCAACAATGATCAACTTGCTTGACCACTGACTGTCCAGCTCAGCATGTCTCACCAGCTAGACTTCCAACCTTCTCGAAGAGTTGAAGGTTGGCATGACAGTAGACAACTTGCCTAGTTGAGTTGTATTGAGCAAGATACCAAATATTGTATTTTGTCCATGATACTCAAGTCTCTCTCCTGTGCAGAGGATCTTACTATAGTGAGACAGTCTTCATAGCCAAATGTTGGGAGGGTAAGGTTTATAACTGCCAAATAATTGATGCATCATCTTCATTAATTGATTGAGCCTCATTTTACAACACGCCTCTGAACCTGTGTAGGTAACAAGAGTGCTGGATTGTGAAAAGCAATTTTGTATTGATAAAAAGAGCAATCTTGGCTTGCCTCTTCAAGCACGGTGAGAAAACTTGATGGAGTTTTAAGGACAAAAACGTAAAATCTTGCGAACATAAGAGAAAAAGGTTTATTAGCCTTCAGCACCCAAAGCTCGAAGGTGGTGGTGGTGTAATGGAATGAGCTCGACCCTCCTTTTTTGAGATAGAGCTGCCAACGCCTTTGGCTCGACCTTTTGAACATTTTGCGTAGCAGTAAGGGTAGCACTCGTATATGCAAGGGGGCATATTCTCCATTGTTAACTCACATGCACATCCATAGATTGACTCAGAGCCGCAACATATGGCTGTGATGAACCTGCATCATAGTTGTAGTAGTGTGCTCGTTAGAGGAGGGGCAGCAATACTCGTAGAGCATCGAGTACAAGCAGACACCGAAGCATTGGTAACATCTATTTGCCCTCTCCACACAAACAATCCCTATCACACCATGGCATAGCTTAAGATCAAGGTCAACAATCTATAAAGTCAAGGTATGAGATCTTTCTTTCCCCTAAGCAAACCATAAGTCTAAAAACATCATGAGGTGTTTTCTTCAACCACCAAGCAATTCATCTAAGAGACTAATGAACAAAATCACACAATATGAAGAAGAATTCCAAGTGAAATTTCCTAGTTAAGTCCTGTGCAAAGTCAAGAAGGCAGTTGAGTAAAACCTTTGCCCTAGGAGCCACGTAAAACAGAAATCAACAAACCAATAGGAGCAGTAGTCCCCAACAACATGCTGCTAGACCCACTCCCAAAATTACAGGGCTATGCCTGAAATTCAGGAGTGAGAGTTAAACCTGAAATTCATCAGTCCATAACCCATCATTATTACAGGTTAAGATCAATATAAAAAGTCCATGAGAAGGCAACCAAAAATTCAATAGTCCATAACCCATCATTATTAGAGGTTAAGAGCAATATAAGTAGTCCATAAAAAGGAACCCGTCGATGGCACTTTGAGCCCAATAAAAACCCTTCATTTAAAGAAAAGTAGATTCCTTTACTCCAAGCCTGGGGTAGTAGCCATCCAGAAATGCAAAAGATCAGGTAGTCCTAGACTAAGTGAGGGTTATGAAACCCTCACCTTAAATAGTGGTAGGAATCATTACAAGGTGGCATCCTCATTCACAACAAATACAGCTTCAAGCTTGGTTCTCAACAGTTCTTGCTTCAAGTGTGTGGAGGAGGCTCTATCAGAAGTGGCAATGAAGAGCATCATCACAACCATTGTTATGTCATATGGATGCAAACCAAATGCCTTAAGCTAGAATGCATGAAGTCGTAGCACGAGTAAAACTCGAAAATGTCATACCTTTTATCCTGTGAGAGGGGGGATGTGTATCCTAACACGCAATCAAGAGGGAACAATACAATGCACCAAGGCAGTGATTGTAAAGTTGATGAATGTAAAAAATTAACCTTGCAGTGCATGATTTGTCCATGGTGAGACTAGTGCACAAACCATGGTGTGCATAGGCAAGTATTCCAGTGATATAGAGCAAAAAGAGAAAGAAGTAACGTGGTCTAGCATAAAGAGGGGGTAGCGTGATTCCACGAGTAGAAAAATCCAGGCTTAGTAGTGGGCACAAAATATGTAGGGAAGGGAAAAGGGAATAAGGGAGAGAAGAGTCAGCCACATTAAAGCCACCAAATTCTAAGTGACCATCCATGGTTATTCAAGAAGAGTATCCCACTACTTCGAGTCCATCTTCAAGGGATTAGGTCTAAGGCACATGTGTACAGACCACGATATGAACCTTTGTTCGGCTTCTTATGTGTCTGAAGTAGCAGCAATAGTAGAATGACACAAAGTGTGTGTGTCTTTGAAGGGGATCATAATAAAATGACACAGTAGAAATAATGCACTTTTAATAGTAACCGTAGGGCCAATCCACACTAGGACGGTATATATGGTATTAAACCCACAAGTCATGCTTGTTGTGTATGGGAGAAGAGCTCTGCCATAGCAAGCAGGTGTAGTAGTAGTTAGCAATAATAATAGTGACATTGTGTGTGTGTGTGTGTGTGTGTTGAGTGGTCGTCGGCCACATGATGGCAAGAAAAGGGGGAAGAGGGGGGGTGAGATATGTGTTGATGAAGGAGAGGAGGGGAAGGGTTGGCGCAAGTCTCTAACCTGTTCTCTTCCCTTAATAAAGAAATGTTAAAACCCCTTTCCTAATGGACGGGATTGTCACATCCTTCTTGATCTTGAGAACGATTCTGAAAAAACACCTTTTGCTCATCTTCTCACGTGGCATCTTCAATAGAGAAGCTATGAACAAGATCTTTTCAAACTATTTTTTTTCTTGAGGGTCTTCTCTTTGGCATCCAAAATCTTTATTGGTCCCAAGTTTGAAGGTAGGGCTATATGAGAGTCATTTAATACGTGGTCAGGGCTTGCTACATAGGCTTGTAGCAAGCTTACGAGAAATACATAGTGTATCTTAAGGTGAGGGAAGGTCAAGCTTGATCATTAATCTTCTTGATGATGGGATATGGGCTGCATTATCTAGGGCTAATCTTTTTGTACTTACCTAGAGAAAGAGACCTTTGTTTTTGGTCAAATTTTGCTTCTTATGTCGTGAAATACATTGTGTATCTTAAAATGAGGGAAGGTTAAGCTTGTAGGCTTGATCATTAATCTTCTTGAAGATTATCTATAGCTAAGATTTTTGTACTTCCCTAGAGAAAGAGAGCTTTGTATTGGTCAAAGTGTGAGATAGAAAAGGTCGCCTTCCTTTTCCCAAATGTTGCGTTTCTCCATAAGGCTTTAGTTCGTCGCATACAATCTTGATCTCCTTTTACCTTATTTGCTATTTCATTTCTTCCAGTATTTGATCAAATGCTTCTACCCTGTGCATAGGGTATGACCATGTTAGAGGGGTAATGCAACCTTGGCCATACGCAGTGTGACCATCTTAAATTCCATATCAAAGTTGGGAAATTTTAGAGGCGGTGTAGTTGTTAAGGCTACCTTAAGCTTCTCAAAGTTATGGCTTTGTTCTTTGGCCCGTGTCGCCTTGCTATTCTTCTTAAGGAGCGTGCAATCTTGGCATAATCTTTGAGAAAAATCCTACCCCATCTAGTCATCCCAAGAAATAGGTTGATCTCCCTGATGTTCTTTGATTGAGGCCAATTCATTATATCCTTGATCTTTGATGGGTTAAGAGATATCCCCTCGCTAGATCATTGTATCCAAGATAGTCAACCGCCTTGCAAGGAAGGTACACTTGGTTCGTTTGGCAAAGAGTGGGTGCTCTTGCAAAAGTTCTAGGACTTTTATGACAACATATTCATGCTCCATTTCATCCTTAGAGTAAATGAGGATGTCGTCAAAGAAGACTAGCACATAGTTTTCTAGTTGTTTCTCAAAAACATTCTGCATTAACTGATGAAACATAATAGGGGCATTTGTCGATTCAAAGGACATCACTATAAACTTTTAATGCACATACCTAGAGCTAAATATTGTTTTGGTATCTCCTCTTCTCTTAGGCTTATCTTATAATATCCAATCTTGAGATCAATTTTTGTGAACATTTTAGACCCATGGAGATGGTCTAGTAGCTAACCAATCCTTGAGATGGGGTACTTGTTTTTGTCTGACTGTTGATTGGTTTAAAGCTCGGTAACTCGATGCATAACCTAATTGTACTATCCTTTTTTGTTTGAAAGAGGACTGGGGCATCCATGATGAAACACTTGGTTGGATAAATCCTTGTTCTAGTAATAGCAAAGCTGTTCTTTGAGCTTTGTAGCTTCGAGGACACTCACTTTGTAAGGGCTTTTAGCTACTAGACTGGCTCCTTGTACGAGTTCAATTTTGTCGTCTACTCCCCTTCTTGGCGGCATTTGGGCCAGTTCTTTAGGGAACATGTCTTAGTATTCCTGTAACCAAACTAACTTGTGGTCCTAAGGTTCGTCTTCTACCTTATTGAGATTTGTTACAAATACCATTTGCTTCTTTCTAAGATCCTTGTGTAGCTCGTTAGCTTGCTAAGCTGTAATTTGGGCTTTCTCGTAGTACCCATTACTATGAGTGGTTGTCCCTGCTCAAGAGAGAAGGTAATTGCTCCTATCTTGCATTGGATGTTGGCTTTCTTAGCCCTAAGCCAATCTATCCCGAGGATTCTATTGTGGATACCAAAGACAAGACATCACACTTGAACTTCACCACATTACTGTTTTGGTCACAATTTCCTTTCCAGTGGGTAGTTTGGCGATCATCTTCCTAGAAACCTTATGGCTTAGAATTAACTAACATACAGGGAATGGAATGAGGGTGTGCTTCAAGAATCAACTAGCAATTTGAAATGCTTACCTTGGTAACTAACTGGAGCTTCAATCACAAAAAAATGTTGATTTCCTTCTTGGTGCTCAATAGGTGCATGAGTATGAGCTCTTTCTTCCTCTTCCTCTTCATCTTCAAGAGTGACCTTTTCACCATGAATAGAAGCTACCATACCACGTCCACGACCTGTAGGAGTACTTCATCCTGTAGGGCCTTGGTACCTTGGTTTTGACTAGGATGAGAGATGGTTGTTATGCACATCCTCGAGGTCTAGCACAATGGGGGTACCCCATTGGTGGTCCTTGTACAGAGGTCAAGATTTGGGGTGGCTTCGGGCATTTGGGCATCCTATGGCATGACTGGAAACAATTGTAACACAATTCGTTCTACTAGGCTAGGTCACAATTTGTATTATTAAGATGAGGCCACAATAGGTGATGTTGTGGATGTGGAGCTGGTGTCGTTGAAGTGCTTTGAGGTTGGTTTTGGTAGGAAAACCTCTTTAAGGGTTTGTTTCTTGGCATTTGGTTAACCCCTTAGTTCATCTTAAAGAGGTTTGGCTCTAAACATCGCAACTTGCAGAGTTGACGGCCTCATGGATTCCGGTTTAGCCCTTGAACAAAGGGGAACAGTTTCATTGCCTCTCTCTCTCTCTCTCTCTCTCTCTCTCTCTCTCTCTCTAACATGGTATTAGACCATTTGGTCAATCGACAGTATATCGATTTATAGGACAATACACACGAGC
Source organism: Adiantum capillus-veneris (assembly GCF_014529385.1). NCBI lineage: Eukaryota > Viridiplantae > Streptophyta > Polypodiopsida > Polypodiales > Pteridaceae > Adiantum > Adiantum capillus-veneris. The sequence goes on from NC_140937.1 coordinate 158,396,509, forward strand.
TTATCCACTTGAAGGTTAGTGCTTAATTTTTGTTATGTAAAACCCCAGTTTAACGACCTTTACGGTGAAGGGAATGGTCGCCTAGTGACCATTCCCCTATATGGTGCAACCTATACTTACATGTCCTCAAAAAACAAAAAAAACTTGAAAAGGTAGCAGTACAAAGCAAAGTCTACCATCTACGATTCCCATTTAGATATTTTGATGATATGCTATAGTTGGACAATTCTGAATCTATGCTTTTCCTATTCCTCATACGTGAAGGATAAACATCTGTAAATGTAAAAGAACAAAATGAAGGATATGCATCTTAAAATGGAAGAGCTAGCATAAGAATCCACTCACAGTTTCATCGTGGATGATGTTCCATTGAGACATTACCGCCATGAGCAATGACATCAGAGTTAGTGAAAATGTGTTGAACTAAAACCTCTTACCAACTTTCACTTTAAAATCTAGTACTCTTGCTTTCCATGCTGAACAAAGAACATGACTTTTTTCTCCTTCTTGGGTACATGAGAACCCATAAACCTTTGCTTATCCTTTGTTCTTGCCATTGGTTATCTGTAATGAGGGAGTTTAAATGGAAATAAAGCTTATGCTAGTGCACGACCTTCTTGGTAGACTCATGGTAAGATTAGTTGGGGAGAGAGTAGAGTAACCCCTAGAGCTTTTTGGGTTGGAAGAAAAAGATGTCATGGTTATGAGAGTAACAAGAAAGATAACCTTCTAATGGAGAGAAATAGAGTTTTGAAAGCTTTTAATGGAGCGAGAAATATTGTAAAGTCACTATCTCTCAGTACCTGACAACTACAATGTCTCTTGGCACTGGGTCCACACATTGAAGAAGAAGCCAAATTCGTAAAAAGAAGAAGTTACCATCCTTTAAAAACGAGATTTTACTAATTTTATAATGTTTTTTCGTGATTCTTGATTTATTTCATACATTTTCTACGTTACATAGCATTGTTGCTTACCTTGTTCCACATATTTAATCTTTGATAACAAGCGGCTAGCTATATCAAATTTAGGGTACCACCAATGGGTGTAGCAAGTGGCTAGCTACATCAGATTTTAGGCTACCACTAACGAGTGTAGAATTGTCAATGGTAGTCACAACAAATAATCTCACTTTCTCAGCTATTATAAACTTTTATGCCTACAATTGGCTTAAAATGGCATTCTAATCATTTAGATGTGAGGCAACAATGCTACCTTCTTTCATTCATATATCAAAGAGCTTCTTCATAGAACCTCTCTCTTTTTATAAATGTTGGATAATTTTTACCAAAGTGACTATGCGGGCTTCTCTCATTGATGATAATAATGTACATTGCTTTTTTCAAGCCTTGACTTAGGCAATGCATCTAACTCTAACCAATCCTCATCATGCATGGTAGCTAACTTAGTCACTAACTTAGGGGGGTCACTACATGTAAACCCTCCTTATCATGTGCGTTCTAGTCCTATTTTAAAAACCCCTTACTTGTAGATTTTTAATGAATAGAACACACCTTTTTTTTAATTTAATCTATCTAAACCTCCTTTGTTTGGGACCCTTGTATATATTAAATAAGGGTAAAATTTATGGTGCACTCTCTCTCTCTCTCTCTCTCTCTCTCTCTCTCTCTCTCTCTTTGCATGGTGTGCACGTGTACCGCATACGTTCAAGGCGCAAGCATAGGTGACTGCATTCTGCGTCATATGATGTGCAACACTATAGGTGAGTGCATCTATGCAAGCATAGGTAAGTGCAAAGCTTGGAGCCTCCGCTTTGAGAGTGTCACTTGCATGGTTCTCTCTCTCTCTCTCTCTCTCTCTCTATATATATATATATATATATATATATGTGCATGTGTGGGCTTGCTTTACGAAAGGAAACCTCTCAGCAAATTGGAGCCTTAGGGGGTGTCATCTAGGGCAACCAAGAGAGATCTGGCAATGAGCTGGAGAGAGAGAGAGAGAGAGAGAGAGAGAGAGAGAGAGAGGGTGCGCACAACGACACGAGAGAGAGGGTGCACACAACGACACCATTGTTGATACAAGGTTTGGGCCTACATGCAAGGAAAGGGGAAGGGGGGAGGTGCAAAGGCACAAAAGTGCTAGGAGCAGAGGAGTAGGAGAAGGAAGGGGGAGGGGAGAGCGGGAGAAGGTCAAAGCGTGTAGAATCTAGAATCTTTCAATTAATGGAACTATTTTAATTTTAGAGGAGCCAATAGTAGAAAATTTCTCAACAATTCTCTTTTGAAGATGTAAATAAAGGCCAAATGAACATTACATAGACACTAACAAAGTTTCCACAATTTGTCTATTACCATAAATTTATTTCCAACTATAAATTAAAATCAAACCCTTTATTCTTATGATCTAGAAGTCAATAATGGGAAATGACCTAATGAGCTTAGATTTATCTATTGCAGGTAGTAGTAGGTTCTATCGATTTTGGAAAAGAAACAATAGGTAGAATTTGTGTAGATTTTGAAAGTTGTCTGAGTTTGTGAAGCTTGCACGTGCCACCCTTCTTGTTGCATGTGTAGCCTAGAACTGCAGAACTACAAGGGGTTCGCCCTCTCTCTCCCTCTCTCTCTCTCACACACACACAAATTCTGTCGGTAGCATGTGTCCTCTCTCTCTCTCTCTCTCTCTCTCTCTCTTTCTCTCTCTATAAACACATGCATCTTTTTAACAACGGATAGTATTGCTCTCTTGCTTGTTGCCTCTCTCCAAAGGCAATCCCCTATGCTTTCGATGTACAGACACTGATGAGGGTGAAAGAATTCACGATGAGATTGCTGGTCATGGGCTGCTAGAGAACCGTGTCTTGCTGGATGGTGGCTTGGTCGATAATTAAGCAAACAGGGCATATGGGGAGATGGCTCATGAGGGAGGAGTACCATGACGAGGGGAGGGGCTAGGAGGAGGAAATGGAGCAAGGAGGGGAAAGGAGGAGGGCAAGCAAGAGAGGGGAAGAGCATGGCTGCAAGGAGATTGAAGGGGAGAGCCGTGGTTGGAAGGAGGGAGGACAACGCAGGTTGAAAGGAGGGCAAGGGGATAGGGGAATAGTCCAAAGGAAGGGGGGATTTTACTTAAAGAGGAGCGAGTAGGCCTAGTAGATATGAAATAGGTGGGCAAAACGTTTGTTTTTTAGTGGGTATCTCGGTGAGATACCATCTTGAAAAGAAAAGGGAATGGAAAGAGAAACTATGTGTGAGTTTTGCAATACGCTGGAAGTCCCATTCTCTGAGATCATATGCCCCAAAAACTTCACTCTTGGTTGAGCAAGATGACACTTCTTTGGGTTGATCTGACCTCAACTTTCATCATATTGCTTCAATGCCACCCCAAGCTTTGCACAATGATCCTTTCTAGAGCTATAAACACAAAAGTCATCAATAAGATCCTTCACAAACTTGCCAAGAAAGGGAGAGAACACCTTGTTGATGCGCTTTTGATACCACGCACAGCCATTCATAAGACCAAAAGGAAGCACACAATAACAAAATCATCCCCATGGTGTGATAAATGTGGTCTTCTTTCGATCTTCTAAAGCCAAGGTGAGCTGAAAATATCCAGAGAATCCATCACATACGCTATACCTCTCATGCCCTGCAATAGAATCAAGTATGGCATCTATGAAAGGAAGAGGGTATGGATCCCTCTTCATGGCTGCGTTTAGAGGCTTAACATCAACACATATCCTCCACTTTCCATCCTAATGAGCTCCATCCCCTTGTGCTTTAAGCTGAGAGATTCCAAACGGATCGAATTCTGGCTAACTAATTGGTTTCTTGTGAAGTAGAGCTAGTAGTAGGTCGTGCCATTAGTGTGTAAGGAATAATTTGGTTCAATTCAAGGCAATGACACTCATGAAAATACAAGTAATGGTATACTGGTGTTTAAAAGGCATCATGCAACTATGATAAATTAACGAGAAAAGTACGGTTACTTTCAGAGATGGTGAATATGGACCACATAAATTATTAGTAGTAGGTAAAATGGCGCCACCTTCGGCGGCGGCATGGCCCCTCTTGGCCTCAAACCTCTCGCTCTTGAAAATTTTCATAAAAGCAGATGAAAAAAAGTACTCTCTCTCTCTCTAGTGCGCTTTCATGTAATTTGGAAATGAACATTTAAAAAGATTTTTTTATGCAATGACTTATGTCCAAAACTATAGCATTACAAAGACCACTTCTTGCGTTTAAATTGCAAAGCTATATAACTGCAGCATTATGTTTCAAGTGCAAAACATACAACGCTATCACAATGTGATTTACACACTAACTATGCACTGACATATTCCAAATCGTTGCTATACCAAATTATTTATAGCATCCTTGAAAAGTTTGCATGGCAAGATATTGTTAATGATCTCTAAATATGCAATCAAAATGTCAAAATGTCCAAAATAATATCTATGCACAGTACATAGAGATGCAAGGTTTCTACATCCTAAAGCTCAACCTACGAGATGCTCTACCTCGGTATCGAACCACCCATGGTCTACAATGTAAGACACATCGACCAATCTCTGGGGGGATAGACCCTAGAACAAAAATGCGTAGGGACCAACTACCATGGGTTAGACTTTGAGAAAACACAACATTCATCGAAAGGGTTCTTCCGAGCTTTGCAATGGCGATATGTGCTTAGAATCCTCTACGGATAGCAACTTGGACGTAGCAGAGCAAACTTGGATTATATGAGACCTCGAAAAATCCCACCAGCAAGAATTGTGGATAATTTTGTAATCTATATCCAATCAAAAGTCTATTAGTATAAACAAAATAGAGACAAAATAGAACCTGGTTACTTTACGACATCAACATTGTTACCTTACTACATCCAAAACCTCGAGTAGATGAATAACCTCCATGGCGCTGATAGGGCCCCTCCATAATATTGGATCTAGAACATAACTGGTGATTGTGAGTTTCAAATTCTTGTGTGTGCATGTGTGTGTGTGTGTGTGTGTGTGTGTGTGTGTGTGAGAGAGAGAGAGAGAGAGAGAGAGAGAGAGAGAGAGAGAGAGAGTAGCATCTTTTACCTTGGATGTACCGAGGTCGCCTTCCTAGCGTATAGGTCACGGAGGCGTTAGGATCCATCTTCATTCAAAAAAAAAAAAGTAAATGAAGATCAAAGATTGGTGCTATGTATTTTGGGAAGAGAGAGAGAGAGAGAGAGAGAGAGAGAGAGAGAGAGAGAGAGAGAGAGAGAGCAAAAATACATAGCACAATTATGGAGATCCCCGATCATATCACTATATAAGGCCTCAAAATGTAATATCCCAAAGAAGACACCTCTCTGATATTTATGAGCAAATTGGTAGACTAAAAATGTACGTTTACAAAGCTTATAAACGAGATGGGTACTTATATATTATATCTACATAGCTACTACATAATCCAAATCTTGCAAGGCTGAATGGATCTTTACACCTGAATTTCATTTCATAATGAGGTCAATTGCAACACTTCTTCGTAGACAATGTTAGAAGTGTATGTCCTTTGGTCTTCCCCTTTCCTCACACTTGTGTGGTGACCATCATCAACCACAACCTTGATGGCAGAAGACGATCTCACGCGAGACATTGCCACATACAATTGACCATGGGTGAAAACAGGTGTTGGGAGATACAATCCAAGCACTCTCAATGTTTGGCCTTGCGCCTTGTTGAGCGCCATCCCAAAAGCACATCTCAGGGGAAATTGTCGACGTTTCAACTCAAAAGGGAGGCCTTCTCTAGCTCCCATGAGAAAATCAATCCTTGGGATGAACACTGCATTTCCTGCATGTGACCCTGTAATGATTTCTGCTTCAATCACTTTGCTGTGGAATTGCTTACAAATCAAGCGTGTTCCATTACAAAGACCACTTCTTGGATCCAATTGCGGAGCAACATAATTGGAGCATTTTGTTTTAAATGCAAAACATGCGGTGGAAAACCTCCTCCAAGATCTACACTATTTAAGAACTCGGTTGTGAATAAAATGCTATCACAATCTGATTCACACACTAAGTCTGCACTGACATATTCCTTATAAGTACCAAGACATTTCCGCAATACCAAATTGTTTATAGCATCCACATCCTTGTTGCGAGGTGCCAAGATTGCCCTGTCCTTGAAAAAGGTTGCATGGCAAGAGAGTGTTTCAAGGTCTCCATATATGCAATCAATAAGACCTGCCAACTATTTTGTGCTGGCATCATGCAGGGTGGCAAAGCTACATTATCATCTCTCTCCCCATCACAAACATTGCCATTCCCAATATCAAGTGTCCATTGCACAAATTCTCTTTCTCTAACATTATTGCAACAATTGACCACTCGCATGTTCTCTGTTAGACGCAGAATTTCTGTACAACACCAAATGTATGAGCGGCACAAAGATGTATCAAAAATGTTTGCCCTTCCACCTCTACGTACAATAGGCAAGATCTGTCTAAAATCACCACCAAGGAGGAAAACCTTTCCGCCAAACACCATGTTATTATGCATCACATCTCTTAGTGTCTTGTCAAGAGCCTCAAAAGCATGTCTATGAGTCATGGGAGCTTCATCCCATATGATAAATGAAGCCATTCGTAACAGCTCAGCAAGCTGGCTATTTACTTTAATATTGCATGTCGAATCAGAAGTTATATCAATAGGGATCTTGAATCTAGAGTGTGCGGTCCTTCCATTGTCAAGAAGTTGTGCTGCAATACCAGATGATGCGCATGCCAAAGCAACTTTGCTCTCTCCGCGTATGCGAGAGAGCAAGGCATTATAAAGATAGGTCTTTCCTGTTCCACCTGGCCCATCCAAGAAGAACACAGTCCCACTCTTCATGCCAATGACTTCTAAAACTCGATTGTAAGCTTCCCTTTGTCCAGCATTCAAAGATGATTCAATTCGAGCAGACATGCCTCTTTGTTCCTCCACATTATACATTAACTCTTCAGCAAACACTCCATGATCACTCATTACTTGCAATGTGTGATCCACCTGGGGCATTCGAGAGTAATCTGAGAGCCTCTTTCCATATTGTTGAAGCATTGTCTCCAAGTTCGACAATGCTTGGTTTTGTGCCATGTGTTCATAGATACGCTTATTAGTTGTGGAAGTCCTCATATGATATACATGGTCCTCAGAAAGCTCCTTATTGAAGTGATTCCACAATGCACCAGGACATATCGGCTCACAAAAAACCAAAATGATTACAAATAGTAGCCGTAATTGTTTTCATGTTTGTTGAAATGAAGCTTCCTCTAAACAAAGAAACCATTCATCATCAACTTGCAATAATCCCCATGCATTGCATGCTTCTTTAAATGTTTCATTTACTCGTCCATTGAAGGTACGAATATCATCAAAAGACCTACATCCTTTGCATAACATGCGCAAATAGTATAACTCTCCGGCAGTGGGAACTATGTTGTACATTCTTCCAATCACGTCTCCTTTCTGTCTTGGAGTCCATGTTCTGCTTGTTGACTTCCAAACCCACTTTGTTGGGAAGTCTATGTACAAAAAATCATTGGCCTCTGGATATCTTTGATTTGCAACAAACCACTCAGTGAGTGTAGTCTTTTTGCTAGCCTCTCTCTCCACCACACTTTGTAGAGTCGCTTTGTCATTAAAGAAGACTTGATTTTGATGAGGTAAATGAACATGGAGGCGTTGTATGTTAGGTTTCTCTTGATGCAAGTCAAACCCAAATATCCGCCAGATAGCCTCGGATGCTGATACATATCGTGCATTAAGATAGTTTGTAACTTCATCTAAAATCCTTGCAGTGTCTTGTAGAGCAATAGTAGTCCTGTCATGTCCCTTATATACATACTTGTAGAGATATTTCATAGCGGATATAGTGGAGCAAACCTCGACATTGATATGTGCATTGTACCTTACTGAAAAAAATGGATTGTATGGAACAATCCATTTATTATTCATTTGCACATTCTTATAAACAGTGTGATTTCCATCATCCCTCCTCATGTATGTTGGGTATCCTTCCCTATCCACATTAGTCAATCCACTGAAGCCTCGAGGGTATTTAAACCTGCACTTTCCCTCTACCATACATGGAGCATTTCTATTCAAGTTTCCACATGGACCATGTACATTACACCGACTGATAATGTCATACAATTGTGGAAACATCACCTTATTAGGAAGCTCCGCACACACCATCTTATCATAATGGGATGTCTCTGTTGGTTTGTGTTCAGGATAAAGTATCAATAGAATGTGGGCATGGGGAAGGCCTCTCTTTTGGAACTCAATCACAGAAATGTGTCCAATGACCTTACCAAAAATCTCCCCCTTAATCAGCAAGCCCATCAAATCCTTGAACTTATGGTAGAAAACACGTCCAGTAAGGTTAGGACGATCGTTGGATGTTTGTCCAGGCAATAACGCATCCTCTATCTCCTTCCAAACAGGATTGCATGTGAATGTTATGAAGAGATCAGGCTTCCCCCTTTTGCGTACAATTGCCATGGAATCCTGATAAAGTTGGTTCATATAGCGTGGACTACCAACATATGATGAAGGCAATACCACCCTCCTGCCAACATTAGCACCCAATAACTGTTCTCTGTCACCCCTTGTTCCATCTCTTGCTCCGATCTTGTCAGCCAAACCTTGATACACCTCACTGCGTAGATCACTTTGATGATTGCGAACCCATAAAAGACTCAACTCCTCCATACAACTGTATGCATCAAAAATATATTGTTGCAGTAGCCTACCACCACATAGAAGACATTGTGTTGTGTCATCCCTGATTTGCAATCTATACTTGTAGAAATCCATTGTAGAAATATACCTTGTATTCCCTCCCCCTTGCTCTCTGTTTTCCCATGGCGTGTCTAATGCCTATATGTAGGGATTCCAACCTTCTTCACCACTTGGAAATAGCAACACATATAGGAGAGGCATGTACGACCTGTGGCAATTTGAGATTCTTCTTAGACCACCACCAGAAAGATTCAACACAATATCTCGATGGCCAATGTTGCTCTCATCGCCTTGACCAGGCATGATTGCAGCAACTTCCGCACCTGTTGGAGCAAGGTACTGCTAGCCATTAGTACGTTTCTCAATGATGACCATCCTTATGTTAGGAATATTGGAAGTTTGAACCATTGATGCAAACTGCTTGAAAGCTTGAACGTACGGATTTACGCGATGCATCATTGATTGCAAGATTTCCAAAACATCTGGCCTGAGTTTAGAAACATGTTGCATCCTATTTTTCAACTCATTCTCAATGTCAAAAAAATAAAACTGAGCAAAGCGAGGGATTTGATCTGGCTGTTCTTCAGGCATCAATGGACCAATTCTATGATAGATAGATCCATGCACTTTGAAGGTATAGATTCCTTTTCTTTGACAGAGAGATTCATCTATATGAGCTCCTAAAGAAGCAAATGCCAACACACTATTGTATGCTCTAATATGTTTTAGAAATTTCTTGCTTCTAGTATTACCTCCGTGCATTAATTCTCTTAATTCTAAAGGAGGTTCACATAATGGTGGCAAAGAAACACTCCTTGAGTTGCAACAACTTTTCCCCACAAATGTGCGAATGGTCTTCGCTTCTATCTTCCAAGCAAAAGCACCACAAAGGGAACATGAAAAATCCAAGTTGCCTATGTTGTGAAGTATAGACTTTTTGTGAAAAAGTGACAACATAGAGATATGCATCAAGGGTGTGTTTTCAGGATATATGTAGGTGATGGATAGGCAATGCCCTTCGCCTTTGGAGTAATATCCCTCTCTAGAGACAACTATGGGCTCCCCATGAACATTTCCATTATTGACTTCCAAATTGCTTCTCACTTCAATCTCCTCTCGATTTTGTAGAAGCATTGGATCAATATCTACATCCATTCCAACCCTTCCCTGAGAGAATTCATTGCATTGATCCACATTTATCAAATGCTGCCAATCTTCCAAGCGAGCTACATTAATCCCCCCTAGAGAGCACCGAACTCTCTCTCTTGCTGCTTCACGCGTGTAGCTTGAGAGGCTTGACAGATCCTACTACGTCTTGCATGTCTACGAGACAACACCTTCGGACCAATAGCCATCTGTCTCAAAAAGAACTCTTATAAGTAATCTTAAATGTGGAGAATTAAGGAGAGACTGGATCTTCTCTCATAGTCTCCATCCCTCACGTTTCATGTATGGAAACTATGATATATATATATATATATATATATTTATTTATTTATACCTATACATTTTAAAAGAGGCGAGATTACAAAGGGGGGAGGAGCTTGTGTACCAGATTAGAATGACTACTATGGAACAATAGTTGAGAGAGAGAGAGAGAGAGAGAGAGAGAGAGAGAGAGAGAGAGAGAGAGAGAGAGTTGGTGCATAACACAACTTTGGAGAGCACCTCATTCAACATGTTATGGCCACAATTTTATAGAGAGAGAGAGAGAGAGAGAGAGAGAGAGAGAGAGAGAGAGAGAGAGAGAGAGAGAGAGGGGGGGGGGGGGGGGGGGGGAGAGGGGGCTACTTCTCTCACAAAGACCACTCCGAAAAGTAGCAGAGAGAGAGAGAGAGAGAGAGAGAGAGAGAGAGAGAGAGAGAGAGAGAGAGATGCGCTGCATAACAACTTTGGAGATCACTTCTTTCAACATATTATGGCCACAATTTTAGAGAGAGAGAGTGTGTGTGTGTGTGTGTGTGAGAGAGAGAGAGAGAGAGAGAGAGAGAGAGAGAGAGAGAGAGAGAGAGAGAGAGAGAGAGAGATCTTGAAAGAGGCAAATCTATACACCTTAAATTAGGCGTTGGGACTTTGTGCACCAAATCAGCATGACACTTAGAGAGAGAGAGAGAGAGAGAGAGAGAGAGAGAGAGAGGATCTAAAAGAAAAGAGAGAGAGAGAGAGAGAGCTCGTGCATAACACAACTTTGGAGATCACTTCTTTCAACATGTTATGGCCACAATTTGAGAGAGAGAGAGAGAGAGAGAGAGAGAGAGAGAGAGAGAGAGAGAGAGAGGCGAATCTATACACTTTGAAAGAGGCGAGAGAGAGAAGGGGAGAGGAGTTTGTGCACCAAATTAACATGACCATTTAATGAGAGAGAGAGAGAGAGAGAGAGAGAGAGAGAGAGAGAGAGAGAGAGAGAGATCTTGAAAGAGGCGAATCTATACACCTTGAAAGAGGTGAGAGAGAGAAGGGAAGAGGACTCTTTGCACCAAATTAGCCTGACCACTTAGGGGTAGAGAGAGAGAGAGAGAGAGAGAGAGAGAGAGAGAGAGAGAGAGAGAGGGGGGGGGGGGGGTGACTCAAGAGACATAATGGAAAAAACACTTAGAAAAGAGAGCTCATCATCCATCCACTACATACATAAGATAGACCATCCTCACGTAGATCCCCATAGTAGCCTAAAAATGAGAGAGAAGAACATGTAGATTCGCAAAGCCTGTAAATGAGGAAGATGTGAGTATTATCGCTCATCATCGCGAATCTATACACCTTGAAAGAGGTGAGAGAGAGAAGGGAAGAGGACTCTTTGCACCAAATTAGCTTGACCACTTAGGGGTAGAGAGAGAGAGAGAGAGAGAGAGAGAGAGAGAGAGAGAGAGAGAGAGAGAGAGAGAGAGGAGGGGGGGGGGGGGGGGGGGGGGGTGACTCAAGAGACATAATGGAAAAAACACTTAGAAAAGAGAGCTCATCATCCATCCACTACATACATAAGATAGACCCTCCTCATGTAGATCCCCATAGTAGCCTAAAAATGAGAGAGAAGAACATGTAGATTCGCAAAGCCTATAAATGAGGAAGATGTGAGTATTATCGCTCATCATCCATCCACCACAACACGTAAATCCCCATAGTAGCCTATAAATGAGAGAGAAGAACATGTAGATCCGCAAAGCATATAAATGAGGAAGACGTGAGTATTATCATCCACTACGTACTTCACTTCCTATGAGGGGCCCCTTGCTTTGAACTCGATGGAATATCTCCAGTCACATTAAGCCCCTTCTTGGGCCAATGGGTCGACACCAATGCATTGAGCTTGTTTGTGATAGACCTGACTTCAGATACACCTGTATTATGTTGTATTGCTATGGAAGTCAATTTGTTGCTGGTGCTTCGCAATTCAGACACAATGCTTTTTAAATCAATGCCATCCTTGTCAGGTTTGTTCTCAAGAAGAGACATTTCCAAGAAGCTCATGATTTTGTCCTGGTTGCTTTTTATCTCACAAAGTTGTACTTGCACTATGTTTTGTTGCTGCAAAACATCATTGATCTGTACTTGCATCTGCACCTCTAAGCGGCGAAGATAAACCCCTTGCTGATGTTGTAAATGGCTCAACCCGTGAATGCTCTCTTTGTGTGATGCCTCCACTCTCTCACATGAGGCTTGAATGTTGGAGTACATTGTGCGGATGGCACCTAGCTCATTTGTAATCTGCCTCTCTGATGATCCATTTGTTATTTGCCTTTTTGAAGGTCCATCCCCCCTCGTGCAACACACTTGGCAGTTCGCACATTGTTGATTTGGTGTCTCTCTGGAGTAGAAAAGACCACCTCCAATGAATCTCCTCCAGAGGCAAGGGCTTGCTCCATTACTTTGAGAAAGTTAAGATAGGTTTTTAGGATAAGTTAGGACAGAGCGTGGAGAGGATTGGCTCGATACTCTCTCTCTCTCTCTCTCTACCTCTCTCTCTATCCTTCTTTCTCTCCATTTCTGTCTCTATCCATATCACGATTTTTCATCTCTACCGATCTCTTGATTTCCCTCCTTCTCTCCTTATCCCTATCCGCGCCATTCTATAACGTCATTTTGACATTTTGAAGACGTCAATATTTCATTTCATTACATATCTCCCTCTCTCTCTCTAAATATTTTCCTCATCCTCTCTCTCCATCTCTATAAATCTCCGCGTCGGCTACTTCTCTATCTATCCTTCTTTCTCCATTTATCTCCCTATCCCTATCGCGCTTCCTCCTTCTCTACCGATCTCTTGATTTCCCTCCTTCTCTCCTTATCCCTACCCGCGCCATTCTATAACGTCATTTTGACCTTTTGAAGACGTCAATATTTCCTCATTTCATTACATCTCTCTCTCTCTAAATATTTTCCTCATCCTCTCTCTCCATCCCTATAAATCTCCGCGTCGGCTACTTCTCTATCTATGTACCTTTCTCTCCCTATCCCTATTTCTCTTTTTTCTCTCTACCTATCTCTCGATTTCCTCTTTCTCTCCATTTCTCTCCCTATCCCTATCCGCTATCCCTCCTTTTCTCTCCACCTATCTCTCGATTTTTTTCACCACCGCTCTCTAAAGATTTTCCTCCCTCTCTCTCTCTCTCTCTCTCTCTCTCTCTTCTCTCTCTCTCTCTCTCTCTCTCTCTCTCTCTCTCTCTCTCTCTCTTTAAATATTATCCTTCCTCTCTACCTATCTCTCGATTTCCCTCCTTCTCTCCTTATCCCTATCCGCACCATTTTATAACGCCATATTCACCTTTTGAAGACGTCAATATTTCATTTCATTACATATATCTTTCTCTCTCTCTCTCTCTCTCTCTCTCTCTCTCTCTCTCTCTCTCTCACACACACACACACACACACACACACACACACACACACACGCATAAAAAAACGCACTCATAGATCATTTTGACTTTTCAAAGACGTCAATATTTCATTTCATTACATCTCTCTCTCTCTCTCTCTCTCTCTCTCTCTCTCTCACACACACACACACACACACACACACACACACACACACACACACACACACACACACACACGCATAAAAAAACACACTCATAGGTCATTTTGACCTTTTGAAGACGTCAATATTTCATTTCATTACATCTCTCTCTCTCTCTCTCTCTCACACACACACACACACACACACACACACACACACAAAAATTAACTCATAGATGATTTTGACCTTTGGATGATGACGTCAATATTTCATTACCTCTCTCTCTCTCTCTCACTCACACACACACACACACATTACCTCTCTCTCTCTCTCTCTCTCTCTCTCTCTCTCTCTCTCTCTCTCTCTCTCTCTCTCACTCACACACACACACACATAAAAAAACACATAAGTCATTAATATATTTCATTGAAGACGTCAATATTTCATTTCATTACATCTCTCCCTCTCTCTCTCTCTCACTCACACACACACACACACATAAAAAAACACATAAGTCATTAATATATCATTTCCTCTCTCTCTCTCTCTCTCTCTCTCTCTCTCTCTCTCTCACACACACACACACACACACACACACACACACACACACACACACACACACACACACACACACACACAAACCTAGGATATATATATCATTTCCTTTCTCTCTCTCTCTGCCAGTTTGGTCCCACACGTCATTTTTGACTTTTTGATAATTTCCTCTCTCTCTCTCTCTCTCTCTCTCTCTCTCTCTCTCTCTCTCTCTCTCTCTCCTCTCTCTCTCTCTCTCTCTCTCTCTCTCTCTCTCTCTCTCGCGACGGGTTGACAAAGGGTGAGGAGAGTGTCTGCGGGTCGTCTGCAGCTCACGCATGGCGGGCGAGTGCACAACGGACAGAGAGGGTGCATCGAGGGTGCAGCGAGGGTGGGGCAGGGGGGTTAGCGGCTGCTGGTTGATGACAACACGGGTGTAGCAAGGTGGCGACAGCGCGAAGAAGAGGGTGCAGCGAGGGTGGGGCAGGGGGGTCAGCGGCTGCTGTTTGACGACAGCGTGGGTGCAACGAGGTGGTGACAGTGCGAAGAAGAGGGCGGGCGAGTGCAAGACAGGGGCGGGCGGGTTTGGAGTGCAAGTCAGAGGGCAGCGGGTTGGTCAGTGGCTGTGGGTTGACGACAGGGAGGGTGGGGGAGGTTGGGCGAGTGCAAGTCAGGGGCGGGCGACTGCAAAGCATGCAGCGAGGTTGGTCAGCAGCTACGGGTTGACGACAGCGAGGGTGGGGGAGGTTGGGTTGACAGATGCACGCGACAGAGGAGGGTGCACGTCAGGAGCAACTTGAACAGTTGCCTTCTTGAACAACTGCGAGAAGAATGAAGAATGTACTTGAGCCTTTGAGCAGCAGTCGACAAAGCCCGTAGAATCAGCAGCAGCAGTCGAGGAGGCCGTAGAATCAGCAATAGCAGCAGTCGAGGAGCCCATAGATTGGAGAGAAGAGCCCGCAGGTGTTCGTCAACTCGCAGCCGTGTCTGCTTCTCTCTCTCTCTCTCTCCCACTCTCGCAGTTGTTCTCTCAGCTCTGCAAGTTGACGACAGCGAGGGTGGGGGAGGTTGGGCGAGTGCAAGTTAGGGGCGGGGGACTGCACATCATGCAATGAGGTTGGTCAGCGGCTGCGGGTTGACGACAGCGAGGGTGGGGGAGGTTGGGTTGACAGATGCACGCGACAGAGGAGGGTGCATGTCAGGAGCAACTTGAACAACTGCCTTCTTGAAGAACTGCGAGAAGAATGAAGAATGTACCTGAGCCTTTGAGCAGCAGTCGACAAAGCCCGTAGAATCAGCAGCAGCAGTCGAGGAGGCCGTAGAATCAGCAATAGCAGCAGTCGAGGAGCCCATAGATTGGAGAGAAGAGCCCGCAGGTGTTCGTCAACTCGCAGCCGTGTCTGCTTCTCTCTCTCTCTCTCTCTCTCTCTCTCTCTCCCGCTCTTGCAGTTGTCTCTCTCTCTCTCACCCGCTCTCACAGGTGGCCCCGCTGTATAGCAGGTGGTAGCAGTCTCTCCCTCTCTCTCTCTCTCTCTCTCTCTCTCTCTCTCTCTCTCTCTCTCTCTCGCAGCAGGCAATGGACTTTCTCTCCCTCTTCCTCTTCCAACGCTGACTCTCTCTCCCTCTTTCTCTTTCGGCACTGGTACCTCCTTCATTCAAGCTACTCACGCGAAGTGAATGCAGGCGGCTTCGGCTTTCCAACGTCAACTCCAAAGTTCAAATCCTCATCCGGCGGACCTCCAATCAGAGGCATCAGCTGAAGCCACGTGGAAGGGGGGGGCTGAATCCCTCCCCGCTTTATATTAGTATAGATGCTTTAAGGAGGATCACGAACATAACTGACCATCAATACATGAGAACATAACTGACCATCAATACATGAATCCTACTATCGCTGTTGTTTATAGGAAATTCGAACTCTAGTATTGTTTTTTGGTTACCTCTTGAGTGGACAAAAAAGTTGTGTTCGAGACATATTATTTGGGGAGTATAGAACCTCTATTGAAACTTGAGAAGTTAAATATCCAAAAACATTCTTTGAATAGACACATAACAACCCCCGTTCCCCTCCTTTCTCTCTTTCTCTCTCTCTCTCTCTCTCTCTCTGGGATTGTGGCCTGTGGCCTCTACCGACAGTTGGTGCGTGAATCATCTCTTCTATACTCAACAATTTAGCCATCATGGCCTAGCACACTTGGCATGATGAGTTGCACAAGAGTCCAAGATAGCCTCTCATATTTCAAGGAGCCATATGTAGCCACTTGATTGATTCCTTAACCTTTCAGAGAGATGCTATGTGAGAGGTGCACCTAGCCACTTACTACTACATAAAGTAGCTTCATCTTGTACACTTCAAGCATGGTGTTAGTTCATCATTTGAGTCTACTCTCTCTCTCTCTCTCTCTCTCTCTCTCTCTCTCTCTTTTGCATTGAGTAATTAGTGTAATAATTAAGTATGCTAACATGAATGGTACGCTCCCTAATCCCCTCTAATCCTTTAAATTGGTCCTAGAGCCATTGGGGTGATTCATATCTTTTAATCATCATTAGGTCCATTGGAATTTTCTCCTAGCTAATTGCATATCTCACTAGTTGAGTTCTAACCCTATGTATGTGTGAGCACGTCTTTGGTAGACCCAAGAGGCCATTATCCTCCATGGATTAGGCGGGCTTGATTAGGGAGCATTAAGTTTCATTAGAGGCACAATTAGGTCATGCATTAAGCATTCACCTCTATGCTTGTGTGATTGGAAGCAATCTCCAATCAATTGATTCAATCTCCCTCATTTAGAGTGCTTCTTTTGTGTCGATATTGTGTGATTTGCATTTCTAATTTCATCAACTTCATTTTTCATTTGCATTGCTCACATCCTCTCGAAGCACTCTTTGCAAGCTTTTTGACAAGCCACTGATCTTGCATTTTGAGCTTCATTAGCCCCCTGATCTCGATCTCCAAAACCTTGCTATTTAAGGTGTGTATATGTTCTCTCTCTCTGTGTGTGTGTGAGTGCCCGCGCACGCAACTCAGCTTGAGATATTAAAAGTTTTCAAAGCTACCAAATTGATTTTGCGTGCGTACGTGTGTGTGTGTGTGTGTGTGTGTGTGTGTGTGTGTGTGTGTGTGTGTGTGTGTGTGTGTATGTGTGTAGTTTTTGACACCTAGTGCTCGCATGTGTGTATATGGTTTGACTAAGGGCTAGAAAAATACATTTTTCCTAATCGAAGAAAATAAGGTCAAACTTGAAATACACACTCATCAACCGTAGCTGTGAAGACTACCCTATACTCAGCCTCAGAACTCGAAGTGGCCATAGTAGGTTGCTTCTTGCTCAACCATGATATACAAACTGCCAAGCATGAAAAAAAAACCATTTGTGGACACTCACGTGTCAAAACAACCAGCCCAATATGAGTCCGAAAAAGCATGTAAATCCGGCGCGGTAATGATCCCCCCTTGGGATAAAACAAGCCAAGATGTAAAGCCACTAAGGTAGCGTAAAATACTCTTGACAGCCTCCCAATGCTTAGACCTTGGGCTATGCATAAATCTGCTGACTTGTGAGACTGCAAATTGAATATCTGGCCTCGTGTTGCATACATAAATCAGGCAGCCAACAACAGTTTGGTAAAGAGTGACATCAGCAGGATCACCAGCATCATGTAGACTTAACTTCAAACCTGTTTCCATGGGAGTGGCAATAGGTTTGCAATCCTCAAGTCCAAACTTACATAGCAATGTCTCTATGTAACTTTTCTGACACAAGGCAATACCACCATCGCACTCCTTAAACTGTATACCCAAGTAATGATGCAACAATCCCAAATCTTTCATCATGAAAGTAGCATTCAAATCAACCTTAAATTCAAGAATATGTCTCTCATTTGGTCCAGCGATCAACAAATCATCTACGTAAAGAACCATAATGAGAAGTACATCACCCTCACACTTTACATACAATGTGCTTTCTTTTGGACTGTTACGAAAGCCTCGTTGGACCAAACGAGTGTCAATTTTCTCATAACAAGCACGAGGAGATTGCTTCAACCCATACAAAGCCTTCTAACATCTGCACACTTTGTCCTCTTGCCCTTTCTTGACAAAACCGCGAGGTTGCGCTAGATAAACTTCCTCAAATATGTCACCATTCAAGAAAACAGTAACAATGTCCGATTGAGTACATCCCAACCAAAATGAGCTGCCAATGCACATAGAAAACGCACAATAGTCATACGACAAGTGGGAGCAAAAGTCTCTTCATAATCTATGCCTTTTTGCTGTGCATAACCCTTTGCAACAAGTCAAGCCTTATGGCGATTGATCTTACCATCTCGCTTGCGTTTCAACTTGTAAACCCACTTTGTACCAATGGCCCTTTTCCTAGGAGGCAAATCACATAAAGTCCATGTGTCATTTTCTATAAGTGCATCATATTCTGATTGCATGGCAGCCATCCAATTTTCTGAATTCTGTGCTTCATCAAAAGACAGAGGTTCCTCAACATCATGTAGGCTAGACACAACCAAAGCATAAGAATCTGATGCATAAGATGCATGGAGAGAGCCTGAACGAGTACGACTAGACAAAGGTGCATCTAATTTACTGTGACACAATGTATGCACTAGTCATTTTGGCATACCTCTAGCCTGCTCATTTTCAACCCTTTCCTCATCAAGTACATCATGTACATCTGCATCAGTAATAGGCTGATCTATAACTTTTCAAAACCCCCCATAGGTTGTACATTTGCCTCATTGGAATCTACATTCAAACTTCCACCACTGAAAAGAGGCAACAAAGTGTCATAAATGTCCTGCAAGCTTACATTACTGTCTCTAGTACATGACAACAACGGCTGAACAGAATCCTCCACAAACACACATCCCGTGAAACCATAATACGCTTTGTTTGCGGATGATACAACCTGTAACCTTTGCTTTCAGCACTATAACCAACAAAAATACATTTCACAACCTTATCATCCGATTTTCTGTGTTGTGTTTGTGGCACCAAAGCATATGCCAAACAATCAAAGACACGCATGTGCTCGATAGAAGGCTTTCTATCATGCCATGCTTCATTTGGAGTAATAGACTGCAAGGCTTCATAGGACACCTGTTAAGTACATAAGTGGCACACATGATGGCCTTAAGCCAAAAAGAATGCCGCAAAGCTTGACTTTTGACCATACATCATGCCATTTCCATAAGTGACCTAATTTTCCTCTCAGCAACACCATTTTGCTGAGGTGTATAAGGCACAGTACGTTGGTGTTTTATCCCACGATTAGCCAGAAATGCATTAATTTCATGAGACATATACTCCCCCCCCTTGATCGGAAGGGAGGGTGGCTATAGTATATTTCGATACATTTTCAACCATAGCTAGAAATTGTTTGAAGCACATAAAAACTTCGGACTTCGCTTTAAGCGGAAATACCCATGCATGCCTGGAGTAATCATCAATGACAGACACAAAGTACAAGTAATTGCCCAAGGATGGAGTTTGCATGGGCCCACAAACATCACTATGCACAAGCTGCAACCTGCATGTGGCCTTTACTAGACTATCCTTTGGAAACTTAGAATGCTTTTTACCCAAAATACAGCCTTCACAAACATGTTTGATAGGTGCTTCAAGAGGTGGCAAAGAAGCAACCATATCAGATTTCTGCAAACGTAGCAAAGTGGCAAAATTCAGATGCCCAAAACGTGCATGCCACAGTTTTGCATATGAGACTCCTCTTGAATCTGCAACTGCATTTGCAAAATTTTGTCCACACTTGTCATACAAAGTGAGCTTATACAACCCACGACACAAAAGGCCAGATGCAACAATTTCATCACCAAAACTGAGATCGTGAACTGTACATTTGTCATCCACAAATTTGAATACAAGTTCAAGTCTAGCAAGTGCAGATGTAGACAAAAGATTTTTTTTGATCCCAGGTACATAAAGTGCATCAACAAGTGTGAAAGAACTACCCTTTGTAGCAGTAAGCACAATCTTTCCAACTCCTTGAAGAGGATAAGAGTCATTGTTGGCACAAGTGACTGAATACCCATGAGGGACAAACTCGAGAGAGGTGAACAATTCACGATGTGAGGTAATGTGCTTTGTAGCACCACTGTCAAAATACCACACATGTGAATTTGCAGCAATTGACATGCATGCATCATGGACAACAGGATTGTAAGTACACTCTGCACTAAAAGCCCATTCTACATCAACATCAGCATTACAGTCTCCTTTCACAGAAGACTCAACAATGGCTGCATTTGTAGTGGAACCAACATTGCAGTGGAACCACTTTCTTTCTTCTTAGCCTCTTTGGCCTTCAACTTAGGACACTGCTTGATCAAGTGTTCATTAGCTATACAATAATGGCAACACATCTTCTTTTTGCCCTTATCACCAGAATTTCTAGACGAATTGTTGCTAGCAGAAGCATTAGGAACATAAATTTTTCCACTCGCAACATAACTATAAGAAGTGGCTGCATTGGTGTTACCACCCTTTGTTTGAGAAGCAATAAAATCCTGTTCAACTTCACGCTGCCTAGTCCTGTTTTTTTTTGGAAAGTGACTCTTGCAACAGTAATGTGCATAATGCATCAAACTTGACAACTTCAGGATTTCCTTGGGTCATAAGTCTGCAAGTACTAGCAAAAGTCTGGTAAGAATCTGGTAAGGCATCAAGAACATTCTGCACAAGGGAATTGTCTGAAATGACTTCACCTGCTACAGAAATAAGTTGCTTATTGATATCCTTGACACCAGCAAGGAAAGAGTCCATATCATCTTCCTCATGCATAATCTTCGATTCCGGCTCTTTACCCAGCAAAGCAATTTTAGCCTCATTACGGCTTGCATAAAGACCTGCTAGAATATCCCAAGCCTATTTTGCAGATTTTACTGAACGAATGAGGAGTAATGGTGGGCTTCATAGACAACGCAATCAATGCGTGAGCGCGTGCATCCTTTACATCCCAACGAGCTTGTTCTACCGTAGGTAAAACAACTCTAATAGTAGTAATTCTTGCAACAAGACCTGCAACATCCTCAAGATCGCCTACATCCTCAGAACCAGGATGTATATCAATGCCCTGCACAATATTCGAGACGCCCTTTGACACAAGAACGTGTTGCATCATGTAAGCCCACATAGGGTAACTGTCCCCATTCAATCTGTTCTTAGCAGCAAACATCTTGAACACATCTGTCTTGTTGTCAGCCATGGAAAATGTCTGCACTTGATGTGAAAACTGCCCGAAATGAGGAAAAACCGAGTGAGACTAGCACGTGTTATATAGCACAACCCATAATAGATTGTATAGGACCTTTTATGCAGAAAACGGATATGACAGAAATTTTGCACAAAATGATGAAATTGCCTATGTAGACCTGCCTGTAGTGGAAATGGAGGCCGAAATGAGCCCGAAATTTTTGTCGACCAGCGAATGCTCTCCAGAACTCACAGAAATCGGAGAAAGTGAGCAGGCGTGTGCTAGAGCTGCTGGCGACAAATCCCGGGAGGACGCAACTTGCTATGATACAAATTATTGGAATTAGGGTTGGAGAGAAACACACACAGCTTGGAGAAGTTGAAGGAAGCTCAAGGCACACAATAGAGAGTGTTACTTAGTGTGTGATGGAAAGATAGATAGCCCTAGAGTGATGGGCGTATATACAATGCACGCGGGAGAAAACCTCCTAAAGAGGGAAAAACTGCCCCGGCGGTCCTAGTGTGTTCACACACATCAATACCACATGTATATGGTAACAAAAGTAGCACCAACATCTAGAGAGCAGCACATTAGGAGAGATGAACATGAAGCTCGTGACTTGGCAATGATAGTGACAAATGGTAGAAAAGATATGGGTGTACCTCAGCCTCATTTTTGGATTCATCTTTGAGGAAATCAGTGTTGGTGTGGATAGCTTGGTCCGAAGAGACTCATGGTTTGAGGGGAGGAGTCTTTGTTCTCCATGGCACCATAGTCCATTGAGCCACCATAACCTTTGTGGTTTGGCCTTTGTGGCAGTGTGATCTCTTTGTGGTGGGTCACTAGCCTATTCCATAGACCAAGGAGAGATTTCTTGGGATTGTGGCCTTTGGTCTATACTGACAACTAGTGTGTGAATAATCTCTTCTACAATTAGCAGCCCAGTCATGATGGCCTAGCACACTTGGCATGGTGAGTTGCACAAGAGTCCAAGATAGCCTCTCATATTTTTAGGAGCCATATTCCACTTGGTTGATTCCTTGACCTTTCAGAGAGATGCTATGTGACCCTTGAAACGTGCACCTAGCCACTTGCTCTACTACTACATAAAGTAGCTTCACCTTGTACACTTCAAGTATGTTGTTAGTTAATAATTAATCAAGTTAACATTTGAGTCTCTCTCTCTCTTGCATTGAGTAATTAATGTCATAATTAAGTATGCTTAGTAAAAGAAAAGTTTCAACATGCGAAACTATGCACAAGGGAAAAGGGGGGGGGAAGGGGGGGGTCAAAAATTATGTCCAACGCATTTCAACCCATCGAGGGTCTCATCAGGGCAAAACTTATAATCTCTTCTCAATTTTATGTAGAGGGTATGGGATTGCGTGATGATATAACCACGGTTAGGTGAAGTGAGATTTATCTGTGTGAAGAGGTTAGGTATAAAGGGTAGCTTTGAAGGGTTTAATACAAAGCCTCTAAGTAGGCCTTTGGTATTTCCATAGATTGAAAGTCTATAGTTGAGTTTTGAAGGGTTTAATACAAAGCCTCTAAGTAGCCCTTTGGTATTTCCATAGATTGAAAGTCTATAGTTGAGTTTTTCAAGGTAAGGTGGTTATTTGAGAGCCTTCAAGAGACAATCAAGGGGAGGCCCACTACGAAATCTAAGAGTGATCAAGATGGGAAGTGCTCTTTTGTAAGGAGAAGGGTTGGGTAGTGTGGGTAGGAGCACAACATTTTAAAAGGAGAAGGGTTGGGTATAAAATGTTTCTATTGAGAGGTTAACACTTATTATGGTTTGAGAAATTTTGATCAATGCAAAAAATGTTACGAGGGGTAGTAGGCTCCAATGACAAAAGAGAATTAGAGTTAGGCATGAAGTATTGGTTGTATGGGTAGGGTAATTCCCAAAGCTTATGGATTTATTAGGGAGTAAATCACAATCAAACACACTGGCATATTTAGTTCACCAAGACTATGTGTGGGTTTGGCATGGTAGCAATTCATAGTCAAGCACTTTGGCACTTTTAGTTCATCAATACAATGTGTGGGTTTGGCAAGGCAAAGATGGGTAGCCTCGTGAGGATAAGGGACATGTTAAAGTAGAGAGAGTTAAGATAGTTTTAAGCTTGGCCTAATGTATATAGCTAAAGACATTATCACAAGAACTGATTTAGGTTTAGGTTGAGGGGAAATAAAATCGTTATTGTAAGATGCTTCACTTAAAAGTTCTATCACTTGAGAATTCATGCAAGAAAAGGGCTTATAGTGAAAGGGAAAAAAAGGAGCAAGGGTTGAAGGCCATGTCGATCGTTGGGCGGCTAATGACAAGGTTCCATTCAAGAGAAGGTTGAAGAAGTCAAAGATCAACCACCTTGAGAAGGCCAAGTTTTACAACTGCTTGCCCTCAATCACCAAATGAGGAACCTAGTATCGCAAAATAAAAGTGAAAGCTATTATGCAATAAACATGATAGCATATTGATGGGGATTGGGAAGGTTTAATGGCAAAGGTACTAGAGGCTCACTTTGTGAATGGTAGAGGAAAGTGGGAGAACCCAAGGGCAGGGCATAGTTACTTTTTAAGTAACACAGAAGTTAGGGATGCCAAAAGTTGGAATCAATAATAAAGTAGACAAGGCAATGAACTAAGGCTGAAGAAGCATGCATGATGCCCATCTTGGGAAAGGTGATGCTACAAAGCAGAAGCCACAAAGGAGAGGGAAGCTAGGATTTTCAATGACTAGGCTTGTAGAGGGTTTCAACGAGAAGAGGAGTAGCTATTGAGAGTTGCTTCGTTTGCTTATGTGTGGGTTGGTTGACGGTGCCAAATTGGCAAGGGTAAGTCCTCCAAAGATATGATGTGCCATATAATAGAGCCCATTTGTGAATGCTAATGGAAAATCCACATCAAACTTGAAATTCTACTAGGATTTCACAATATCCATCAGCATGGTATCAGTCAAGGTTGGCTGAGAAGGATGACAAGTTGATGTACGTAAATGAGCATATACTAGATTCATGTGGGTAGAGCTCAAAGGAAACAAGGGTTTGGTTGAGGGATTCTTGGACTAGTTAACGCAAGGGGAGTTGAGAGTGGGTACTAATTGGAAAATTTCTTGCATACTTAGTGTGATTGAGCCTCACTTGAGCAATCCCTTGAGGTTTTGGGTCACAAAAAAATAGCAACAGGGTTATGCAGTATCATCACTTGTTGGGATATTATGCACCCCTTCATATGCAACATCCCATTCTCTTGAGTAACTTGGCTCACTGGGAGCCACTTGGACAAATGCTGGCAAGGAGCAAAAGAAATGTGAAGTAGCTGCTTGTTATCTCCATGGCATCAGATGAGTTGTAGCATTACACAACCCTTATGATGTCGAGCTTTACTCATCTTCATAAGCTCATGTCAACAACAATGAAAAAACCCTTATGGTGTTGAGATTTACTCAGCTTCATAGGCCTTAAAGACAACAATGACAAAGAAGGGGGGAAGCTCACATGTCGAGAATTGGGTAGTTCTCACGGGGAGGACCTCAGCAAGGGAGTAGCTATTCTTTACTCTCTCTCTCTCTCTCTCTCTCTCTCTCTCTCTCTCTCTCTCTCTCTCTCTCTCTCTCTCTCTCTCTCTCTCTCAGGCAAGAGCTTTGTTATGTTCCTTCTCCATCTTTCTCGTGTGCTTAGCAAGGACCAAGCGCTCTCTTGCGTGCTTAGGAGGGAAGAAATAGCTGTCTTACCAAAATACAAACGAAGATGCACTGTATGAATGGGCATTCCATGTAGAGTTGTGGAGCTTGCAAGGACAACTTGCTCATAGATGTTGCCTATCTTCTTGGTAAGCTTTATTACACATGAGGAAATTGGAATTTTACTACACTATTATATTCACGACTTTTTAAATGGCTCTTTGATTATCCAAAGCATTCTATTGATGGTGTATCTATTAAGACGATAGCCTCTTCACCACCATTTCTATGTATATCTAAATCAGTTTCCATCTTCCTCTTTCCAATTGAAAAGAAAAAATGGTAGAATTGCATATTCGAAAAGAGGGTGATAATGTCCATGTCCTTCTCTCTCCCCCTCTATTTTTAGGTATTCAAAAATTCATTTTTCGACGAAGGTAAATGTTGACAGGGTACTTATTTAGCTGATGTAATGCTCAGTCGGATTATTAGATTTTGACTGAAAATCGAATCTAAATCGGATTTTACTTTGATCGGATAATCAGACTTGCTAAGTCGGATGTTCATGTCAGTTAGAGAACTTATAACTGGTTGGGGATATAGAAGTAGTTGCGTGTAGAAAGGAAAGCATATGTATGAAGTTTGAGAAGGGGAAGATTCCTAATGTTTGATCTTGTTTGATTTCCTGTTCTTGTTAAGTCTGAAATGTTTGCTCAACTTCTACAGTGTTTCTGATCATGAATTGGGTGTTCTTCTATATGTGTGCTAATATGTGTGAGAATGAAATCCTTGTGTTGTTGAACCTCAACACATTTGGTGATCCTGCTGTATCTCATTCTGTTTGAGATAGCATTTGGGGGGTCGTTTGTGATCTTCTTGAATGATGATGTATGTTGGAGGGACATAGACGGACATCTCGAGTGTATTACACAAGAGCACATGCCCAAGCAGACAATATTGATCCTTTTCAATATGGCCCAATCGTAGAAGAACCAGGTGAAACAGATGAGTTTGAATTACAACCAGAAAACCAGGTAGGAGAGAGTTCAGTAGCAGCAGAGGGCAGGCAGGTGGGGCAATTTGTTGGAGCTTTACTCTTGACAGCAAGATCTGCAAGAAGTAGAAGAAGACTTCACTTTGACCCATTACAGGTATGTACCAGGCAAAGACCAAGGAGAGTACCTCAGCCCCCTCCCATGGCTCAACCACCTCCTAACCCCAAGGTTAAGGCAACAAAGTTCAGAGAAAAGTCTGATGAGGATGCTGATTGTCATGTGGCCCAATTTGAGACCAAGTGGCAAGCAAGTGGACATCAGGCTGTCTATGGAGATGATATAAAGCTGCAACAATTTGCAGCAACACTGGAAGGCAAGGCCATGGGTTGGTTTAGCCAATATGGAATTGTACACTTTGCGGAATTGTACACTTTGCAACCTACACTGCCCCCATAGTCGCATTCTTGCAAAGATTATGAAAGGAGAAAACTCCGACTGATATTTTAAAGAAAATCAGAGATAGCAAACAAGGGATTATGTTGGTAGTAAAAAATCAAGAATTTTGGTGGACAGATTACAGGGCAATGAAAGACCCACAGATGAGATGTTGGCAGGTTATTTCTTGAAAGGTATAAGAAAGGGATTAGAGAATGTTGTGGCCAGCATTGACATTGTCGATGGTTTTGATAATTTGGTCACAGCTGCAACCAGAGTTGAAAAACAACTTGGTATGACCAAGACAAAAAACAGGAGCAGGGCTAGTTTTGAATCTGAGAATGAGTCTAATTTTGAGTCTGAAGTTAATTCAGAGAGTGATTCTGAGGAGTCATCAGAAGGTGAGACTGAAAGTAGCAAAGTAAAACATAAGAAGAAGAAGCAGGGCAGTAAGCAGAAAAGGAAAAGAAGGAGAAAGGGGAGGAGTTGATCAATCAGTTGAAGAAAATTGGGTATTCCATTGTGGCCCCCAAGGAGAAGCATATTGTGAGATTTGTGAAAGGGAAGGACATAAAACAACTCAGTGTTGGTATAATCCCCACAATAGAGGTAGACCTACTTCTAATCCAAGAAGAGGGAGAAATGATGCTAAAACCAATGAAGTTGCTCCTTTCAGGGGGAGACCACCATTTCAAAGACCTCCTCGACCTCCATGACCACCTTGGAGAAATCAAGACAATAATCAAAGAAGACCACCAAGTATTATGCCATGTGTGTATTGTGGTGCACCAGACCATTGGGTTGGTCTGAATTGTGCTTTATGGGTGAAACATCGAGAGGAGAGGGGAATACCAGTGGTACTTTATAATCAGGATAATCAGCAAGTTAACCCACATCCTCAACAGCAAAATCAACCACCTGCTCAAGCCAATGTCATTATCATTGATATTGTTGAACAACAACCAACAGAGGATTTATTGGAAGAAAATCAGAAGCAGCAAATTCCTGAGCATTGTGATGAATGGATTGCTGTTTGTACTAAAGCTGGGGAAGATCAGGAGATAGATGTTATGGCAGTTACTAGGTCAAAGGACAAAGGTCCTATTGATTGGAAGGAGCAAAAAGGAATCTGGGATCAAGTTCAGAAAGAGGTTCATAAGGACCAGCAACATCAGAAGGTGGATGACATTCCTTCTGATAGTGAAGAGGATATACTGCAACAGCATTATGAGAAACCTTCAGTATCCAAGGATGATAAGGATTGGTTTGAGGTATTAATAAACTCTCCCTTATAGCTTTCTTTGGATCAATTATTGTGTTTGGTTCCAGCTTTCAAAGACAAGTTGTTGAATAGATTGTAGGGCAAAGAATCTTCAGATCCGAGAAAACCTCTACTAGAGACTGTTGTCAACAATGTTGATCTAGCAGATGTGGATTTTGTGGTTCCAATGATTAAGGTGGTATTTCGGACTACTTGGTTTGAAGAAGTGTTACTAGATGGAGGATCTAGAGTCAACATATTGGCTTAGTCTATTTATCATAAGATGAACTTAGGTAAACTAGAGCCAGCACCCTTTCAGGTAAAGATGGCAGATTAGAGGAGAGTTCAACCCTTGGGGATTCTGAGGCAGCAAGTTATTTACATTGCAGGAATTAAATTTCAGGTGAACTTTGCGGTGTTGAAAATGGAGAAGGGTAATACCTCCTATGATATGTTATTGGGAAGGCCTTGGTTCAGATTGGCTAAAGTTAAGCAGGATTGGGGAGAGAATGAAGTTGTTATCAAAAAGGGAAAGCTGGCAATTGCAATCCCTATGTTGGGGAGAAAGAATATTCTCTTCAAGGAACGACCATTGTATGCTCACTCAATCAACTTGGCAGATGATGAAGAAGAAGCATTCTTAAGAGCCAATCCAACCATTGTACCAGTCTTTGAAGTTGATGTCGATGGTATTTTACAGAAAGAAGAAGAGGAAGAGTTAGCAGGTTTTGATTTAGTACCTAGACAGACAATTCAGGGATCCAACTTGGTGCAGTTGGTGGATCGGGCTTTAGTTCCTACTTCCAGAGAGGTGCTGCAGAGCAAGAGGAAAAGGAAGTAAGGGATTTGGCCGAGAAGATTTATAATAAAAGATTTGGAACATCAGCTAGAGTTAAGCAAGATAAATTGAAGGACCTTAATTTAGGTATTGAAGAGGATCCTAAGATTGTCAAGGTTAGTATTCATGTGGATGGACAGTTTTTGCATGAGTTGTTCCAGCTATTAAAGGAGTATAAAGATGTTTTTGCCTAGGATTATTCTAAATGAAAGGTATAGATCCTTGTTTGCATCAACATCATATTAATTTGAAGGAGGATGCACTTCCAGTTTTGCAACAGAGGTACAAAATGAACCCAAATTTTGTAGCACAGGTTAAACAGGAGATTGACAAGTTGTTAGCTGTAGGCTTTATTAAACCCATTCATGAGGTTACATGGTTGTCACCAATCATTGTGGTTCCCAAGAAGAATGAAAAAATCCGAGTTTGTGTTGATTACAAAAGTTGAATGCAGCCACTATTACTGATCCTTTCCTAATGCCATTTTGTGATGCTATATTGGATGCTGTAGTAGGGAAAGAAATGTATAGCTTTTTGGATGGATTCTCAGGGTATAATTAGATTAAGGTGGCTGAAGAGGATCATCACAAAACAACCTTTATAACCGATTGGGGTGCTTTTGCATCTACTGTGATGAATTTTGGTCTCAAAAATGGACCACCATCATTCAACTTTACAACATATAAAACATTTGAACCATATTTTGTAGGATTTCATGAGAGTCTTTGTGGATGACTTTTCTGTCTTTGGAAAGAAAGACCTTCATTTGCAACATCTGAAGTTGTGTTTTGAAAGGTGTTGACAATTCAGAATGTGTTTTAACCCTTTCAAGAGCGTTATTGCTGTTAGGAGTGGAGTGGAGTACTTTTAGGTCATGTGGTTTCTTATAAAGGGATGCCTATTGATGAGAAGAAGATTGAAGTGATGAAAGCAGCAAAAGCTCCAGAGAATGTTAAGGAAGTTAACAAGTTTGTTGGTAAGGTAAAATAGCATGCTAGATATGTCAGATACTTAGCCAATGTTTGTATGCCTCTTACTCATTTAACAAAGAAGAATGTACCTTTTGTGTGGGCTGAACCTCAAGAGAATTCATTCCAGATGTTAAAGAAGATGCTTTCTGTAGCACCAATATTACAACCTCTAGATTAGTCATTACCTTTCCATGTTTTTGTTGATGCATCGGATATGGCCATTGGTGTTGTCCTTATGCAAGAAAAAGTTAGGGGATGGTTCCGACTTGTTTATTATGCTAGCAGGGTGTTAACATCAGCTGAGAGAAACTATGCTGTAACAGAAAGGGAAGCTCTTGGTATGGTCTATGCTTTAAATAAGTTCAGGCATTACTTGTTGAGCAACAAAGTTATTTTTCATGTGGACTATCAGGCATTGCTTTACTTGATTAAGAAGCCATTGCTAACATGAAGATTAGCAAGATGGATGTTGTTGTTGCAGGAGTTTGATTTTGTCATTGTGCACACTCCATTATTTAAGTAGAATTGATACAGGAGAGGAACCAGCAGGGATTTATGATGATTTACCAGATGCTGATCTATTTGAAGTTCAGAATCTAGTTTCTGAATCATGGTATGATTAACTGCTCATATTTTTTACAGATGGCACAATGCCAATTGGATTTTTAGGAGATCAAAGAAGGAAGTCTGCTTTAAAGAGTCGACCATTTTTGGTAATAGCAGGAGCATTGTATAGAAAAGGGATTGACCAAGTAATCCGAAGGTGCATTCTCGACTTTGAAAAAAGAGTTGTTTTACAGGAAGCTCATTCAGGAAAAACTGGAGGACATTTTTCTGGTGATATTACTGGCAAAAGAGTTTTGTAAGCTAGATTATGGTGGCCCACTGTGTTAAAAGATGCTCATGAGTATGCTAAAAGCTGTGTGATTTGTCAAAAGTTAGGTCAACTAGATGCCAGAGATAGAATGACAAATCATCCTATTTTACCTCTGGAACCTTTTCAAAAGTGGGGTATGGACTTTGTGGGACCTGTAAATCCTACCATCAGTAGGGAATGTTGGTACATTTTGGTAGCTACTGATTATTGCACCAAGTGGGTAGAAGCAGTGGCTCTGAAAGACAATAAAGCTGATAGTGTTGCTACGTTTCTCTATCACAACATTATGACTCGATTTGGATGTCCTGTGGAGTTGGTCAGTGATGACAGAGGCAGTCATTTTCTAATGAGGTGATTACTGAGTTAACAAAACTCACATGATAATGCACAAGAAGTCCACAACTTATCATCCTCAAGCTAATGGACAGGCTGAAAGTACAAACAAGACCCTGGTGAGGATATTGAAGAAAATTGTTCAGGACAATAAGAAGAATTGGGATCAGAAGCTTGATTCAGCATTATGGTCTTTTAGGACAGCTTTCAAGGTCACAACAGGAATGAATCCTTTTAAATTGGTTTATGGGTCGGAAGCTGTGGTTCCTATGGAATTTGTTGTTCCGAGTCTTCGAATCAGTGCTGATAAAATGAGTCCTAAGTTGTCAGTCAAGTATAGGAGCAAGTATTTGATGTAGCTGGAAGAAGACACATTGATTAGTTCATAAATGTCTAAGGTGATTCAAAGAAGGTTTAAGGCTTGGGTAAGCATGAATGTTAAGTTTAAAGCTTTTCAGGTGAGATTGGGTTATGTTGTATAACTCCAGATTGGGACCACATCCAGGCAAGCTCACTTTAAGATATATTGGTCCTTATAAAATTGTTCAGGATATGGGCCAGGGAACATTTATAGTTGCTGATGTTTTTGGCACAAGAGTTGAAAAACTTGTTAATGGGTTTAGATTGAAAAAATTTCAAGGGAAACCACCTCATTTGGATTGGTCTTTAGTAGGATTGATTCAACATGAACAATTCTCAGACTACAGTGTAGATAAATGGTATGGGACTTCTCAAATTTTTCCAAAGAATGTGCTTCTGAAGAATGTTGATTCTCACTATGTCATCCAGAGTGGTGTACCAATAGGTTACAAGAGTCAGACTGTAAGGTTACACAGTGGGTTGAGTGCAGCATCTATAGTCGGACTTTCTCACATCGGATGTGTTTGCCAAATTGGATTTTCTTGGATCGGAATTTTTTATGTCAGAATTTTTCAACTCGGATGTTCCTGGATTGGAATTTTTAAGGAGGGTAATGTGAAAAAGGATATTGAATTGAGGGATGATTTCCCCTTAAGCGAATCCCTTGTGCAGCGGGTATTCTTAGTGGAGGGTGCACTAATCGAAGGCACCATCAATCACTTCTGTCGCTCTCATACTTACCTTATATGGATGCCTGGTTTTTTCAAGTACACACCACCTCGGCGTTCACCTGCATCAATGGTACACAGGAAGCAAAGTAGCACCATGCAACCCGAGTTGGAGCAAGATGAGCCACCACGGCGTTTGCGATGCAAGGGTCAAGCTGTGACTGCGGATGTAAGCAGTTTGGAGGAAGAAGAAGTTTTTGGAGATGAGGATACACCTGCGGGTACTCCTCGCAGTGCGGACAAGCTCCAATAATCTCTGATGGAGCCTTTCACGGATTTTAAGGTGCAGTTGGATTTGACAGTTGAAGCAAATCTTGCATGGTTGCAGACCATCGGATTGCAGGACTTTGCTATGCTACCATGGGATGATTGGAGGAATAACTACTATGCCAAGGCTCAGCTTGACACCATCAGGAAAACAAAGGGTATGATTTCCAGTACTGTCTCTCTTACCCCTGATTTGGTAGCTTAGGTGTTATTACAGGAGCAGGTTGATATGGTAAAAATTTGACTATACAGATGGACAATTTGAAGAGTTAGCATAAAGAGGAATTGCAGATTTTTGTGGGGAAACATCAAGATGAATTGGCCAAGGTCAAATTGTCCTTGGGCCTGTTCAAAGAGTGGACCATGACTTTGGAAGGTAAAGTTAGCAATGAGTTAGAGCAGTTGGCTAACACAAATGTGGAATTGTAGGTTCAAAATTTGGTGCTTGAACAAAGACTTTAGCCTTTGTTGGACTTAGAGAAACAAGTGTTGTCTCATGAGGATTTAGATGTTACTGGAGTGCTGATGTCAGAGGGAGATGTGCAGGTCCTTAGGCAGCAGCTCAAGCACACCATGGAGGAAGTCTGGCAATCCATGAGAGCTAGATTGAATAATGTTGTGAAGCATCCATATGAAGTGGTGAAGACATGTTTTGTTAGTGCACATGAAGCCAATTTTCTGGTGGAGGTAGCTCAACTAAAAAAGGAGAGAGAGTTTTGGATTAAGCAGGTGCAAGAGCTCAAAGTAAAGCACAAGGAGAAGCTAATCATTGAAGAGCAGTTACAGGGTGCAGAGCAGGCTGAATGTTCAAAGAGACCAGGTCATAACATGGAATCAGAAATGGAACAAAAGCCAAATGTTGAGCCATAATTGCAGATTGATGAAGATATTTTAGTAGAATTTATTGTTCCAACTAGGGAGACTTCTGACCCAGTAGAAGTTTCAGTTTCCGAAGCTGAAGTTGTTAGTGTTTCTGAGACAATGGAGAAGTGATGCAGCATTTAGTCTTTTTATGCTGAACAGTAATTGTAGTTATTGGACTTTATTTTTTTATGATTTTTTGATCAAGGGATATGTGGATCCGAGTCGGATTTCTATAAAATCCACCACTGGGGCGTGCCATGTGTTGACATGGTACTTATTTAGCTGATGTAATGCTCAGTCGGATTATCGGATTTTGACTCAAAATCGGATCTAAATTGGATTTTGCTCTGATCGGATATTCGGACTTGCTAAGTCGGATGTTCATGTCAGTTAGAGCAGTTATAACTGGTTGGGGATATAGAAGTAGTCGCATGTAGAAAGGAAAGCAGATGTATGAAGTTTGAGAAGGGGAAGATTTGTGATGTTTGATCTTGTTTGATTTCGTGTTCTTGTTAAGTCTGAAATGTTTGCTCAACTTCTATAGTGTTTTCCTATCTCTGTGCTAATATGTGTGAGAATGAAATCCTTGTGTTGTTTAACCCCAACAGTAAAATAGTTCAGGGGGAAGTTTGTGAGAGAAGTAAGTCTCGTGGCAATCACAGAAAGTCTAGATTCAAATGAGACCTTGAGTTCTATCATTGGAAGAGAAAAAAACACATTAAGAATAACTATTGGGGGTGAAAAGAGGACAAGAAGAAGAAAAAATGTGATAACAGCATGAAAGAAGACATAATAAAACCAAAGTTAAAGAGGTTAATGCAATCATAAATGATGACAAATAACTTGTATGTTTCTCCTCAAGGCATACTCATAAAAAGTTTCGTATATATAATCCCTTTTGGTCAACCCACATAATAGGTTACATGTTTTGAGAAGTGACCACTCCAAGATTAAACCAAGAATGGATCTTGGACTTTGGTGCATTATTTCATGTTTTCAATGCACTACAAACTGATATTCGGTAGTTTAAATAATGCTCAAAGCTTTAAGCATGCTTGACCAATCCTAGAGTGATGGGGGGAAAGGCCTATGGCTTTTTCTATCTTCTTGTGACTCTTAAAACAGGCAAGCTCTACCAAAAAGTGAGGAGGATAACCCTTGTTTTAAAAATATATTTTTGAATTATATATTGTCCTTTTCTTATCCTTTTGCTCTCTCTCTTACATTGAAACCACTATCTCTCACTTGGAGATTATTAAGGGAAACACTATTTAGGCCTTTACCAGATCAAAAAATCTAATCTTTTTTCATTCTCTCTCTCTCTCTCTCTCTCTCTCTCTCTCTTGTTGGAATTAGGGTGCACGAAAACACACACAACTTGGAGAAGACGAAGGAAGCTCAAGGCACACAATTGAGAGTGTATTACTTAGTGTGCAATGGAAAGATGGATAGCCCTAGAGAGATGAACGTATATACAATGCATGGGGAAAAAAACCCCCTAAAGAGGGAAGAAATGCCCCGGTGGTCCTAGTGTGTTCACAAACATCACTACCACATGTATATGGTAACAAATCCCCCCTGGAGTGATGCGGTGAATGAGAGTTGGCACATGAGTAAAGGAAGTGCCATGCCCTGAGGACATGATTAGTCCACAAAGGGGAGTAAGCCCAAAGCTTTGCGGAAAGCTTCGAACTTCTCACGAGACAATGTCTTTGTGAAAAGATCTGCAAGGTTGTCCCGTGTTGGCACATAAGCCAAGTTGACCTCTCCTGCTGAGAGCCTCTCTCTGACATAGTGGTAATGCACCTCAATGTTCTTTGTGCGAGCATGAAAAACTGGGTTCCATGCAACTGCCAATGCGCTCTGACTGTCAGTGTAGATAGTGTTGACAGTGTCTTGACCAACACCCAAATCAGCCATAAGGCATCTGGGCCATACACACTCAACTGTAGCTATGAATACTGCCCTGTACTCAGCCTCACAACTCGAAGTGGCCATAGTAGGTTACTTCTTGCTCAACCATGATATACATGAACTGCCAAGCATGAAACAAAAACCACTTGTGGACACTCACGTGTCAAAACAACCAGCCCAATCTGAGTCCGAAAAAGCATGTAAGTCTGACGGCAATGATCCCCCCTTGGGATAAAACAAGCCAAGATGTAAAGTGCCACTAAGGTAGTGTAAAATCCTCTTGACAGCCTGCTAATGCTTAGACCCTGATCTATGCATAAATCTACTGACCTGTGAGACTGCAAACTGAATAACCGGCCTCGTGTTTCATACATAAATGAGGCAGCCAACAACAGTTTGGTAAAGAGTGACATTAGCAGGATTGTTGGAATCATGTAGACTTAAGTTCAAACCTGTTTCCATGGGAGTGGCATATAGGTTTGCAATCCTCAAGTCCAAACTTACATAGCAATGTCTCTATGTAACTTTTTTGACACAAGGCAATACCACCATCACACTGCTTAAACTGTATACCCAAGTAATGATGCAACATCCCCAAATTTTTAATCTTGAAAGTAGCATTCAAATCAGCCTTAAATTCAACAATATGTCTCTCATTTGGTCTAGTGATGAACAAATCATCTACATAAAGAACCACAATGAGAAGTACATCACCCTCACGCTTTACGTACAATGTGATTTCTTTTGGACTGTTACGAAAGCCTCGTTTGACCAAATGAGTGTGCGCTTTCTGATAACAAGCATGAGGAGATTGCTTCAACCCATACAAAGCCTTCTTACATCTGCACACTTTGTCCTCTTGTCCTTTCTTGACAAAACCGCGAGGTTGCGTTGCCATGTTGCACAACACGTGTTGACAGTAACCCTGGTGTAAAATCGTATGGAAATACATCTTTATATTTCATTATTAAACCTTTTAACTTATTAGAGCATTTTCTTGTTCTGGAGCGAGAAACGTAGCTACGTTGGAAGAGAAGAGAGAGAAGCACGCGATGTTGAGGAATTATCATTCATAATATTATAAACATTTGACAAAAAATGACACATTGAGTAATACAAAAAGAGTTATTTTATTTCATCTTGAGAAGGGAGCTTCATAAGCTCATTTGTAAAATTGAGTGACAAGGAAGGAACATTCTTCTCTCGCAACAACAGCACGTGCTCGCCATTGGATTCGAACATCAAACTATTGTTGTGCTCATAGCTTGCTTGAATGATGATCCTAGACTATGAAATTACTCCCGATTGAGGAACACATCTGTCCGATCCATATTCATGGCCTGCAAATTCAAGGACGTGTAATGTCCTTGAATCTCCATCAGTACATCTTTCACTTGAGTATCCCACACTTTGGCATCATGGCCGTTAATCATCGCTACTTTGTAACGGTGGGAACTCGGAGTCTAGGCAACTTGAGTTGTTTCACTAACTTACAATTGATGAAATTGTGTGAAGCACCATTTTCTACCAAGATTTGCACCTTGTGACCTTCGATAGACCTGACATATGCACCAACTCATGTGGATCAAAGGTCCGCTATCACATTGAGGCTATGATACAACACTCGTGCACCGCTTTGATGTGTGTTACCTCCACAATGGAGAAACGAGAGGAGGACTCAAGAGGCAGCACTTGCACCATATGCACTACTTTCTCCTATTTTCCCTTGGGACGATCCTTTTTTCCGTGTCCTCTCCCTAAACATGTAAAACATAATTTATCATTTTTAGCCTTCTCAAACTCTTCACTAGATAGAGGGCCCCTAGACCCCTTGGTCTTGTTGGACGCCTTAGATGCAGCTATTATGAACTTTCTTTTATTGTGCCCATACTGTGTGCGTGCATTTGCATGTGTGGTGTCTTTAATGTGAGTGTTATACAATGCTTTCTCATTGGGATCGTTGTGTATATGCACTTGCACTATTGGGATCCTCAAGCTTCTTGGGGTCCTGGGTATTGACATGCTTCTTAAGCTCCGATGTCAACCCACAGATAAACCCAAGTACGTGTTGAAAGGTATCCAAATCCTCCAACTTGAGAATTACATCATGATAGTGCACTTGTCCTATGTAGACCAATTTCTATCTGCTTCATTTGTGGACATAAATTCTTTTCTAGAACATAATCTCAAAGGCTACCCAAGTCTGTGGTATGATGCCCTTCTCCTTGAGAGACATCCACCATTTGTAGGCCTTGCCTTCTAGTGCCAAACTCGTTTGCAATGCCTTGAATACATCTGGTGTGCATTTAAGGTCTTGTGTCCCATCCCATTTGCTCAGGAATATATCATGGTATCTTTCTTGCGTTCCCTTTCCTCTCTCCTAAAAATCAATGGCTTGGTATTCTTTAACAAGTTATCCATATCTTTTCAAGAGAGAAGGTGCAATCCCTCCAGATTGGAGCCTTGCTCATACAGAGCAGGTGTGTTCCCTCCAAGCACGAGAGACGCAAAAAACCGAGTCTCCTCATAAACTTGGCCCTTGGACAACTGTTGCATGAATTACACAAACATATCAGACATTTTGGTGACATTCTCATTCAACTTTTCAAAATCAGACTCTAAAATAGTTATGCGTGTTTGTAGTGCTCTAAACTCTTGGATGTCAAGCTATTTGTAGCTATCGTTACAACCCATGTACCCTCTATAAGAGTAGTCCACCACAAGGCAGAAGCAGGTGGAACTTGTGCACACGAGATTCAAACGGTTGCTGCATGTCAATGTCCGAATCCATGGCAATTTTGTGTTGTGCTAGCAATAAAAAAGATGTATCTTAGAGAAAATTGCACGCTAAAAATAGATCAAAATTGACTATGAACCACTGCAATCAAAATTAATTAGCCTTGCTAATTGAATTCCACCTATGTTTGAATCCGGTTTGCTAGATACCACTTCATGTATCATTCTAATTTCTCAGTGTTCTCTTGTAATTCTGTTTTTGAGTATGCCTAGATTTGGCAAGTGTGACCTCTTGAATACTTGCAACTCGCGAAAATCTCTATAATGTTCTGGGACTATAGAGATTTCATGGTTTCCCTTGATGTCATTTCTTTGGTTGCTTTTTCTTTAGTTGCTTCAAGTACTTTGCCAAACCAACATGAAGAAGTTGGGGGGGGGGGGATGCCGGCCGTGGGCACCCTCCCTTGCTTCAATATGTTTGAATTTCAACCCTTGTTGTGACCTTGGGCAGCCCTAGTGAGAACCCAACAAATTCTCTGCAGAGGTAGACAACGACGATAGCGTGGATAAACCAAGGTGCTCATCGTGCTCGCTACAAGCCGCGAGAGCAAGCAAGCAAGAAACAAAAAAGTGAATTGTGCCTAGCGTGAACTTGCCAAGCTTTTAGTGAGTGCAAGGTTGTGAAGTGTCAATGTATTGAAAGAGTAAGTCTTGACTTGGTTGGCCTCAATTTTGAGCTATAAACCAAAAAGAAGGGAACACATCTTTTGGCATGCAGTCCAAGAAGAATATTTGGTGACTGCTGTCCTTCCATATCCGGCATAAGACGAATAAGTTTTTGGGCTATGTTTCAATCACACTTACACCGTTGATACTATTAGGGGTTCCAGCCAGAAGGTCAAAGATTGTAAGTCTTGAGTATGGGGAGCTTTGAGTTTGAATGGCACTTGGCAAGAGACTTGAAGACTCTAAAGTGCATGTTGTGTTTATTGCTACCGTAGTAAGGTGTCAATGAACATTGATGGCTAGGGTGAAAAATTAAAATAAGGGAAAGGGTAGAAAAGCTTAGGTGGGGAAGAACACTACAAGCAAGGGTAGAGCAAGATTTTAAAAAAGGACTCCCCCGCATCACAAATGACAATGAATAAAGTACTACTACAATGATTTCAAGGCATCCTTAGTTTACAATTAAAGTATACCTCTCAATTAGAACATATAAGAAATTGGAATCCTATTCTATCCATTTTGCTAGCGAATGTCCCTGTATGCATCCTACATAGTGTCTCACAATCCTTAATAATTTGCTAATGCTCCACATCGAATGTGTTTGGAAAATGGCACCTGCAAAAATAAAGAGAAGAGAGAATATGAGAAGTAGAAGGAATTCTATCAAGGGTGCCTTGATGGCAGCATGATAGAGGTAACAAAGGATAAGAGGCCATCAGGAAGCACACAAGATAGAGCCAACAACATTTGTATGGGTGGCAATAAAGCAAGGCATTTGCTCTCAAACCATTTTTACTTCCAAAGCCCATATGAGTTTTAATTGTGGAAAAAATCATTTGATATAATCACTTACAAGGGGAATGAAGCAACCCTTGGCCTTAAGCGTGCTAGCATGTGGCAATATTTTGATGGATAATTCAGGATGTTTGAGATAGCAAAACCAAAATTTAATGAACTCACCTCTTTAAAGTTGGAAAGCGACTACCCACACAAATGGCTGATGCCTTGAGTGAAATACACATACACATTACATGGTGGGCAAAGCTCTTCTCACTAGCCTATTTTCTTGCTTGTTATAACTAATTTTTTTCTAATTTTTTAGAACGCATATGTATACATGTTGTATATTTGTTGGACATGTATAATTGATTAGGCATTTGGAATAGTCACGAAATGAAGTGCCCACATTATCAAACCAAAGGAGTCTACTCAAAAAACATGTATCATGGAGGTGGGAGCAAAAGAACAATATCTTTTCTTTCAAGGAAGAATCTTTTGTCTGTATCTGCACTTGCTAGACTTGGACTTGTAGTCAAAATTGTGGATGACAGATGTACAATTCATGATCTCAGTTTTAGTGATGAATTGTTGCATTTGGCCTTTTGTGCCGTGGGCTGTATAAGCTCACTTTGTATGACAAGTGTGGAAAATTTTTTGCAAATGCAATTGCAGATTCAAGGGCTGTTTCAGATGCAAAACTCTGGCATGCATGTTTTGGGCATCTGAATTTTGCCCGTTTGCTACGTTTGCAGAAATCTAATATGGTTGCTTCTTTGCCGCATCTTGAAGCACCTGTCAAACATGTTTGTGAAGGCTCTATTTTGGGTAAGATGCAGCGTTCGAAGTTTCCAAAGGATGGTTCAGTTAGGGCCACATGCAGGTTGCAACTTGTGCATAGTGATGTTTATGGACCCATGCAAACTCCTTCCTTGGGAAATTTTCTTTACTTCATGAATTTCATTGATAATTACTCCAGGCATGCATGGGTATTTCCACTTAAAGCAAAGTCCGACGTTTTTATGTGCTTTAAACAATTTCTAGCTATGGCTGAAAATGTATCAGAATGTATTATGGGCACCCTCCGTTCCGATTGAGGGGAGAAGTATATGTCTCATGAATTTAATGAATGTTTAGCTAGTTGTGGGATAAATCACCAATGTACAGTGCCTTATACGCCTCAACAAAATGGTGTAGCTGAGAGAAAAAATAGGTCACTTACGGAAATGGCGCGATGTATGGTCAAAAGTCAAGCTTTGCTGCATTCTTTTTGGCTTGAGGCCATCATGTGTGCCACTTACGTACTAAACAGGTGTCCTACAAAAGCTTTGCAGTCTATTGCTCAATATAAAGCATGGCATCATAGAAAGCCTTCTATTGAGCACATGCGTGTTTTTGGTTGTTTGGCATATGCTTTGGTGCCACAAACACAGCGCAGAAAATTGAATGATAAGGCTGTCAAATGTAGTTTTGTTAATTATAGTGTTGATAGCAAAGGTTACAGGTTGTATCATCCACAAACAAAGCGTGTTCTGGTTTCACAGGATGTAGTGTTTGTGGGTGTTTGTGGAAGATTCTGTTCAACCCTTGCTGTCATGTACTAGAGATAGTAATGTAAGCTCACATGACATTTATGACACTTTGTTGCCTCTTTTCAGTGGTGGAAGTTAGAATGTAAATTCCAATGAGGCAAATGTACGGCCTATGGAGGTTTCCAAATGTTACAGATCAGCCTAAAATTGATGCAGATGTACATGAGGTACTTGATGAGGAAAGGGTTGAAAATGAGCAGGCTAGAAGTATGCTAAAATGGCTGGTACATACATTGCGTGACAGTAAATTGGATGCACCTTTGTCTAGTCGTACTTTTTCACGCTCTGGCCATACATC
The DNA here is from genome assembly GCF_014529385.1 of Adiantum capillus-veneris. Classification (NCBI taxonomy): domain Eukaryota; kingdom Viridiplantae; phylum Streptophyta; class Polypodiopsida; order Polypodiales; family Pteridaceae; genus Adiantum; species Adiantum capillus-veneris. The sequence goes on from NC_140937.1 coordinate 158,437,598, forward strand.
TTATGCATCAGATTATTATGCTTTGGCTGTGTCTAGCTTACATGATATTGAGGAACCTCTGTCTTTTGACGAAGCACATAATTTAGAAAATTGGATGGCTGCCATGCAATCAGAATATGATGCACTTATAGAAAATGACACATGGACTTTATGTGGTTTGCCTCCTTGCAAAAAGGCCATTGGTACAAAGTGGGTTTACAAGTTGAAAATCAAGCCGGATGGTGAGATTGATCGCCATAAGGCTCGACTTGTTGCAAAGGGTTATGCACAGCAGAAAGGCATAGATTATGAAGAGACCTTTGCTCCCGCTTGTTGTATGACTACTTTGCATTTTCTATGTGCTTTGGCAACTCATTTTGGTTGGGATGTACATCAATCAGATTTGTTACTGCTTTCTTGAATGGTGACATATTTGAGGAAGTTTATGTTATGGAAATCACTCCTAGTAGCCATTCATGGATGACTTTATTACTAAACTCCAGTGGAAAAGAGAAAACTTTGGTATCACTTTTGTTGAGTTTGCATAAAGAAAAAGTAACTAACCATACAATGCGCTTTAAATTATTTTTTGAGTAATAGAAAACGCTTTGAATAATAACAAATGGCTAGGGATTAAAAGTGACAAATTTAAACTCCTAGAATTACTTGGGCAAGGGGGCCCACACTCAATCAATAGGCTAGCTATTTGTATTGAGTATGGTCCCTAGGAATCGGGACCTGGTGCACACACGCGCACTCACACACACATAGATAATCTTACACACGCGCACTCACACACTCATAGATAACTAAGATGACACCACATTAGAAGCCTTAAACCTTTCATAATGAGGTTTACACACATAGTGAGAGATTTTGAATCTTGTCAGTTTGTCCGTTATACACCGTTATACTTATTTTGTAAGAAAGGTTGTGTTTTCCCTTGAAAAATAGCCCACTATTATGTCATACATTCTTGATGAATTTTCTTAAGAGCATGCTAGCATAAAAATGTTTCTTGGACTTGTACTGCCAACGAGCTGTCCCTTTGAACTTCCTTCACTTGGTGTAAATTCTAGTGGTGACTTTTCAATCGTGTGGCGGGTCTACACAAAATAGTGAATGAGTTAGGCTATGGTCACACGAGGCAAAGTTATCTCTCTTTTCAGCTATTTGATGTAAGCATTTTTGTCTTTTTCTCTTATACGTGACCACACATAAAATGCCAAAAGGCTTAGTTTTGAGCACAGTTTTGCTACTATGTCAAAAGAGGCGTTGCGAAAAGGATGACTTAGTTATTTGACATCAACAAGTACTTAAACCTATTTCTTGCATGACCACAGGGATCATTGAGAAGTATTGCCTGTCTATGTTACACTAAAGGCTTGCTGTCCACGTTATAAATAATACTATTGACTTGCTGTCCACTAAAGGCTTGCTGTCCACGATATAAATAATACTATTGTCTTGAGTGCTTAATCTTGCAAAACTGTGTGTGAATTGTGAGAGTATTGCTATGACATAACAATCTTGGTGAACTAGTTCGTGACTTCTTCTTTATAGATACACAATTTATTGTGTTTAAGATTCTTTGTGATGTAGTACCATAGAAGAACTCTTGATGGATTACTTGAACTATTGGGTTACTAGCTTTTCTATGATATCGACCTTACAAATGAATTTTTTATATTAGCATCCTTTTGTATATCTATATCTATATCTATATTATATATGAAGCAACTTAAAATTTTCAAAGAAGCAGAGGGCATCCACGTGTCTACTTTTGGAGGGCTTTCACAGCTCCGTAGACCCATTGCGCCCTTCAACTTGGCAAAAAATTGAAAGTAGGGTACCTCCACGCGAGTACAACTGCCTCCCATGCAATGCATGAACATGAGCCAATTGTGTGTGTGTGTGTGTGTGTGAGAGAGAGAGAGAGAGAGGGGGGGGGGGGGGGGGGGGGGGGCGTTGATAGGGCACACTCAACTCGAAAGTGGCCTCAAGCCTCATGCACAACTTGACAATGCCGCGGGAAGCTCGGGAGGCATTGCAGGTTGTGGACATGAGCTCATTACTTAGTCTCACGGACTATGAGCAAAATGCCCATCGATTTTACTCTCTCTTGCTCGCGAGAGTCGCTAGGTGCCACTCCCTACTCCCAAGTCACACTGTCTCTCACACACACACTCTCCCTCTCATACATGCAGAGAGAGCACTGTGGTAAGGAAGCGGTGCTGTATGAGAGCACTGTGGCAAAGAAGCGCTGCTTTCAACAGATGTGAAGGAATGGCCTTTCTTGGCGCGGGGGGGGGGGGGGGGGGGGGGGGGGCAGAGAGAGAGAGAGAGAGAGAGAGAGAGAGAGAGAGAGAGAGAGAGAGAGAGAGAGAGAGAGAGAGAGAGAGCACTGTTGCAAGGAAGCTCTGCGTTGTTTTCAGCAGATGCGAAGGAATGGCCATTCTTCAAATGTGGCAGGGAAGTTTTGTGCTGTTTTCAGTAGATTCGAAGGAATGACAGAGTCTTCAAATGTGCTCATCTATGCTTGGATGTATGTAAGCCATTCACATAGATGAGAGAATTCATGACAAGACGAGGGGTTGTTGGAGAAACATAATGTGCTTGACAATTCTTTTTTCGATCTATATGCGAATTCTATTTACTCTATTACATAGAGCCATATTCAGAGAAGCTGACATGGTTGCAAATAAAAATAAAGTGGGAATGCTACGGGATGGAGAGGGTCATCCTCGTGAGCTGGGGGAAGTCAACAGGGGTTGGTGCAAAGAAGGTGAACAAGTGGGGACATCTCAACATAACACAAAGAGAGAGAGTCAACAAATGCCATCTCTGACCATTATGGCTACATTGTGTATATTGGAAAGCAGCTTTATGATGATATTGTTTCATCGAATACCAAACATCGTGCTTGGAATTGCTTTTCTCAACATGTATATAAAAAATGTGGTATACTTTTGAATGCACAAAAAGTATTGGAATGCAGCAATTGCCAAACAGGAAGCACCATGGACATAAGCAAACGGCTTCATGATGGGATTGTTTGTTAGAGGCTCTTAAAACAATATTGCGCTTGAAATTGTTGCTTGAACAGTAGGTCAACTGTGGTATAACTTTGAACGCACACAATGATCTTGGAATGCAACGATTGTTGAATATGCCCAACATAGGTAGGACTAGGAAGTGGTGGGCTACTTACAGCAGCAAATGCTTGTTGGGTTCAAGCCCTTTTTGGTAGCCGCGGGAATCGCCTCATAAGGCACGCAGTTACGAAAACAGTTTGCATGGAAAGTTTTTAGCTTTATATGTATCAAGGAGTTTTTAACTCAAATATAGCGTTATTTTGCAAGCCGTGTCGACTCTCGTCTCTCGCTCGTTCTTTGCTTCTGTGTGCTTCCTCGCCATGGTTGCACGCCATCACCCCCCATAGCCTTGCCACCTAGCACCTCATATCAGAGTTGCAGGTGAGGTGATCCGGCAACATTTTAAGACGCTCAGTGGCTGCCCTAGGCAAGGTGGACTTCATCGCAAGCAGACAAAGCCACATGCGGTCGGGCTAGCATCTCAAAAAGCTGTCCGCAGGCAAGGAAAATCCGCAGCATATCAAAACGCTGCTACTTCAAGGCATTGAAGAAGAAGAAGAAGTGCAAGGCAGTTTTGCTTGGCATTTTTGGCAGCTATTTGACAAGCTTTTCAAAACACTACCTATGGTGGCCAGCTTTGCAGGAGACAATTTTGTGAGCATCTTGAAATGCCACTGCAGAAAGTATTAACCTACTAGAGGTTTTTGCGAGCATACTGCAACACCTAGTATTGGCAGTCTTTTATAGCGGTAAGCATTTCAAAATGCCTTGCAAGCCGAGCATACCAAAAGGGTGACTACAACAAATTTAACAATTGTTGTAGCGGGCAAAGCAACTACGAGCTATTATTGGAATATCAAGCATGGCATCCAAAGTGGATAAATTCAACCGATCCGGCTTCCACACCTGGAAAATCAAAGTGAAGGGATATCTGATGCAAAAGAATCTGTGGAGCGTCATCAAGCCTCTATCAATTGATGAAGTAGTCACATCCACTTCAGTTACTAGAGCACTATCTGCCGAGCAACAACGCAAGGACAAGCAAGCATTATGTATTATTCTAACATCTCTCGAAGATGATTTTATTCATGATCTAGATGACATGCAATCTACCAACGCTGCCTGGATACACGTAGAGAAGGTTTTTGGTGCTAAAGTTAAGTATTCAATGATGAGTCTAAAGATGGAGTTGTACTCTTTTGATATGGGTGCTGATGAAAACATTACATCTTTAGTTAACCAACTGAAGAGTATTAAAACTCAACTAGTTTATGTTGAAGACCCAGTGCCAAAAGAAGATCTCATATCTGTTTTGTTAAAAATTTTGCCTGACAAATTCCATCAGATTTTTACCGTTTTAAGCAGAAAGATTTGCTACTCTCCTTGGATGGTATTATCAATTCATTGCAAGAAGAATAAAGAAGGGTATCCCGTACCAATACTCGTATTATTCCTAGTGCATATATATATAGTCTCCAATGCAATATCTCCCATTAGTTCTTCTGATACTTATGTAGTCACTAATTGTGCTTCTACCTTAGCTTCATCTCGACCATCCATTGGTACTAGATCTTGTGCCATTTGTGGGTGCAACAATCATCAGACAAAAGACTGTTTCAAGAAGAATCCTTGTGTTCATTGTGGTAAAACAAATCATCCTTCAAATGGATGCTTTCAAAAGGGTAAAAATCAAATTTATGTGATTGAGGGAGACACCAAATCTCCAATACATTCTGTTGACAATGAAGCTTTTTAGATCAACTCTTTCATGTTTTTCCTAGTCAAAATAAATTGTACGAGCTATAGACACTGCCACACATGAGTGGTAAGACCTCCCAAATTATCTGTTTTTGTTCAAGTCCTATTTTTTTCTACTTCTCATGAGGTTACTGGGTACACCTTAAACCCAAGGTTTGGCAGTGAACCAAAAACTCCATTTATTGGTAGCTAATTTTTGACCTACACCCTATTTGTTCGAGGGGGCATTTTAGTATCATAGCACCACGTTATGGATACACCAGAAATCCTTGGTTGTGAGGGAACCTAAAACTCGCGGTTGACGAGTACACCAAAAACTTGAGGTATCATGAGAGTGGTTTGTCTACTTCGGGCTTGAGGGGGGATTGTTGGGTTCAAGCCCTTTTTGGTACCCGTGGGAATTGCCTCATAAGGCATGCAGTTAGGAAAACAGTTTGCATGGAAAGTTTTTAGCTTTATGTGTATCAAGGATTTTTTAACGTAAATATAGCATTATTTTGCAAGCCATGTAGTCTCTTCTCTCTCGCTCGCTCTCTGGTTCTGTCTGCTTCCTCGCGATGGTTGCACGCCATCACCTCCCATAGCCTCACCACATAAAAATGCCTAGTGAGGGTTTCTTTCCATATGCATTCACCTACGCTTGCATCTTAAACGGATGGGACATTATGCAAGAAAGTTAATATGGCACTTTATTTTGCCGATTTGTATTCTAGAAAGAGTTCGATGCAATGTATTGGTTGAAGACACATACTTTTCTAGCCAAGGTGAGTAGAGAGTACCACATGCACGAAGAAGATTACAAGGCAAGCTATGATTTGGAGTGAAAGAGACCGAGAACTTTTTGTGTGCAAGGAACTAGAGATAGCAGTCATAGCCAATCCTGAGAATGACACAATTTTTTTCCAAAAATACATCTCCTTTGTGGGTTGGGGAGAGAACGGTTGCAAAATGACCCCCTTCAGAGTCTCCGAGGTTGCACGGGCACGCATTAGTCCCGTGGAGTAAGTACTATCTCGTTTTGAAAGCACTATTTTTTCTCCTTAATCTATTAAAAATGTTATCCAATGATAAGTCGCAAAAAATATCGCCTGATCGATATATGGCCAAGGGCAATAAGTCGTTGGTAGAGACATCTATTCCAATGCATGAGAAGCCATTCTCGTAACGGTTGAGAATGCACGTGTAATGGTTGCAGCTTGAAAGGTGAGCATAGTAAAATTAGAGTACGGGGTCTAATCTAAAAATTCCACATTGCTAATACTTAGAGTGCACGGGTGTATTGAGTATGGCAGAGAAGATGGAGGCCGAGAACATGTATTGAGTGTGGCCGAGAAGATGGAGGCCAAGAATAATCAAGAAGCTACATGCACGCACCACAAGTGATTGTGGCCTGTCTCTTGGCGAGGCATTGTTCTCTCTCTTCTCCTACCTTTAGGGCTCCCCCCCTCCCATGTAGGGATCTAGCTAGGAAGACTTTGTGTACACTTACAAAGCATCCAATTTCCTTAAGCTTGACCCTTTGGACTTACCCTTTGAAATTTGGAACCTTAGCATTTTGGAAGTCTTAATGGGATGAACCTTAGGTCTTTGAAGCCCATTTCTTGCACATTGCTCTTCTGTTGATGGTCCCCCTTTAGATCCCTATTTTCCCTCCTTTGGATCCCTACTGTGACCAGTCTGCTAGCCTTACTAATAGTCTTTCTTTTTCTCTCTTGGCACTTTCCCATATTAAATAATCAGTTTAACATGAGAAAATCATTTAGGAGAATGAGATATTAGTTATTATGACATTACCTCTCTCTTGAAATCATAGTCATCCTTGACTATGAGGTAGAGATGATAAAGCATAGTCATTAGTCATTTTCCTAGCGGGTAGAGGATCCCTATCTTACCCTATGACATCATTCTAGAATGGATGACTAATCCACTTGGTGCTTGAGAGCCTAAGCTGCCGCAAGCATGTCTGCGCACTAGTCCTATCAATCTTTCATAGTAGAGTGACAAGCTCTACTTGGTGTTTGGAAGACGTCGTCTCCACAAACTTGATCCTAAGCATGCATACTACTTAAAATTTGTGCACAATAAAGAAAAAGAGTCTTATAAAACAAAAACTTTGTTCCTTTTAAACATTTGTACATTTGCTTACTCTAGGGAAGCAATGTAAGCATTGACAAGGTTTATGTTATCCTTTGATTGTATGCCTTGCATCCATCTAGCATCTCCAAAAGGATAGTTCTTAAACTTAATAAGATACCGTCGGATAATCTTACCACCTCTCAATACCTTGTCTTCATGTCAAAGAATGGACTCAAGTTGTAGCACCTCTTCTTGGTCCTCAATCTCTGGTGCGTCTTCAATAGTTGGTTCTTGAGGTGGCTCTCCTTTGTAAGGCTTTAGTAGGCTCACATGAAAAGCATTGTCTATGAGCCAATGACTGGGTAACTTGAGTTGATAGGCCATCTCATTGATTGGTCTAAGAATTTGGAAGGGACTGTAGTACCTTTTCGCTAGCTTAGCATAGTACTTTTGGTGTCCCATAGGATTCTTGCCCGTCGTGTGCCTTAATTGAGCCTTGGGAAATTTAAGCAAGACCCAATCATTTTCTTTAAAGGCTTGGTCTCTTCTGTGCTTATCAGCAGTAGCCTTTTGTCTTTGCTGTGAGATAGAGATAGCATCCTTAATCTTTTGGAAAGATTCTTGTAGGTCTCGGCTATACTCATCTGCAGCGAAGATCTTCCTGTGTACTTTAAGTAGCAGGGGACTTTTGGATCTTCCCTCAATTACCTCGAAAGGTGCCTTTCTCGTGGAGGTATGTACATTATTATTGTAGGCATACTCCACTAAGGGTAAGTACTTCTCCCATTGGGACCTTTGATCTACTTCCGTTACATAGGCTTTTAGTAGATAAAGAATTGTTAGGTTAGCTATTTCATTTTGGCCATGTGTTTGTGGGCGATAGGACGAAGAGAAGTTTAGCCTTGTCCTTAAATTCTCAAAGAGACCCCTCCACAAATTACTGGTCATTCTAGGATCTCTATTCGACACTATGGACATCGACAAGCCATGGTACTTGAAGATTTGTGATATGAAGAGGGTTACCATTTGATGGGCTTTGATAGTCTTTTTGACAGGTATAAAATGAGCTTGTTTGCTGAACCTGTCTACTATCATCCATATTCTCGTATTCCCATTGATAGACTTGGGCAATCCAAAGATAAAATCTCGGGATATGCTCTCCCATGGTGAATTAGGGATTGGCAAAGGTTGAAGCAATCCAGGTTTCTTCCCTCTATCAAACTTCGTCTTTTGGCATACCACACATTTAGAAACATACTCTTGTATGTTTGCTTTCATGGCAGGCTAATAGAAATATGTTTCAATCCCTTTTAGGGTAGACTGAATCCTTCTATGCCCCACATAAGAGGAGCATGAGATTCATACATTACTTTCTAAACGTAGTGAGTTAGTACGCTAGTCTATTGCCATAGAGAAGATAACCATCTTGTAAGGTAAATGGTTCCTCTTTCTTCCCTAGTGCAAGGGCTGTAATCACATCTCTAAAATCAAGATCAATAGCGTACTCATCTATCAAAGAAGATAGATCATTGTGAGTTTCTATGGAAACCGCATTCACTCTCGGCCAACTTGAGTGTGCATTGGCTACTTGATTATGCTTGCGAGCAATGTGAGCAATATGAAAATGAAATTGCAAAAGGAAATTTTCCCACCTCATTTGTTTGTCGAAGAGCTTGGTCTGCGATGCTTTGGTGATCCGTCCGCAAAATGAAAGGAGTCCCCAATAAATAGTGCTTCCACGAGTCTAAGGCATGTAGAACTGTGAGGACTTCCTTTTCATATATGCCTAGAGCTTGCTCATCAACAGGGTCGAGTCTTTGACTTTCATAGGCTATGGCGTGCCATTCTTGGAGCAAAACAGCTCCAAGGCAATCACCACAAGCGTCACATTGGACCTTAAATGAGTTTGAGAGATCCGGCAGTGTAAGCACATGTTGAGAGATAAGCTTTTCAAAAGTATTGTTCTCCTTGGAAGACCATGTATACCTAATGTTTTTCTTTGTTAGGTCATGTAGTGGTCCTGCGATTTGTGAGAAATTTTCTATGAAGCGTCTATAGTATGCACACATTATAAAGCTTCTTAGTTCTTGAAGATTCCTTGGATTAGGCCATCCTTTTATTACCTCTAGCTTTGATGGATCCTTTTGGATGCCATCTTGAGAGATAATGTGACCTAAATACTGAATCTCTTGTAACAAAAACTCACTTTTCTTTCGATTAATATAAAGGTTATTTTCTTGTAAGATTTGAAATATTACCTGGAGGTGTTGTTTGTGTTTGTCTAATGAATTAGAGTAGATGATGATATCATTGAAGAACACTCCAGTAAAGGTTCGGTGAGGCCTAAATAGCTTCTCCATCAAGCGGTTGAATGTGGCTGGTGCATTGGTCAAGCCAAAAGGTTTGACAATGTATTCGTAAAGACCAAATGTAGTATGAAATGCGGTCTTTACAATATCTTGATCAACTATCCTTATTTGATGGTAGCCATTTTTTAGGTCAATCCTACTGAAGTAACGGCTTATCAAATAGGTCTTCTACCCGTGGAATGGGAAACCTATTTCTGATAGTGATCCTATTTAGTTCTCTATACTCAACACACATACGACATGTGCCATCTTTCTTTTACACTAATAGCACGGGTGAACAAAATGGAGATGAGCTAGGCCTAACCATGCCCTTCTCAACTAACTCATGCACTTGCCGCATAATCTCCTCTTGTTGAGCTTGAGAAACTCTATAAGGAGATTTATTGGGCGGTGAACTTCCTGGAAGAAGCTCAATTGCATGGTCATCATTGCCTCATTTAGGAGGTAGTTCACAAGGGATGTCGTCAATGAAAACATCATGAAATCCCTTGAGAAAATTGGATAACTATAATTCCTTGTGATTGTTTATATTTTCTTTTGCTAAAGCATTAGATTCATTTTGAGAATGTTTAACAAAAATCATGTACACGAAAATAGAGCTCTTTATTGACTTATTGAAAGCTTGTGTATGTACAATGGGTATGGTGATACCTAAGTCCTTAGCATCTATGTACATATCTTTTTCCTTGAACCTAAAGTAGATTTTCCTTTCAGGGAAATTTAACATTGGAAGCCATGCGATCAAACCATGGTGCCCCTAGGATTATGTCCTCGTGCTTGACAGGAGAGATAAAGAAGCCCTCTTTGTCCACATAGCTTTGGACATGGATCCTCAATGTCCCAATTAAGGGATGATTGAAGCTTCTTGCCCCTTGAAAGCACCATCAACGAGTAGGACATCTCCCATCTCATAGGCTTGGATGCCTAGCTTGGTGGCCAACTCTGTGGATATGAAATTGTGAGTAGAACCAGGGTCAAAGAGAATAAAAGCATCATGTTCTCTTACCTTTCCCCAAGCATGGCATAGAGAAGATCCTTTTTGGCGAGCTTCCTCTTCTTGGATTTCGACCAGGTAGCTCGAGGAGGCTTGTTTCATGTATCCTTGTGGGGGCAAGCACAATAAGCATGCCCTTGCTCCCCACACTTGAAACAACGGTTATCTTTACGATAACGCTCAAGCCCTTCAGGAGAGAGTTTATTTTTGCCTTTATAAACTCCCTTCTCCTTAGATTTGTTGTTGTTGCTGTTGCCTTTAGGAGACTTTTGGACATTGTCCTTCCCCTGAGGCTCATTGTTACGGTCCTTGTTCTTGTGGGCTTAAGATTTCTCTTATCCCCTATTTGAAAATTGATTTGTGAAGCCACCATGGTATGGTGTATGCCGCAGATATGGTGTGTGGCCTTTGGGAGTTTACATACTCCACCATATCTTCAGTTAAGCCCGCACAAACTGTTGTTTTTGCTCTCCAAAATCCATCTTTTTGAAGATAGTGGCTTTGAGATGTAAGTCCCAAAACTTGTCTATATATTTGTGAATGGATTCATAGGGAGAGAGCTTCAAGCTTTTCCATTTGGTGAGTACTTTGTCTTTGGCATCAGTGGCCAAAAACCTCTTCATGATGGAAGCTCTTAAAGCTTTCCATGTTCGTGGAGCTTCATCGTTTGCCAGTAGGCTAGACCACCATTGCCTGGCGGACTTTTGAAAATGCATAGCTACATGGCTGTGGCTACAGATTACAAGTAGTCACAGCTTTTACAGGTTTTTTGCTGCAAATTTTTGCAGACAATTTTCTTGTGGGATGCATTTTGAGCTTGTTTTTTCACTACTTGTGTATATAGTTATGCACTTTACACTCGGTTGAGTTGTTTGTCCCAGATTGTATGCCTACAGATAGCAAATTGTGGATTTGTTTTATGAATATACAAGAATCGGTTTTGATGCAATTAATCATGGCTTTCAAGATTGTGTAGTGGTCAATTGATCTCCCACTTTGTTGCCAGTTTGACATGGTTTATGATTGAGCTTTCTCCTAGTATTTCTCACCATAATCTAGTTTCTTTGCATCCATATATCAGACATGTGTGACAGTTCAGAGTCTACAGTGATGAATCGTGAGAGAGGGTGGTCTTGAAGTTTTCAATACATGCCATGTTGGCATTGTGGTCACACAGGGCACATTAGGCACCACTTTTTAGACATATGAGACAACAAAGAGATTTATGTGTGATGCAAATGAGGTTTTGACACATGCTAGAGTGGTGGCTTCATATGCTAGTGACGGTGATGTCACGTTTGTCTTTAGCGTTCCTCATACTTACAAGTCCTTTAGCAGTTTATTGCTAGATGAGAACGCAATTTTCCATGGCATGCCACATTGTGAATGGTTTAGCACTTTCTCTAGTGGGAGATTTGTTTATCTACACTTAGTCGATGGCTCATTATTTGACATTGCAAAAGCAAGAGATGTTTATTTGTCATTGCCTAGTGGTGCATCCTATATGCTACGACATGTGCTCTATGTTCCTCAATCGAGACTGATCCTGATCTAACTGAGGTAGCTCACAAATTATGGGTGTCAAGCATTGCTTAGTGAGCAGTCTTTCCATATTCATTGTAGATCGTCAATGGTTTTCAGGGGAGCCCGCAATGGCTTGGTATATCTTATGCATGTATCTAAGGTATGAGATGGCATGGTCTTGATTTTGTTATTGGCATGCATTGAGCGAGAGATGAGAATTTTCTCCTTTGCTGGTGAGCTCCACCATTCTCACGAGATAGATCATTTAGCTATGCACGACATGCCAGTAGACTCTATAGAGAGACAGAGGTAGAGTGAAAGTGCTCTAGTGAGACTATGCAGATAGGGGTAGAGTTGGTCTTCTCCCTAGAGACACAGACAGAGATGATGGACATGGAGTTCTTGGATATGCTCATGCTAGAGGCTAATGATCTAATACTAGGACGCATGGTTCACCTATGGGTGAGAGGGACGTAGCTATCCCAGTGTCTACATTGACACATCCAAATGCCATGAGTAGTCTTGATGATGTAGTGCATGCACATAGCATAGGAGAGGCTAGGATAGCCAAGTTTGCGTAGATTTTGTCAGCATTAGAGCATCTCATGTATGACCTACTAGTGTTAAGGCCCAACCTAGCCGCTATAGTGGAAGAAGTTGCAGCAGGGATTGTTAGTTGTATGGTGACTGACACTAGCATGCTGCATTGTGGAGCTTTATAGACCATATAGAGTTATTTGTGGGATTTACATATAGGCTCTAGCATGGATATGCATGGTCCTCTATCTCTAGAGCCAATATGGATGCATGTAGATCAATTGAGCGAGCCAATGGGCATAGGTTGAGAGAGTCTCTTATCTGCTTTCTTGTACATATGAGTAGTTTAGCTAGAGGTCCCACTCATGTGAGCGAGCCCCTTATTCTTCTATCTAGTAAAGAATAAAGTGTGTACAAGTAATAGGCGGTCAGACATCTTTGGCATGTTTGATCAGGGTAAGAGGCGCACCACCTTTACCCCCAACAATCTCCCACTTAAAGGCAACTGTGATGATAAGTGGTACTACTATATGACCTAGTAATGTGTACAATAGGTATAGGGAGGAATCTTATCACAACTTATGCCCATTGGCTCTCTCAAAGTTGATTCATGCCATCGTGTAGGCTCTAATGGTGTATGGAAGCATATATCCCTTCTAGAATCAGCATGCATACCCTGCAGGTGTCCTATAATGACCTACATCACTCCATGATGCATCATGCTAGTGTCATTCATCGCACGGCTGACAACCCCAACTACAAATACTCCCACTATAACTACTATGTTGGGTCTCAATGCTAAGAATTCATACATGAGAGTCCCAAAATTTGATGATAAATGCACAATCTTTGCCATCATATCCATGGTAATTGCATCAACACCATGTGTAGTGACCTATGTCAATCTATCCGCATTTGGTATATCAACCCTCACTGCATCACCATCAGAACTAGTTGCATATGGACACGTCAATCCTAACTATGGGATAGTTGTTGCTCCCTCATCGTACATAGGGACTGTATCCACATGTCTTGTCATCGCCATATCAACCTCTAGCATGAGCATGTCAAAGAACTCTATATCACTCATCTTCGTGATAGGAGGTACCTTTGTTCTGAGAGGATCAATTCCTTGTGTCTTGTTGGATCATGGCCACTCTAACTCTGCATCTACAAACATGTTGTGTACAACACTCTGGAGCTCATCTCCAAAAGTACATGTTTGCAAAGTTAGTGAGACTACACCGTCTCACACATGTGACTCACTGCTCTACTCCTTGACTTGCAAAGCATCAAATTTGTCACCACCAACGCCAGTGACTACTCTAGTCATGCATTCAAAGAGTTGTCCTATTCTACATGTATATCCTTAGAACTTGCATGCACAACGAGTGAAGTGTCATGCTACTCATCAGCAAATTGTACTTGCCTGCATGCCAACACACTCACAAAGAGGCATCTTTGACACCAAGAACATAGAGAAGAGTCAAACAAGCACCAAGATGGCATCACCTATCACAAGGTAACCTCTCCTCATCAAGTAAGACTCATTAGTCAACTAGACATGACACCCATGATTTTTGAGCTACAAGATGGAGATCAAACTCCTAGCAGCATCATGCACAACTGCACATGATGGAACACAATCATACTCCCACTGGCAAAGTGCTAATGAATGGCACCCACACCATAAACACTATCCTATCTTAGAGTAGAAAATGTGCTAAGCCACTCCCTATGAGAAGTAGCATGGCATAAAGCACTACTGTCTAGCAGTCGATCCTGAGACAAATTCCATGCATGTCTTGGTGAACCTACGGAGTAGGAGTGTCTACCACACTCGCCATCCTCATAGGCACAATCCAAAACTTGGATAAAACACTTCTCTAGTACGTGTCACAAAACACATAACACTTGGCAAAAAACCTACAGAGTCTCCTTTGTAACTAGATCAAAATGTCACTAGAGAACAAGGAAATAAACAATGCCAAAACACTATGGCACAATGGTAAACAATTCCAAAATCCCTCAACCGGAATCAATGAGCGTAAAGCTCCCACAATGTTAATACATGAGATGTACTTGTTGCACAAGACACTACAAACCTGTGAGCTAATCACCAAGCTCACCCAATGTGGTATCAAGGAATACACACACTAATCTCCACATGTAGAGACTACCACACAAGCCTTGAGTGCAATCAACAATCACAACTTGGATCACATCAAATCATGCGCATACAACTTCTCAAAAAAAATTGTCAGAGTTTCGACAGTAAAATGGCTATCAAACCCAAATAACCAACAAGACACCAAGCTCAAACACGAGAGGTAAATGGCTATCAAACTCGAATAACCAACAAGCCACCAAGCTCAAACAACACGAGAGAAAAATGCGCATCAAATTGCACTCAAAAATATATGCATTGCAAATCCGTGCACCACTCTCTTTGAAATCGGCTCAATCGTACGACTCAACACGCATAACCTGTGATGAATCTGCTCTCAAATCTTGAGAATCCACAAGAGTGCATACATCCACCAAACATTCTTAACTTATGCACAAGAGAGCAACCAAGCTCAATTCAAGCTCTCTAGAGGTAGAAAATTAGCTCCAAAAGAACTCTAAATCACCACAGTATGCATACATGGTCTACACATTAACCTGCAATTTCTCAAAAACCCTACAATCGGTCATCCCACATCTCTCAAACCGTTCAAGATTTGCAAAAACTTTCTTTTTCAAAGTTGTAGATCTCAAAAACCGGTTAGGAATAGTAGGAATGGGCATGAAATGAGCTATTTTTACAGGTCAAAACACATCTATAAAAATTTGCAACCATGTACCCTCGACTTGCATCTAACAAAATTCGTGTTGAGTTTGGAATTGGAGATACATCTTCAATGATAAACGATCCGTTTTCTTTTTTCTTAAACTTGGGAATGTGTTGCTTAAGGGAATAGACTAAAATTAAGTCCCCTTTCTTGAAGATTTTTGTAATTAGATGGGAATCAAAAAACTATTTTTGTTTTCGCTTTTGTGCATAGATGTGAGCTATAACAATTAGACTTTGCTCATCTAGCTTCTCTAAATCTTCAAGTCTTTCTGACAATTCATGTCCAGTCCACTCAAGATCCTTTGCTATCCTTAATGTCGATAATAGAAATTCTATTGGTAGTATGGCATCAAGGCCATAAACAAGGTTAAAGGGTGTAGCGTTTAAAGCTGTTTTGAATGAAACTCGATAAGCCCATAGAGTAGCATGGAGAGTCATTTCCCAGTCTGTCCTTCCTAAACTACCCACTTTAGTCAATACTGAGCTAAGAATCTTATTTGTATGCTCAGCTTGTCCGTTTGCTTGTGGGTGATAGGGAGCTGATTTGTTATGGATGACCATATATTTATTAAGCAAATACTTGATTATCTCATTGAGGAAATGAGTTCCCCTATCACTGACAATTTCTATTGGTAGTCCATATCTTGTGAACACATACTCATATAAGAATGCGGTAGTGGTTATGGCATCATTCTTTTGAGTTGCTTTAGCCTCGGCCTATTTAGTCAAATAGTTTGTAGCTACAATGATATATTGAGCTTGGGTTCTATAAGCAGGTGGCTGTATTGGCCCAACAAAGTCTATACCCCATTTTGCGAAAGCTCTAGCCCCCATTATTGTTCTTAAGGGCATGCTATCTACTCTTGTTTGCATTTTTGCTCGTTGACAAGCATCACGCCTTCAAACATATTCTTTGGCATATGCAAAAAGTGTTGGCCACCATATGCCTACCATTAAGATTGCTCTTGCGGTGGTCTCACTGGAAAAGTGACCTCCAACTATCCAGCATGTGCTTGTTCTATAATCGGAATATAGTCGTATTCATTTGCACAAAGACGTAAATGTGATCCTTACCTCTCCGATACACTTGGTTCCCAATGAAGTCCTACTATGGTAATATGTGCTTGACTTAGGTATTGGGTTTTCTCTTCAGGATTAATGCATAAGAGCAATATTCCATCTCGATTTCTTTTGTATAGCCTATCAGCTAGTAATTGATACATAGCCGATTGCTCAATTAATCCGATTGTAATAGGAAGTGGTATTTGCAAGTCCACTTGAGCTCTGGTCATCAAATATACCATATTTCCCGACCATTGAGGTATCATTTCCACGAAGAACAAATAGGCATATGGTAGATCATCATCTATCCCTTTAGGTGATTCCCCTAAAACAATCCTTGACAAATGATTTGCTCTTTGATGAGTAGTGCCATTTTTTACAACTACAGTGAAATCAAATTCCAGAAGAATGATGAACCATCTCACTATTCTTCCTGTGCTGCATGGCTTGTTGACCAAGTACAACAAAGCTTGGTGGTCCACGAAGAACACAAATTTGTTTGCTAATAGGTAATGTGTATACTTTTTTGTGACATAGATCATTCCTAATCCTTCCCTTTCGTTGGTGGTATAATTCCTTTTTGCCATGTTCAATTGTCGGCTAGCATAAGAAATAGGAAAATCAATTTTCCCGTCTCCTGGTTGAGCTAGTGTACACCCAATGGCAAAGTTGGAAGCATCTACATGTATGTGGAATATCTTATTCCAATCTGGTGCTTTCAATATTGGAGCTGAAGTGAGAGCTTGCTTAAGATTCATGAAGGATTCTTCACATGCTTCAGTCCACTCTAAGTGTGTAATCAAGCTATACATGGGTTTCGCAATTATAGTGTACATGTAAATGAAACGTCTGTAATATCCACAATGTCTCATGAAGGCTTGAACCCCCTTGACTGTTGTTGGTCTAGGTAAATCAACAATAACATGAATTTTATCCATATCAGTAGCTATGCCATTTTTAGACATTATATGTCCAAGAATTTTTCCTTGTCTACCCATGAATGTGTACTTTTCAGGATTTAGGCAAATCTTATAAAGTCTACATTTTTCGAATACTTTTTTGAGATGTTCAAAATGATTAGTCCGGATTGATGAATGTACGCATAGATCATCCATATATACTTTCAAGAATTTCCTAAGATATTCTTTAAAATCATGGCTCATCAATCTTTGAAAGGTGGAAGGAGCATTAGTTAACCCAAAAGGCATAACCCGATAGGCAAAAATACCCCATTCCGTTGCAAAAGCAGTTTTATGCTGATCTTTTGGGTCAACCAAAAAAGTTGATTGTATCCCGAAAATCCATCTAAGAAAGTGTACGCTTATTTTCTTGCAACTCGTTCTAACACATGCTCAGTGATTGGAAGAGAAAAGTTGTCTCTAATGGTAGCTGCATTCACTTTCTTGAGATTGACGTACACTCGTACTTTCCATTCTTGTTGAGTACTATCACAATTAGAGACACCCAATCTGTGTGTTCAATTTTGTAAATGAATTTGGCTTCCTTTAGTTTTTCAATCTTTTCTTTGTTCTTCCTAAAAAATGTCTCATTATATGTGTATAGCCTTTGTCTGCTTAGTTTCACATCATCTCTCATGGGTATGGTATGTTGACAGATTTCTGGATCAACACCCTTGAGATCCTTGTAAGACCAAGCGAAGATATCTCGGTATTCTTTTAGTAAGCTTAGTAAAAGCTGTTCTTCTTGTTCTATTAGGTCATTTGTAATGTAGACAGGCTTAGGGTCTTCTCTTGGTTCAACCAATTCTATCTTTTTTGCGTTTTCAGGCCCTTCATAGGACTCGCCTTGTTTTCGTAGTTCTCTAACAGGTTGTTCGACTATGATTTTTGGAGAGTATATTTTTTGTAATGGGATGAAACACTCATTACATCTTTACCATCCTCTTCTGTGGTTTCCATTTCAGTCGTATATATCTCCTTTAGAGCTTTGTTCAACTCTTGATGCTTCTTTTTCCGCTCAACTCGTGTCATGGTTGACTCATTTTCCTGTTTTTTTGGCTTTTCTTGGGTATTCTTCCTCGTTTTTCTCGATGTTTTCAACGTTTTTGGGTTTTCGTATGAAGGATATCTGCCAATGATTTTGTCCTTGACACAATCATGTGTATCTATCTGCATCAGGAACTGTGTTCTACTAGAGACTAATAACATAGGTCTAGCTTTCACGTTTCTGGTGTCTCTTTTTCGTCTAAACCATTTTTATCTTTTCGGTTTCTGGTTAGGAAAGTCAAAAAACTTTTCCTCCCTTCCTTTCATGAGTAGCTTAGCTCACACAAGTTCTTTTTCTGACCCCGAATCTTCTAAGGTAGCTGAGTGTTCGTCTAGCTGATCTGTTACATCGTAGTAGAGGTCTGAAAAGACTTCTTGAGCTTTCATCAAGTCCTTGGGTTCCTCAATTTCATCTTCAATGTAGAGGGTTGAAATCATTTGGATGGGAATTATGTCGTAGCCGTCCTCATTGCAAAATTGAGTCGGCATAGACGTATTCACACATACATCCACTATCGCTAAAATTAGAGTCCACTCAAATGGCTCAAACAAATGCTCTGGAAAGGGTTCAAATACATAGGCTTTGTCTGTGCAATCCCTTTCTAGGATACATTCTTCTCCTTTTACTTCCCGTTTTCTGAAGCTCCGTACATCTAGATAGGAGTGTCTTTGTTTAACCAAGAGGAAAGCTTAGTTTCAGCCAAAGAGGCTGAATCAAACTCTTGTATGGGAATTTTCATGACATCTCTATAAGTGTGATATTTTAGATTAACCCTTGTTATAGATCCCACTTGCTTCAAGTACAGATAATTATTTTTCCAATCTTGGATAAGCTGTACCTGTCGCATGAAAGGTCTTTTCAATATGATTTCGTAATTGAGTTTCTTCCCAAAGTCTACTATAGCAAAAGTGTGTTGATATTCAATCCCACAGGAATTAACTATCACTTTTTCTAGCAGTCCTAAGGGTCTTTCTATATGTCCATCAGCCAATTGCAATTTCATTCGAGTTTGTCTAATGGCTGGTTGTTCCTTGATTCCCATATTGCTTTCGTGGCTATGGCTATGCCTGCCCCACTATCCTTATATTTCACTAGAAGGGTTGTGTTTCCTTCTTCTCCTTCATAATATTCTCCAACTTTGTTCATTGGAACAGATCGAATCTCTTTGTTGTGCATTTTGTTTTTCAAATTTTCCAAATTTTTTGCGACTAGCCCCGTTATCCCTACCTTCTCTAGGGTTTTCTGTAGATCATTCCATAAATATGGTCTGAGTTTTAACAATTCTCCCAAAGTAAGAGTGCATTGGATGGGTGTAGACATGATTGAATGAATGTTGTCTACTTCTAGGGTGTGTTTTGCTCATTTTACTTGAGTGGTCTTGCACACTATGGATTCATCTTCGTTATCTCCCAAGTAAGAGGGTAATGTTTTCAAGGTCAATGGTTTCGACATTCCTGAAGCTTCAGATCCTCGCAATCCCCATACAAGGATTGTACATCCATGTCCATTCCAAGAGGTAGGTTGTCTAACCAAACTTCCTCTATAGGAGCTGACTTTAGAGTTAGGCTCCCATCATTAATCTCTCTAAATTTTTCCCATAAGTGTCCTCGCCAGTCTTCCTCTATGAATGGAATTCCGTCTAAGACATCTTCGCTGACCGGCACTATAAGTTCTGGCTCTTTTGTTTCAAGGTGGGGTCCTACCACCACTTCAGATTTTTCTTTAGTGTCTCTTTCCACAAGCTCCTCAGGTTTTGCCATGCTTTCAAGCTTGGGTTCTTGCGTGATTCTTACCAAGTTTTGATAAGCTTCAAGCTTAGCTGCTTCCGTGTCTGGAGAAGGATAAATTTTCCATTTGTTTTTCATGTTTTGGCCTGCTTAAAGTCCCACTTGGTAGGCTTCCAAAGGCCGCATTAATAGGCTCAAAAATTTTATCAACCAAAATTGATCCTCCAGACTTTACGATTGTTTCTTTGATTTCGCTTCCAGATTCTTTCACCTTTTCTTGGAATAGTTGTTTTGCTTTCTCCTCGACTTCAGCTTGTTGTTTCTGTTTTCTTATCTCATACCTTTTGCATGTGCTTCTTTTGGTCTTTTGAGAGGCATTTTTTGTATTCTCCAAATCATCAGAGGAGTTATGTTTCTTTTTCTTAGCATCGGCTCTAGTGATTACCTTGAGTGGAACAATCGGCTCACTCTCAGATGAGCTACTAGGTATCACTTGGACTGCGTTTACTATTGTTTTACCCTTGTTAAAGGATTTTTTAGACAATCTTCCGGAAAGTGTCCTCCGTTTTTGCAACCTTATATGCAATAAGCTTCAACTGGCTTGAGGTTCTTGTCAGGCTCTGGGCATTCATTTTTCCAATGATCATCTGCACCACAGTTATGACAATTTCTCGTTCTTGGCTTAACCATGGGTCTTACCATAGGAGGTCTAACACCTTGATTAGCTACATAATACATTGATGCAAGCTCTAGTGGAGTATAAGTCACAGGTTCTTCCATTGGTGGTGGATGTGAATTATACCAATCTCCTTCTACCATTACTGTAGATGGACTAGGCTCAACATAGGGTGTAACAGGCACTAGTGCTTGTTCATCTACGACTCCTTCTGAATGCATGTACTTTAAAGGCACTGCATTATGTCCTAGATATGGAAGTTGTTGACCCAACACAGGTTGAGGTCTTTCCATACCCATTGGTGGTCTTTGAGCTGGTACCATGTTAGGCTGGTATCTGTACATGGGTTGTCCTTGTGGCCTCATGGGCACGTTTTGAACATTCCCATCATACTTTGATCGAAAATAACGCTCATTGGTCTCATGGTTAGTCCATTTACCCACGTTTGCACACCATTTCTGTGGTCTAATTGGTTGTCCCTGTTGAGGTATCCCTTGTCCTGATCCCCTCATAGGTGCTTTTTGCATGTTATTCATCATGTCGTTCATTCTTTTGAGTATGTCTTCTATGGCTAAAAGTGGTGCTGCAACAGCTGTCCCCACTTGAGCTGGTTTAGTGGATGTTGTTTTCTCACTTTGGTTATCCTTAGGGACATCTTCTTCATTGAAAATATCACAATTGTCTCCTAAGTCAATAGCATCTGACACACACTCTTCTAGGGTTGTATGATTCTTGCTATAGAGTATAGAATGAAGTTCTTTGTTTAGCAGTTCCTCTAGAAACAATGATACTAGTCATTCTTCTGCAGGTATCTCTAGCCTTGGGCATCCGGCAATGTATTGTTTCATTCGAGTTTCACAATCCCTAACAGACTCACCATGTTTGTGTTTAAAGCTGTGGATTTGAGCTATCGTATTGTGTTGATCCCCATTTTGGAACAAGTAGCGACAAATCCTTGAGCTAATGTAAAGTCCATGATTGACCTCGGTGGAATGTTTTGGAACCATGTTAATGCTTCCCTTCTAATGTCATTCCAAACCCCTCGAATTGAGTATAAAAATCGAATATGCGTTCTTCTGGTATCAACCTTAGTCAAATTTGAGCTGAAAGTAGATAATCGCAATTATTTACTTTATGCCCAAAATGAACAATTTTTTGCACTTTTTTCATGGACAGTCTTTTCATGAGTTGTTTTAAGCCTATGAATCAAGTCAAAACTTAATTTGGCCTAAAATGTCAAGAAAAAGTAAATAATCTGAGTTTTTGCAAACTCTTAAAATTTTTACCTCAAATTGTCCTTGAACTTACCCACTGGTGCATACAACTTTTAATCATATCCTCCAGTTGGATTGAGTGGTTTGGAGTATTTTCGTGCTATTTCTAGCCGTAGACCTGAAATTATGCACTTCAACTCACAATGATTCTTTCGGAGAGAGCAATGTCCTAAAATCCACCTCGGATCCTGCTTACCCTACTCCTAGGTTCTCATGCAATGGGGTTGTGGAAAGTGTCCACAAACACTTTTCTCTTGTTTTTTATGGTTTCCTGAGCATTTATCTTAATACTTGTTTCGTCTATTAACCATCCTCAAAATCCTAATCTAACCCTACAATCCTACAATCTTAAAGGCAATCGACAAATACGATTACCTCCAAGCTACCTCTACACGGCAAAAGACGACAATCTTAAACTATGCGGTTTCTAAAAAGAAAGTTTACTCTAGGAGATCCTAGAGGAAGTTAAAGGATAACTTCATAAGACGCTCGTGTTTTTCCCTAGTTTAGGTCTCTTCGATTCCCGGCGCAGCGCCAAATGTGGGACGGTAGTCTAACCTCACTATCCTATCTTATTGTAGTTTTAGCGAGAATCACGATTAAATTGTCAATCCATGGGACGAAGATGACTCCACTAGTGCATAGGGCTACAAGAGGTTGTCAATCTTTCGAAAAACAACTAACAACTCGCATCTAACTCAAGCTACACTCAAGTGATTGAAATCACCAAAAGCCATCGCACATCGACAAACAAATCACATTCTTTATAGCATCAAATGTCATCCAAATGTAACGAAACTTCTAGGACATGTTTATAAGACCTAAGCAGGCATGCTTATGGTCTCAAACCCCACTTTAGGTCAAGTGCGAAAATCGCGATTATTATCAGTAGTGGATTTTTGACCTAGTCGTTTTCGAGTCAGAATGCACCTAAATGCTTAGCAATGATGCCCCAATAGCCCGCTTATGCTTAGTTTTTTATTTTGAAGTGTAAATTCTTACTTATGATGAAATTAGGCCGCGGATCGACGACGCCAAAATCTACGAAATACTGTGATGTGTTTACGTCGATGCGTAGAGCTCTTACCTGCGGTTGCAATGCAACAAACGTGACTGCAATGTGACAACCGGGGAGGGAGTAGGAAGCGCAAGAAGGAGAGAAGTGAGCACTATTAGCTCATGCTGTGTATTTCATTATCCAAAACTTACAAATAACTTACAAAAATTGGCTTTTATACCTTAGCCAAGGTTTTTAGTGGTCAAAACTAATAATTTGGGAGCTCTAACTAAAGATAGGTAATGCAGGTTGATACAATCTGGAAGCTTGCAGTCCCGACTCATCAATTACAATGTTTATCCGAAAAATAGGAGTTGCAATATTCCCGATTTATAAAAAATAATAAGTGTTTTTACATGGGAGCTCCGAAAAATGGTATCCGTGTTAGCTTGCTGCTAACAGTCTTGGTAGATGCAAGTGTACATGCTAGCTAAATTGAGTGCAATCCAACCTGTAAATTTTAAAATTTACCCACATATAGAGACAAAGTTGCTATAGCCATGCAATCACCCCGAGGTCACACACCCATCATGAATACTGCCTTTGAGAAGCAAACGACACGCTACTCACCAAATCACTTGGGCATACCAATGGCAAAGTTTCTTCTACTACTATGTGGTGTAATGTTGGCATGTTGAGTCATGGCTAGTACATGCATCCTAAGTTCCAACAAATAGCTGTTGATGACTTAGTTGATTGTGATGCCCCAAATGCAAGACCAAAACTACACGAGTGAGCATGGGAGAGTTGCTATCATGACCAATGCCTTGATTGGTAAGGATGGTGAGAGGGGATGCTAATGCATCTAAAGAATTTGTCGTTCAATGCAAACACTATATCCAAAGAAGGATACCAGCTCTCTCTATTAGTCTATTTAGAGGGCCACTACCACTCACCAGGGTCCCATATCAATTGTGTGAGGGGGACGTCTCTAGCCTAATCACAAAACCGCTGCCTCCTTAGAGAGAAACATAAGATGTTAAGACAAGACATCATGCGAAGGGATCTCATTACTTAATTCATTCCCAAGAGACCTCAAATTGACCTGATAATTATTGAACTCCACACACATACACACACATAGATAGAGAGAAGAGGGGGGGGGGGGTGCGGGTAGGGAGGGAGGGACAAACTTTCCATGATTAGGAGGAGTATGTTGGAGCTTGGCATGGCCAACTACAAGGAGATTTGTCCTTGGTCAATCCACAAGAATGTGAAGAGTAACTACACTTCATTAGTTGTTCGATCTTACACTAGAAAAGGTAGACATAGTGTAGATTTGTGCTTGGTTGATGTGAATGTGGAGGGCACTTAAACCTTGTGTGTTGATATGTGTCCCTCTTTCCCCTTGTGTACAAAGAAAGCTTGTGTGTGTGTGTGTGTGTGCGCGTATGTGAGTTTCTCTCTCATTCCCTACTTCTTGGGCTCACCCGTTCCTTTGTAGGTCTCGTACATTATCATCTAAAAAGTAGTTATAGTGGTGATTGATGCACAAGTATATTAAAGAACTATCAAAGTTCACATGAGAATCATAAGCATTTGCCATCCTTATGAAGGGAAGGAGAACAATGGTTTGCTTCAATTGACGCACATGTAACCACGGCAGCGTACGGATCACATACTAGTTTTATATTAAAACACAATAAATAAAAATTTCATGTGATTGTAAGCATTCATTTAAATTTACTTTATATAAATCTCATTCCTCCCTTAACTTAGGAGGCCTTCGTGCATCTTCACCTTGTTATTGATGAAAGACTAATTTCTTACGGGAATGCACCCATGAGTCAAAATGACGATCTTGAGGAGTCTAGTTTATTTATGAGTTCTCTCTAAACTCTTCAATTTAAGTTTTCAAAATCGTCGACAGGTCACAGAGGTGCCGTGTGGGAGGTGATGAATTACAGTTGATCAGGCTTTTGAAAACGCCTTGCCCATGTGCTTCTCCGTATGTAGGAGCTTGCCTTTGCGAGCCCAATTGCTACTTGACACTTCTAAGAAAAGAAGGAATTGTCAGCTTATGTCTAGCATGGATGCTCTGTGGTTGTTCCTGATACATTCAGAAGGTGACACTTGCTGTCATGCTGGCATGGCATTTCCTTCGGAGGAGGGTAGCTCGGTTGCCGACAACATGCATGCTGTTCTCTCACAAAATGGAGTTGAACAACATGAACCCTGTGGATGCAGCTATATTGGCGTTTCGCATGAGCACTTATTGCATGAAAATTGGTACCCAACCTGCCATACTTCATGTCCCAAGACATGCTGTCATGCCTGGACCTTCCACCGCAAATCATGCCAGTGTACATGCTGATTGTGCCTCTTCCACATGGCAGAATGGGGATATGTATGCCAAAGCTGGCCTTTCCTACCCTCATCATGTAGACATACATACCTGGAACCTTGCCATCAAGACTTGTGCAAGATCAGGGTCATGGTTGAAAGCCTTTCATCTTTTTTGGCAATTGCATCAGGAAGGCATGATACCTGAAAAGCTCACTTTAACCTTTATTCTTATTGCTTGTAGCAACCAGGGGGGTCTGCATGAAGGGAAACGAGTACATGCTCGCATTGCCAGCAGTGGATTTAAATCTGATTCTGTCATCCTTACTGCCCTGGTTAGGATGTATGGCAATCATAGCAGGCTCGATAATGCCTCATATGTGTTCAATCAGATGACCGAACGGGATATTGTGGCATGGTCCACCGTCATAAAAGTATTTGCTCAGCAAAGCAGTGGCCTGAGAGCCCTTCAGTTTTGCAGCCAAATGCTTCAGGAGGGATTGATGCCAGATAAAATTGCATTAATATGCGCACTGGATGCCTACATTTACGCATCTAAGAGAGAACGTGTGTGCATACTCGTGTGTGCCTTATTCAATATGCAAGAGGATGATGGTGTAGCTGTCGGTACGGCTCTTGTTAGCATGCTTGGAAAATGTGACAATATTGCTCTTGCAATGGAAGTGTTTGATAGAATGATAGTGCGGAACGTGTTCACATGGAGTGCCATGATATCGGTCCAGGTCCAGCATGCCCAGAGCATGAGAGCGCTTCAGCTTTTCAGCGACATGCAGGAACAGGGGATTTTGCCAACTGAAATCACTTATATTAGTGTTGTCAGTGCATGTACAAGTGAAGAAGATCTGGGTGCAGGGCACCGACTGCATGCACGGCTTGCTGGCAACTTACATGAAATTGGAATCTCACTTAGCAATAGCCTTCTTAGCATGTACAACGTGTGTGGTCATTTTGAGGATTCAACATCATTGTTCGAAGCCTTGCCTAGAATGGATATAATTACCTTCACTGCAATGATTACTGCATCTGTAAGTCATGGGAATGCTGACATTGCATTTGGCTTTTTGAACAGGATGATATCAGCTGGACATGTGCCAGACCAGGTCGCATTCACCTCTCTTCTAGAGGCAGGCAGTATGGTTTCGGACCCTACCAGGATTCAGTGTCTTCACGCTTTTATCACTGAATGTGGGTGCGACGCTGAGCTAATTTTGACCAATTCATTGCTCAATGTGTACTGTAAGAGTGGCAACTTGGTGGAGGCACATTGCATTTTCGATAGAATGGTGGTTCGGGATTCAATCTCTTGGAATGCCATTTTAGGCTTGTATGCCCAGGTTGGGCTCATGAAGGAAGTGCTCAAACTTCTTCAGCAGATGCAGCAGGAAGTGTTCTTCGACAAAGTTACTATCTTAAACACGTTAAGCTGTTTCACTGGCCCTGATGCCCTTCCTTATGGCAAGCGCTTGCATACACTGGTTCTGGCGAAGGGACTTGAGATTGAGGTAAGAGTTAGCACTGCACTTGTGAGTATGTATGGAAGGTGTGGCAATTTGCCTTTTGCACAGCGTGTTTTTGGTGAGATGCAAGATACTGATTTAGTTCTATGGAGAGAACTTGTCATGGCTTACATTTCTAATGGCCAGGCCAACACAGTCAAATCACTTTTTGACAGATTGTTTATTGAAAGCTTCATTCCAGATCAGTTCTGTTTTGTTAGCATTTTTTCTGCTCTTTGTGAGCAGGTGACGTTTTCGGAGGTCAGACGTCTTCATGTTCACCTTGTGAACAGCGCTTGTGTCTCAGATGTGAGTGCGAGTAATGCACTAATGAATTTGTATGGCAAATGTGGTGGCCTCGAGGACGCCCACAGTTTGTTTAACAAAATGTTAAAGAGGGATTCGGTCTCCTGGAATACTATGCTTTCGGTTTACAATCTGCATTCTCGAAGCCGGGAAAGCGTATTTTTAATTCAGGACAAGATGTGTTGGGAAGGCTATCTTCCAGATATGATCACCTGGACAAGTCGTCTTGCCGCATGTGTCAGCTCAATAGACTTAGCAGAGGGAAAGAGGCTGCATACATGCTTGCACCACTATGCACTTGACACAGATGTCTTTGTTGCAACAGCTCTATTGAACATGTATGGTAAGTGTGGCAGTTTGGGTGCAGCTCGAAGCATTTTCGACACTCTCCCTGCTAGAAGTTTGGTCTCCTGGAATACTATGATTGCAGTATATGCACAACATGGGCTTGGGAAGGAAGCTGTAGAGCTCTTTGACCTAATGCTGTCCCAGCAGGTACAACCCGACAAGGCTACTTTTGCTAGTATTCTTGCTGCATGTAGTCATGCTGGGCTTCATGTTGAAGGCTGCCGTATTCTTGCTTGTATGGAAAATCACGGCGTTTCTCCTTCAGCAGATGATTTTTCTTGTATGATAGACCTGCTTGGGAGGCTGGGAAGGTTAGACGAAGCTGAAAGTTTTATCAATGCTCAGCCAGAAAATGCAACAGTTAAATCTCTTCGTGCATTGCTGAGTGCTTGTCGACACCAAAGAGACGTGGAGCGGGGTCAGCGTACGGCAGAAAAAGTATTGCATATTGACACAAATGATGCTGCATCATATGTGCTGCTCTCAAATCTATATGTTCATGATGGAGTGGTCGGGCAATGAGGAGTTGAGGCACTTGAGCTGTGCCACAACCATTATTGCAGTAAAGGCTTTGTGATGTCAAGTGACACCTTGACTCTTACATTGTCTTCATCTGCCTTCAAACACTGGCGAACAAGGGCCCCATTGCATGATGCAAGCGCTAGGGGTAGGCATTCCTCGAAAAATACCTTTGATGGATTGATTCTTACAATGTCTTCATTTGCCTTGAAACTCTATCGAGGAAGAGTTCCCTTGCCTAAGGTAAGAGCTAGGGGCAGGCATTCTTTGAAAACCTATCACGTGCACATGGCTCTGTGTCCCACATGGACATGCTTCATCGACTTCGAGAGCCAGTTTTTCCCTTCTTCCTAGATAGGAGTGTTCCTAGAATCTTAGGAGGATTAGTACCAAGATTAGTACCGGCAATTTTGTGAGCGTGTTCTCGCAGGACATGCATGTCTGGACAAGTCCATTAGATTAGGTTTTCGAGTTTTGGAACCCTCTTGCATAAATGGTTTCGACACGCATCTTGACAGATGTTGTTACACTACGGTGGGCTGGCATAACGTCATATAGTAGGAATCCAACAAGCCGTTCCCCACGTCGATTGGATTCCCAAGTCGGCATTCACCCAAACTCAAACCCCCCCCCCCCCCCCCCCCCCCCCCCCCCCGGCCCTCCCTAACTTTTTAATAAATCACTTCAGTGATTATTTGTTGGGTGTGGTGGTTGGATTGCTCTGCCTAAGCCTAGAAAAATTCACAAGTCCAATTTCAGCCCTATAAAGGGACCCGGGCAGCCAGACTTAGGAGCAAATTGAGAGTGCTAGCACCAGGAGCAGCTCCACCGAGTGTTTTTGCTCAAGCGTTTCAGCCTTGCTAGCGTGTTGGACAGCACCAGCCAGCATTTTGGTTTTCAAGCCATAGCACCTGCAGATCCAGCAAGTGTTTTTGGTTTTCAGCTTAATCGTTTCAGTTAGCAGCATAGCAGTTCAGCGTTTTTAGCTTCCAGTACATTTCCTGCGAAGGAATGGCTTGGCTCTATCTTCGTTGGCATCCCGCTGCGGTGTGGTATTTCGGTAGCCCATTGAGCTTCCCTTCGACGATTCCCGCACTGGCATCGAGTGCTCCATTGCTATCTATCATATACATCGTCGAGATCTGCATTTTCAGCCCTTCATTCCTCTCACAACTGGAGTGCAAATCAGCCCCTTGGTGGCCATGCACAATCCCACATCGACAAGGATTAATAGGTGCATCAAATCAGTCCGAGAGGTGTCTCGTCTCAAGGAGTTATCGCGGCAATAGTCATCATTCGAGTCAGTAGAGTTTACACTTGATGTATTGCATGTGGGTACATTCCATTTACGCAATCAAAAGAAAATACCACATCGGCAACGGTGTAGAGGCCCTCGAGAGGGTTGGTTGGGACCCCATTAGGTGTCATTCTCCTCTTCTCTCTTTTTCTCTCTCCCTTTACACATCTCTACCACACTCTCTCATTCCTTCTCTTAAGGGAAAGCTAAAAGCAACCATCATTCAAGCTAAAAGGAATCACTAACGTAAGGAAAGGAAGTAAAGGGTTTGTGGATGTGTAAAACCTAGATCTTCACCATTTCAATTCTGTTGCACCTGACAATGGTATCAAAGCTTTGAAGATTTTGCACAAATTTGCTACTCTCCAAAAAGTTTTTTCTAAGAAGCCAAGAGAACTTTGCTCTTATTAGATTTTTTAATAACCACAAAATAGGATGGAAATTAAAATAAATGACAATAGTATCCATCTTATCGTTATACTTACTGAACGTGATCTTCCTAAGGATTGGTTCATCGGTCGTTCGTGTAGCATTGGTCGCCTTCTCGATGGTCTTGGCAAGCTTTTCATAATCTAGCTCCAAAGAAGAGGTATCGGATTGTATCGTCGAAGTGGTGATGAGATCCCGCATTGTTGTCCTTTCTTGCCTACGCGCCTCGGTTTTAGCCTCATACTCCCGTCTACTAGCCTCGACGTTTGTCTTGCGCTCCTGTCTAGGAGCCTCAACTTCAGCCGCCAATCGACATTCCTCTCGCTTTGCAGCGTCCGTACGCTCTAATCGACGTGTTTCCTCCGCTTCTATACGCTCTTGTTGTCGAGCTTCGACTTGTCGCATCATCTCCATCATCATGCGCATCATAGCATCCATGGGATTTGGTGGCAAAGAGGGAGAGGTAGGGGAAGGGCTAATTGGAGCATCCGTAAGTGGAACTTGCTCGTCTTCTTGATTGGTGGAGGTCTCCATACCGCTACGATTCTTGACCATGCAAGGATTTTCGCTCTTGGTTTAAGGTCGTAAACTAATCTTCAAGAGACTATCTACCTCCTCATCGGCGCATCCCGCATGCAACATCCGGTATACAATTGGTTGCTATTGGAAATTGGTTGAGGAAAGGTTAGAGACCTTCCTCTTTGGATTGGACTACTCGATCAAGTTTAATGTGGAAGGTGGTGATCCAAAGACATTGCCAAGAAGCTAAACGCTTGGTTGAACTTTAAGAGATGAAGCACAACAAGGATAAGCTCAAGATAGCCTCAGGTAATGATAACTCTTCCTTTCATAACTCGTCTAAGGACAATAATTCTAATGGGAATGGTAACCATAAAAAGAACTCTTATACTTCTTCTTTCCAATCTAATTCTCCATCTCAATCTCAAGCAAAGAGCGATAAATCTAAGGATAAGGATAAAAGAAAATCTGATAAACCTCAACTCACATCTGATAAAAAGATTGCTAAGGAGTTTTAGGTGGTTAATTAAGTAGAGAAAAACATGCATTGTACGCAAAGGAACGTAAGTGCTTCCATTGCTCAGTCGTCTCGAAGGTCACATGAAAAAAGAATGTCCTAAGAAAGAATCCAAAAAGAACAACACTCCTAAGTCAACTTCTGACTCTACACCTCAAGTGAATGCTATGAGTGTGGTAGAGCAAGACGCTAAGTAGGAGGGGACTTTCGAAGAGGATGAACTCATAAAATGTTATGGACATGTTAATGGTTGAAGGGTCATTGTGTTGTTTAATTTTGGAAGCTCTCATGATGTCATAAGTGAATCTCCCGTGAAACGTGCACGTCTTCAAACTTCTCCCATTCCCACTCTCTCGATGCAGGGTTTTTTGAAGGCATGGACGCTTTGATCTTAAAAAAAGTTAATGATGTCAAATTGGTCATTTAACAAACTCAATTTACTCATCGTTTTGTAGTCTCTAAACTTGCACGATGTGATATCATTTTGGACATAAAGTTTGATCTTCCTAGGTACATACAGTGCATCAACAAGTGTGAAAGAACTGCCATTTGCAGCAGTAAGCACAATATTTCCAACCCCCTGAACCGGATAAGAGGCATTGTTGGCACAAGTGACTCAATTCCCATGAGGGACAGACTCGAGAGAGGTGAACAATTCACGATGTGAGGTAATGTGCTTTGTAGCACCACTGTCAAAATACCACACATGTGAATTTGCAGCAACTAACATGCATGCATCATGGACAGCAGGATTGTAAGTACACTCTGCACTAAAAGCCCATTCTACATCAACATCACCATTTTAGTCTCCTTTCACAGAAGACTCACAATGGCTGCATTTGTAGTGGAACTAGCATTTGCAGTGGAACCATCCTCTTTCTTCTTAGCCTTTTTGGCCTTCAACTTAGGACACTGCTTGATCAAGTGATCATTAGCTTTACAATAATGACAACACATCTTCTTTTTGCTCTTATTACCAGAATTTCTAGACAAATCGCTACCAGCAGAAGCATTAGGAATAGAAGTTTTTCCACTCCCAGCAGAACCATAAGAAGTGGCTACATTGTTGTTACCACCCTTTCTTTGAGAAGCAATAAAAGCATGTTTAACTGCACGCTGCCTAGTCCTGTTTTTTTTGGAAAGTGACTCTTACAATAGCAATGTGCATAATGCATCAAACTTGACAACTTCAGGATTTCCTTGGGTCATAAGTCTCCAAGTACTAGCAAAAGTCTGGTAAGAATTTGGTAAGGTAGAACAGTCTACACAAGGGAACTGTCTGAAATGACTTCACTTGTAGAAATAAGTTACCCATTGATATCCTTGACACCAACAAGGAAAGTTTCCATATCATTTTCCTCATGCATAATCTTTGATTCTAGCTCTTTACGCAGCAAAGCAATTTTAGTCTCATTGCGGCTTGCATAAAGACCTGCTAGAATATCCCAAGCCTGTTTTGCAAATTTGTTGAACGAATGTGAGGAGTAATGGTGCGCTTCACAGACACGCAATCAATGCATGAGCCTGCGCATCCTTTACATCCCAACGAGCTTGTTCTACCGTAGGCAAAACAACTATAATAGCAGCAATTCTGCAGCAAGACCTGCAACATCCTCAACATCCTCAGAACCAGGACGTACATCAATGCCCTGCACAACATTCCAGACACCCTTTGACACAAGAACATGTTGGATCATGTAAGTCCACACAGGGTAATTGTCCCCATCCAATTTTTCCTCAGGAGCAAACACCTTGAACACATCTATGTTGTTGTCAACCATAAAAAATGCCTGCACGTGATGTGAAAACTGCCCGAAATGAGGAGAAATTGAGTGAAACGAGCACGTGCTATATAGCACAACCCGTAGCAGACTGTATGGGACCTGTTATGTAGTAATTTGCGCTAACAAAAATTCTGTACAAACTGACAAAATTGCCTGTGCAGACCTGGCTATAGTGGAAATGGAGGTTGAAAGGAGCTCGAATCAGAAATTTGAGCAGACTAAGCTCTACTAGCTTTTCCAAAAAATTTATCGACCTGCGAACGCTCGCCAAAGCTCACAAAAATCGAAGAAAGTGAGAAAACGTGTGCTGGAGCTGTTGGCGACTAGGCCCAGGAGGACGCAACATGCTCTAATACCAATTGTTGGAATTAGGGTTTCAGGAAAACACACAGCTTGGAGAAGATGAAGGAAGCTTAAGGCACACAACTAAGAGTGTATTACTTAGTGTGTAATACAAATTTTTGGAATTAGGGTTGCAGGAAAACACACAGCTTGGAGAAGATGAAGGAAGCTTAAGGCACACAACTAAGAGTGTATTACTTAGTGTGTAATACAAATTGTTGGAATTAGGGTTGCAGGAAAACACACAGCTTGGAGAAGATGAAGGAAGCTTAAGGCACACAACTAAGAGTGTATTACTTAGTGTGTAATGGAAAGATGGATAGCCCTAGAGAGATGGGCGTATATACAATGCAGGGGGAAAAAAACCTCCTAAAGAGGGAAAAATACCCCGACGGTCCTAGTGTGTTCACACACATCACTACCACATGTATATGGTAACATCTCTCTCTCTCTCTCTCTCTCTCTCTCTCTCTCTCAAATCAAGTTAGTCCTCTCTCTTAATCATTGAAAGAACATTGCATTTGCCAAGATCTTCAAACAATGTAGACCTTCAAACAATCAAATGTTTTAGATCTCTTCTCACACACTCACATACTCCTTCTTTCTCTCCCTCTCTCTTGCTCCTCCATCACCACCTCAAGCATAGAAATAATGGGAATCCTTATCTTGTAGAGTGCAATAGTATCAAGAACTGTAAGAGATTCTCTCCACATTATTGCTCCAAAACTCCCATGAAAATTCAATCAAATTTAGATGTGTATTGTCAAACTTTCATCCCTTTCTTGCCTCCACACCTTCATCCAATTCTCCCCTCTTTTGGTTCCTTGTTTCTTGCCTCCATAGACCTCTGCGTCTGTTCAACATGCTTACATATTAGTTGATATCTTCATCACCATATCCACCTCCCTAAATCTCACGTCCTTGTTAGCTCAAGGTGACTTAGGAATGCCATCCAATATGTGTCCACTCCATGACGTTACCATCAAGTCAAAATAGCTCTGACTCCATGTTTATTTGGAGCACCATTATTCAACCTTGTAGATTGGTGCGCTAAATATCATCTACGTAGCATTGGGTAATAAAGCCATCAAATTATGGGTTGAAAATCAAATCAATATCATTGATCATCTCATCAATGTTCCACCACCATTTCAAAATTCACGGAGTTGTTTGGCTTTGCTATGGTGATGGACATGGGGCAAGAGGTTGCATTTCATTCTTGGAAATTAGAGAGAAATCCCATGCTCCTTATCATTGAGGAGGGGGCGCAAAGAAAGAGGGGGGGGGGGGGGGGGGGGGGGGGGGGGGGGGGGGGGGGGGGGGGGGGGGGGGGGTATATATCACGTGTGTTCAATGACTATTTCTAAAACTCTTTATCTGTGAATTTTTTACAAATAATATACACCCTTTTTCTATTCAATCTGTAATTTCTTTTCCCAATCCCATTTTACGATACCCTTCAATATGTAAAAATGTGAGAAAAATAAAATTTGAAAACCCCTTCTGTTGCATTCACGTGATATGCTACCATATACATGTGGTAGTGATGTGTGTGAACACACTAGGACCGCCGGGGCATTTTTTCCCCTCTTTAGGAGGTTTTTTCCCCTGTGCATCACTCTAGGGCTATCTATCTTTCCATTGCACACTAAGTAACACACTCTCTATTGTGTGCCTTGAGCTTCCTTCGTCTTCTCCAAGTTGTATGTGTTTCCTTACAACCCTAATTCCAACAATTGGCATCAAAGCAGGTTGCGTCCTCTCATGCTCAGTCGCCAGCAGTTCCAGCACACGCCTGCTCACTTGCTCAGATTTTTTGCTTCGGGCTCATTTCGGCCTCCGTTTCCACTACAGGCAGTACTGCACAGGCTATTTTATCATTTTGTGCAAAATTTCTATGAGTACCATTTTCTGTATAACAGGTGCCTTACAGTCTCGTACGGTTTGTGCTATATAGCACGTGTTGTTCCCACTTCGTTTCTCCTCTTTTTGGGAAGTTTTCACATCACGTGCAGCATTTACCATGGTTGACAACAACACAGATGTGTTCAAGATGTTTGCTACTGAGGACAAATTGGATGGGGACAATTACCCTATGTGGGCTTACATGATGCAACACGTTCTTGTGTCAAAGGACGTGTGGAATATTGTGCAGGGCATTGATGTACGTTCTGGTTCTGAGGATGCAGGCGATGTTGAGGATGTGGCAGGTCTTGCTGCAAGGATTGCGGCTACTAGAGTTGTTTTGCCAACGGCAGAACAATCTCGTTGGGATGTAAAGGATGCGTAGGCTCATGCACTGATTGCGTTGTCTATGAAACGCACCATTGTTCCTTGCATTCATTCAACAAAATTTGCAAAACAATCTTGGGATATTTTGGTTGGTCTTTATGCAAGTCGCAATGGGGCTAAAATTTCTTTGTTGCGTAAAGAGCTAGAATCAAAGATTATGCATAAGGAAGATGATATGGACACTTTCCTTGCTGGTGTCAAGGATATCAATGAGCAACTTGTTTTTGCAGGTGAAGTCATTTCAGACAGTTCCCTTGTGCATACAATTCTTGATGCCTTACCAGATTCTTACCAGACTTTTGCTAGTACTTGGAAACTTATGACCCAAGGAAATCCTGAAGTTCTCAAGTTTGAGGCATTATGCACATTGCTGTTGCAAGAGTCACTTTCCAAAAAAAACAGGACTAGGCAACGTGCAGTTGAACAGGCTTTTATTGCTTCTCAAAGAAAGGGTGGTAACAGCAACGCAGCCACTTCTTATGGTTCTGCTGCGAGTGGCAAAAATTATGTTCCTGATGCTTCTGTTGGCAGCAATTCATCTGGAAATTTTTGTGATAAGGGAAAAAAGAAGATGTGTTGCCATTATTGTAAAGACAATGATCACTTGATCAAGCAGTGTCCTAAGTTCAAGGCCAAAGAAGCTAAGAAGAAAGAGGGTGGTTCCACTACAAATGCAGCCATTGTTGATTCTTTTGTGAAAGAAGACTATGATGCTCATGTTGATGCAGAATGGGCTTTTAGTGCAGAGTGTACTTACAATCCTGTTGTCCATGATGCATGCATGTCAGTTGCTACAAATTCACATGTGTGGTATTTCGACAGTGGTGCTACAAAGCACATTACCTCACATCGTGAATTGTTCACCTCTCTCGAGTCTGTCCCTCATGGGAATTCAGTCAATTGTGCCAACAATGCCTCTTATCCGGTTCAAGGAGTTGGAAATATTGTGCTTACTACTGCAAATGGAAATTCTTTCACACTTGTTGATGCACTTTATGTACCTGGGATCAAGAAGAATCTTTTGTCTGTATCTGCACTTGCTAGAATTGGACTTGTAGTCAAATTTGTGGATGACAGATGTATAGTTCATGATCTCAGTTTTGGTGATGAAATTGTTGCATCTGAGCTTTTGTGCCGTGGGCTGTATAAGCTCACTTTGTATGACAAGTGTGGACAAAATTTTGCAAATGCAGTTGCGGATTCAAGGGCTATTTTAGATGAAAAATTTTGGCATGCATGTTTTGGTCATATGAATTTTGTCAGTTTGTTGAGTTTGTAGAAATCTGATATGGTTGCTTCTTTGCCGCCACTTGAAGCACCTATCAAACATGTCTTTGAAGGCTGTATTTTGGGTAAGATGCAGCGTTCAAAGTTTCCAAAAGGATGGTTCAATTAGGGCCACATGCTGATGTTTGTGGCTCCGCTTAAAGCAAAGTCCGAAGTTTTTATGTGCTTCAAACAAATTTTTGGCTATGGCTGAAAATGTATCGAAGTGTACTATGGGCACCCTCCGTTTTGATCGAGGGGGGGAGTATATGTCTCATGAATTCAATGCATTTCTGGCTAGTCGTGGGATAAAACACCAACGTACAGTGCCTTAAACGCCTCATCAAAATGGTGTAGCTGAGAGAGAAAATAGGTCACTTACGGAAATGGCACGATGTATGGCCAAAAGTCAAGCTTTGCCGCATTCTTTTTGGCTTGAGGCCATCATGTGTGCCACTTACGTACTAAACAGGTGTCCTACAAAAGCTTTGCAGTCTATTGCTCGATATGAAGCATGGCATCATAGAAAGCGTTCTATTGAGCACATGCATGTTTTTGGTTGTTTGGCATATGCTTTGGTGCCACAAATACAGCGCAGAAAATTGAATTATAAGGCTGTCAAATGTATTTTTGTTAATTATAGTGTTGAAATCAAAGGTTACAGGTTGTATCATCCACAAACAAAGCGTATTCTGGTTTGACGGGATGTAGTGTTTGTGGAAGCTTCTGTTCAGCCCTTGTTGTCATGTACTAGAGACAGTAATGTAAGTTCACAGAACATTTATGACACTTTGTTGCCTCTTTTCAGTGGTGGAAATACGAATGTAAATTCCAATGAGGAAAATGTACAGCCTATGGGGGTTTCTGAAAATGTTACAAATCAGCATTTTAATGATGCAGATGTACATGATGTACTTGATGAGGAAAGGGCTAAAAATGAGCAGGCTAGAGGTATGCCAAAATGGTCGGTGCATACATTGTGTGCCAGTAAATTGGATGCACCTTTGTCTAGTCATACTCGTTCAGGCTCTCGCTATGCATCTTATGTATCAGATTGCTATGCTTTGGCTGTGTCTAGCTTACATGATGTTGAGAAACCTCTGTCTTTTGATAAAGCACAGAATTCAAAAAATTGGATGGCTGCTATGCAATCAGAATATGATGCACTTATAGAAAATGACACATGGACTTTATGTGATTTGCCTCCTTGCAAAAAGGCCATTGGTACGAAGTGGGTTTACAAGTTGAAATGTAAGCCAGATGGTGAGATCGATCGCCATAAGGCTCGACTTGTTGCAAAGGGTTATGCACAATAAAAAGGCATAGATCATGAAGAGACTTTTGCTCCCACTTGTCGTATGACTACTGTGCGTTTTCTATGTGCATTGACAGCTCATTTTGGTTGGGATGTACAACAATCAGACATTGTTACTACTTTCTTGAATGGTGACATATTTGAGGAATTTTATGTAACGCAGCCTCACGGTTTTGTCAAGAAAGGACAAGAGGACAAAGTGTGCAGATGTAAGAAGGCTTTGTATGGGTTGAAGCAATCTCCTCGTGCTTAGTATGAGAAAGCGGACACTCATTTGGTGAAACCAGGCTTTTGTAATAGTCCAATGGAAAGCACATTGTATGTAAAGTGTGAGTGTGATGTACTTCTCATTGTGGTTCTTTATGTCGATGATTTGCTGATCACTGGACCAAATGAGAGACATATTGCTGAATTTAAGGCTGATTTGAATGCGACTTTCAAGATGAAAGATTTGGGGCTGTTGCATCATTACTTGGGTATACACTTTAAGCAGTGTGATGGTGGTATTGCCTTGTGTCAAAAAAGTTACATAGAGACATTGCTATGTAAGTTTGGACTTGAGGATTGCATACCTATTTCCACTCCCATGGAAACAGGTTTGAAGTTGAGTCTACATGATGCTGGAGATCCTACTGATGTCACTCTTTACCAAAATGATGTAGGCTTCCTCATTTATGTATGCAACACGAGGCTAGATATTTAGTTTGCCATCTCACAGGTCGGCAGATTTATGCATAGCCCAGGGTCTAAGCATTAGCAGGCTATCAAGAGGATTTTATGCTACCTTAGTGGCACTTTACATCTTGACTTTTTTTATCCCAAGGGGGATCATTGCCGCCAGACTTACATGCTTTTTCGGACTCAGATTGGGCTGGTTGTTTTGACACGCGAGTGTCCACAAGTGGTTTTGTTTTGACACGCGAGTGTCCACAAGTGGTTTTTGTTTCATGCTTGGCAGTTCATGCATATCATAGTTGAGCAAGAAGCAACCTACTATGGCCACTTCAAGTTGTGAGGTTGAGTACAGGGCAGTCTTCATAGCTACGGTTGAGTGTGTATGGCTCAGACGCCTTATGGATGATTTGGGTGTTGGACAAGACACTGCCAACACTATCTACTCTGACAGGCAGAGCGCATTGGCAGTTGTGAGGAACCAAATTTTTCATGCTCGCACAAAGCACATTGAGGTGCATTACCACTATTTCAGGGAGAGGCTCTCAACAGGAGAGATTATCTTGGCTTATGCGCCAACACAAGACAACCTTGCATATCTTTTCACAAAGGCATTGTCTTGTGAGAAGCTCGAAGCTTTCCGCAAAACTTTGGGCTTACTCCCGTTTGTGGACTGATCATGTCCTCAG
The DNA here is from genome assembly GCF_014529385.1 of Adiantum capillus-veneris. Lineage (NCBI taxonomy): Eukaryota > Viridiplantae > Streptophyta > Polypodiopsida > Polypodiales > Pteridaceae > Adiantum > Adiantum capillus-veneris. Next base: position 158,476,664 of record NC_140937.1, read on the forward strand.
GGCATGGCACTTCCCTTTACTCATGTGCCAGCTCTCGTTCACCGCATCACTCCAGGGGGGATTTGTTACCATATACATGTGGTAGTGATGTGTGTGAACACACTAGGACTGCCACATCATTTTTTCCCTCTTTAGGAGGTTTTTTCTCTTGTGCATTGTATATACGCTCATTACTCTAGGGCTATCTATCTTTGCATTGCACACTAAGTAACACACTTTCTATTGTGTGCCTTGAGCTTCCTTCCTCTTCTCCAAGCTGTGTGCGTTTCGTTGCAACCCTAATTCCAACATGATAGTCACATGATTATTAAGTGACCCCCCCCCCCCCCCCCCCCACCACCGTGTGCTTATTCTTCTTTGCATGAGAAGTGCATTAAGGGAATCCAATATGTTAAAGAGGGTACCATTGAGAAGCCAAAGTAGCTCAATGACAAGATTGTTGAGCTCATGAACACGTTGTAGAATCAAAGTGAGAACAAAGAAGAATCTAGATACTTGCGTGTAAATTTGATGAAGTGCACATAGCATTCGGTGCAGTTTGATCATGGCCCACACCTTTCCCTTGGCTTTCATGCATGGAAACACAAGAGACAATCAATGGAACAACTATCTAGAGGTGGTGCTTCATGAAAGAAATGCATTCCTCATTGACTCATTTAATTGCCTTCAAGAAAGATTATTACTTTGTGAAGACTTTAAGTATGCGATGTCAGGGGGCTCACTACAATAAAAAAAGCCTATCACGTGGGTTCAAAAATAGGGATTATTTTATTCAATATTTGCTTACATTTTTGTATACAAAAGGATGTTGAAAAAATGATCTTGAAAAAGAATTTATAGATTACAGATTGAATATGAGAAGGGTCCTTTGTATTGGTGAAAAACTTGTAGTTAAGGGGTTTTATAAATAGTCCTTGAATGCACGTGATATATAGTTTTTACATATAGTAAACCCCCCCCCCCCCCCCCCCCCCCAGCATGCGACTAAGATTCTTTTCCAAAGTGTAGGCATTTAGCTCGAACAAAGAGGCAAGTGATAGCTACAACATGTTGTTAAATCAAAGATAAGAGTGGAGATTTTAGATGGCCCATCAAGTGAAAACCTTGCTTGGATTTCCCACCATAATTTCTTCTATAAATTGAGAGCACAAGCTTCATATGTCTTGCATCCAATTCTGCTATTGTCGCATACCTCCATCATTTCTTGGGGTGTCACAATATCTCACAGAGTTGTCACACTTGGTCACACGAAAAATGGGCTCTTTATATTGCTTCCAAACCTTATAGTGCTAGTCTTGCAAAGAAATGTGCAATCCATACTGTTGAGATATTTTTAGGTGGCTTTGAATCAATCGATGATGTCATGCCCATAGTGTATAGCAAAACCTTCGACTACAATAAGCTTACCGATGTGCATATTGACTTATTCAAGTTCCTAGAGTCCATTGTTAGGATTTATTATTAATCATAAAGAGTAGTATGGTGGTATATTCATATGAGAGACCACTAGAAGCCTGATTGTCAACTCTCCACGTAGCAGTTGCCCTTTATAGGCACACTTGAGCTGCATTCAGACCGCCTATGGTCCTTGACCTGACATTACTCCCCCCTTGGAGAAGCGATTTTGTCTTAACAAACAAAAGTGAGAAATTTCTTCTTAAGAACACTAATGTTTTTCTAAGTGGCACCTTCCTCAGGTCTGTCTTTACACTTCACTAATGCTTTGTTGACGAACATGATGACGCATACGTAGATCATGGTAGTTGAGAAAATGCTCATGTTCATGCGGCTGAGTTGGAACCAAAATCTATTGATTATCAATAACATTGTTGTCCTTATGTAAGCATTTATGTAAATGATTTACATGGAATACCGGATGAATGCGAGAGTGCAGATGTAATGAGAGTTTGTATGCCATATCACCAACTTGCTTGAGTATCTTAGAAGGCCCGCAATACCTTGGAGATAATTTAGGTGTTGGCATAGTCTTCAGACTTTCTAAATGCTCTGGCACACACAAACACCTCTTTCCCTTTCGTGAAGGTAACTTGCTGACGTTTCTCATCAACATATTTTCTATACCGATCCTGTGCTTGTTGAACATTTTGACAAGCTAGTCTCAACATTTCCATATGGTCTTGGAGGAAATCCTTGACCTGTTGAAGCCTTTCATTCACCAACTCGATCGTAACTGGTGACCTAGGTTGAAATCTATACATAAGCATGAAAGGACTAAAACCAGTTGTCACATACTTAGCACTATTGTAAGCAAACTCAAGAATAGGAAGAATAATATTCCCAATGTGACTGCTTCTTGCTAACGTATGCTTGTAGCATATCCTCTAGCACTTGGGTGACCCATTCACTCTGACTATCCATTTCAAGATGATATGTAGTACTTATGTTGAGTCGTGTACCCAATCGTTTAAACATAGCCCTCCAAAAATTACTATTAAACTTGGGATCACAATCACTCACAATGTTAGTTGGCAACCCATACAACCTGTACAAATTGTCCACAAATAACTTAGCTAACTCTGGAGTATTAATTGTGGATTTGGTTGGGACCAATCTACGAACACCCATACCGAGTCCTCCTATAGTGGTTGGTAAACCCACAATGAGATCCATAGAGATGCTTTCCCATTTATCATTAGGAATCTCCAATGGATGCAAGAGAGCTCCTGCCTTCTTTAGGTGCTTTGCTTTGACATTTTTGGCAATGCAAGACATAGTTTTAAACATAGCCGTGTAATCTTGGCCAATAAAACTATAGTCGTACAAGTGCATAAGTTTCCTTTATGCATAGGTGCCATGCACTCGGATTATTGTGACATTCATAAAGAATTTGGCACCAAATGTACGCATGCATTGGTACACAAACTCTCCCCTTCTGAACTAGGCACCCATCATCAATGGAAAAATTCTTCCATCTCTACAGCTCATCATTCAAAAGAGGAGAACTAAGTCTGGAGGTTAAAGAAACAGTACTTGCATTGGAGTGAGAATGATCACTCATTTGCACATGGCTCCACACTTTGGAGTATGTATCATCATGCTCATATTTGCCCTTGAGAGACCCCAAAAGCTCACTACAAAGCTCAATAAAAAACAGAGAGTTGATCTCAGGCCTACGGCTAAGAGCGTTAACTACCACATTGTATCATCCTTTATGATATTAAAGTTTTGCATCATACTCCTGAAGAATCTTAGACCACTTGGCTTTTTGACTCTTCAAATATATTTTCCATGTGTTCCATTTGCACATGGCTCCACACTTTGGAGTATGCATCATCATGCTCATATTTGCCCTTGAGAGACCCCAAAATCTCACTTCAAAGCTCAATGAAAACAGAGAGTTGATCTCAGGCCTACGGCTAAGAGCGTCAACTACCACATTGTATCATCCTTTATGATATTAAAGCTTTGCATCATACTCTAAAGAATCTTAGACCACTTGGCCTTTTGACCCTTCAAATATATTTGCCATGTAAATCATTTGATACTTTCATAGTCAAAACACAATCTCAAACTAAGCTCCATACAAATAATGTTGCCACATTTTCAAGGCAGACACTATTGAATAGAGTTCTCTTTTGTATAAACAATAATTCTGTTGTGTTGAATCAAGCTTCTTGCTTTCATATGCAATTGGCCTTCCCCTCTTTAGAAGGATTTCTGCAATAGCATGATTACTAGCACTCGTTTCAAACACAAACGGTTTCAAAGGATCCACAATAGCCAAAATAGGACGTGTAGCTAACGCGTCGTTGAGAGCATCAAAACTTTGTTTTTGGGCTTCTCCCCACTAAAAGGTTTTCCCTTTGGCTTTCAGTTGGTCCGTCATCTGACAACAATGTGAGCATACTTTTTAATGAACCTTCAAAAAAAACGTGCAAATCCCAAGAAAAACTGTAACTCTTTCAGAATTCTAAGAGAAGGCGACCTCTGAATGGCATCCACTTTGGATTTATCCATATGTAGCCCATCAAAACTGAAACAACATACCCTAAGTAGTGAATTTCCTCCTTGAGAAAATCACACTTGGATTCTTTGGCATATAACTTATTTTCTCGTAACATTTCAAATATGCTTCAGATGTTGTAAGTGCTCTTCATCAGAAGCACTATACATTAAAATTTCATCAAGAAAAACTCATTGTGTTCAAATCATGTTTGGAATGCAGTTTTGGATATATCAACAAGTCTAATGCGTACTTGGTGATACCGTGACCGCAAGTCTATCTTTATACAAATACAAGCATGGGTGAGCTTATCAAATAGCTCATGCACTCTTGGCAATGGATACTGTTCTTAACAGTAACTGCATTCAACAAACCCATGGTAATTGATGCACATGCATATACTACCATTCTTTTCCTTCACCAACAAGATGGGAGAGGCCCATGGTGAGAATTGGGTTGTATAAACCCTCTACCGAGCAAGCCAATCCTAGTGTGTTCACACACATCACTACCACATGTATATGGTAACAAATTCCCTCTGGAGTGATGCGGTGAACGAGAGCTGGCACATGAGTAAAGAAAAGTGACATGCCATGAGGACATGATCAGTCCACAAAGGAGAGTAAGCCCAAAGCTTTGCGGAAATCTTCGAACTTCTCACGAGACAATGCATTTGTGAAAAGATCTGCAAGGTTGTCTTGTGTTGGCACGTAAGACAAGCTGATCTCTCCTGCTGAGAGCCTCTCCCTGACATAGTGGTTATGCACCTCAATGTGCTTTGTGCGAGCATGAAAAAATGGGTTCCTTGCAACTGCCAATGCGCTCTGATTGTCAGTGTAGATAGTGTTGGCAGTGTCTTATCCAACACCCAAATCATCCATAAGGCGTCTAAGTCATACACACTCAACTGTAGCTGTGAAGACTTCCATGCACTCAGTCTCACAACTCAAAGTGGCCACAGTAGATTGTTTCTTGCTCAACCATGATATACATGAATTGCCCAGCATGAAACAAAAACCACTTGTGGACACTTGCGTGTCAAAACAACCAGCCCAATCTGAGTCCAAAAAAGCATGTAAGTCTTGCGGCAATGATTCCCCCCTTGGGATAAAACAAGCCAAGATGTAAAGTGCCACTACGATAGCGGAAAATCCTCTTGACTGCCTGCCAATGCTTAGACCCTGGGCTATGCATAAATCTGTTGACTTGTGAGACTGACTGAATATCCGGCCTTGTGTTGCATACATAAATGAGGCATCCAACAGCGGTTTGGTAAAGAGTGACATCTACAGGATCACCAGCATCATGAAGACTCAATTTTAAACATGTTTCCATGGGAGTGGCAATAGGTTTGCAATCCTCAAGTCCAAACTTACAAGCAATGTCTCTATGTAACTTTTCTGACACAAAGCAATACCACCATCACACTGCTTAAATTGTATGCCCAAGTAATGATGCAACAGCCCCAAATCTTTCATCTTGAAAGTAGCATTCAAATCAGCTTTAAATTCAGCAATATGTCTCTCATTCGGTCCAATGATCAACAAATCATCTATATAGAGAAACACAATGAGAAGTACATCACCCTCACGCTTTACATACAATGTGCTTTCTGTTGGACTGTTACAAAAGCTTCGTTTGACCAAATGAGTGTCAACCTTCTCATACCAAGCATGAGAAGATTGCTTCAACCCATACAAAGCTTTGTTACATTTGCACACCTTATCCTCTTGTCCTTTCTTGAAAAAACCGTGAGGCTGCATTACATAAACTTCCTCAAATATGTCACCATTCAAGAAAGCAATAACAATGTCTGATTGATGTACATCCGAACCAAAATGAGCTGCCAATGCACATAGAAAACATATAGTAGTCATACGACAAGTGGGAGCAAAAGTCTCTTCCTAATCTATGCCTTTTTGTTGTGCATAACCCTTTGCAACAAGTCGAGCCTTATGGTGATCGATCTCACCATCCGGTTTGTGTTTCAACTTGTAAACCCACTTCGTACCAATGGCCTTTTTTCCAGGAGGCAAATCACATAAACTCCATGTGTCATTTTCTATAAGTGCATCATATTTTGATTGCATGGCAACCATCCAATTTTTTGAATTTTGTGCTTCAAAAGACAGAGGTTCATCAACATCATGTAAGCTAAACATAGCCAAAGCATATCAATCTAATGCATAAGATGCATGGCCAGAGCCTGAACGAGTACGACTAGACAAAGGTGCATCCAGTTTACTGCCATGCAATGTATACACCAGCCATTTTGGCATACCTCTAGCGTGCTCATTTTCAACCCTTTCCTCATCGATTACATCATGTACATCTGCATCAGTAATAGGCTGATCTATAACATTTTTGGAAACCCCCATAGTCTGTACATTTGTCTCATTAGAATTTACATTCGAACTTCCACTATTGAAAAGAGGCAACAAAGTGTCATAAATGTCATGTGAGCTTACATTACTGTCTCTAGTACATGACAGCAAGGGTTGAACAAAATCTTCCACAAACACTACATCCCGTGAAACCAAAATACGCTTTGTTTGCGGATGATACCACCTATAACCTTTGCTTTCAACACTATGACCAACAAAAATACATTTGACAGCCTTATCATCCAATTTTCTGCGATGTGTTTGTGGCACCAAAGCATATGTCAAACAGCCAAAAACACAAATGTGCTCAATAGAAGGCTTTCTATCATGCGATGCTTCATATGGATAATGGACTGCAAAGCTTTTGTAGGACACCTATTTAGTACATAAGTGGCACACATGATGGCCTCAAGCCAAAAAGAATGCGGCAAAGCTTGACTTTTGAACATACATCGTGCCATTTCCATAAGTGACCTGTTTTTCCTCTCAGCAACACCATTTTGCTGAGGTGGATAAGGCACTGTACATTGGTGTTTTATCCCACGACTAGCCAGAAATGCAATTAACTCATGAGACATATACTCCCCCCCTCGATCGGAACGGAGGATGCCCATAGTACATTTCGATACATTTTGAGCCATAGGCAAAAATTGTTTGAAGCACATAAAACTTCAGACTTCACTTTAAGCGGAAATACCCATGCATGCCTGGACATGCAAGATTTCCGTGCATTGCAAACACGCATGACTGGCATAGGGTGCGGATCTTGGTAGACGATGGTGCGTCGCACAATTTCATCAATTATAAATTGGTGAAACAACTCAAATTTCCCCAAACCCCGAGTTCCCATCGCTACAAGGTAGCAATGATTAACAGCCATGATGCTGAGATATGGGAAACTTAGGTTAAAGATGTACCTCTGGAAATTCAAGGATACCGTACCTCTTTGGATTTCCAAGTCATGAATATGGAGAGGGCAGATGTGGTTCTTAGTCGTGAATGGATGCATAGTTTAGGATCATCACTTAGAGGTAGCTTTGAGCATAATAGTCTAATGTTCGAATCCAATGGTGTGCACGTGTTGCTGTTGGGGGAGAATATTGTACCTTCCTCACCACTTATTTGTACAGCTGAGCTTATGAAGCTCTCTTCTGATGATGTAATAGAAGAACTCTTTTTGTGTTACTCACTGTGGCATTTTATTTCCAATGTGGATGATGTTTTTAAGGTTGATAATGTTTTGAATAAAACTTCCTCAACGCCGCATTCTTCTCTCTCTCCTCTTCCAGCTATGCCTACTAATTCAAAACAAGCAAATGTTGCTAATGAATTAAAGGAACTTTTAAGGGAATTCAAGGATGTGTTCCCAGATGATTTACCACTAGGGCTACCACCGACACGTTTTGTGCAACATGGCATAGACGTGGTTGCAGGAAGTAAGCCAGTGAGTAAACCGCCTTACAGCATGAGTCATTCTGAGGCTGCTGAGGTGGAACGTTAGCTTGCTGACTATCTCACTAGAGGGTTTATTCAACCAAGTTCTTCACCATGGGCCTCTCCCATTCTCTTGGTGAAGAAAAAGGACGGTAGTATGCGCATGTGCGTAGATTACCGTGGATTAAATGCGGTTACTGTTAAGAACAAGTACCCATTGCTATGAGTGGATGAGCTGTTGTTTGATAAGCTCACCCACGCTCGTATATTTTCAAAGATTTATTTAAGATGTGGGTATCATCAAGTACGCATCAGGCTTGCGGATATACCCAAAACAGCGTTCCGAACAAGGTTTGGACATTATGAGTTTTTGGTGATGCCCTTTGGGTTAACCAATGCTCCAGGTACGTTCATGACACTCATGGATAGTGTCTTGAGACCATACTTGGAAAAGTTTGTTATCGTTTTCCTCGATGACATTCTTGTATATAGTGCCTATGAGGAAGAGCACTTAGCACATTTGAAACAAGTGTTTCATTTGCTACGCCAACATCAGTTATATGCCAAGGAATCCAAATGTGATTTCCTCAAGGAGGAAATTCACTACTTGGGGCATGTTATTTCGGCTGCAGGGTTACACATGGATCAATCCAAGGTGGATGCCATTCGGAGGTGGCCCTCTCCCAAAAATGTGGAAGAGCTCCAGATTTTTTTAGGCTTTGTAGGTTTTTATCGTCGATTCGTTAAAAACTATGCCCATATTGTTGTTCCCATGACAGATCAACTGAAAGCCAAGGGAAAAACCTTTCAGTGGGGATTAGAACAACAACAAAGTTTTGACAAACTTAAGGACACATTAGCCACAGATCTTGTTTTGGCTATTGTGGATCCCTTAAAGCCATTCGTTTGGAAACGGATGCTAGTAATCGTGTGATTGGAGCAGTCCTTGTGCAGGAGGGAAGGCCAATTGCATTTGAAAGCAAGAAGCTGGATTCAGCAAAGCAGAATTACTCTGCTTACAAACGAGATCTCTATGCAATAGTGTCTGCTTTAAAGACATGGCGACATTATTTGTATGGTGCATAGTTCGAGATTGTGTTTGACCATGAAAGCATCAAGTGGTTTACACAACAAAGTGATTTGAAGGGTCGCAAGGCCAGGTGGGCTGAGATTCTTCAGGAGTATGATGCCAAGCTACGATATCACAAAGGGCGGTACAATGTAGTGGTTGATGCTCTCAGCCGAATGCCAGAGATCAACTCTCTCCTTTTCACGGAATTGCGGAGTGAGTTTTTGGAATCTCTCAAAGGTAAGTGCGAGCATGATACTGCATACTCCAAGGTGTGGAGCTATGTTAGAAAGAGGGATCCTTCTCACTCCAATGTTGGTAGTGGTTTTGTTTCCTCCACACCCAGTTCTCCTCTTTTGAGTGATGAACTGCAGAGATGGAAGAATTTTTCCATAGATGATGGGTACCTACTCCACAAGGGGAGAGTGTGTGTACCGACGAACGCGGACATTCGGCGCCAAATTCTTTATGAATGTCACGATAGTCCAAGTGCAGGGCACCCGGGAATTAAGAAAACTTATGCACTCGTAAGACGACAGTTTTACTGGCCAGGTTTGCATGGGTATGTTCAAGACTATGTCTTGCATTGCCAAAAATGTCAAGTTAATAAAGCAGAGCGCCTGAAAGCAGGAGGACTCTTACATCCTTTAGAGATTCCCAACGGTAAATGGGAAAGTATCTCCATGGATTTTATTATGGGTTTACCAATCACTATTCGAGGACATGACTCGGTATGGGTGGTCGTAGACCGGTTGACTAAACTTTGTCGGTTTATTCCAACCAAGTCAACCATTAAGACTCCAGAATTAGCTAAGTTATTTGTGGACAATCTTTAGAGGTTGTATGGATTGCCAAGTAACATTGTGAGTGATCGTGATCCCAAGTTTAACAATCATTTTTGGAGGGCTGTTTTTAAACGATTGGGTACACAACTTAATTTAAGTACGGCTGATCACCCTGAAACAGATGGTCAGATGGAACGAGTCAACCAAGTGCTAGAGGATATGCTACGAACATACGTTAGCAAAAAGCAATCAGATGGGGAAGATTATCTTCCTATTCTTGAGTTTTCATATAATAGTGCTAAGCATGTTACAACTGGTTTTAGTCCATTCATGCTTATGTATGGTTTTCAACCTAGATCACCAGTGACGGTGGGGTTGGCAACTGAGAAGCTCCAACAGGTCAAGGAGTTTCTCCAAGATCATATGGAAATGCTGAGACTTGCTCGTCAAAATGTTCGACAAGCACAGGATCGTTATAAGAAATATGCTGATGAGAAACATCGGCAAGTTACCTTCACGGAAGGGGAAGAGGTATTTTTGCGTGTGCCAGAGCATTCAGAAAGTCTGAAGACTGGACCTACACCCAAATTATCTCCACGTTATTGTGGGCCATTCAAGATACTCAAGCGAGTTGGTGATAGGGCCTACAAACTTGAGTTACCTGCGCACTCTCGTGTCCATCCGGTATTTCATGTAAGTCGTTTACGTAAACACTTGCATGGGGACGACAATGTTATCGGCCAGCAGATATTGGTTGATTTCACTGAACCTCCCATTCAACCGCATGAACCTGAACGTATTTTAGATTTTCATGAACTACGTACTCGTCAGCATGTATGTAGTCAAGCTTTAGTCAAGTGGAAAGATCGACCTGAGCAAGGTGCCACTTGGGAAAACATTAGTGTTCTTAAGAAGAAATTCCCCACTTTTGTTTTCAAGGACAAAAACGCTTCTCCAAGGGGGGAGTAATGTCAGGCCAAGGGCCAAACCAATGGGGTCACGGACTCGGCCAGGGGCCGGCTGCCAGTGGGAACGGGTTCAAGCAGGCTGGAAGCCTATAAAAGGGAGGTTGGGCGGATGGACCGGGTCTGGCAATCCATTGGTCTGAGAAGACCAGCACGTGCTATATAGCAAAACTTGCAATAGACTATATAGGACTTCTTATGCCATAAACAGCATTGACAAACAAAATTGCACAAAATGACAAAATTGTATATGCAGACCTGCCTATAGTGCAAACGCTCGCCAAAGCTCATTGAAATTGGAGAAAGTGAGCAGGCGTGTGATGGAGCTACTGGTGATGGCCGGAAATGACATGTGGGGTGGCCTCTACACCACACATAGCCTGAACATCGCCAAGCATCATCTCAAGGTAGGAGTAATCCTATAGGTAGAGAGGGGCACCACCTAGCATAAGTGCAGCTAGGACGCAGACATACATGACCTAGGGTAGCAAAAGTGAGATGCCCTCTAGGTAACCAACATGAAATGGTCATACAACAAATGTCCACATGTAGAAAATGCCTAGTCAACAATTAGGAGTGTGTGTACGAGGGAGGTATGTGACAAGGTCGGAATGGAGCTTACTCACTGATTGGAGAGGCCGCACATGATGGAGCACAAGCAGAGTGATATTCAAGAGATGAAACATCCCGCGAATGTGGGAAAGCAAAACTAAGGAGAACAGAGAATGGACCCCAAAGATCAAGACAACATAGCACCCTTTTATTGGCGATGATGATGATACTTACAAATGGTGGTCTTGGTTACAAACCTGGCTCTTGGCACTAGGGATGCATGATGAAATGCGAGCGCCATATGGTGCATGGCGAAGTTGGAATTAGTGGGAAGGTTAGTTGAGGGAAAACATCGAGACGATGCAGCCACCGACGACATCAATCACCAGCATCGAGAGAGGCCAAGGTAGCATGGTGTGGATGCATTCAATCCTAGCGTGCTCATGTTGCCTTGTGGGGGAAGTAGTGACTGCCTTATGTGCATGGAGTGGGCGTGACTAGTAACTCAACCATGGTGTGGTGGATAATGGGGAAAATGGTGATGTTTTCTATGCTAAGATGCCCAAGCTTGCAACTCAACATGATGCCATGAGCTCTCTAGCTTGGGGTGCATTATGTGCTTAGTGGTGCTTACAATGTGGAGTGCATGGAGCTAGTGTATTCCTCCACTTGTGTCTCCCTTTGTGCTTAGCGGAGGCCTCTTTATATAGGCTTGAGAGGTGGTCCTTACCCAATGGTCCTTGCAAATATCCACTAGTCGTCGTTGTAGAAGGTCTAGATGCCTCTCTAGTAAGAGAGATAGAGAGAGAGGAAAGAGTGGGGTGGGGGAGAGTTTTTTTACAATCCACTAGCCATTAGGGAAAAGTGGAGTTCGGGGAATTTACAAGGGTTTTGTTTATGGTTCAGGTGGCTGGTGTGAGGTTTAAGGCTGCCAGAATTGGTATTTATTGCGGGAAGCTGAGATGCTATGTGTCACTTCCTCTCGATGCCGTCCGAGGTGCGCCTTCGACGCCACTTTTTGTTTTGGTGTTGGCGGCGCGCGAGCTGGCCGTCTTCTTTTTTTCTTTGGCGTCGATGTTGTATTTTCCTTCGCTTTTTTTTCATTGTGGGTGCATATATGCGTACATGCAATGTGTGTGTGCATGTGTGTGTATCGGTGAGTTTGTGTAGAAGTTTGTGTATATCGGCGAGTGCTTGATTGTGTATATGTGATGTGTGTGCGTGCGTATGTGTATGTATATGTGTGCGAATGTGCATGTATAGAGGGTGCGGTGCGTGGGAACGAGATCGAGGGGGGGTAATTTTATAAATCATATGTATAATATATTTATTTATTTATTTATTAATTTTTTTTTTACGTGCTTCTGCGGAGGGAATCAGAGAGGGAGAACAAGTTTGAGGGGGGGAGAGAACGTGGGCGCGGGGAAGAGAGAGAGAGAGTGTGTGAGTGAGGGGGGGGGGGGGGGGGGGGGGGGGGGGGGGAGATAGTGAGAGAGAGAGAGGGAATGCAGCCCGCCGGTGGGAAGAAAACAAGAGGGGAGATAGGGGGTGTGTGTGAGGCCAAGAGAGTGTGGACGAGAGGAGAGGGTGGTTGAGGTATGGCGGCCCTATCAGAGGGAGAAAGACAAGTGAAGGGGGGGTAAGAGAGAGAGTGTGTGGAAAAACAATGAAAGAGAGAGAGAAAACAAAACGAAGGCCCGCCATAGGGATAGAGAGGTCCGTGATAGTTTATGCACCCTTTGGGGTTTGGCGGCAGTGATAATAAGGAAAATGCTTTTTTTTTGTGGTTTTCTTTATCTCCGGCTCCCCGAATGGTTGATTCATGCGGTTCTCGGCTTCGAAAATGAAGAACTTTAAATTCTTAGGCCGGGCTAGAGGGCGGTGTGGCTAACCCGGTGTCATTAGCCCTCCCCCTAAGGTTAGGGACATTCATGCCTCTAACTCATCTGTTTGATCATTATCGTCGGAGGTGGAGGTTGATGGTGTATCCTCATCAGGAATGTCGATAGGTGGGGTTTGACAAATCAAAGAAAATAAAGTTTGAGTCGCCAACCATTTACTCTAGTTTTATGAAACTTTCCATCGGCTTCCATAAGTTGGTAACTCCCATTGACATACTTTTTCCTGATGATGAAAGGGCCCTCCCATCGGAGTAGGAGATTCTTATCGTTGTGTGTGTCGAAGTGATTGTCATAGCGGAGCACCAACATTCCTTTCTTTAAATCTTTGCGCCAAAGATGCTGGTTGAAACTAAGCCGTTTGTGCTCTACCTGTGCCGCATAACAATCGATTGCTTCTTCTCTGTCCAGCTGTAGTCTTTCCAAGTCGAGGATGTGATCTCTCAAATGCATGTTGGGTCGTTGAAGTTGGCTTTCCATCACTCTGAAACTTTGTAGTTGCACCTCAATAGGCAAGATTACCTCCTTGCCAAATACCAAATGATATGGTGTGAACCCCAAAGATGTACGGAATGAGGTTTTGTAGGCCCACAAAGTTGGGAGTAGATACTTATCCCAATCTCCAGGATGATTGTTAACCTTCTTGGTGATAATTTTACAAACCATTCCATTCACTTTCTCAATTAAGCCATTACATTGAGGGTAATATGGTGAGGAGTGCCTCCTTGTAATGCCCAAGTTTTTGCATTAACTCTCCTAGCAAGTCTGCTCTGAAACCTGGCCCTCTATCAGAGATGATTTTTAATGGTGTGCCAAACCTGTAGCATATGTGCTCATAGACAAACTTAGCTACCTCTACCGCTGTGATTCTAGTAGTGGATGTAGCTTCCGCCCATCTAGTCATATAGTCGACTCCCATGATGATGTAAAACTTCCCTGAGTTGGCCCTAGGCAACGGTCCTATGGCATCTATACCCCATTTTTCAAATGGTCCATATGAAAGGATAGGTGTCCGTGGTTCAGGCATGAGTGACCTGGTGCCGGCCTTTTGACATAACTTACATGTCTCACACCAGTGGTGTATATCACGGTTGAGGATAGGCCATACAAAACCATCCTGCAAGATTTTCCTACTTGTTATATCTAGGGCAAAGTGACCACCACAAACACCATCATGACAACTAGCAATTACCCCCATAATTTCATTAGAGAGAGGGACCTTCCTGAGTATTTGGTCCTTACCCTTACAATACAAACCGTCATTGATAAGCCGATACCTTGTGGCCTTCCATGTAAGCCATTGCTTTTGTCCTTTTGTTAGATCCAGTGGACATTCCCCTGTTTCCAAAAAATGCATGATGTCAGGTAAGGTGTCACTACCTTGAAATAGAGGGAGCTTTAGCTTTATAGCCCCAACCACCACTTCCTGCAGTCTTTCGCTTGCTAGGGCATCAACTTCATGGTTTTGAGCCCTTGGGATGTGGTGTAATTGAACTTCTTCAAACTTACCCAACAAGGTTTTTACACAGCTTAAGTGAGTCCTCAAGCTAGGATTCTTGCATGTCCATACTCCATTTACTTGCCTTACCAAAAGTAGAGCATCCCCAAATACATTAAGGCACTTTACCCCTTGCGAGACGCACCATTGTAAACCCTTGGTTAGTGCTGCATACTCAGCTTCATTGTTTGAATGTGATTTCAACAAATGGCCAAGCGAAAATACCTTGATACCTTTGTCATCAACGACCACTATGCCTGCAGCAGCAGCTGCTTTGTCAGATGGTCGCTTGTAGGCTCCATCAAAGTAGAGAGAGTGTGCTCTTTCTACCATCGATGGCTCTGGAAGTGGTTGAAGTCCTTCCCCTTTAATTTGCTTCACCTTCTTCTCAAAGTTTTTGTAGGTCATAAGTCCCCCCAAGCTTGCCCTTGTCGTGCTTTCGACCTGTACCGTGTAGTCAAATTCTTGCAGACGAACTAGCCATATAGTAATCCTAGCAGAAACGTCCATGTGTTGTACAACATAGGGAAACATCTCATCCATGGTTAAAATCACAAATTGCCTAGGCAGCAAATATGACATGAACTTTGTAGTTGCAAATCTAAGGGCTAGGACTAGGTGTTCCACATGGGTGAAACCTTTCTCTGCTGGTGTCATCATTCGATTGGAGAACTAAATTGGCCTCATGAATGATGTTGTTGTATCCTTCTGGAGTAGCACAGCGCCCAAGGAGTCATCACCCACGCTTGAGGTGACATATAATTTTTCATCCCACTTAGGTGGTGAGATAGTTGGTAGGGTGGCTAAGACCTCCTTTACCTTGTTGTAGTGATGTTCGCTCTCCTCATCCCAGGTGAAAGTTGATCTTTGAGTGAGCTATTGCAGTGGTAGAACAACTTGTGATAGTAGATGTATGAATCTACTCAAGTACCTCACCTTTTGTAAAAAAGAGACCAGTTGACGTGCGGTTGTTGGTAAAGGTAGGGCTATGAGTGCGGACACCTTACTTGGATCGGTGTTGATACCTTTCGCTGAAATTTCATGGCCTAACAGAATGACTCTACTTTCCCCAATGTGGCATTTGTCCACATTTAATTTCCCACCTACGCTTTGCAACCTTGCCAAACCCTCAGTTACCTTTTCTAAGTGTGAAATGTGAGGGCTATATATACAAAAATTATCAATAAACACTCTTATGGATGTTCCAAAGAACGGTTGAAAGACATAAGTGACATATCTTTGGAATGTGGCAGGTGCATTTGTGAGACCAAATGGCATAGCTCTGTATGCAAAACAACCCCACGGCGTAATGAAAGTGGTTTTTAGCTGATCTTCCAAGGCTATGCGTATTTGAAAATACCCGGAATAACCATCACACATGGTGTAGCATTCAAAACCCGCCACTTCATTCAAAAATTTCATCCAAGAAAGGGAGAGGAAATTGGTCTCTCTTGTAGCTGCATTTAGTGGTTTGTAGTCAACGCAGACCCTCCACTTACCATTCTTTTTAGGCGTCACTACTACGGGTGACACCCACTCTGAGTTTTCTACAGGATAGATACCCTGCTTCTAGTAGCTTCCTTACCTCGGCCAGGAGTGCCTTTTCTTGTATGACCCTCAGCCATCGTAGCTTTTGTACAACTGGTTTTACCCCTTCCTTCAACTTAATATGGTGTTCCACTATCGTAATACCTGTGATTCTTTCATAGTTGTCAACGAAAAGGTCAAGAAATCCCATCAACATTTGCAAAAAATTATCTTTCTCCACAATTGTTAATTCTGTAGACAACATACCCTTCAACCTACTTTCTCCTAGGCCAAGTGATTTACTTTGTTCTTCATTGTGTTGCCCTTCTGGTGGCGGATCGCTATTTGTGCTTACCCTTTGTGGATCCTTCATGATGATACCCATCACATCGATGGAACTGTCACTTTCGTCGGTGGATGTGGTCTCCTCCTCAGAAGTGGAAGACTCACTAGTGGTTTCATCTGCTGATGTCTCTAGGTCCATTTGCTTCTGCTTGCCAGTCTTCATGTCGTAGTAGATTGTCTCCCCTTTCTTACCAGTCATGCGTAGAAGGCCAGTGGCCCAGTCCTGTTTTGCCTTCATGGAAATCAACCATGGCCTTCCCAAGACTAATGGATAGCCCTCCCCCTTAGTAGGCATTACAAAAACATCTACTTCTAACTCAGTGTTGAAAGCTTTTATCTTCACAACACTTACCACACCTGCACATTTTACTTTTGCATTGTTTGCCATCTTTGCCTTGCATGGAGAAGGCATGTCAACCTTGAGCCCTAGCCGAAGCATCATAGCTTCACTCATCACACAAATTTGTGCACCTCCATCAATGTAGGTGTTTCCAACCCTCTTACCTTTTATGTTGACGTCGACAATTGGAATGATGCCATCCATGTTGCAACCCGAAATTGCTTCGGCTACCTTTGCTTTTGAGCCCATTGTACTTACCATTTTGGACCATTGCCGCATTACCTTTGGTGCGAGATGTAGCAGTTATGGCCATGTAATCTTTGGTCCTTGGTCTGCCACATCTAATGTTAGATCATAGGGCCTAGAACTTTCCCCTAACTGGAAGTCGGTGATGCCTAATTTCCGTCGTGGCCTTGATGGCCTCTTGCTAGTATCTCCTTTCATGATTCTCTCATCATCAGATCGTGTAGCTTTCTCTCTCCTAGCTCACTTTACAGTCATGGCTTCAAAAGGTTCTACAAAGGTTACCTTCTCCTTACCCTTATCCCTCTCCTTTGCTCTAGGTGGATCCACTACTACGGCCTTTCCTTTCTCTTCTAGCCTTATGATGTTTACAGGGCAATCAGGTGGTGGTGCCGGTGGAAGAGGTGGAATGGGTGCTTGTGGTGGTGCCTGGGGTGGACGTAGAATTTGTGTTGGTGGGCCTAGTGCTCAGGGTGGGGGTGTTCTCTCTCTAGGGGGTGACGATTGGTTTCTCCTACCTCCTCTATTATAGTTTCGTCGTTGTTTGGGATAGTAGTACATACCGTGACCATCTTCTCCGCAATTGTAGCAGTGATAGTCCCTGTTTTGTCGTCGTGCTCTTCCCGTGTCTTGATCTCTTTCTTGATTCCTTCCTTCCTGTATCAAGTGGACAGACAAATTCTGCAGTTGGTCAGTAATATGGGCCAACATATCTTGCTGGTCATTTCTTACCCTAGGAGCTGGTGGTGGTGGAGGAATGGTGGTTGCCGTGGTTGTTGGTCGACGTGATGTTCCTGCTTTTGTTGACTCGGTTTCTTTGGCTTTCATCCACAGCTTCTTGTCCTTAAAGCGAGCAATCTCGACGGCTAACTCGTACGTAGCCGAGAATCTACCCTTCACCTTCTCCTTGAGAAGCGTCCATAAGCCATGCGTGAACCAGTCCTTTTTTAGGAAATCGGGTGCAGCTTCCCCTCTTGCCAGTGACTCAACCCACCGTTCCCACAAATCCACAAACTTGGACTCATAGGTGGCATATTCTAAAAGACCCTCCAGCTTCAAGTCTCTCAACTTGGCCCATAGCTTCTCTGAAGTGGTACCTCCCCCAAAGCGCCTCTTAAAAGTAGTTTTTAAGGGCTCCTAGTCATCCTTAGTTTCTTGTGGAAGTGCGTTGTACCATGACCTAGCTTCTAGCTTCATGAGATGCGTAAAGATTCTTACCCGGGATTCATATGTATCTTTGTTACTTACTACACATGCTACTTCAAAGTCATCTAGGAAATCTGTTACCAAATCCTCCCCCTTCTTTCCTTTAAATGTTGGAAATGCTACACTTGCCATGATTACTGAGAGAGAGAGCTAGAAAGACACACTGCTTAGCTTGCAATCAAAAGGCCTTTTTTTTTCCCTTTACAAGGAGGCATGTATACCCTTTTACACTAGAACATATATTAAAATCTCAAACGGTACATTTCCTTGTACCAAAGGTAAGACAAATGGCTGATCTGATGCCAGAACCTCAAAGAAGCGTTCCCCACCCAGCATGGTGTCGATAATTTGTTGGTAGTGAGCCTTCAAGTCCAGTATTACCTTGATTGATCGTACTCGTATCGGAATGTGTGATCTGCCTTGAGGTAAGTTGTATTGATTCATGTGAAGCTTAGAGGTGCTTAGTCACTATCCAAGCTTGTGGGAGAGGGTGGTGTTCTTTCCTGAAACAAGCTCAGTAGATCCCTAGTCTCTGTAGTGAGAGCGTGAGCATGTGCTTTCGTTATCTGTGCTGCAGCATCAGGTGAGACTTGGAAACTAACTGTGATAATTACCTCGCTGACTTGAGTTACCCGATTCTCGAAGTAGAATAGTGTTGATTCTTTATTGTGCAGAGCTCCACATGTAGAAAATGCCTAGTCAACAATTAGGAGTGTGTGTACGAGGGAGGTCTGTGACAAGGTCGGAATGGAGCTTACTGACTCATTGGAGAGGCCGCACATGATGGAGCACAAGCACAGTGATATACAAGAGACGAAACATCCCGCGAATGTGGGAAAGCAAAACTAAGGAGAACAGAGAATGGACCCCAAAGATCAAGACAACATAGCATCCTTTATTGGCGATGATGATACTTACAAATGGTGGTCTTGATGGTTACAAACTTGGCTCTTGGCACTAGGGATGCATGATGAAATGCGAGCGCCATATGGTGCATGGCCCAAGTTGGAATTAGTGGGAAGGTTAGTTGAGGGAAAACATCGAGACGATGCAACCACCGACAACATCAATCACCAACACCGAGAGCGTCCAAGGTAGCATGGTATGGATGCATTCAATCCTAGCGTGCTCATGTTGCCTTGTGGGGGAAGTAGTGATTGCCTTATGTGCATGGAGTGGTCGTGACTAGTAACTCAACCATGGTGTGGTGGATAATGGGGAAAATGGTGATGTTTCCTATGCTAAGATGCCCAAGCTGGCAACTCAACATGATGCCATGATCTCTCTAGCTTGGGGTGCATTATGTGCTTAGTGGTGCTTACAATGTGGAGTGCATGGAGCTAGTGTATTCCTCCTTCACTTGTGTCTCCCTTTGTGCTTAGCGAAGGCCTCTTTATATAGGCTTGAGAGGTGGTCCTTACCCAGTGGTCCTTGCAAATATCCACTGGTCGTTGTAGAAGGTCTAGATGCCTCTCTAATAAGAGAGATAGAGAGAGAGAGATAAGGTAGAGATAGAGAGAGAGAGGAAAGAGTGGGATGGGGGAGAGTTTTTTACAATCGACTAGCCACTGGCTAGGTTATTAGGGAAAAGTGGAGTTCGGGGAATTTACAAGGGTTTTGTTGATGGTTCGGGTGGTCGGTGTGAGGTTTAAGGTTTCCAGAATTGGTATTTGTCGCGAGAAGCCGAGATGCTACGCGTCACTTCCTCTCGGTGCCGGCCGAGGCGTGCCTTCGGCGCCACTTCTTGTTTTGGTGTTGGCGGCACACGAGCTGGCCGTCTTCTTTTTTTCTTTGGCATCGATGTTGTATTTTCCTTCGCTTTTTTTAAATTATGGGTGCATATATGCGTGCGTGCAATGCGTGTGTGCATGTGTGTGTATGGGCGAGTTTGTGTAGACGTTTGTGTATATCGGCGAGTGCTTGATTGTGTTTATGTGTTGTGTGTGCGTGCATATGTGTATGTATATGTGTGTGCGTATGTGCATGTATAGAGGGTGCGGTGCGTGGGAACAAGAGCGAGGGGGGTAAATTTTATAAATCATATGTATAATATATATATATATATATATATATATTACGTGCTTCTGCGCAGGGAATCAGAGAGGGAGAACGAGTTTGAGGGGGGAGAGAACGCGGGCGCGGGGATGAGGGGAGGGGGAGGGTGTGTGTGTGTGTGTGTGTGTTTAAGAGAGAGAGAGAAATGGCCCTATTTATTGCGCCTGCATAGGCTGAGCGTGTGAGAGAGGGAGGGTGATGGTGAGCTCGCGAGGGGAGTGTGTGAGAGTGTGTGTGGGTGGGAGGTTATGAGAGAGAGAGAGAGCTGTTTTACTACTTAGCCTTCAAGTTGGTCCAGCGAGCGCGCAAGAGGAAGAGAGAGGGGAGGGGGGGGGGGGGGGGGGGGGGGGGGCTTCGGGCTGCTTTTGGCCGACAGCGAGCGAGGAAGGGGAGGGGGAGTTAATGAGGGTCAACGGGGTGGAATAATAAGAGAGAGAGAGAGAGAGAGAGAGAGAGAGAGAGAGAGAGAGAGAGAGATATTATTACTGCATGGCGGGTTCCTACACCGAGGGGAAGAGAGAGAGAGAGAGAGAGAGAGAGAGAGAGAGAGAGAGAGAGAGAGAGAGAGAGTGAGTGAGAGGGGGGGGGGGGGGGGTAAGATAGTGAGAGAGAGAGAGGGAACGCAGCCTGCCGGTGGGAAGAAAACAAGAGGGGAGAGAGGGGTGTGTGTGAGGCCAAGAGAGTGTGGACGAGAGGAGAGGGTGGTTGAGGTATGGCGGCCCTATCAGAGGGAGAAAGACAAGCGAGGGGGGGGGGGGGGGGGGTAAGAGAGAGAGAGAGTGTGGAAAAATGATGCAAGAGAGAGAGAAAACAAAACGACGGCCCGCCATAGGGATAGAGAGGTCCGTGATATTTTATGCGCCCTTTGGGGTTTGGCAGCAGTGATAATAAGGAAAGTGCTTTTTTTTTTTTCTTTACCTCCGGCTCCCCGAATGGTTGATTCATGCGGTTCTCGGCTTCGAAAACAGAGAATTTTAAATTCTCAGGCCGAGCTAGAGGGAGGTGCGGCTAACCTGGTGTCACTGGCAACTAAACCCGGGAGGACGCAACCTGCTGTGATACCAATAATTGGAATTAGAGTTGCAGAGAAACGCACACAGCTTGGAGAAGACAAAGGAAGCTCAAGGCACACAGCTGAGAGTGTATTACTTAGTGTGCAATGGAAAGATAGATAGCCCTAGAGTGATGGGCGTATATACAATGCACGAGGGAGAAAACCTCCTAAAGAGGGAAAAAATGTCACGGCAGACCTAGTGTGTTCACACACATCACTACCACATGTATACGGTAACATTCAGGAGGGAAGTTGCACGCTTGGCAAGCCACAAAGGAATTTCTAAACTCTCTCATCTTTGGGATGACAGAAGCTTCTACTGGAAGGATGTGGAGCTTGTAGTGATGCAACATAACTTGGGTATGTATGAAAGGCTTATAATCGATAGAGTCTTGGAAGTGCTTGAAACCTCACCTCGTTCAAGATATATCATGTACGTTTACATTTTTGCAATTATTTTACAAATTGAGCCAAATGGCTTTTCTACTTATATACAAGAAAATTGGTCCGCTTTTTTGTCAAGATTTTGTTTTGGTAGAAAGCATAACTTATATTAAAGCTTTTATTTTTGTATGTCGCAACAATCGTAGGTACAAAAATTTATGAGACTTCCAAAAATACACCTATACCCTTAGTCAAATAGCTTTGTATTTGAAGCTAATACAAGTACTGTAAGTGCATTAAGACAAAAAATATCATGTATGCATGGATGAGTCTTGTAGAGGTCACATGAGCATATCAAGATGAAAGCCACTTGATGTGAACATGCATGGCCCAATGTAGAATGTGAAGAAATGGCTTTTCAAAAAATGTTGAAACATGGCCAAATGTGTAATATTTCTTTCTTTTCTTTGCTCGTTGTTTGTCCATCACTCGCTTTGCATTGCTCGTTAAGTGATAGCACTCGACTATGGTGCTTTCATTCCTACTAGCCATCGGGACACCCCCAACTACGATGTTTCCGTTCCTACTAGCCATCGGGAACAAAACAATGAAAAACATTGTCCATTGTTGATCAGGAGCAGCGGGACGGAGAGGTCCTTCCCTCCATGGTTGAGCAAGAGAAACAAGGTGGCAACAACTCTCCTCCCATGGTTGATTAGGAGTAGCAAGGCAGAAAGGGCACTCCTCCTGTTTCAAAATAGGTAGTAGAATATGCAACGAAGACATAAATTGGCCTCCGATCCAGATAGACAAATACTTAGGCAGATAGATAATAGATAAGGCTCCGAATTGAGAAGGACAAGGATCAAGGCTGCCCATGGTGTGGCTTCCCTTTTGAGATTATGGATCTCCTCCTCCTCTATGCATGAACCTCCTCCCTCATGGATCTCCTCTTCCCCTATGCCCATGGTGTGGCTGCCCTCTAGAGATTATGGATCTTCTCCCCTATTCCTAAACCAAAAAGGTGGTGCTCTGCATTTGCATCATCACATCTCATAGCCTATAGGAGCCTATGGGCCATGGAAACAAGCCAAAACCTTGAGCTACACATGGCTAAATATACCCCGATATGAGAAAGCTACCTCACTTTGTCCGGGCACAACCACAAAACATCCCTCACTCCCTTCTACATGTCCTTGAAAGATATCAAGACTGATTGTTCGAATCCAAAGAGATGTCATAACTCTAAACCCCCCCCCCCCCCCCAAGTTCTTGGAAATGGAGACATGCCTAAGAG
This sequence comes from Adiantum capillus-veneris, assembly GCF_014529385.1. Taxonomy (NCBI): domain Eukaryota; kingdom Viridiplantae; phylum Streptophyta; class Polypodiopsida; order Polypodiales; family Pteridaceae; genus Adiantum; species Adiantum capillus-veneris. Next base: position 158,499,664 of record NC_140937.1, read on the forward strand.
CTAGAGTGAGAAATATGCAAGTGTAAGGTGAGGGTTTAGTGGATGAGGATATCTACAACAAATCTGTGTAGTAGAAAGTATCTTGCGATATACAATCCAATTGTTTACCCCAAAAGAGCTCGCAGAAGTAAAATGTTGTCCCCGTTGAAAGTAAATCGAGCTCCAAGAAGTCGGACAACCAACATTTGCAGAAGATACTATTGTTGACCGATCCAAGAGATAGCATCAAAACTGTGATAAACTACTGGTATCCGGCTCATTTCCCAACTCTCAAAGGCTCCATCCTCAAGAAAAGTCCTGAAAATCAGCACCTCCAGTCACATGCCAAGATCTCCAAGCTACTACAGGAAGTCTAAGGAATACACACAACCAAGACTACTCAGAAATCAACTGTCCGACGATGACGAAGAACCAAAGAATTGCATCAACCACTTTTTGTCATGAGTGTCTTACAAGCTACATGTGAAGGAACTTCTTCAGAATTCAGAGTGAATACTGTCATTGATCTTCCTATGTTTTGACCACTTCCCAAGAGAATACCCCCCCACTCTCAAAGTGAATCAAGAACATACATCCAACAAAAAGGCACACACATCAATACTGAGATTGAAGCTCATACGGCAAGATCATGAGACCCTACACACCCAAGCTCTGCAAGAGAAGAACAAGGTGCTAAAAAAGAAACCAAATAGATTGCCAATCTTGTTTGTTGCACATGGAACCAAAAGAGCTAAAAGGATGTAGTCCACAAAAACTAACCCAACATTTTTGTACACATGACACTCCCCTATGTGGCTATTTCTTAATCACCTTCATTATGCTTGGCAAATTGAAGGGCCCAAGAAGACTCTATTGAGGCCCTTACGAAATTTGTTGATAAAGATTTTGGTTTAGCTCTATTGTCAAAGGTCAAGTAGATTTAATTTTTCAAAAATATTAAGTAGTTGTGCCCCAACCAATGTGTAAAAATCCTCATAGAATCTTGGGCATATATGTGTAATTGTCTTGGGCAAGTTAATCATAACTTAGACCATTTTTTTGGGTATGTGAGTCACAACTTCCATGGCATCTTTTTCAATCGAAAAAGGGATGTAATCAAATTCGAGAAAGGCCTTGCACGTCCTTTTCTTTTGTGTACAAATCTCTTTAGTTCCAACAATATGCGATTAAGACATGAGGTATATGCTTTCTTAGGAATCATCCAAGATCCATCTAACCTTGTGTTTGGGTGATTTGTAAGTGGAAAAAAGAATAGTAGGAAGTTTTCTAATAGAAGGATAAAACTTGAACTACAAAGAGATTTAATTAATATACAAATCATGCCCATTTAGTCGATCATAAGCTATAAACTTTTTATGAATGAAGTATGTACAATGTCATTGTACACATACTATGTAAGAGGTAGGTACTTCTCTCATTGAAAATGTTGATTCACTTCCATGACATAGGCTCTTAGTAGATCAAGAATCGTTAGATTAGTTATTTCACTTTGGTCATCCATTTGTGGATGATAGACCAAAAGAAATTTAATCTACTTCCTAGATTCTCAAAGAGACCCTTCTAGAAATTACTGTGGTCATTCTAGGATCTTTGTCCGACACTATGAATGTTGGAAAGCATGATGCTTGAAAATTTAAGATTTGAAGAGGGTTTTCATTTGATGTGCCTTAATAGTCTTTTTGACAGGCATAGAGTGTGTTTTCTTGTTAAGCCTGTCGACTGAAACAATCCAAGTTTCTTTCCTCGATCAAATTTCAACTTTTGGTACACCACACATTTTGAAACATACTCTTATATGTTTACTTTTCATGGTAGACCAACAAAAATACATTTCTACTCCTCGAAGAGTAGACTATGGAATCCTTGTTGTTTGCCCCACACAAGGAGAAGTATGGGATTCATGCATGACTTTCTTCTTGTATGGCTGGTTAACACATAGCCTATTTCTATTTGGAAGATAACCGTCCTTCAAGGTGAATGGTATTTATCTATTCTTTGAGGAATATATCCAGTTTTTTACAGAAATTTTTCAATAATAAAATATTTGTGTCCTATTTGACTTTGTCCTTTAGTTCAGATGTAAGGACAAGATCATCCATATTTAAGTGAGGATTCAAAGCTTTTATAAGGAGATAATTAGACCTGTAGTTATCATAAGTCTATGGTACACACATGCATACCAAATTTCCCAAAAAAATGAGTGAATGTTTAGAGCCTAGTACATATCTCCAGGTCCCCTCATATTTCTAAGAGAACTATTGCTGTAAAAACAAGGTCTTATAGAGATTATATATAACCTTGGCCCCTTTCAAGTTTATGTAAGAGGCTTGAAAAGTAGAAGTCTCGAGCCCCTCAATTTTCAAGTCTTCAAGAGCTTCCCCTCCCTCCCTCGCCACAACACCTCCTCCAACCCACCTTCCTACGGGCAATCACCCACAACCATTTCGTGCAACAACTGCCTCCTCCCCATCTCCCATGTCGCACCTCCTTTAAGGAACAGCCAGCAGCCATCCGTACGGTAGCCCTCCCTCGTCTCTAATTTACACCCTTAATTTTTAGAGGGGATCTACGGTTGAAAATCGACGTCGCTTGCCGGCGAAGATCACAACCGTTGATTCACAGATGTAAACTAGTTGTAAACTCGGACAAATGTGAACTAGTTGTGAACTTGCATGTAAACTAGATGTGAACTTTGCAAAGTTTGTGAACTATAGTATTGTGGTGTAAACTCGATGTGAACTAAGATTGCGTCAACCAAAACTATGCAATATGATGCTACCGTTCTACATGCTTATCAAAATGCGTGTAATAGCGTAGTGGTAACGCATTGGTCTTGGGATGGGGAGGTTGTGAGGTCGAATCCTACCCAATTTATTTTTCCCTCAATTTATCCTTCCAGCCAAGACTGAAATAAATCGAGATGAAACTCTTGGTTGTTTGTTCGGAAGAAGCTTCAGATGGTTATGGGCATATCCAATAGCATATTCAAACCAAATATATTCACAAGGTGCTTGGTTATCAAGAAACTTGTATGCACGCTTTAGGTTTGCATTGTTAACATTTCATATGAAATTTGAACGATACTCAACCATGGGGTTAAGAAAAATCATTGCATCAAGACCCAAATTGGATGACCATTTACTTGGGTCCAAAAGGCTCATGTTAAGTGGCGCTTTGATTGACTCCCCAGTTCCACCAAGGACTCTAAGGGTTCACAATCTTCTAAAGTGGAAGTAGGTAAGTTTGCTAGGAAAAGCCAAATCTCCACATAGATAGGAGCTGAGAAGCCCTTGTGGGAAATGTGTCCATGATTGGTGGTCTACAATGGCAGCCTTCAATTCAACTTGCATTGTTGATAAGAAGAGAGTGATTTTTGAAACATTGGGTACAAGATCCCAAAGCATTGTTTTATTCATTGAGCAAAGACTATACTGGAACTCTCTAGCCACTTCAAGGACCACTTGAGTTCTATGACATATGCTAGAGTAGTAACAAACACAAGATTTAACATAATTGTTGTAGATACCTAGTAAGATCATCCCCAATAAATGTAAAAGAGGCTAAACCTTCATTGTAGCTTTTTTCGACAGTAGGCATCTATTTAGACGACTTATAGATGTTTGTAGACAAATGTAGATGCTCCCATGTGTGAGAAGATTCATAGATGTGTGAAGACAAATGTAGATGCTCCTCCATGTAAGGAAATGGATGGATCTTCGCTCCCGCAAGGTTTCCAATAGTACTCCAAGTCTCCCTCTCAACTCACCCTTTGAGAAAATGAACCTTCTTTGATCCCAAAACCCTTAGAAAACCTTTATCGACACTATGAATTGACAATTCACCAACAGGGATTGATAGTTTTCTCTTTGAACCATGGATCAACCGTGACTATCCCATTTTCTGTTGTTACCATGAAGTCGACTAACCAAATGTAGAGAGTGAGAGTCCATAGACTAAATTGAAGCTTCCTATGCCACTTTGGTGATTCTTTGGACTCATCTAGAATGTTGGAACTCATGGATCAATTGCTTGGTACACAACTAGCCTTAGCATCGCTTCTCCCCTACACATTGTCATACTCTAGATGGCATTCTCTTTCTTTGTAATATGCTAATAAGAGCCCTATAATCTTTATTTTCATTGTACATTGTACCATCTCTCATTCACAAATAATATATTGTTACTGTAACAAGCTTGGACACCTAAGCAAGAAATTAATGGCAACACACAAACGCAAACTGGAACAATTGAACTTGAATAGAGAGAGAGAGAGTCGACACGAAGTTGCGAAGTTTCGTTTCCAAATGTACTAGCCCCAAAAACTATCGCCCCTTTCAGTATTTCTTTCTTGATTGATAGTACAAAAAAGTACAAACGGCCGGAGGGTCCTCTCTCTGTAGCTTTGCTCCCAAGCTTGGATTGCCAGAGAGTGAACCCTAGGGCTCCTTATAAAGTGTATAAGGGGCCCTAAAAAAACAGGACCCTAAAAGGCAAAACTTGCTAAAAGCAAAGGCTCCAAAATCAACGTCTGGAAAGTTCCCAAAAACTACCGTAAGCATCCGTACAAGCCTCGGCCCGTGATTTTCAGTTGCGTTTGTGGATCTGAATGCCATATCAACAATCAACATTACGCAGTTTTAGGGTTTTTTAAATTTTGACTGATTTGTCCACTGCAAGGGTCTAGATGCTAGGCATATTCCTCTTTATTGTCATGCCATGCCATCACATTCGTGACATACCCCCCTATTGAAAGAAAAGTAATCGCCCTCAATTATGCCTGCAAAACAGATGAAAGATAAAAACTAGCTCACTAGACAATGATTCTATGCTCCCATGCACCAAGTTGCACACATCTAGCACTTGCATAAAGACACCAGACACTAAATAGTTACATCATAGCTCCGTCGAGATATTAAATACGAATCATAATCATTACAACTTATTAAGCAATCACATCTAGACCGAGGTGATCGGTTCACGATTGTCTTGATGTACTAAATCTCGTCACTATTAGATTCACATCCTTTCTCACATTTCATGCAGACATGCCAGTGACCATCCCCACACAACATTACATTCACAATGTATTCCACAAATGTAGCACTTAGTTCACAATGAGCACTCAGATGCAAACAATCTATCTAGTCATCTCATCTAGTCCAGAACTGTTGATGCACATAGATCACAGTCTAGCCATCTCATCCTTTAGAAACTATTGATGCACTAGGATCACATTCATGACTTGTTTAGCCATCACATCTAGATCTCACCAATCTCTAGAAGATGCACAAAGTTTGTCATATCAATCATCAAAGCTGCAAACATTTCATCTTTTCAACACAACTCAAATAATATACACATGAAAGAGCACATATAACAAATTCAATCTAGAAAATTTCAATTTCAATGTGCATCTCTTCATAAAGTCATTCCACAGAATACTCTCAGCTTGTCAATACCCCTAGAACCTCATAGAGAACTTAGTGAGTTTATCCCATCTAGGCAAATTGTGACAAACGAGTGGAGTGGCTCCCCTCTTGTGCAACACGCACTGCACCTCATTCAGCATGGCCATTTGACGTGCACTTAAGGAATAGACAATGCTAAATCCAAAAGCCTCAAGGTACAACTCTAATAACCAAGGAGAATCTACTAGGTTCTCCTCCTCCATCCACTTTGCATCAAGAGCCGGATAGTTCACGTTCTTGACCAAATTGTCTGTGGACCAGCTTACCCTTCTCTCTCTTTTTCCTTGTGCCCTAGGACCTTATGGCTACTGCTCTGGCTCCTTGTCCACCGCCACATCACTCTAAATCTTTGGAAATCTCTGATTTACCATCAAGTGTTTCCTTTGTTTTTGTCTTGGGGCACTACGCAAAGATGTGCCCATGTTCACCACAGCCATAACAATTGCCCTCTTTGTAGTACTCAGAACGATGCTCTTTTGTCAATTTAGGGACTATGGATTTCTTCTTCTGATTCTCGCCCTTCTTTTCCTCCTTGGAAGAATCCTTCCACATTGACTTGGACACTGGCTTGTGCGTTGCGTAAGTCAAGGAGTCTGTGGAGAAACTATCATTTGCGTGTTCCATGTGTTAAAGTTTTGGCATCTCAAGTGAATTGCCCAATGTGATCCCATTATTTAGTTTGGCTTTTAGGTATTTATTTTACTTATTTGTCAAAACCTTGGGTAGGGCAATTTACTGGGATTGCTATATAAGTGACCCCTTGCCTCCATTATATACACTGTCAGTTATTTATTCCCAAGGTTGCTTGGTTCAGGAGACTCTCTCTCTCTCTCTCTCTCTCTCTCTCTCTCTCTCTCTCTCTCTCTCTCTCTCTCTCTCTCTCTCTCTCCTTGGTCTCTATGCTTCCGCATCATCGACTTTGACATGGTATCAAAGCGTTGTGTAGCTCGGTAATCGAATAAGTCCTTGGTGTAAAGGAGCAGCCCCCAAAGAGAAGAGAAGAGCACTTGAAGCTGGCATCTCCCTGCAACAACGTTCTATTACGCTGCACCAAAACGTTGCCCTCCCTTTCCTGTCGGGCAATGCCCCTTTGCAACCCACGAGACCATTCCCCTCCTACATTTTAAAATGCTGCAGTGCAACGACACCAGACAGCTACTCAGCGAGCGTTTTGAAACGTTGCCGGTGGCAAGCACTTGCTCCATCCTCGCGCTGAGCATTTTAAAACGCTCACAGTCGGCTCTTGACCCTGCCCGCCATATTTTTTTTACTAAGGCAGCCAGTGTTTTAAAACGCTGCTGACTAGAGTTAGTAGATAGCCTTAGGCAACAGTGAGAAAGTGTTGCAGCCTAGTCTTGAAGCGGCCTCGTGCCAATTGAGGACTTGAGGAGAGCATTGTCCTTGGAGATTTTGGAGCAGTTGTGAAGGAGAGTTTGGAGCAATTTTGGGAGTGGGATTGTGTGGAACATTGATTTGTACGAGGATTTCCACATGAAATATGTGAGCCTTGGGAGATGAAGAGGTGGGAAATTGAAGTTGAAAAGGCAGATTGTGGAGCAGTTTGGCATAAGCCAAACCATGGAGCGGATTTTGTGCAGCTTGGACGGAACTCTTAGCCCTTGTTATGCACAGTCTATTGTGGAGCTTTGGATTTGTTCAAGGCCTACCATAGGGCAAACATGCGAAGCGGCTATCGGTGACAGAGTTTTGGATTTCAGAGAGGGATAGCAGATTGTGCGGAGCCCATTGCGTGTGGAGTTCTCTTTGCGGCGGAATTGAATCAACTTGGATCTTTTTTGGCTTTGTTTGTACGGCCATTTTTTGGAGTGCAAGAAGGTACCCGATTACCAGGTCTTGCAACTTCAATATGTCCCTACCTTGCTCGAGGCCCCACGACATTGACCAAAAGCTATGGATAATGGATCGTCAACCATCCAATTAGCGGCCTATGCATCGGCACAGTTCTCAAGGAACTTGGCAAATTGTTTGGCTCGAGTTTGTGAAGTCAAAAGCAACTGGTAGAGTTTCTAGAGGACATCGGCAAAGGTCAGTTGGACAAGGATGGTAGTACCGGTACTCAGGTAGCTGCCTCGGTACCCACGAGGTACGATCACAATTGTCATGAATGTGACTCAACGCTTTGTTTGGCTCGAGAGTTTGAAGCCAAAGGTAAAAGCAAGAACTCATAGATAGACAATGACCAAGGCAAGTTGGAAAGAGATTACGATAATAAATAATTGACAGAGGAGATCGGCATGGCACACGTGACGACGGCCACAGTGGCCTCGACGTCAGATTGCTAGTCAAATGGCAAGTGTCACCACTAGCTTCAATCAGAGAGAGGCTTGTGAGTGGCAGAGAGGGGCAAGCAATGCTCCCTATAATTAATTTGGACCCTTGTGTTTGGTGTTTGGACCCGTAGGTCAGAGTTCAATGCACATGCATCTGACAAGGAACCAATCTTACGTCTAAAACACTATGGATGAGTGCACCAATCCATTGTTGTTGGTTAGATTATGGATAGGATATGTTCCAACAATTCATTATCTTGGAGTTTTATGTTTTGAACATGATGTGTTCACAGTTCATGAATGGGGACTATTGGACGTAGTCAATTCAAAGTTTCTACAAAGGCAACCGATCCTCAAGATGGCATTACTTTTAGGTACAAAGTTGAGGAGAGCAACACCGAGGTGTATCCAGTTGGTGGCCACTACTGGGGTGTTCATGGTAGCTTCTTCATCGACTTGATCTCACTATTGATATCCACTACGAGCTGCAGAGAGGGTGTTAAAGTTTTGGCATCTCAAGTGAACTGCCCAATGTGATCCCATTATTTAGTTTGGCTTTTAGGTATTTATTTTATTTATTTGTTAAAGTCTTGGGTAGGGCAATTTACTGGGATTGCTATATAAGCAACCCCTTGCCTCCATTGTATACACATTCAGATATTCATTGCCAAGGTTGATTGGTTCAAGAGACTCTCTCTCTCTCTCTCTCTCTCTCTCTCTCTCTCTCTCTCTCTCGTGCTCACTCCCCTTGGTCTCTACGCTTCCGCATCGTCGACTTTTGACACCAGGACCTTCTCAATGCTCTTAGACTTTTTCTTGTAGTATTGTCAGACCTCTTTAGGAAATCCGCAACAAAATCGCTCCATTCTTTCTAGAAAAGGAATCTTTCAAAAAGAAGCGACTGGGTATCCCAAAATCAATGACAATACGTAGCCAAGGTATCGTATTTCCGCATCTTTAGATGGTTCCAAGCTGTTGTTCATACTACTCGGTCAACCATACCAAAGTAAACACTTTCTTGAACTTTACTCACGCTCACAGAGCTTAAGTGTATAGAAACAGGGTCAACCACCATCTCTGAGCATTTCCTGTCGTCTTTCATACTTTAGAGGCTTCAACGAAGTTGCCTCAAGAGAAAGCAGTATCAAACAATTGTATGTAAGAAAGGAGTCCATGGGAATCCTTGTAGCCCCAAAGTGTCAAACCTTAATGCTCGGGCCCCATCCTTGAACTCTTTGGTTTTCTTTTTCTTCTTCTCAATGTTGTCGTATTGCGTGGCTCTCAACAGGTAATTCTGTTTCCTACCATAAATGGTACCAAAAGTGTGGGTATCACTATCTGAACTATTTGAAGAGGACGCAAACTTCTCCTCTGAGCTACTAGATTGCTTATTATGCTTTCTAGACTTCTTCTTGGCTCTGGTTTTCTTGGTCTTTCTCTGCTTCTTCCGCCTTTTCTCATCCTCACTTGAACTAGAGGAGAGGAGATGTTGAAACTCTTTGAAGAAGAAGAATTGAGGTCATCCTCGAAGCAAGCACGCTTTTTTGGATCCACTAGCCACCTCAAAAGTTGATTTTGGGCCTTAAGTAACCGAAAAAATCCTTTTTTCTTTTCTTCTCAGAGTGCTTGTTGACTTTCACCATTGACTGATCTTTTGTTGAAGAGCTTTGTCAAACTCTTCTTGCAAGAACAATTTCTACTTGTCTGCAGCTGGCTTTGCTTTGGTCTTCATGGCCGTCTTGATAGGTGAATGGATGGCCTTCTAACATCAAGAGTGAACCTATGATTCTTCAAACACTTCACATAGTTCATGACCTTGGAGTACTTAATCATTCGTTTTGCACACGCGTCAACCTGAAGTTGACGCTTATAGTCCTAATTGTCAAGATCCCCAGCCCAAAACTTATTGTCCTCTCCTAAGTCCTCAAAAGGAGGCTTGCCTCTGTTTGATTTTCCATTGTTTCCTTCCGTTCCTCCATTGGGAGTGGAGTGCTCTTCATCTTCCTGTATAGTCCCTGGGATGGTGTCTTCTCTGACGGAATCATTGCTAGAATCCATGTGTGCTACAGAAAAGAATCAAATGCTTTGTAGGAGAAGAATCATCCTCGCTTTGATACCATTGTAACAAGCTTGGACACCTAAGCAAGAAATCAATAGCAACACACGAACAAAAATTGTGGGAGCTGAACTGGAAGAGAGAGAGAGAGAGAGAGAGAGAGAGAGAGAGAGAGAGAGAGTTTTAACGTCGTAGGAAACTATCCCAAGAGACCTCAAAGATCTATCCCACGAGGAGTTGAACTCAAGACCTGTTATTCAAGAGGGAAATGGCATAACCAATCTACCACACAGAGGTGATAGAAAGGTTATACCGTTTTCCTCTTTTTATTAACACACACGAGAAGAAGAGGATTTTAACATCGTAGGGAACTATCCCAAGAGACCTTAAAGCGCTATCCGACACGAGAGAGAGAGAGAGAGAGAGAGAGAGAGAGAGAGCAGAAGGAGAGTATTTTAACGTCGTAGGAAACTAACCCAAGAGAACTTAAAAGATCTATCCGACGAGGAGGGGGGGGGGGGGGGGGGGATGGATGCCATCAGCATTACACAAGTTTAAAGGTTTTCAATCGGTTTGTCCAGTGCAAGGTCCACATCTGGGTTTGTGAGAACCCTCTATATACTAGAAGGCCTCTCACTGACCTAAGAAATGAGGTCATGGCCATCCTCTCCAGAGCTCGACTTGGTCTGGGTACGCATTACGATCTCCTCAAGGTCCAAGCTTGGAGGCCCTTCCTTCACCTACATGACTCTTAAGGACGTCAATGCTTCACCATTTAATCACTGCCAAGTCAGCTGCCAGAATACACAGTCAAGCAACATGCGACACATCAGCATGCGAATGGAAACCACCCAAGTCAGCACTCAATTTTGTTTTCCACCTAACAGTCGGCATGCAGAATGTCGCCTCTTATGCCCCCCCTTGACGAACGTAAAAGGTCCCTTAGTGGCCTTTTCCTGCAATGGTAGCAGCTCTGCCAGTCATTATGTGCTCACTGGCATTGCAGGCAAAGCTACCCTCCATTTTTTGCCTTCTTTTGGACTTTTGGCTTCGCATGAGGAGGAAGATTGGGAACTCAATATCAAACCAAATTTAAAACAAGGGGTTATAGATCAATGTAATTGGTTCAGGAACCGTCCAAAATTAGATGGATAACAATTGAAACTTCTTCAGGAAAAAAGGAGGGGTTGCATAATTAATTGACCGTTGCAATTACTCGTGTTTTGACACTTTTCTTTTCTGCATAATTATATAACTAGTACAAAATTGTATGTAGAAACTTTAGCTATGATTATGTACACTCTATACAAAGGTCCTTTTGAGTGCATCTCCACACCGAAAATCCATCAAACCACTTGGTTCATAATGCAACCTTCCAAATCATCAGTTTTGTTTATTATTCCTGCCTACCACGGCAAGGGATGCACAATGGGTGTCATTGATTTCTCCTGGGAGAGTCATAAGCTTTCTATGGTTGCATCATTCGTACGCAGAGGCCTATGAGGCTTTGGAGCTGCAAGAAAACCAAAGCAGACAACAAATGAGAAAATAAAAAACTAATAAAGCAATCCGCTGCAGCCTGCTAAAACCAAAAAAAGATAAGGAAAACAAAAAATAAAAGCCATTGAAGCAGTCATCACAGTTGATACTTGCTTAATTACAACAAGAGCTCCATGTACAATGCACACTCAATGTTCACACAAGGCCCTCTACCCTAAGCTCTTGAGAACACAGAAAGGTCAACAAATTCTTCTAGATAACCATGCTTCACAGAGCAACCACTAGTAAAAATACGGAAATTCTCATACCTCGGTAAGAGTTGGAGGACAAACAGGAGGACAGCTCTGTGAATACTCCAGCAAGCCTCGAGGGTAGACACGCAAGCACATCAAAGGCTGGCAGAACAGGCTTAAAAACAGCCGACGAGAGACAATTTTGGAAATGGAAGGCCCATAGGTGCGCGATCCTTGCCTGATAGTACGAGGGGAGCCAACCCACAAACAAGGGCCTAGGCACAAATTAGCAGGACCTAGCAAATCAGAAGCGAGAAGGACCCCTGGACTTTCAGGAGGTCTCATGTAGGGCAGTTAATAAGATTAGCTGTTGAAAAGAAACAGCATTGTCATGCAGAGAAGTTCTACCAGAAATAGCGTGAGTTGTGTGGGGGTGCCTGCAAGTCCAAAGTACTTAAGACTTTTTAAGTCCTTAACATTTGAGTGTTGTGTGTCTAACCCATTTCATTGCATAAATATAGAATAGATAGAAACTTCGGACGGTTTTGAGGTGTCCTACACCTTGCAAGGAATGCTTATGACTTAATCTTTCCAAGCTACCAGAATGAAAGGAGAATGAAAGGCGAATAGAAACATGGCTTACAGAAATTCCTGTAGTTCGTTGACAAGAACCTTTGTACATTGTTCAAAGTCCACAATTATTCTGTTTGTAATCTCTAGAAGGAATGGTTTGCTCGGTGAAAAAGCAAACTACTGAGCTCTCAATCAGCGGATGAATACCACTATAACCAGCCTACACCACTTGCCATTGGGAAATCACTACAAGTGACTGTATACAACAAGAAAATAATGGAAAGACTTCACATATTGCGATCATCATTTTGTGACAATAGATTTGGCTCAGCAGAATTGAGCATTGCTGAGGAAGTTTATAGTTCACAGTGTGAGGATTAGTGGTGCTAATCCTAGAATTAAGACTAAAACTTCATACTTAAGATTAAACTACGACTCAAGAGACGAGGACACTTGTTAAATTGATTAAATTGAATACATAGCCTCCTTTATATAGGAAGTGAAAAGACACAAACGAAGAGGCATGTCTGTAGACAAAGAGACATGACTCTAGACTAAGAGTTACATCCTTTTTGCTGGCATTGTGGCAGACCAGGACACATGAGGAGGCGGCGTTTTAGGCGTCGGAGACAGTGTGACATAAAAACGCGTTTCGGCCCTCTGAAACCCAAAAACGCTGAAACGGCCGAAACGTTTCGGCGAAACGGGCGAAACGAGCCGACTTTTTTTTTTGGGTCCCCTTTTGACCAGTTGACCTTAAACCACCCATTTGGGGATTTTTAAAGCCAAGCCGCTTCACAAAATCGATACCTTGTTTACTCGTGACTCAAGTCTCACATCCATATTTTGGTATTTCACATGTTTTGGCAAGTAAATTTATATGTATATTCAATGTATAATTATAGGTACATACACGTAAAACGAAACATGTGTTTCGCTTTCTTTGAGCCCCGAAACAAAACGTTTCAGAAACCTCGAAACCCCAAAACGCACGAAACCCCGAAACGTTTCATGTCACACTGGACTCGGAGACAGCGAAGGATTCTAGTTGTGACTAGTCGGTCGCTGCAGAGACATGACCATTCAATGTAAGGGTGCAACCATCCGATGAAGAGGTGTAGCCATCTTTATTATTATGCTCGCAAAGTACAACTCCCCAGGGTCCAACTCTCTCCAAGACTCGGCGTCCAAATGACACTAGGGGCACTTATAAACAGTACAAGGGATGTCCAAGAGCAAGAGCCCAAAAGCATCACATCCCAAAAGCACTTATCCCCAAAAGCCACGCATCAAAATTGAAAAATCTGGCAGTGCAAATTACCGAAATCCATACAGCCTGCCACGTCAGCACTGCAACACCAAATCTCGAACTTTTGTACAGTCTTCCACATCAGCATTTTGTATTGCCTCGCCGCGTCTGCAGTCAGCGCGATTTACGGGACTACCCTCTAAAGATCAAGCTTTTTGGTTTTTAGGGTTTTAGGCCTAGTTCACAATTTCTTTAAATTGCTAGGTAATCCCTTTTTAGGCCACTCGGCCACAACTTCTTCAAAGACCTCCTCGGTTCAGTTTCTCTTGTCCACTCGGCCATCTCTCTTCCAGTTGGGCACGCCAGATCATCACTTTGTGGCATTGCTCCCTCTTGAAAGAATTGTAATCGCCCTCGATTACGCTTGCAAAATAGTGATAGGACAAAAACTTTCTTCAGTAGACGCTGACTCTTATGTACTCATGCACCAGACTCCATCAATCCAATACTTCTACAAAGACATCAATCACTGATCAATCACATTTCTGTTGAGGGTCTCGGATACAAATCATGATCATTGTAACCTATTTAGCAATCACATCCAGACCGTGCTGATCTTTTCACGGATGTTTTGATCTACTAAATCTTATTACTATCAGATTCATATCCTTTCTTTTCACATTTCAATCAAGCAAACCATGCCCATGCCCATGACCATCCCCACAAGACATTACACCTAAGGGATGGACTTTAGCTTTCATCTGATTCTTTACTTGAAAAACTTTACTGAAACTTTACGACACATAGGAACTTCACGAATAAACCTATGACTTGAATTAACACTCGACACAAACCACGGCTTGGCAACTAGAGTGCTACCAAGCAAAGAGTGACACCCTTTAGGCCTCAAAGACTGGCGCCCCTTTCGTTATTTCTTTATTCTTATTAAACTTGAGATAAAACATGCGAGTTCCTACGAACTGTCCCACTTTTACCGGGCTGAAAATGACCTACTCAAGAGGGGCTTCACATATCTGTATTCAAAGGGGGAGAGAGATTCACGAGAGCGGAATCATCGTGCTACATAGAGCAAGGGAGAAGGCAAGCTTTCTATTAAAGCTGTGATCACCTGCACCCACTACTCACACACACACACACACACTGTAGTCACTTAATGAAGTCAAATCAGCCTCCTCTCTCATTGAGCCGGCAAGTGTCCACTTTGCCTCTTTTGAATTAATTCCTAGTACCCACCAACTTATAAGTGTCGTGAGAGGGGCCTAGATGACTTTGAACTGAGCCTAGACACCCTTCTACTGCTCGGATTTCAATGTCTATTGGCTCGACCATCTAGTGGCGACCTGCCCTTCCCGACTGCGGCTGAAACTCTCGACTGTTGGCCGTTTCACATTGGCCACACAATGTCCGGCCATTTGTGACTTCAAAAAGAGGGTCCCAAAAACTAAAGAAAAATCAAGGGAAAGAAGCCAACAACTAAGGTTAGTGGTTGCTACAACCTCGTGACAATACATCCACATAGCATGCAATTCACAAAATCACACACTTAGTTCACACTAAACATCGTGTTTCAATCATTCAATATGGCCATCTCATTCCGTCCAGAACTCTTGGTGCACCTAGATCACTGTGCAGTCATCTCATTCTTCTTGAACTCTTGATGCACTCAAGAGTTCAAGAAGAATGAAGAGGAGTTCAAGAAGAATGAATCGAGTATCCGGTCATCTCATCCAGATAGACATCTTGATGCACTAGAATCTCATTTAGATTTCAATCAGATTTCATTCACTTAGCCATCACATCCAGATCTCGCCGATCCCTAACAGATGTCTAGATGCACTAAGTTCAAATCATTCTTCAGACAAAATGCTGCAAACATTTCATCTTTCTCTACGCATGAAAGAGCACATGTTTTCAATTCAATTAAGGAAACTTCCAATTCAGTGCACATCTGTTCATAAGATCATTCTGCAAAATACTCTCAACCCGTCAGTATCTCTAAAATCTCAAAGCAAAATCAATGACTTTATACAATCTAGGCAATCTGTGACAAAGGAGTGGAGTGGCTCCCCTCTTGTGCAGTTCGAACCACACCCAATTCAACCTGTTGATTCATTAGTAACTTTTGGCATAGACACTACTAATGACCCAAAAGCTATAAGGTACACCTCTCTTTGAAAAGAATTTGCGATGTTCTCCTCCTCCGTCCACTTTGCATGGAGGGCCAAAAAGTACCCTTGACCAAACTATCCCGTGGACCTAGCTTACCTTTCTCTTCTTCTTGTAACCGTGCCGTGTGGCCTATTGGTAGCCGTCTTGGCCTCCCCTATCCTTGGCACCTCAATCTGGATTATTTTTATTAAAAAAATCTCTGATCTACTAGTTGATTCCCTTTATGCTCTTTTCTTGTGCCCTCGAACCTGTCGATAGTCTCATTGGCTTCCCCTGTCCGCTGGCATTTCGATTTGCGAGCCATCATTATTGATTCATGCTCACACCACCAACCTATATTTGCCTTGCCTCCCTTAGGATCATCATGTACCTACACACCCATCTGATGTTGAGGAAGCGGATGCTAAGAAGTCACGTTGACGATCCCAAGATAAGGATAACAGATAGTCTTGATCTTTACTGTCACCCGCTCGACTTAGCTTCATTGCGCTCCTTCCTCAACCACCTTTGGTCTCTCTCTCTCTCTCTCTCTCTCTCTCTCTCTCTCTCTCTCTCTCTCTCTCTGGTGCAGCATCAGAGGCATAACCACACACTTAACCGGGTCGGAGGCAATATTTTGGGAGCATGCCCCAGAATAGCTGGTTTGATGAGGAGTGTAGAGAGATGAGAGTCCAGCTTCAAAGGGATCATTTTTTAGGAGTCGTCACTTAGAGACAATCTCGGATTGCTTCCCGGCGCCTTGTGCGATGGAAGAAACGAGCTTACTTGGCCCAGATGGAGCGAGACTTCTATCAGTTGTTCTTGAGTAGAGACTCAGGAGAGGCATGGCAATTCTTGCATGAGCACTCCCCTCCCCCAGTGATTACTTCTCCTGATGTGTGGGGCCAGTATGCTTCATCGTTATATACGATTCCCAAACAGGACCCCCTTCCAGATCCTACAGAGCCATGCCCACCTACCAGTGCCTTCTTTACCACTGAGATGGTAAAGAGAGCCATTGACAGGATGAGGACCAGCAGGGCATATGATCATGATGGTCTAGTAGCAAAGCACTTTATACATGCTAGAGTTATGCTGGTAGAGGTTCTTGCAGTGTTGTTTAATTGTGCCATGTGTGAGGGTTACCTGAGACTTGGAGGTTGTCTACTATTGTGCCTATCTTCAAAGCAGGTGATCCTACAGACCCTAGGAATTACCGCACTATTATGGTTGGGCACACATTGGCACAGTATATGCATCCATTCTTGAGCAGTAGTTGAGTAATTGGGCAAAGGGTGAGGGTGTACGAGCAAAGGGCCAAGCCGGTTTCAAGAGGGGTTTCTCCACTCTTGATCATATTCTGACACTCAGAGCCATCATTGAGGAGGGCAGGTCACATGGGAGACAGATTTATTGTAGCTTTGTGGATTTTCGCAAAGCATTTGACATGGTATCAAGAGCTCGATTGATGCACAGACTATAGGAGATGGGGATGCCCATAGTGTTGATTTGGGGGATTATGGCTCTATACAGATCAGTGATGGGACATGTACGCACTCCGGAGGGGATATTTGATTTAGTTCACTCCACCATTGGGGTGAAACAAGGTTTCCCATTGTCTCCTACTCTATTTGGTATGTATGTTGATGAGGTATCTGATTACATTGACAGAGAGGGTGATAGAGGTGCCCAGCTGGCAGGGACGTGGATCCCATTGTTGTTATAAGCTGATGATATTGTGTTGATCTCTGACTCACCAGAGGGTATGCAACGACAGTTGGATGCATTACACAGTTTTGCAGAGGATAGTGGATTGTCTGTAAACCTTGGTAAAACCAAGGTTATGGTGTTTAGCACCAAACCACAGTGGATCAGGAGATCAGCACCGACCTTCACATATGGTCAGGGGATTGTAGAGTATATACATGCATACACTTACCTTGGGGTTGTCTTCACTGAGCCTAGGTTTGCTTTGGGGAGAGTAGCAAAGACTAGATTGACTAGAGCTTTTGCAGCCTTAGGAGGCTTGGAGAGGATATGTTTGCAGGTTCAGTTCCAGGAACCTCGGACAAAGTTATGGCTCTTTGATACTTTAGTAGCCTCAGCTATGTTGTATGGGGTGCAGATATGGGGACCTTCTCTAGGCCAGGATGGTTGGAGACGTATGGAGAGGCCCTTGGTATCTATGATCTCTCGAATGATCAGAGCCAAGGCCTCTGTACCCCACGCTATCATTCGAGCAGAGCTAGTTGCCCCTCCTATGGAGATTGAGGCGCTTACCACATCAGTCTCCTTTGTGCACAGCTTGTGGGATACTACTAGAGATAGATATGCTAGACTCGCCCTTGAGTCTTCCAGACAATTAGCTCTTCAAGGGGACGCTTCATGCCGGTACGCACATATGACATCATGGTTTCAGACGCATGGCTTCACCATGGACAGGCTGCCCCCTTTCCAGTACTCTCTTCAAGCACCCTCGATGTCTCTTACACGGATGGAGATTACTAGACTCATTCGTCAGGACCTGATCCAACTGGATACCAGGAGGACATGGATAGAGCCGCCACAGGAGTTGGGCACGAAGATGGCTTTCTATAGAGAGCACCTTCTCCCCCTCACAAGAGATGGGTTTGTGATTCGACCCAGCTACATGGACACACATATGTCTCATGGTTTGCGGTGTGCCACTAGTCAGATATGCACATCCTCACATCAGTTGGAGATTGAAACTAGTAGATTCAGAAGGATACCAGCAGACAACAGGATATACCGCTTATGCCAGCTAGAGTCAGAGACAGAGCTACATTACATATGTCATTGCACAGTGTACTATGAGATACGGGGCCGTTTCCACTGCTTATTTAGAGAGGGTTTCGGTCCTTTCTCTAGGGTCATGAGTTATGAGGATCAGAGATGTCTTGGGCTATATCTACTTGAGTTACACAGATATAGAGACACTTTACTTGGGAGAGATAGAGAGAGACAGTCCCAGAGACAGATTACAGGTTTCTTTTCACTAGATACGGGACAGCCAGAGGAGCAACCATCACCGCAGATCTTGGCCCACACTCATTTGACCACTATCAGCACTCTCACCAACCGAGCACTAGAGCTACGGAGATACAGACGGCCGCGATTGAGGAGAGGGGATACACAACATCGACGGAGACTACAACAGATGATTGGAGCCATACTCTCTCGATATCCAGAGTGCAAATGAGGATGGATTCTAGTAGTAGTATCTTTATTCTAGTTCTTTTGTACCCAGACATGGTATTAGATTCACCATTTTGTAACAGATTGGTCTCATAGGTCATTTGGCCTTTTGAAGACGTTAATATAACATTTCATTTCATATCTCTCTCTCTCTCTCTCTCTCTCTCTCTCTCTCTCTCTCTCTCTCTCTCTCTCTCTCTCTCTCTCTCTCTCTCTCTCTCTCTCTCTCACACACACACACACACACACACACACACGCGCGCGCGCGCGCGCGCACATAAGCGGGGAAAAATCTTTGGGTGAGTAGTTGCTCGTGTAACTGGCACTTACATTTTTTGATTCCTAAAAGCACACTCTCTCTCTCTCTCTCTCTCTCTCTCTCTCTCTCTCTCTCTCTCTCTCTCTCTCTCTCTCTCTCTCTCTCTCTCTCTCTTTTTGGAAAAAGTCAGGGCTGTATATTACAGAGTACAATATAATCCCCAGCGGATGCCAAAATAGCCTATCACGTGGGGTGTACAAGCTTAATGTAAGGAGGAGAGCCACTATAGTGACAACTCGACTAGAACAATCTCACGGTGGTCGGTGTGATGAGTGGAGGAGAAACCACCGAGGAGGGGCATAATGCCACGTAATCTGGCCACCTGTAAGTGGGAAGAAGAGTGGGGATCGGGCCCAACGCCGAAGGAAGGCAAATCGGCGAGCCTCGGCTGCTCGAGATGTACCTGAGGAAGAATCCCACTACCAAATCAAGGTGTGAATGATGTCCAGCCAAATGGCAGTGAGGGTATCCTGAAGGAGCTGTGGAGCCGCACTTAGAATGTGGAGACAACGAGCTCTCCAAACATTCCATAGTGTAATACTAGTGATGACAGAAAAAACTTCATCCCGTGTCTGAGAATCCCCCTGCCAAGCAATCTGTAGTAGCATAGCCAAAGTCCCTCGCAATAACCAGTCGAGGTAAGCATAAAGGCTGGATCTCTCTCTCTCTCTCTCTCTCTCTCTCTCTCTCTCTCTCTCTCTCTCTCTCTCTCTCTCTCTCTCTCTCTCTCTCTCTCTCTCTCTCTGTGGGCCCACATTCCTCACCTTGTTAGAGTTGAGTCCGCCGTGGAACCACAATCCAGGCTGCCCTCTTCCAGCACTAACTTGTTGTGCATCATGTCCAATAGAGAGTTGTGATTGGCGCTATGCGTGCCCATGATTAATGTCCCTAAGATCTCATGCACTATTCTAGTGTTGTTCCTTGATTTTTGTTGGTGCTGCATGAGATGGCATCCCTCATGCGTTGTTCTAGTCCCAAGCCCCTTTACTTGCAGTTGTGTGATTCCATGCACCTACATGTGTGCAAAGTTGGCGCACGTTCTCTATCCCTCTCCTGCAAATGCTTGGAGACTCTCTCTCTTTCTATGGTTTTGTCTGCCAAGCGAAATTGGTGTAAGGTGCAGCGGAATGAGTGTTTGAACTTTGCTCAGGATGAGTGCTCCGAACTGTGCTCAAGGTTCCTTTTGTTCTTATGGAAGGGAGAGCCTTCCGTTCTTAATGAGAGAGTGCAATGATCACTAACAAAGTGAATGAACACTGTGCATGAGAGTGTGTGAGACTGATAGATAGAGAGAGAAAAGAATACGACACCAGAGACGTTGTAAAACCCTCCTCCGAAGGCCCCACTCTCGTTGGTGAGAGTGGTCTACTATTGATTGCACAAACTCGTACAAGTGGATGACTGAAAACTGATGCAAGTCTAGGCTATGTCGATGTCGACGACGGGGATGACGAGACCGACTCTAGGCCTGAAAACTGATGCTACTTCCCTGCTGTCCAAAAACGCCCATGGCTGAAATCTGCTGGAAACCAAAACGCTGGTTTGGGGCTGATTCCTGCTGCTCTTTATCTGCTCTCCAAACGCTGATTTTCTGATGCTTAATCGCTGAAATTTCTGATGCTTAATCGCTGCTGAAAACGCCAAGGAAAGGGGGCGATGTTGCCATTGCTGGAAACGCTATGCACTGGAACTGTGGCGATGATGAGTTGCTGAAAAACGCCAGCAAAGGGGGACTTATGGCGATGAAGATATGCTGATGGGAAACCGCTACGGAAGGGGAGTCTTGGCGATGATGCTTCTTGATGAAAACGCTAGGGGCTGGGGTGTCTTGCTTGGAGGGAAAACGCCACCAGGGGGGAGGGGGGGGGGATCTTGCTGAGAGAGAGGGGGGGAACCTGCTGCCAGCGGCCTGTGTTCTCCTTGCTCTTCTACCAATTAGTGCTAGCCTAGGTTTGCTTATATACAAACTTACTCAATTTGCCCTACCTACTTTTCAACAAAAGTCACTTAAATTAATAAGCGAAAAATGTCAAAAATAGGGAAAATAGGTTAAATGCACTAGAAAATTCCCCTGAAGGATTCTGATGGATTCTGATGGGAAGCTTATGATCATGCTGTGTGCAACCGGAGGATATGCATCTACTCTAAGTGCCTGGGCATGCACGGTCTGCGAACAGACTCACAAAAGTGCCAGAACACTCCTAAATCTGGACTGACTAGACTGACTGAACCCTTGTTATGAAGTAGCTTGTCCACGGACACATAGGGCTGGATGTGTCACGTGACAATTGGGCTCACCAACGTATGGACAAATTGGTTAGGGAATGAGGGCCAAAGGTTGGTGATTAGCATGGGGGCGTGTGGACGAGTAGGAAGGGGTTGCTTATGCAGGAAAGGTGCAGGAGATGAAGGTGGGCACTATGGAGATGGAAAAGGTGGGCACAGAGGGTGGAGGGATAAGGGTGCATAGCAAGGGTAACCAATGTTCGAAATAGGGGAGGATGGAAATCCTCCTACTTTTGATTTTATTTTAAGAGTAGCCGAGTAGTACGGTAGGGGTACCAGTTGTTTAAACATGAGAAATTCTTTTATTTAGCTTACAAGATTCTTTCGTTAGCCTGCCAGGGTTGCCGGCCACAATTGCAATTATCTCCTCTCTTTCGTTAAGACCAAGGTAATGGTGTTTTAACACTACGGCGCAGTAGTTAAGGAGGTCCGCCCCCATTTTACATATGGTCGAGAGACTGTGGAGTATGCAGATACATACACTTATCTTGGGGCGGTTTTCAATGGTCGAGTATTTTCCCTGAGGCGTGCAACAAATACGCGATTGACCAGGCCTATGCAGCATTGGGGAGACTTGAGGGGATATGTTCGCAGGTTCAGTTCCAAGAACCTCGGACAAAGCTTTCGCTCTTTGAAACTCTGGTCACTTCGGCCATGTTGTATGGAGTGGAGATATGGGGCCCCTCAATTGATCATCACAACAAAGCTAGCAATACTGATGGATGGAGATGTATGGAGAGGTCCTTGGTGTCTATGATTTCTCGGATGATTACCAAGGCCTCAGTACCACATGACATTGTTAGGGCTGAGCTCGCTGCTCCTCCATTGGTAGTGGAGGCAGTCACTCGATCAGTTTCATTTATGCATAGCATCTGGGCTCTCCCTAGAGGCAGGTATGCTCAATTAGCACTAGAGTCTTCGCGACAGTTGGCATTGCAGGGAGAGAGATTACGTTGGTATGCACAGATGGCATCTTGGTTTCAGTTACATGGCTTTAGTATGAATCGGCTATCCCCATTTCAATACTCTCTGGATGCACCCTCCATGTCCCTCACTAGGGCAGAGATTACCAGGCTCATAAGACGGGACTTGATTCAGTTGGATACGAAGAGGACATCGATACAGCCTACACATGAGTTAAGTACGAAGATGACTTTCTATAGAGAGAATCTTCTCCAACTCACAAAGGATGGTTTTGTAATCAAATCAGGATACATGGATACTCATCTATCCCACGAGATACGATGTGCTATTGGTCAGATACGCACATCCTCGCATCAGCTAGAGATCGAGACAGGCAGATTTAGAGGAGTACCCGCTGCGTCCAAGATATGTCAGGTGTGCCAGATAGAGCCCGAGACAGAGCTACATTACATATGTCATTGCCTAGTATACTATGAGATACGAGGCCGCTTTCACTGTCTATTCAGAGAGGGTTTTGGACCACTTTCTAGAGTCATGAGATACCAGGATCAGAGATGCCTCCGATTATACTTATTGGAGATTCGCAAACACGGAGAAGACCTCTTGAAGAGAGGCACAATGAGAGAGGTCCATCGACAACGAAAGATTACAGATTTCTTTCAGTCACAGACAGAGGAATTCGAGCAGCCCCCACAGCATAGCAACACCAGAGGCACCAGAGACATACTGCTTGATCAGGCAATAGAGTTGGGGCGGTCCCGTCGCCCACGGATGAGGGGGCCCTCCAGCATCAATGCAGATTGCGACAGAGGATCCATACCATACTCGCGCAACATAGAAGCCGTCCCGACAAAGTGCCTACCTTGGAGGACAATGAATCTCTATTCTGCCAAAAACCCTAATCTGCAGAAACCCTAATTCTGGAAACCCTAACCCTAACTGCTGGCTGAAACTCTAAATGTGGCTGAAACCCTAATTGCAGAAAAAATGCCACGTGGCAGCAATATGGATTTTCGGGTTTTGCGGCGGATTTTACGGCGCTGATTTTTCAGCTTTTGGCGACGCAAATTGGCCAAGGAGAAGGAGAGAGAGAGAGAGAGAGAGAGAGAGAGAGAGAGAGAGAGAGAGAGAGAGTTCCATTGCTTTATTTTATGGAAAGCCCTTAAGAGGGTTTGTGAGAGAAACAGTTGCTTTTGATTTGGAAGCTTTTGGGGCTCTGCTTTTGGCATCCCTTGTAAGAACTTTAAATAAGTGGTTTTGGGCTCACTCTGCAGAGCATCTGGACGCAGAGTCTGAGAGTGAAACCCTAACCGCTCTCTTGTACTTTGATCATTGATTAATACATAAAGAAATACCGAAAGGGGCGCCAATCTTCGGGGCCAATATCTCTAGGCACGAAACTCCGCCGGGCCAGTGCAAATCTATTGTGATCTGTGAATTGTTTTGAAGTGGTTATTTGGTGTTGTCATGATTGATTCTTGACTTGGAGTGTCCAAGTCTGTTACAGAGGTATCAGAGCACGGCCGATTTCTCTTCTAAGGGAAATCTGATCCCCAATTTTTTTGCCGCGGCACCTATGGCTTCACGCAAGGATCAGTCGACTCCCTCTGCATCTGGAGATGCGGACAGGGATCACAACGAAGATTCCGGCAGAGAGTATGCCCCGCCTCGGCCTACTCAAGCGGAGCAAAGAGAGATGAAGCGTCGTCGATTGATCGGCGATGCAACAAAGATGATGCTCAGTTTTGCGAAGAATTTGAAATTGGCAAAATATATGAGCGAGACTTCTTTTCAGGAAGTGCATGCGCAGTGGCAGAAAACCACTACACCACCCCCGAAACCCGCTCTCAAGAAACCTTTTGATCACAAGCAATATTCAGAGAAGGAATTAAAAGAGGTGGTTGATGCACGGATTGCTCAGCTTTTTGACGCACAAAAGAAAGCCAAAAAGCATGGCAAAAAGCAGAAGAAAGGCACTGACTTCCCGGGTTATTTGGGTCGTCAGTCGACATTTGATAAAGCAAAGAAACAGAAGAAGCGTGTTCAATTTGAAGAAGTACCCAGTTCTTCTTCTTCTTCTTCTGACAGTTCTTCTAGCTCTCCAAATTCGAGCAAAGGAGACAAAAAAGGCAAAAAGCGAAGCAAGAAACAACGCTTCGGAAAGGGCAAGAAAAAGGCAAAAGAAGTCTAAATCTCGCCCAATGACTGACAGTTCTACAGAGGAGTCGTCTACAGACAGTTCAGACTCCGATGACGGATAATTTTATGCGAACAAGAAGAATTTTTATAAAGTCACCAGTGTGACTTTCTGGAAGATAAAAGCAAGAAAGTTCGAGAGTTTAAGGAAGGTGGACAGTCAATCAAATTTGATACTTTTTCAAGATACTCAGATGCTTTGAAGGATTTGTCTTTTATACAGCAGTTTGACATCGCTTTCGCGGGAGGACGCTACTTAGAGCACTCCAAGATTCGGAGAGCTGCCTCTTACTTTAAGGGGAATGCTCGCACTTGGTGGTCCACGCTTCTTTTACACTAGACTGTGCCAGTTAAATGGCTGAAATTTAAAAAGCTTTTTATTTCTTTTTGGTTGACGCAAGAATATGAACGCGATATACGAGCTGCTTGGAACCATCTTCGGATGACCAAGAGAGATATACTAAATGCTTACTGTGAGAGATTCTGGAGCTCTTTTTTACCCGCCTCTTCATTCAAGAAGATCTCCTTCAGAGAACAGATTGAGCGGTTCACCTTGGGTCTACTTACAAAGATCCAAGATCACTACTTGGAACAGAAGTCAGCTTCTATTCAGGAGTTGATGAGTCATGCAAAGCGGGGCTTTTCCATTCACTGTGGCAGTCTGACCTACCCCACCGATGAGGCCATGACACGACGAGCCGAACAGACTTCTAGGAATGAAAGTAGAAAGAGAAAGAGCAACACAGAGAAGAAGGATGCACGACCCAAGCTTACTCCTCAGGAGCGAGCGAGCTCGCTTCATCAAGGAGGGGAAGTGCTTTGGATGTAGGGAACATGGACATATCTCCGCAAAGTGCCCTAAAAAGGGCTCGAAAGGACATGATGATAAGGACAACGACAGGCCTGAGAGTTCGAGAGCAGGTGAGGAACGTGGACGAAAAAGCAAGATGAAAACAGGACTGGTTCCAGATTGTGTGGGTACCGATCCCAACACCATGGACGAGAGTACAGAACTTTGCCGAGCTTGGGGCAAAGTGAAAGATCAAGAGGCCATGATCTTCTTTGCAGGAGGAGCCAAGGCCAACTTCATTTCACCGGAATTGGCGGTGCGGCTCGAGATCACTCCCGATCGGATGGGACCACTTGCGGAGGCAATTCTAGCGGCACCCGTCAGGGACGTAGCCCTTACACCTGTCATTGGCAACTTCGGTTGCATTGTCAGGGGTATTTGGGGCATGAGGACTTTTTCATAATGCCTTTGGAGGATTGTGATGTTCTCTTAGGGATTCCCTGGCACCACAAGAACAACGCCGTGGTCGATTATCGGGCGAGCAAAGCGACATTGATTTACAGAGAAGGGCAAAACCATTATACTTGATATTAAATTGAACGGCGAGTCTGTCCCTATTGTATCGGTGTCACGTGACACATCCAACCCTATGTGTCCGTGGACAAGCTACAGCACGAAAAGGGTTCAGTCAATCCAATCAGTCTAGATTTAGAAGTGATCTAGCACTTTTGTGAGTCTGTTCGCAGACCGTGCATGTCCAGACACTTAGTGTAGATGCATATCCTCCGGTTGCACACAACATGATCATAAGCATTCCCATCAGAATCCTTCAGGGGAATTTTCCAATGCATTTGGCCTATTTTACCTATTTTTAACATTTTTCACTTATTATTTTTAAGTGACTTTTGTTGGAAAGTAGGTAGGGCCGTTTGAGTAAGTTTGTATATAAGCAAACCTAGACTAGCACTAATTGGCAGAAGAGGCAACAGGAGCCAAGCTCAGCAGGCAACTTCTCAAGCAAGACCTTGGTGGTTCTCCCCTCCAAGCAAGACTCAGCATCCAGCGTTTTCTCCATCAAGCATCATCTCCAGGAGTTCCCTCATCTAGCGTTTTTGCAACAAGTAGTCACCGCAAGAACCCCCATGCCTGGCGTTTTTCATAAGGCCTAGCGTTTTCAACAGTAGCTTCATCGTCGGCAAAGCTGCAAACGTCAGCGTTTTCAGCCCTTGCCATCGCCAAAAGAACGCCCATGCCTAGCGTTTTTTATCCTAGCAAAAGCAGCCCCAGTTTTCAGCCTTTGGACATTTTCAGCAGATGATTTTCAGCCATAAAAGACCATCAGTTTTCAGCCCTAAGACCTGCAGAATTTCAGCGACAAAGACCTACAGAATCAGCCCCAAAACCAGCGTTTTGGATTGTAGCAGATTTCAGCCCATAGCATTTTTGGACAGCAGATAAAAGATTGCAGATTTCAGCCCTTAGGTCGGTGTCGTCATCCCCGTCGTCATCGCCGACATAGCCTAGACTTGCATCAATCACATGCATTCAGTTTGTACCAATTTGTGCAATCAATAGTAGACCACTCTCGCCATAGAGAGTGGGGCCTTCGGAGGTTTTACAACGTCTCTGGTGTCGTATTCTCTTCTCTCTCTATCTCTCAGTCTCATACACTTGCACGCACAGTGTCCATCCACTTGTTTGTGATCATTGCACTCTCTCACTAAGGACGGAAGGCTCTCCCTTCCATAAGAACAAAAGGAACCTTGAGCACAGTTCGGAGCACTCATCTTGAGCAAAGTTCAAACATTCATTCCGCTGCACCTTACATTGGTATTAGAGCTTTGGCAGTGTTCTGTATCAGTCAAGGAAAGAACCACAAGAATCACAAGAATTTTTTGCTTCTTGTGGTCACACGAACCCAAGTTCCCTTGGGCGTGTCGATTCCTAATCGTGTTTTTTGAAGAGTGATAGGAATCCCAAGAAAGAAGGGCTTGTCCAGACTCCCTTGTGTCTCTTTTCACTCATTGAGAGCGGACCGTGCACTTAGCGGCCGGCCAATCGACGTGAGGTGGGAAAAAGCAACCTTGGTGTGAGCGCAAAGCCGCCAAGGGGTGCGCCCGTGGAAAGGAGTAGAACTCGGGTGAAGAGAAGATCCTTCTCAAACACGGTTTGCAAGCGAAAGGAAACCTCAAGAACCTCAAGAACCTCAAGACCCTCAAGAACCCAAGTTCCTCGTGAACTTAAGAACCAAAGATCATAGTGCATGGTCGTCACCGGAAGCAGAATGGATACTTCGCATACAGGTGATGAGTATGAGAGAGGCGACAAAGAATTTTCCCCACCAAGAGATTTTTCCGACCCTCCCCCTTCGCCATCTACGCCACAAAGTGTACCAAATCCTATGAAGGCAATGGTCAAGACAATGATGGACATGATGGCCAAACAAGAAGAGACTCGCATTGCCTTGGAACGGGAACGCGACGAACAAAAAGAAAGAAAAGCACAAAGAAAGGAGGAAGCGGCAGCAAGACGCGCGGTCTGTGAGGCCGAGTGTGAGGCTCAAAGAGAACTACGTACTCAAGAATTGGTTCGAGAAGTACTTGCCTCGAAGTCTGAACCAGCCAAAGATCGTGGGAGTTCCTCAAGTAGCGCAAGCCACGAGGCGGATTCCAACCACCCAGTCACAGAGAAGTTGACTTTCAGTAAGTATGATGGTAAGATGGATGCTACGGTTATTCATTCTTGATTGCATCAATTTACTTAGCTTATTTTGCAACAACTAAGAAGACAAGGAATAGCAAGGTTTTGACGGCAGCTATGTACCTTGCCGGTGATGCCATCAATTGGTACCACGCATGGCAAGAGGCACAGTTAGCCGCGCACCTAGAGGAAGCCGACGAACTCACGCCCCTTTCCTTCAATTGGGTTGATTTCCAAGACAAGCTCAAGGCGCGGTTTATGCCACCTCAGTACCTCGTACGATTGAAGGACAATTGGTGCGCTCTCAAGCAAAATGGTATGCCGGTTATATCTTTTTCTAATCGTGTTTTACAGATAGGTACCCAATTACGCAAGTCGGATGATGAACGCAAAGAGGCATTCCTTTATGGATTGGACGAGTATATCAAGTACGATGTCGAGATGCTCGATCCAATCGATCTCAACAAGGCGGTAGCGATTACTCTCGCACAGGAGATGAAGCACAACAAGGGAAAGCCTAAGGAGAACAAGACTTCCACAAGTACCTCTCAGACTTCTCAGAACCCTCAAAACGGTAAGAAGGGTAAGACTGGTACGAACGGTAACTCTTCTAACCAATCTTCCAACAGTCTCTCAGAAAAGAATTCTCCCAATGAACCTAAGGGTAAGGCTAACACAATTGCTAAACCTAAGCTTACTCCAGATGAAAAGGTAGCACAAGGAATTTTAGGAGGATACATCACGTCGGAAAAGCAAAGCACTTATTCTAGGAAAGGTCGTCGTTTTCATTATCACATTAAGGATCACATAAAAAGAACATGTCTTAAGCTTGATTCGAATGAATCTAAAGAATCCACAAAACCCACTTTCTCTGTCAATGCAATTACTGATAACACGAGTGTGCCCCAAGTTTCTCTTGACCCTCCCATTGATGATTCTCTCATTAAATGTTATGGTCATGTGTCGGGGCAACGTTTTGTCATATTGTTTGACCCAGGTAGTATGCATGATGTGATTAGTCCCTCTCTTGTTGAGAGAGCCCGCCTAGAAATTAGTCAGAAATATCCTCTCGAGGTCTCTGGCTTTGTTCCCGGTATGGACTCTCTTATCACGCAGGAGTGTCTTGGTGTGTTGTTTACAATTCAACAAGCTGCCTTCAATAGAAGATTTTTTGTCTCTCCTCTCTCAGGATGTGATATGATTTTGGGCATTCGATGGTTTCGTGATCTTAACCCTCTCATTGATTGGGAGGCTAACATTTTCACTCTCTATGCCAAAAGTGATTCTCCCATTGTCATCGTGGAGAGGACATTGTTCATTCTCCCTCTCTCATTGCTAAT
Source organism: Adiantum capillus-veneris (assembly GCF_014529385.1). Lineage (NCBI taxonomy): Eukaryota > Viridiplantae > Streptophyta > Polypodiopsida > Polypodiales > Pteridaceae > Adiantum > Adiantum capillus-veneris. Next base: position 158,528,974 of record NC_140937.1, read on the forward strand.
ATGCAAGACAAGATTGAAGAGATTCGGGAAAAGGAGACTCTCTTAGTCTCTTCTTCTCCAAAGCATGACACACAGGATTTGCATGATGATTTGAATGACAATGATAAGCATGATGAATGGATGATAATGATGAGCATGATGATTTGCATGATCAAGATGTGATTTCTCACAAGCATGATGATTTGCATGATCAACATGTGATTTCTCACAAGCATGATGAGTTGCATGAAGATGATGTGATTGTTCACAAGGATGATGTATTAGTGGATACTTTTTCTAGTGAAGCTACCCTCATTGCAGATTCGATCAAACACGAAGAACCGATCTTGGCTCTCGAGCCTAGGTCCAAAGAACCCCCCCAGGAAGAACCGACCTTGGCTCTCGAGCCTAGGTCCAAAGAACCCTCAAAGGAAGTATTATGTGTTCGCATAATTGATACGCACGCATTGTTCGAGTGTTTCATTCGTGATCGTTTCCTGTATTTTAGTCAGCGTCTTTATGTGATCCCTTTTCCTAGGCATGGCATATTGTACGTTGAGCACGTTTCACTCATGAATGAGCACGAATGTATGCAAATTTTTCATGAAAAGCTGAAAAGTATGCATTCAAGGAAGTCACATTCCCTGTCTCTTCCTTGGCATGACACATTCGTAGAACAAGCACATGAAAGTATCAGCACCAAGCATGGGCATTTCCGTTGTGAATTGCCAAAGCTGATTGATTTAGATCAGAAAGAAAAGATTCGATCTCATTGTTTGCATATGTTTGATGAACGGTTTGTCACTCTGTCTCTATGTTCATCTACATTGCATACACAGTCTTTAGAAAAGAGCGATTTTTTCCACTCACTTTACATGGAATAGGTATGGTCATGTTTTTGTGTTGGAAATGGTTTCAGGAATTTTCAGCCATGAAGATTCTTGAAGAAGAAAGAAGCATGACTCTCGACAAAGTTGAAGCATTGAAGGAGCCACAAAAGACTTTGTCGCTTTCGGCGCGGCCCAAAGAAGCAAGCGTTGCAGACCTTTATGAATTTCAAGTACCGCACGACCCACACATCAGAGTGGGCCGGCAAAGAGTCCCTTCCAGAATTCCGGATGCTATTGGCGATCTCCCTCGACGCCATACAGTTCGGTACCAGTACCTCACTTTGAAAAGGAGGGGATGTCACGTGACACATCCAACCCTATGTGTCCGTGCACAAGCTACAGCACGACAAGGGTTCAGTCCAGTCAGTCTAGATTTAGAAGTGATCTGGCACTTTTTTGAGTCTGATCGCAGACCGTGCATGTCCAGACACTTGGTGTAGATGCATATCCTCCGGTTGCACACAGCATGATCATAAGCATTCCCATCAGAATCCAAAAGAATCCTTCAGGGGAATTTTTCAATGCATTTAGCCTATTTTACCTATTTTTGACATTTTTCACTTATTATTTTTAAGTGACTTTTGTTGGAAAGTAGGTAGGGCCGTTTGAGTAAGTTTGTATTGTATATAAGCAAACCTAGACTGGCACTAATTGGCAGAAGAGGCAACAGGAGCCAAGCTCAACAGGCAACTTCTCAAGCAAGACCTTGGTGGTTCTCCCCTCCAAGCAAGACTCAGCATCCAACGTTTTCTCCATCAAGCATCATCGCCAGGAGTTCCCTCATCTAGCGTTTTTGCAACAGGTAGTCACCGCAAGAACCCCCATGCCTGGCGTTTTTCATAAGGCCTAGCGTTTTCAACAGTAGCTTCATCGCCCGCAAAGCTGCAAACATCAGCGTTTTCAGCCCTTGCCATCGCCAAACGAACGCCCATGCCTAGCGTTTTTGATCCTAGCAAAAGCAGCCCCAGTTTTCAACCTTTGGACATTTTCAGCAGATGATTTTCAGCCATAAAAGACCATCAGTTTTCAGCCCTAAGACCTGCAGAATTTCAGCGACAAAGACCTACAGAATTGGCCCCAAAACCAGCGTTTTGGATTGTAGCAGATTTCAGCCCATAGCGTTTTTGGACAGCAGATAAAAGATTGCAAATTTCAGCCCTTAGGTCGGTGTCGTCATCCCCGTCGTCATCGCCGACATAGCCTAGACTTGCATCAGTCACATGCATTCAGTTTGTACCAATTTGTGCAATCAATAGTAGACCACTCTCGCCATAGAGAGTGGGGCCTTCGGAGGAGGGTTTTACAACGTCTCTGGTGTTGTATTCTCTTCTCTCTATATATCTCAGTCTCATACACTTGCACGCACAGTGTCCATCCACTTGTTTGTGATCATTGCACTCTCAACTAAGAACGGAAGACTCTCCCTGCCATAAGAACAAAAGGAACCTTGAGCACAATTCGGAGCACTCATCTTGAGCAAAGTTCAAACATTCATTCCGCTGCACTTGACAATTGGCTTCGGCCATTTCTAAATTAATGAAATCCGGTATGTTTGTTTACTCGATCTTTATGAAAGAATTGAGCGATAAGGATAGGACAAATATGTCTAAACTTGATAAAGAACGCCAAGATTTTCTCCACTCTCACGCCGATTGCTTGTCAGAGGGCCTACAAGGCGAGTTACCACCTGCTCGTCCTGAAGATCATACCATTGATCTGATACCTAGAAGCACACCACCGAACCGGCCACCTTACCGTGTGAGCCGAGCACAGAATGAAGAGATTATGAACCAAGTGAAAGACCTCTTGGAAAAGGGTCTTGTCCAGCCTAGTACTTCACCGTATTGCTCTCCAATGTTGTTGGTTTTGAAGAAAGACGGATCTTGGAGAATGTGCATCGATTATAGAGCTCTCAACAAAATCACCATCAAGAACAGATTTCCGATTCCTAGGATCGATGATATACTCGATAGATTACAGGAATCCTCGTGCTTTAGCAGGATTAATATGAAGAGTGGATATCATCATATCATAATCGCGCCAGGAGACGTCTACAAGACAGCTTTTCGAACGACTTTTGGGTTATTTGAGTTTTTGGTGATGCCTTTTGGCTTAACCAATGCTCCTGCGACATTTAACCGGATGATGGACAGGATTTTTCGAGAGTACAGGCCATTTGTTGGCACTTTCTTTGACGACATCATTGTTTTTCTCCAAGAATGAGGCAAAACATAGAGATCGTCTCCTTCAGGTCTTTCAGGCATTACGAGATCACGAGTTAGTGATAAATGCAAAGAAAAGTGAATTTTTCCGACCAGAGATACACTTTTTGAGACACATTGTCTGCAGGAGTGCAAATGGATCCGGCCAAGATAGAGACTGTATGTGATTGGCCCGATTTGAAGAATGTCCATGAAGTTAGAAGCTTCTTGGGACTGTGTTCGTACTACAGGAGGTTCATTCGAAAGTTTGCAGAGGTTGTTTCCCCTTTGCATATCTTGACACAGAAAGGAGTCCCTTTCTCGTGGGGATCCATAGAGGTCACTGCCTTTTAGACATTGAAAGTGAAATTGACTACAGGACCAGTTTTGACTTTGCCGGACTTGCAAAAGTCATTTGAAGTATATTGTGATGCTTGTGGTCATAGTCTGGGTGCGGTCTTCATGCAAGAAGGCCATGTCATTGCTTACGAGAGCCGATTGTTCTCAAGGCCGGAGATGACAGCACAGATTTATGAGAAAGAGCTTTTGGCGGTTATGCATGCTATTACTCAGTGGCGGCATTACCTACTCGGAGCGGATTTTACTGTCTTTACAGACCATCAGAGTTTGAGCTACTTCTTGTCACAGAAGCAGCTTTCGGAAAAGCAGATGCGGTGGGCGAACATCTTGTCACAGTTTCACTTCCAAATTGTCCATGTGCAGGGACAGAAGAATGTGGTGGCAGATGCTTTGTCTCGAAAACCGTTGGTTTTGGCTATTTCCGCGATACATCATAAGAGCTTCGAGGATATGGTCGACTAGTATGCCACAGATACAGATTTTGCAGACGTTTTCACACAGATACGGGATGGGGAGACAGTAGCAGGATACTCCATTTGGGAAGGCTACTTGATGAGAAAAACCATGTTGTGCGTTACACAGCCGTTGAGGGAAAAGGTTATGATTGAATGCCACTGTCCACCTTTTACGGGTCACCGCGGCATTGCTACCACTCTGAAAGGGATAGAGAGATACTTCTTTTGGCTAAGACTCAAAAAGGATGTGGAAGAGTTTGTGCACAGTTGCTTAGTATGCCAGAAGGTCAAGTTTGACAAGCATAAAGCACAGGGATTGCTAAAGCCTTTACCCATACCCACCCACCCCTTGGAAAGTATTGCAATGGATTTCATTTTTTATCTCCCGAGAACACAGAGTGGTCACGATGGTATCTGAAGTGTTATTGACACATTTAGCAAGCAGGCTCATTTCATTCCAGTGAAGAAACTGTCAAGCCAGATCACTTAGCGAGACTGTTTGTGGCCCAGATCTTCAGATTACATGGCATGCCTCAGACGATTGTCTTCGACAGAGACCCCAGATTTACGAGTTTGTTTTGGAAGGCAATTTGGGAGAACATTGGCACGTGGTTGCAGTTCTCGTCATCGTTTCACCTGCAGACTGATGGGCAATCTGAGATTGCAAATTCAGTGGTTCTAGATTTATTGAAGTCTTATATCTCAGATCAAAAGACTCAATGGGAAAAGTACCTACCCTTTGGTGGAATTTGCCTACAATAACACGATACACTCTTCGACAGGGAAGGCGCCATTTGAGATTGTTGAAGGTGCTGCAAAGGTTCCACCCTTCCTAAGCACAAAAGATAAGATTTTTGAAGCGGATGAATATACACGAGACTTAGATACAGCTTTTGCCAAGGTTCGCGAGACTTTGCAGAAGTCTCAAGAACGACTGAAAAAGGCAGCGGATCGCCATCGTCGCGACTTGAAATTGAAGGAGGATGATTGGGTGCTCTTACGTTTTGAGAAGGCATGCCTGAGAAAGAAAAAGGGAAAGAAGAGGCTTTTTCCAAAGCTTAGTATGCGATACTACGGACCTTTCCAGGTCACTGAAAAGATAAATGATATCTCCTTCCGATTGAAACTGCCAGATACTTGGAGGATTCACAATGCATTCCATGTGAGTCTCTTGAAACCTTTTAAAGGTGATGTGCCTGATGATGGGGAATGTGATGAGCAACCCGAAGTGGAAGAAAACGAGGAGGTCCTTGTTCCTGAACAGATTTTGGCACATAAGGATACGAAGAATAAAGGTAAAGTCCGAAGGCGGTTCTTGGTTAAGTTCAAGAACTATCCTGCATTGGATGCGAAGTGGATGGAGGAGGAGCAAATACTCCTCAGATTGTGAAACTTTACCTCGATGCTTTTGGTTTAGCATAGTCTACTCCAAATGGAACCCAGAATTCAGCTTGGCCGGAGATTTGGTGCAGTGGGATGCACAAGAGGGGAGTCACTCCGCTCCTTTGTCAACACATGCCTTGATTTAGATACTAGAGTCACTGATGTCTCTTTGAGCTTCAAGGATACTGAAAGCTGGCAATATTCTGTTGTATGACTTTATGAAATGAAATTCCTGATTATGACACTGATTTCTTCTTGACTTCTTTTAAGTGCAAGAACTGATAGACGAAATGACAGAAGCATTTTGGTCTAATTAATCTTGAATAGACATGGTTGCAATAGGGGTTAGTCAATCGGACATCGATGAGGTCCCGATTGGATCTAGATGTGATTGCTAGCTACATTGCCGATAAATCATGGTCTAAGATCCGAATCAATGTTGAATGTCATGTAATGTCCTGTGATGTCTAGTGATGTCCTACGATGTCGTGTGATGTGATTGTCGATTGGTACATGTGCTAGATGTGTGTTCCTAGTACGTAGGTACTAACAGTCAGTGTCTGCTAAGACGGTTTATGGCCTCTGTCTGTTTTGCAGGCGTAATCGAGGGCGATTACAATGCTTTCAAGAGGGGGGTATGTCACAAAGTGATGACGTGGCTACCGAGAGCAAAAACCCTAATTTATGCCAAAAACCCTAAAACCTGCAAACCCTAATTTCTGCCAAAAACCTTAATCTACAGAAACCCTAATTCTGGAAACCCTAACCCTAAATGTGGCTGAAACCCTAATTCGGGCGGCAGAAATGCCACATGGCAACAGTACGGATTTTCGGGTTTGCGGCGGATTTTACGGCGCCGATTTTTCAGCTTTTGGCGACGCAAATTGGCCAAGGAGAGAGAGAGAGAGAGAGAGAGAGAGAGAGAGAGAGAGAGAGAGATGGATGAAATGAAATGTTATATTAACGTCTTCAAAAGGCCAAAGTGACCTATGAGACTAGAGAGTTACAATGTGGTGGATCTGATACAAAGTCAGAGTAACAAGATGACAAAATGACAAAATAAAATATTATGGAATCCTAGATTGTTGGGTGTGGACTAAGGAGCTAAAACAGCTAGCTGGGATAGGTAGATCATAGGAGATCCAGCATCGGTCGCTGGCGGATCTCATCAATCTCCTCCATGGTCAGTAGTCTGACCGGGCGTTGTGCAAGTCGAGCCAAAGTGACCTGGATCCTCTGATGCAGCCTCTGTCGATGTTGTGTAGTCCTCCGCAGTTGTGGGCGTCTGGATCTCCCAACTCAGTCGCTCGTTCGATCAGTATGCCCTTTACTAGCATACTGATGTCTTTACTAGCAGAGAGGTCCATTGTATCAGCTCACCCTTTGTATTCCCTTTGTATCAGCTTTCACCCCACCCCTACCCACTATTTTCTTTTCAGTTCTTTGTACTTTTTGTACCTAGACCTGGTATTAGATTCACCACATGTAACCTTTTGGTCTCATAGGTCATTTTGGCCTTTTGAAGACGTTAATATCATAGTTACCCGGAACGCGGAACGAGAACGGCGACGGGATCCCCGCATAACGGGGGAACGCCTAGGGGTCCGAAACGGGAACGGCGCGGAACGGGAGGTTAAAAAACACCCAAATAGTGCATTTTTTAGCTCCTTGTGTTTAAATACAAGGAGTATTAGAGTGCTTTGACTCTAATACTCACAAAAAACTCGTTTTGAAGACCATTCAACCTTGCTATGACTAGATGAAGATGAGAGAGAGAGAGAGAGAGAGCTTGAGAGAGTGAGAGGGAGAGACTCGAGAGAGTGAGAGGGAGAGGGAGAGATTTGAGAGAGTGGGAGGGAGAGGAAGAGAGCTTGAAGGCTTGAAGCCTTGAGCCTTGAGAGAGTGAGTCTTGAGAGGGAGAGATCTTGAGAGTGTGAGAGGGAGAGAGCTTGACCCTTGAGGATTAGCTTGTGGAGAGAAAGGGGGAGGGGGGTGCATTTTATGAGTCCTTGAGGCCTTGCACACTTCAAAAAGAAGCCCAAGCATTTACTTCAATTTTTCCAATTTTTGCCAAATTTGTTTGTAGCCGTTGGCCGTTCCAGGGGCATTCCGGGGGCATTCCGGAACGTTCCGGAACGGCCATTCCGGTTTGCACTGGCCACCTGGAACGTCAGACGTTCCGGGACGTTTCGGAACGTTCGGGAAGGGAACTGCCCCCCGGAACGCCGGAACGGGGGCTAGGGGGCGTTCCCCGGTAACTCTGGTTAATATTACATTTCATTTCATTTCATCTCTCTCTCTCTCTCTCTCTCTCTCTCTCTATGGGGTGCAGGTTTGGGGACCTTCTATAGGCCAGGATGGTTGGAGGCGTATGGAGAAGCCCATGGTATCTATGATCTCTCGACTGATTAGAGCCAAGGCTTCCGTACCGCATGATATCATTCGAGCGGAATTAGCTGCCTCCCCTATGGAAATTGAGGCGCTTACCAGATCAATCTCCTTTGTACACAGTCTGTGGGATACTACCAGAGACAAATATGCCAGGGTGGCTCTAGAGTCCTCCAGACAATTAGCTCTTAATGGGGATACATCATGCTGGTTTGCACAGATGGCATCATGGTTTCAAACACATGGTTTCACCATGGATAGGTTGCCTCCTTTTCAATACTCTCTACAGGCACCCTTGAGGTCCCTGACACGGGTAGAGATTAATAAACTCATTCGTCAGGATCTGATCCAACTGGACACGAGGAGGACATGGATAGAGCCGTTACAGGAGTTGGGCACAAAGATGGCTTTCTATAGAGAGCATCTTCTCCACCTCACGGGGGATGGGTTTGTGATTCGACCTAGCTATATGGACACGCATCTTTCTCATGGTTTGCGTTGTGCCATTGGCCAGATACGCACGTCCTCACATCAGCTCGAGATTGAGACTGGTAGATTCAGAGGGACACCAGCTGATAGCAGGATATGCCGCTTATGCCATCTAGAGCCAGAGACAGAAGTACATTACATATGTCATTGCACAGTGTACTATGAGACACGAGGCCGTTTTCATTGTCTATTCAAAGAAGGTTTTGGGCCTCTATCTAGGGTCATGAGTTATGAGGATCAAAGATGTCTTGGGCTATATCTACTTGAGTTACACAGGCATAGAGAAACTTTACTGAGGAGAGCTGAAGAGAGACAACCCTAGAGACAGATCACAGATTTCTTTACACTAGATATTGTACACCCAGAAGAACAGACAAAGGAGCAGCCAACAGTGAAGAGGCCTACCCGCACTACTCGCATTCTCATAGACCGAGCATTGGAGCTAGGGAGATCTAGACGACCCCGATGGAGAAGAGGAGCTACACAGTTTCGAAGGAGGCTACAGCAAAGGATTCGAGCCATACTCTTTCGTCGTCCAGAGTGCAGATGAAGATTGATCTCTATGAAGATGGATCTCTACTCCCCTCCCATATTGTCTTCACATTGTACTGCTTAGTTTAGGATCCCGCAGTATTTATATTTGGTATCCTAGTTTAATTTATTTTGTTAATCTGACTTTGTATGAGATACACCGCATTGTAACTTTCTAGTCTCATAGGTCACTTTGGCCTTTTGAAGACGTTAATATAACATTTCATTTCATTTCATCTCTCTCTCTCTCTCTCTCTCTCTCTCTCTCTCTCTCTCTCTCTCTCTCTCTCTCTCTCTCTCTCTCTCTCTCTCTCTCTCTCTCTCTCTCTCTCTCTCTCTCTACACCCTCGTGAGGGGAGACTATGTATCACTTTGAGGTCCCATGGGTCATTTCTGGCCCCCCGCGGACGTTAATACCAAATCAAATCTCTCATACACCAACCAGCAGAATGCACGTGTCTCCATCTCTCTTCTCCTCCTTTTTCGCAGCCCCCCATGCGCTCCCCAGTCTGCACTATTTTGTTGTTTTGTCTCTCTCTCTCTCTCTCTCTCTCTCTCTCTCTCTCTCTCTCTCTCTCTCTCTCTCTCTCTCTCTCTGAGCCGGAGGAAGGGGTGCATTCCCCAGAGGCTTGCGCATGGTTTTGCAATCTCTACACCTGCGAACTGTTGAGTGCAGGCTGCGATTGGGGCAGAGTTAGTAGCAGCAATCACGGCTGATGGTGAGGCGCAAGTAATTGGGGAGGGAGGCAGCACAAGGTGCAAGTGATTCGTAAACCTGTGAGGACCGGGGTTTCACGCAAACTCTATTGAGGCACGAGAACCTATGAGGGCCAAGAAATTCACTCTGAGGTTGCTTGTCAGGGGCTGTTGCAGTAGGTCTTAGTGCTAAGAAGGGAATCTTAGGGGATAACAATTTTATTTTGCACGAGCCAGTAAGAGTTTCATTGCTTTGAATCGGACCATCTCTCTCTCCCACGTGCCATGCCTTCCCTCTCTCTCTCTTCAAATGCTCTCGCCTGCTCTCTCCTCTCCCCTACGTTTGTCCACCATCGTCAAGCTCTCAACCCTGCTATGTTGTCGTTGCTTGCAACCCCATCTTCTCTCAACAACCACTTGGGCTAGATCAGGCGCCCCCATTGCTGCTCAACCTCACCTTGCATTGCGGCCGACATTGCTTCCTCCACTGCGCCCTCCCACTTACCTGTGCCCTACAGTGTCATCGCTGCTCTCAACCCCTCGTGCATCCATCCAGTAGCTCTGCCCTCAAGAGAGCTACCAATTCTGCGTCCAACGCACCCCCCCCCCCCCCCTTCCTATTGTTGCTCTACTGCAAATATCGCCCCGCCGGCTTCACATCAGCGCCTATTCACGCCCTTCATGCTCCTCATTATCGCCCCTTTGTCACTCCACAAAGCCAACTGCTCACAGGCCGCCTTCCCTGCTCGTTACCTGTCCGTGCTCTGCATTGCAGCGAGACCAACGTTGTCGCCCTATCATCATCGACCTCACCTTTCTCCACCTCCTTGCTGTCTGCACCCGGTAACTCCTCATTTGATGCCCTGATTGCCTCTGCCAAACTTGCATGAGATTTGCCCATGTCAACACCTCATATCTTCAAGATATGGCGGGGTGCATCTCTTGATGTATATCTTGAAGATCTCATTCACGAACCCATCCGACAAAGAAAATAAATGTCCACTAAATTCATGCGCCAATCAAAAATTAATCAGTCTACAAAATCTAGTTTTAAAATAACCTCCCTTTTTTCATTAGCAAAAAGGGGACTAAGGCCTTACCCCTTTGGGGCAGACCAAAAAACATACAAGAAACTGATGTAAGTCGAGAGAGTTCCATTCTACATGCACACACACGTTGACCAAAAAAAAAACTCACCATTTGGATTTCCATGCTCATAAAAGCCACGTAGAAGAGCAACTGCCTCGTCTGCCAAAATTCCTCCAGCACATTGTATACTCTGGGTTTTGTAATCAGGTAATAAACTACAACAAAAAAACACCACACTCCAAAATTCATGCATAAACATATCGCATTAACTAGCAAATAATGTATAATGCAAGCCCTCTATGATCATTCTACTTCCAGCTGTTCAAAAACATATGGCAACACAGTAACTACCTAAATGATCAGTCAAGCTTGTGCCATCTTCATTCACAACATAATCATCAACACCATTGCTACCATCATTATAATCCTTGTCCTGATCAAAGACACTACCAACAGCATTCAAGTATAATTGGAGAACCTTCTTTTCTTATAGAGTGCTAAAATCTTGCAGTTAGCATGATCATACAGAAAAGGTTGTGCATAAAATTACGAGTATAAGTTTTCGATTCACCTGTCACCACAAGGCCCACACCCTACAGAATGTATGGGAAGAACAGATCCACAACCTCCAAACCTATCATTCCCACAACCATAGAAAACTTTTTTGATTCCTGCCAACAAATGACACATGAGAAGTCAAACTTCCTAATCAAGCACACTCCAATGCTGTCTCCACAAAAACGAACCTAAAATAGAGAGAGCTGCAGCACACATGATGCAGGGCTCACATGTGACAAACAGCTCACAACTACAAAAATTGTCTGCCACTTGCTTCTGAGTGAGGCCTGCTTGCTGCCATTGAAACAAGAGTTTGTCTATGGCTTCCATCTCTGCATGCCGTGTAGCCTACAGCTTACAAAAAGCAAAGTAAAACAATAAGCATTCAAGGCTACCCGTGTCTATTTTTGCTTCGCATGCTCAAATAGAACTACATTTCCAGATGCATTTGTTTTGTTGCTTCCCGAAGCTATAACTTTTCCATCCTTCACAATCACGCAGCTGTGAACAGGAAGCATTCAACTATATAAATTCACCTTAATCCAAAGCATGATGTTAATATAACCAATTACTACAGAATCACAAAAATGTTGACCAAACATGTAAATTTTGCATGAAACCAAGAAACCAAGGTTCTAAGAAGATTTTTACAGATGTGGAGTATTCTTGTTGATTCTGTAATGTTACAAGCTTACCTGTGTGATCAAGCAACTAGTCTTAAGATAGAAGAATTAAAGTTTTGTAATGTGCGATTCGCGAAGAGCATAGGCCTTAGATTGACGGTTTTGTAATGTGCAATTCGCAAAGAACACAGGCCTTAGATGAGGTGGTGAAATTGCATGCATGGAATACAATTGCAGCAAACATTATAGATTTTCTGGTTTGCATGCCTATTGATGTGTTTTGCATTGGAAGACCTCCGCTAATGAGGCCATAATTTTCAAGAGGCTTAACTCTCTTAACAGTAGGAGTCTAGGACAAACTATGCTCAAAGCACAACCAACATACTTGAATAACAATGCATGCAATTGGAGCAGAAGTTCCAGAAGACATAAGAACTCATACCCAATCGGGACTTCCATTCGCTGCAATGCCTCCACAGCCTTGACATCAAAAAAGAAATCATGAGCAGCGTTTAAAAGAACTGAAGGAACTAAATGATCAATAAAGCAATTTATCACAGCAAATCAAACATATTCAACATCCACGCTGAGGCGATCACACATACATTGGTGGGGAGCAAAAGGGTACCTGCTCAAGGGCAAGCCTCATCAAGGCCACCTGCTTCTCTTTGTCTTCAACTTCACTCATGTTCCTGTGATAGAGTGCAAACTCTCTCTCTCTCTCTCTCTCTCTCTCTCTCTCTCTCTCTCTCTCTCTCTCTAGTGCAATGCACTTTACACCTAAACGGAGTTCAAACCTCACCACATATACCTTATCCCTAAAACAGCTAGATTGCTTATCCAACCCTATAAAAGAAACTCCTCTCTGTATTGTTCCACAGCAGTTGTTGTATGCAATTCAAATTCGAATTTCCCCCTCTACTTGGTGTCAATTCCCCCTTCCCTTCTTTCTCACACCTCTCTCTCTTCTCTACCTCCATCTCTCTGTCTATTCTCTCCTTCTTTACTCTCTCACTCTATCTTCTATATATCACTCAAGTTCACATGGTATCAGAGCTTTAGAACTTGAGCTCATAAGTACTCTACGAGCCTTCTCTCAAAGCAACGGCCTATTTTACGCCCATCTCTCACTTCCAAGGTTTACTCGGCTAGCATGACTAGCGCCTCGTCACCTATGGTTGCAAACACCAAGTCAAGGTATTGCACCATTGACAAGCTCAATGGGAACAATTACAATGTGTGGAAGCTGAGAATGGAGCTATATTTGAAGCAACTTGGCCTCTGGAAGATTGTTTCTGGAGATGAAATAAGACCCAAGTGAAGACGACTACGCCTCCGACACGGAGCTACACTCGGCATGGGATTCAAGGGACATTACGGCTCAAATGGAGATTATACTCCATTTGAGGATAGGCAAGTCCAAATGGTGCGGACTCTATCCACCTCTAAGGCTATTTCGGAGTTCTTCAACAACAGTTATGAGCACACTGATCTTGTTTACCAAGTCTCCCTGATCAAGAGGCTTGTGAACAATACTATGCAAGAAGGCCAATCTGCAGTCAAGTTTCTTGACAATTGGTAGCCACTATTAGATGAAGTTCTCATCTCTAGAATGGAGATTTCAGAGAAATTTCAATGTATGCTTCTATTGGCGGCTTTACCTGCAAGCTGGAGAGCCTTTGTTACTACTCAAGCCCTGTCCCAGATGCAATTGCAAGGCCTTGTATCCAAAATCCATCAGGAAGAAGCTTTGAGAGACCAGTCTAATGGCTCTACTCCAATGGCTCTAGCCACTCATATCAATTTCAGAAAAGGTGGTCCTAACCACCATTACAACAATTCAAGGCAACTGCATAAAGGTGGTTCTAACCGCCCTAGAAATGCGCCTTATGGTCAAGTTCAATGCCACAACTGCAAGAAGTTCGGACACATTGCAAAGGACTGCAGATCCAAAACCAAGCATCATGGTGGTAATCATGGAGGATTCAACGGACATAAAGCAAATGGAAGCTATCATCACAAAGCTCATGCTCATTTCACTAATGTTTCGAGCTATGATGGTGATACACACCCTACTTCTATACAACTTTTTGCTGCAAGCTTCAGCTCCTCTAAGCCACATCACAACTCTTCTATCTGGTATCTAGACACTGGAGCTACACATCACATGACATATCATTTTAATTGGCTTGCACACTACACTCCTCTACAACACCCACTTGAAGTCCTCATGGGGGATAGCAACATTCAACATGCTCAAGGATATGGCACTGTTGCCATTACCCTACCAAATGGCACTACAGCTCACTTAGACAAGGTATACTATGTACCTGGTCTAAAGCAGAATCTCATCTCAGTAGGAGAGCTCACCTCCAAGGGCATTACAGTTTCTTTCACGCATGATAAGTGCATCCTACATACTATTGATACAAATCACAAGCCTTTCTCTATATCTTGCCCCAAGGAAGGACGCTTGTATCCTCTCGGCTCTAGCAAAGTCCAAGCCAAAGCACTTTCAACAGTCATCAATTCTCCTAAGCACTTACTTGGCACTACAGGCTAAGTCATGTCTCGCAACAAGTGCTCAAAGATATGCAGCAGAAGGAGACACTTACTTGGCACTACAGGCTAGGTCATGTCTCGCAACAAGTGCTCAAAGATATGCAAGAGAAGGAGCTAGTGGTAGGTTTGCCAACCACAATTACACCAATTACATTTCGTGAAGCATGCGTATTGAGCAAAGCTAAAAATTTCAAGTTCCCAAGGTCAAAATCCCATACAGCTCAACCTCTTCAGCTTATCCACTCGGATTTGTGCGGCCCAATGCAGACACAATCACTCACCGGCAACAAATACTTCCTAATCTTCATCGACGACTATTCAAGGTACACTTATGTCTATTTCTTGGCAGATAAAAGTGCTACTTTCATCCTACACGAGCACCAACTGAAGCCCTCTTTAGCTCACCCAGTCGCAACAAACCATTTCAGCCCCTACCTCATTCAAAAACGACCCAAAACAGCCCTCATTTCAACCCCTCAACTTCTCCTTCATCGCCTCTAGACATGGCACACACCCCTATTGTAGTCTCATCATCATACTCAACCCCGCCTACTTCTACTACTCGTAGAAAGACCATCACTCCCATCACCATTTCCTCTTCTTCCTCAGCCCTCAAGGCATCCAATCATCATTCTATTCAACCCTCCGGATCAGCCTCAATGGATGATGAAGGATCTCACCTCCCCTTTGCCCTCGACACTGCTCTCTTGAAGCCATCTACGAAGCAACTTCCTTTGCCTCGTTCTCGATTCAAGAAGAAGAAGACCTCTCCATCAACATCCCCGACCCGCTCGAGGAGAACATGCTCTCAATCGAAGACGCCATTGCCTCTCCCGAGGGCGAACAATGGATTGAAGCCATGAAGGAAGAGCTTCAACCACATGAAGAAGCTCAAACTTGGACTATCACGCCAAGCCCCGATGACGCCAATGTCATTGGTTGCCGATGGATTCTCAAGAAGAAGCATCGCCCCAACGGTTCTGTCGAACCCTACAAAGCCAGGCTTGTCGCGAAGGGCTATACTCAACAACATGGTACAGATTTCACTGATACTTACTCTCACGTCATGGGTATCACATCATTTCGCATACGTGTTGCATTAGCCGCTTTCTTTGACATTCCTCTTCATCACATTGACATTCGCACTGCCTTTTTACACGGATGGCTAGATGAAGTCATTTATATGGTTCAACCGCCGTACTTCTATTGTGATGATCCCACTATCTATGTATGCAAGCTACATAAGCCTATATACGGTCTCAAGCAGTCTGCACGACACTGGTTCAAGCGCTTGCATGCTTTTCTTATCAAATGGGGATAGGTTCAATGCACTTCTGACCCAAACTTATTCTATCATACTCTTTTTCATGGATGGGCAATCATCAGTGTCTATGTCGATGATATTCCTATCATTGCTAGTGATGAGACATATGTCTCACATGTTGTGGAAATGTTCAAGGAGGAATTCCCAGTCCATGACAACGGCCCTATGACCTACTTCTTGGGCATAGAGGTCAACAGGGATCCAAATGGCAGATTCATCAAGCTTTCACAGCGGAAATACATTGAAGACATATTGGGTGAGTATGGTCTTCTCTCTTCTAGTGCACAACTCTCTACACCACTACTTGTCGAGCATAAATTATTCACTTCTCTGCCACCATCTAATGCTGATACTTATTCTATGTCAAGCTTTCCCTACGCTCGCTTAATTGGCCAGCAAAGGTACCTCATATCATGCACAAGACTTGATATTAGCTTTACAGGTCATGTATTATCTCGACATATGAAGGCTGCCATGGTCTCCCTGCCTGAACTTGAGTGATATATAGAAGATAGAGTGAGAGAGTAGAGAAGGAGAGAAGAGACAGAGAGATGGAGGTAGAGAAGAGAGAGAGGTGTGAGAGAGAAGGGAAGGGAGATTTGACACCAAGTAGAGGGGGAAATTCAAATTTGAATTGCATACAAACAACTGCTCTAGAACAATACAGAGAGGAGTTCCTTTTATAGGCTTGGATAAGCAATCTAGATGTTGTAGGGATAAGGTGTATGTGGTGAGGTTTGAACTCCGCTCAGGTGTAAAGTGCATTGCACTTTCCACATCCCCCCTCACACTGAAACCATAACAGAAAGCATAGAGCATTTGTGAGGAGATACCCCCTCAAATGCGAGTACAAAATAAAACTATGCTGAAATACAATGAATGTTGTTGAAGATGAAGCTAGGGAGCTTCCAAACCGGCTCTTGTTGAGAAAGGAATGAGGAACTGCTTTGGTAAGGAAATCGGCGACATTCTCTGTGGTAGAGATGTATTTGAGGTGGATGAGGTTGTCTTCTACTAGCTCCTTGATGAAGTGATACGCGAGCTTCATGTGCTTTGTGGGCTTGGTAAGCTGAGGACTCTTCGCCATTGCAATTGCTCATTGATTGTCCCAATGTAGAATGATTGGCAGAGTGGCACATGGAATCGGCAGTTCTTCTAGGAGTTGGTGAAGCCACAATGCTTCACGAGCAGCGAGGGAGACTCCTATATACTCTGCCTCGGTAGATGATAGAGCAAGTGAAGTCTGGCGCTTGCTTTGCAAGGAAATAGCACCACCTACAAGAAGAAATACATGCCCAGAGATGCTATGCATATTCGGGTCTTGGCCGGCCCAGTCGGCATCAACAAAACCTTTGATTTGCAGTGGTGATGAGTGGTGCTGACTATAATAGGTGAGAGAATGATGGTGAGTGTGGTGTAAGTAGCGCAATGATCTCTTGGCAACGAGACCATGGCATTTGTGAGATGCCTTCATATAACGAGACAATACATGACTTGTAAACCTAATGTCAAGTCTTGTGCATGATATGAGGTACCTTTGCTGGCCGATTAAGCGAGCGTAGGGAAAGCTTGACATAGAATAAGTATCATCATAAGATGGTGGCAGAGAAGTGAATAATTTATGCTTGACAAGTAGTGGTGTAGAGAGTTGTGCACTAGAAGAGAGAAGATCATACTCACCCAATATGTCTTCAATGTATTTCCGCTGTGAAAGCTTGATGAATCTGCCATTTGGATCCTTGTTGACCTCTATGCCCAAGAAGTAGGTCATAGGGCCGTTGTCATGGACTAGGAATTCCTCCTTGAACATCTCCACAACATGTGAGACATATGTCTCATCACTAGCAATGATAGGAATATCAACGACATAGACACCCATGATTGCCCATCCATGAAAGAGAGTATGATAGAATAAGTTTGGGTCAGAAGTGCATTGAACCCATCCCCATTCGATAAGAAAAGCATGCAAGCGCTTTAACCATTATCGTGCAAACTGCTTGAGACCGTATATAGGCTTATGTAGCTTGCATACATAGATACTAGGATCATCACAGTAGAAGTAGGGCGGTTGAGCCATATAAATGACTTCATCTAGCCATCCATGTAAAAGGACTGCACATCCAAAACCAAGCATCATGTTGGTAATTATGGAGGATTCAACGGACATAAAGCAAATGGAGGCTATCATCACAAAGCTCATGCTCATTTCACCAGTGATATACACCCTACTTCTATACAACTTTCTGCTGCAAGCTTCAGCTCCTCTAAACCACATCACAACTCTTCTATCTAGTATCTAGACAATAGAGCTACACATCACATGACATATCATTTTGATTGGCTTGCACAATACACTCCTCTTCAACACCCACTTGAAGTCCTCATGGGGGATAGCAACATTCAACATGGTAAAGAGTATGGCACTGTTGCCATTACCCTACCAAATGGCACTATACTTCACTTAGACAAGGTATACTTTGTACCTGGTCTAAAGCAGAATCTCATCTCAGTAGGAGAACTCACCTCAAAAGGCATTACAGTTTCTTTCACGCACGATAAGTGCATCCTGCATACAATTGACACAAATTACAAGCCTTTCTCTATATCCTGCCCCAAGCAAGGACGCTTGGCTCTAGCAAAGTCCAAGCCAAAGCACTTTCAACAGTCATCAATTCTCCTAAGCAAGAGGAGACACTTACTTGGCACTACAGGCTAGGTCATGTCTCACAACAAGTGCTCAAAGATATGCAGCAGAAGGAGCTAGTGGTAGGTTTGCCATCCACAATGACACCAATTACATTTTGTGAAGCATGCGTATTGGGCAAAGCTAAGCATTTCAAGTTTCCAAGGTCAAAATCCCATACAGCTCAACCTCTTGAGCTTATCCACTCGGATTTGTGCGGCCCAATGCAGACACAATTACTCACTGGCAACAAATACTTCCTAATCTTCATCGACGACTATACAAGGTACACTCATGTCTATTTTTTGGTAGATAAAGCTGCAACATTTATCAAATTTCAGGCTTTCAAAGCTGTCGTGGAAACACAACTGGATCGCAAAAACAAGGCACTGAGGACAGACAATGGTGGGGAATACAGAAGCAATGAATTTCAACAATATTGTGTATCAAATGGTATTCGACGGGAATTTACAATTCCGGATCACCCTCAGCAAAATAGGGTCGCCGAGCGCAAGAATCGCACTTTAGTCAAAGCTGCTCGCTCAATGCTAGCCCTCGCTCGACTTCCTATTACATTCTGGGAAGAAGCCATAGCTACCGCCACCTACATTAAGAATCGAGTCCTCTCATCCGTCAATCCACACAAAACTGCTTACCAGCTATGGTTCAACCACCCGCCCAACATAACCCATCTCAAGATCTTTGGTTCCCCGGCATATCCTTTGCTCACTAGTCCTCAACCCAAATTTTCTCCTAAGAGCATCCACACTATCTTCTACGGATACGGCGACACTCATGGCGTTAAGGCATATCGCCTTTACAATTCGAAAACCAATAAGTTTTTGTTCTCAAGGTCAGTGGTATTCTGTGAATTTCTTCTCTTTAATCATCCCGGTGATGCTCCGCCCTCATCAACCACTCAGCCCCTTCTGCCTACCCCAGATACACTATGCGGTAAGTACCCTACGGCTACTACATTTAACAACTCACTGAACCATAGTGTGAACGACCACTTAAGCACTTTAATTCAAAATCAAAAGCCCACAAGCTTAAAAACGAAAACTGCCAAAACTAATAAGCTGGCGCAACCTCTCTCTACAAGTATTCTAGCGCTACCCTTAGCACTAGTTTCCCATCGTTCTGCACCTAGTCAACTTGCGCCACTTGATGGCATGGCCACACACTCTAAAGCTCTCAAACACATTACAAGAAGGCCACAGACACACCATTTGAGCCCTCTGTATCATGCCATTCCTCTCCTCATGAGCTCCACTTCTCAAGCTCCATTGCACCATCTCCTGCTCCAAGCATAATCAGCCCCTTACCTCATTCAAAAACGTCCCCAAACAGCCCTCATTTCATCCCCTCAGCTTCTCCTTCCTCGCTTCTAAGCATGGCACACACACCTATTGTCGTATCATCCGCCTTCTCAACCCCGCCTACTTCTACTACTTGTAGAAACACCATCACTCCCATCACTATTTCCTCTTCTTCCTCAGCCCTCAAGGCATCCAATCATCATTCTATTCAACCCTCCGGATCAGCCCCAACGGATCAACCGGCTCTTGTTGAGCAAAGAATGTGTTTCTCAAGAGGAACTGCTTTGGTAACGAAATCGGCGACATTCTCTGTGGTAGAGATGTATTTGAGGTGGATGAAGTTGTCTTCTGCTAGCTCCTTGATGAAGTGATACACGAGCTTGATGTGCTTTGTGCGCTCGATAAGCTGAGGACTCTTTGCCATTGCAATTGCTGACTAATTGTCGCAATGTAGAATGATTGGTGGAGTGGCACATGGAATCGGCAATTCGTCTAGGAGTTGGTGAAGCCATAATGCTTCACGAGCAGTGAGGGATGCCACTATATACTCTACCTCGGTAGATGATAGAGCAAGTGAAGTTTGGCGCTTGCTTCCCCAAGAAATAGCACCACCTGCAAGAAGAAATACATGCCCAGAGATGCTATGCATATTCGGGTCTTGGCCGGCCCAGTCGGCATCAACAAAACCTTTGATTTGCAGTGGTGATGAGTGGTGCTGACTATAATAGGTGAGAGAATGATGGCGAGTGTGGTGTAAGTAGCGTAGTGATCTGTTGGCAACGAGACCATGGCATTTGTGAGGTGCCTTCATATGGCAAGATAATACATGACCTGTAAAGCTAATGTCAAGTCTCGTGCATGATACGAGGTACCTTTGCTGGCCGATTAAGCGAGCGTAGGGAAAGCTTGACATAGAATAAGTATCATCATCAGATGGTGGCAGAGAAGTGAATAATTTATGCTTGACAAGTAGTGGTGTAGAGAGTTGTGCACTAGAAGAGAGAAGACCATACTCACCCAATATGTCTTCAATGTATTTCCGTTGTGAAAGCTTGCTGAATCGGCCATTTGGATCCTTGTTGACCTCTATGCCCAAAAAGTAGGTCATAGGGCCATTGTCATGGACTGGGAATTCCTCCTTGAACATCTCCACAACATGTGAGACATATGTCTCATCACTAGCAATGATAGGAATATCATCGACATAGACACCCATGATTGCCCATCCATGAAAGAGAGTATGATAGAATAAGTTTGGGTCAGAAGTGCATTGAACCCATCCCCATTTGATAAGAAAAGCATGCAAGCGCTTGAACCATTGTCGTGCAGACTGCTTGAGACCGTATATAGGCTTATGTAGCTTGCATACATAGATACAAGGATCATCACAATAGAAGTAGGGCGGTTGAGCCATATAAATGACTTCATCTATCCATCCATGTAAAACGGCAGTGCGAATGTCAATGTGATGAAGAGGAATATCAAAGAAAGCGGCTAATGCAACAAGTATGCGAAATGATGTGATACCCATGACGCGAGAGTAAGTATCAGTGAAATCTGTACCATGTTGTTGCGTATAGTCCTTCACGACAAGCCTTGCTTTGTAGCGTTCGACAGAACCATTGGGGTGATGTTTCTTCTTGAGAATCCATCGGCAACCAATGACATTGGCGTCGTCGGGCCTTGGCATGATAGTCCAAGTTTGAGCTTCTTCATGTGCTTGAAGCTCTTCCTTCATGGCTTCAATCCATTGTTCGCCTTCGAGAGAGGCAATGGCGTCTTTGACTCAGAGTGTGTTCTCTTCGAGCGGGTCGGGGATGTTGATGGAGAGGTCTTCTTCTTCTTGAAGCAAGAATGAGGCGAAGGAAGTTGGTTTGTAGATGGCTTCGAGAGATCGGTGTCAAGGGCGAAGGGGAGGCGATATCCCTTCATCATCCATTGGGGCTGATCTGGACGGTTGAATAGAATGATGATCGGATGCCTTAAGGGCTGAGGAAGAAGAGGAAATAGTGATGGGAGTGATGGTGTTTCTACGAGTAGTAGAAGTAGGCGGGGTTGAGAAGGAGGATGACGACAATAGGTGTGTGTGCCATGCTTAGAAGCGAGGAAGGAGAAGCTGAGGGGATGAAATGAGGGCTGTTTGGGGACGTTTTTGAATGAGGTAAGGGGCTGATTATGCTTGGAGCAGGAGATGGTGCAATGGAGCTTGAGAAGTGGAGCTCATGAGGAGAGGAATGGCATGATACAGAGGGCTCAAATGGTGTGTGTGTGTGTGTGGCCTTCTTGTAGTGTGTTTGAGAACTTTAGAGTGTGTGTGGCCATGCCATCAAGTGGCGCAAGTTGATTAGGTGCAGAACGATAGAAATCTAATGCTAAGGGTAGCGCTAGAATACTTGCAGAGACAGGTTGCGCCAGCTTATTAGTTTCGGCAGTTTTCGTTTTTAAGCTTGTGGGCTTTTGATTTTGAATTAAAGTGCTTAAGTGGTCGTTCACACTATGGTTCAGTGAGTTGTTAAATGTAGTAGCCGTAGGGTACTTACCGCATAGTGTATCTGGGGTAGGCAGAAGGGGCTGAGTGGTTGATGAGGGCGGAGCATCACCGGGATGATTAAAGAGAAGAAATTCACAGAATACCACTGACCTTGAGAACAAAAACATATTGGTTTTCGAATCGTAAAGGCGATATGCCTTAACGCCATGAGTGTCGCCATATCTGCAGAAGATAGTGTGGATGCTCTTAGGAGAAAATTTGGGTTGAGGACTGGTGAGCAGAGGATATGCCAGGAAACCAAAGATCTTGAGATGGGTTATTTTGGGCAAGTGGTTGAACCATAGCTGGTAAGCACTTTTGTGTGGATTGACGGATGAGAGGACTCTATTCTTAATGTAGGTGGCGGTAGCTATGGCTTCTTCCCAGAATGTAATAGGAAGTCGAGCGAGGGCTAGCATTGAGCGAGCAACTTCGACTAAAGTGCGATTCTTGTGCTCGGCGACTCCATTTTGCTGAGGGTGATCCGGAATTGTAAATTCCCGTCGAATACCATTTGATACACAATATTGTTGAAATTCATTGCTTCTGTATTCCCCACCATTGTCTATCCTCAGTGCCTTGATTTTGCGATCCAGTTGTGTTTCCACGACAGCTTTGAAAGCCTGAAATTTGATAAATGTTGCAGCTTTATCTACCAAGAAAAGACATGAGTGTACCTTGTATAGTCATCGATGAAGATTAGGAAGTATTTGTTGCCAGTGAGTGATTCTGTTTGCATTGGGCCACAGAAATCCAAGTGGATAAGCTCAAGAGGTTGAGCTGTATGGGACTTTGACATTGGAAACTTGAAATGTTTAGCTTTGCCCAATACGCATGCTTCACAAAATGTAATTGGTGTAATTGTGGTTGACAAACCTACCACTAGCTCCTTCTGTTGCATATCTTTGAGCACTTGTTGCAAGACATGACCTAGCCTGTAGTGCCAAGTAAGTGTCTCCTCTTGCTTAGGAAAATTGATGACTGTTGAAAGTGCTTTGGCTTGGACTTTGCTGGAGCCGAGAGAATACAAGCGTCCTTCCTTGGGGCAGGATATAGAGAAAGGCTTGTGATTTGTGTCAATTGTATGCAGGATGCACTTATCATGCGTGAAAGAAACTGTAATTGTAACAGACTTGGACACTCCAAGTCAAGAATCAACCGCGACCGCACCAAAAAACCACTTCAAAACAATTCACAGATCACAATAGATTTGCACTGGCCCGGCGGAGTTCCGTGCCTAGAGATATTGGCCCCAAAGACTGGCGCCCCTTTCGGTATTTCTTTTTGTATTAATCAATCATCAAAGTACAAGAGAGCGGTTAGGGTTTCACTCCCAGACTCTGCGTCCAGATGCTCTGAGAGGTGAGGCCCTCACCACTAATTTAAAGGTTACAAGGGTGCCCAAAAGCAGAGCCCCAAAAGCTTTAAAAATCAAAAGCATCAGTTCTCTCTCTCTCTTAGAGATTCTTTTCTCTTTTTTTTTTTTAAAAAGCAAAAGCAAAATTCGCGTCGCTCATCATTTTCCACAAAAAAAAAAAAAAAAAAAAAATTAATAATCCGCCTCCGCGATTTCCGGAATTTAGGGTTTTTGGCAAAAATTAGGGTTTGCAGGAATTTTAGGGTTTTTGGCAGAAATTAGGGTTTCTGCTGTCCGCCACGTCATCACTTTGTGACATACCCCCCTCTTGAAAGCATTGTAATCGACCGCGATTACGCCTGCAAAACCGACAAAAGCCATAAACCGTCTTAGTAGACACTGACTGTTAGTACCTACGTACTAGGAACGCACATCTGGCACATGTACAAAATCGACAGTCACATCACACGACATCACAGGACATCACCAGACATCACAGGACATCACATGACATTCAACATTCATTCGGATCTTAGACCATGATTTATCGGCAATGTAGCTAGCAATCACATCTAGGTCCAATCGGGACCTCATCGATGTCCGATTGACTAACCCCTATTGCAACCATGTCTATTCGAGATCAATCAGACCAAAATGCTACAGTCATTTCGGCATAAGTTCCTGCACTCACAAGAAGTCAAGAACAAATCAGTATCATAATCAGGAATTCCATTTCATAAAGTCATCCAGCAGAATACTGTCAGCTCTCAGTATCCCTGAAGCTCAAAGAGACATCAGTGACTTTAGTATCAAAATCGAGGCATCTGTTGACAAAGGAGTGGAGTAACTCCCCTCTTGTGCATCCCATTGCACCAGATCTTCGGCCAAGATGAATTCTGGGTTCCATTTGGAGTAGACTATGCTCTAAACCAAAAGCATCAAGGTAAAGTTTCACAATCCGAGGAGTATCTGCTAGGTCCTCCTCCATCCACTTCGCATCAAATGCAGGAAAGTTCTTGAACTTAACCAAGAACCGCCTTCGGACTTTACCTTTCTTCGTATCATTATGTGCCAAAATCTGTTCAGGAACAAGGATCTCCTCGTTTTCTTCCACTTCGGGTTGCTCATCAAGCTCCCCATCATCAGGCACATCACCCTTAACAGGGTTCAAGAGACTCACATGCAATGCATTATGAATCCTCCAAGTATCTGGCAGTTCCAATCGGAAGGAGACCATTTATCTTGTCAGTAATCTGGAAAGGTTCGTAGTATCACATACTAAGCTTTGGAAAAAGCCTCTCCTTTCCCTTTTTCTTTCTTAGGCGTGCCTTCTCAAAAGTAAGAGCACCCAATCATCCTCCTTCAGTTTCCAGTCGCGACGATGGCGATCCGCTGCCTTTTTCTGTCGTTCTTGAGACTTCTGTAAAGTCTCGCGAACCTTGGCAAAAGCCGTATCCAAATCTCGCGAATATTCATCCGCTTCAAATTTCTAATCTTTCGTGCTCAGGAAGGATGGAACCTTCGCAACACTTTCAACAATCTCACATGGCGTCTTCCCCGTCGAAGAGTGTATCGTGTTATTGTAGGCAAATTCCACCAAAGGTAAGTTCTTTTCCCATTGAGTCTTCTGATCCGAGATACAAGACTTCAATAAATCTAAAATCACTGAATTGGCAATCTCAAATTGCCCGTCAGTCTGCAAGTGGAATGATGACGAGAACTGCAACTGCGTGCCAATGTTCTCCCAAATTGCTTTCCAAAACAAACTCATAAATCTGGGGTCTCTGTCGGAGACAATCGTCTCAGGCGTGCCATGTAATCGGAAAATTTCGTGATCATTCTGTATTCTCGGGAGATTAAAAAAAAATGAAATCCATTTCAATATTTTCCCAGGGGCGGGTGGGTATGGGTAAAGGCTGTAACAATCCCTGTGCCTTATGCCTGTCAAACTTGACCTTCTGGCATACCAAGCAACTGCGCACAAACTCTTCCACATCCTTCTTCAGTCTCCGCCAAAAGAAATCTCTCTCTACCCCTTTCATGGTGGTAGCAATGCCGCAGTGACCCGTAAAAGGTGGACAGTGGCAATCAGTCATAACCTTTTCCCTCAACGGCTGTGTAACGCACAACATAGTCTTTTTCATCAAGTAGCCTTCCTGAAGGGAGTATCCAGCTACTGTCTCCCCATCCCGTATCTGTGTGAAAATATCTGCAAAATCTGTATCTGTGGCACACTGATCGACCATATCCTCGAAGCTCCTATGATGTATCACGGAAATAGCCAGAACCAACGGTTTTCGAGACAAAGCATCTGCCACCACATTCTTCTGTCCCTGCACATGGACAATCTGGAAGTGGAACTGTGACAAGATGCTCACCCACCGCATCTGCTTTTCCGAAAGCTTCTTATGTGACAAGAAGTAGCGCAAACTCTGATGGTCTGTAAAAACAGTAAAATCCGTTCCGAGTAGGTAATGCCGCCACTGAGTAAGAGCGTGGATAACCGCCAAAAGCTCTTTCCCATAGATCTGTGCTGTCATCTCCGGCCTAGAGAACAAACGGCTCTCGTAAGCTATGACATGGCCTTCTTGCATCAAGACCGCACCCAGACTACGACCACAAGCATCACAAAATACTTCAAATGACTTCTGCAAGTCCGGCAAAGTCAAATCTGGTCCTGTAGTGAATTTCTCTTTCAATGTCTGAAAGGCAGTCACCTCTGTGGGTCCCCACGAAAAAGGTACTCCTTTCTGTGTCAAGGTATGCAAAGGGGAAGCAACCTCTGCAAACTTTCGTATGAACCGCCTGTAGTACGAACACAGTCCCAAGAAGCTTCTAACTTCATGGACATTCCTCAAATCGGGCCAATCACGGATAGTCTCTATCTTGGCCGGGTCCATTTGCACTCCTGCTGCTGACACAATGTGTCCCAAAAAGTGTATCCATGGTAGGAAAAATTGACTTTTCTATGCATTAATCACTAGCGTGTGATCTCGTAATGCCTAAAAGACTTGAAGCAGATGATCTCTGTGTTCTGCCTCATTCTTGGACACTCCAAGTCAAGAATCAACCGCGACAGCACCAAAAAACCACTTCAAAACAATTCACAGATCACAATAGATTTGCACTGGCCCGGCGGAGTTCCGTGCCTAGAGATATTGGCCCCAAAGACAAGCGCCCCTTTCGGTATTTCTTTTTGTATTAATCAATCATAAAGTACAAGAGAGCGGTTAGGGTTTCACTCTCAGACTCTGCGTCCAGATGCTCTGAGAGGTGAGGCCCTCACCACTAATTTAAAGGTTACAAGGGATGCCCAAAAGCAGAGCCCCAAAAGCTTTAAAAATCAAAAGCATCAGTTCTCTCTCTCTTAGAGTCTTTTCTCTTTTTTTTTTTTAAAAAGCAAAAGCAAAATTCGCGTCGCTCATCATTTTCCCAAAAAAAAAAATTTAATTTAATAATCCGCCTCCGCGATTTCCGGAATTTAGGGTTTTTGGCAAAAATTAGGGTTTGCAGGAATTTTAGGGTTTCTGGCAGAAATTAGGGTTTCTGCTGTCCGCCACGTCATCACTTTGTGACAGTAATGCCCTTGGAGGTGAGTTCTCCTACTAAGATGAGATTCTGCTTTAGACCAAGTACATAGTATACCTTGTCTAAGTGAGCTGTAGTGCCATTTGGTAGGGTAATGGCAACAGTACAATATCCTCGAGCATGTTGAATGTTGCTATCCCCCATGAGGACTTCAAGTGGGTGTTGTAGAGGAGTGTAGTGTGCAAGCCAATTAAAATGATATGTCATGTGATGTGTAGCTCCAATGTCTAGATACCAGATAGAAGAGTTGTGATGTGGCTTAGAGGAGCCGAAGCTTGCAGCAAAAAGTTGTATAGAAGTAGGGTGTGTATCACCATCATAGCTCGAAACATTAGTGAAATGAGCATGAGCTTTGTGATGATAGCTTCCATTTGCTTTATGTCCGTTGAATCCTCCATGATTACCACCATGATGCTTGGTTTTGGATCTGCAGTCCTTTGCAATGTGTCCGAACTTCTTGCAATTGTGGCATTTAACTTGACCATAAGGCGCATTTCTAGGGCGGTTAGAACCACCTTTATGCAGTTGCCTTGAATTGTTGTAATGGTGGTTAGGACCACCTTTTCTGAAATTGATATGAGTGGCTAGAGCCACTGGAGTAGAGCCATTAGATTGGTCTCTCAAAGCTTCTTCCTGATGGATTTTGGATACAAGGCCTTGCAATTGCATCTGGGATAGGGCTTGAGTAGTAACAAAGGCTCTCCAGCTTGCGGGTAAAGCCACCAATAGAAGCATACATTGAAATTTCTCTGAAATCTCCATTCCAAAGATGAGTACTTCATCTAACAGTGGCTGCCAATTGTCAAGAAACTTGACTGCAGATTGGCCTTCTTGCATAGTATTGTTTACAAGCCTCTTGAACAGGGAGACTTGGTAAACAAGATCAATGTGCTCATAATTGTTGTTAAAGAACGTGGATAGAGTCCGCACCATTTGGACTTGCATATCCTTACAATGGAGTATGATCTCCATTTGAGCCGTAATGTCCCTTGAAACCCATGCCGAGTGTA
Organism: Adiantum capillus-veneris; assembly: GCF_014529385.1. Taxonomy (NCBI): domain Eukaryota; kingdom Viridiplantae; phylum Streptophyta; class Polypodiopsida; order Polypodiales; family Pteridaceae; genus Adiantum; species Adiantum capillus-veneris. Next base: position 158,556,989 of record NC_140937.1, read on the forward strand.
GCTCCGTGTCGGAGGCATACTCGTCTTCACTTGGTCTTATTTCATCTCCAGAAACAATCTTCTAGAGGCCAAGTTGCTTCAAATATAGCTCCATTCTCAGCTTCCACACGTTGTAATTGTTCCCATTGAGCTTGTAAATGGTGAAGTACCTTGACTTGGTGGTTGCAACCATAGGTAACGAGGCGCTAGTCATGCTAGCCGAGTGAACCTTGGAAGTGAGAGATGGGCGTAAAAATTAGGCCGTTGCTTCGAGAGAAGGCTCTTAGAGTACTTATGAGCTCAAGTTCTAAAGCTCTGATACCATGTGAACTTGAGTGATATATAGAAGATAAGAGTGAGAGAGTAGAGAAGGAGAGAAGAGACAAAGAGATGGAGGTAGAGAAGAGAGAGAGGTGTGAGAGAGAAGGGAAGGGGGAGTTGACACCAAGTAGAGGGGGAAATTCAAATTTGAATTGCATACAACTGCTCTTGAACAATACAGAGAGGAGTTCCTTTTATAGGCTTGGATAAGCAATCTAGCTGTTGTTGGGATAAGGTATATGTGGTGAGGTTTGAACTCCGCTTAGGTGTAAAGTGCATTGCACTTTCCACAATTTCTCAGGAGGAACTGCTTTGGTAAGGAAATCGGCGACATTCTCTGTGGTAGAGATGTATTTGAGGTGGATGAAGTTGTCTTCTACTAGCTCCTTGATGAAGTGATATGCGAGCTTGATATGCTTTGTGCGCTCGGTAAGCTGAGGACTCTTCGCCATTGCAATTGCTACTTTCCCCCGAGTACGTCAGTTTATGCACCACCCAGAGGACAATCCCCCTTCTCTATTTTGGATGATGATATATGGGAGTTCTCTAGAGATGGTGACATCATCATTCTAGGGGATTTCAATGCTAGGACTACCCATCATCAGACAGTATTTTATGATACTTCAGAGGAGATGCTGAGAGAGTTGGATGTTGCAGAGACGGGCCTATCCAAACTATTACAGGATGGAGAACACACTGAATATGGACGACACTTGATAGACATGGGGACTGCACATGGATTGGCCATCTTGAATGGCCTACAGAGATTTCCCGCTGCGGGGGGTTTTACATGCTTTCCACACAGACATGGAGCCAGCACAGTGGATTATGTCATGGCACAGCCGAGCCTCATCTCTAGTATCCAGGATCTCACGGTTGGACCCAGACCTGTTGGGGTGGCAGTGGACCATTCTCTTGTGTCGTTGACCATCTCTTTTCAGTTTAGTGTAGCACACAGGCTACGAGCAGCAGCCCCTACTCGCTACACCTTCACGCGGGAGACGAGACTCTGTATACATAGATGGGATCTACAGACGCCTATGCACAAAGGAGCCAGGGAGACCTCTAGAGGAGCTTAGTACTATACTGACACAGACACTACATGATGCAGCAGCAGAGGCATACCCACATACCCAACCTGCGCAGACACGCCGTTCGGGGAGCATGCCCCAGAACAGCTGGTATGATGAGGAATGTCGAGACATTAGAGCTAGACTTTAGAGGGAGGTGCTTTTGGGGGACATCACTCACAGACAGTCACAGATTGACTTCCGACGCCTAGCGCGGCGGAAGAAGAGGGCATTTTTGGCTCGCCTAGAGCAGGATCTATACCAGCTATTCTTGAGTTAGGACTCACGTGAGGCATGGCGGCCTTTTCATGAGCACTCCTCCCCCCCGCCATCACTTCTACAAAGGCATGGGGCCGTTATGCATCATCTCTGTACACAGTTCCTGAGCAGCCCCCCCTTCCCAACCCCCCCGATCCATGCCCACACACATGTGCTTTTTTCACTGCTGAGATGGTGAGGAAGGCCATTGACACGATGAAGACTGGGAGAGCATATGATCATGATGGCTTAGTGGCTGAGCATTTCACGCATGCCAAAGATTTACTAGCAGAGCTTCTAGCAGTTATGTTTAAACGTGCCATGTGTGAGGGCTTGCCTGATACTTGGAGCTTATCTACTATTGTACCTATCTTCAAGTCAAGAGACCCTATGGAGCCTGGGAATTATCGCACTATCATGATTGGACACACATTGGCACAGTTGTACGCATCTATTCTTGAGCAGCAGCTGAGTAGATGGGCAGAGAGGGAGGGGATACACGCAGCCGCACAGGCAGGTTTCAGGAGGGGTTTTTCTACTCTTGACCATATCTTGACACTCAGAGCCATCATTGAGGAGGGTAGATCGCGTGGGAGACGGATCTATTGTAGCTTTGTGGATTTCCGCAAAGCATTTGACACAGTGCCCAGAGCTAGATTGATGCGCAGATTACAACAGATGGGAGTACCCACAGAGCTCATTTGGGGGGTCATGGCATTATACAGGTCAATAGTGGGGCATGTACGCACCCCAGAGGGTCTATCCACACCGGTTTACTCCACTATTGGGGTGAAGCAGGGCTGCCCGCTCTCTCCTACTCTATTTGGTATGTATGTGGATGAGGTTTCTGACTACATCGAGAGAGTTGGTGATAGAGGTGCACAGTTGGCAGGGATATGGATTCCACTATTGTTATATGCTGATGATATTCTGTTGATCTCTGACTCTCCGGAGGGGATGCAACGTCACTTGGATGCTTTGCATAGGTTTGCCCAGGAAAGTGGTATGTCCGTCAACCTTGGTAAAACCAAGGTTATGGTATTTAATACCACCCCAAAGTGGATCAGGAGGTCAGTGCCCGCATTCACATACGGCCAGGAGAAGATGGAGTATACAGATGCTTACACTTACCTTGGAGTGGTATTTAGTGGGCCAGCATTTTCATTGAGAAGGGTAGCAGAGACTAGATTGACAAGAGCCCATGCAGCATTGGGTAGATTGGAAAGGATGTGTTCACAGGTTCAGTTTCAAGAGCCTCGGATGAAGCTCTGGCTCTCTGACACTTTGGTGGCTTCTGCATTGCTTTATGGAGCTGAGATTTGGGGACCTCCACTAGATCATCACGGGAGGACTGGCCGCAGTGATGGATGGGGGGACATGGAGAAGCCTCTGGTGTCTATGATCTCGCGGCTCATTAGAGCCAAGGCTTCAGTACCACGTGCTATTGTACGAGCAGAGCTAGCTGCCCCACCACTAGTGGTTGAGGCGCTCACCAGATCTGTCTCCTTCATACACCGCATGTGGGAACTTCCCAGAGACAAATATGCACGCCTTGCACTTGAGTCCTCTCGACAGTTAGCCATGCAGGGAGATACAACATGCTGGTATGGGGAGATGACATCATGGTTTCAGGCGCATGGGTTCAACATAGACAGATTGCCTCCCTTCCAATACTCACTGGATACGCCCTCTCTGACTCTTACACAGTCCGAGATCACCAGGCTCATTCGCCAGGACTTGACTCAGCTAGACACCAAGAGGACATGGATACAGCCAGCATAGGAGCTGGGCACGAAGATGGCTTTCTACAGAGAGCATCCCCTCCAGCTTACGGAGGATGGTTTTGTGACGAGGCCCAGATACATGGACACCCACTTGTCTCATGGGGTGCGATGTGCTATTGGCCAGATACGCACATCTTCACACCAGCTGCGGATCGAGACTGGGAGATACAGCGGAGTACCAGCAGAGGCCAGGACATGCCCCCTGTGTGACATCGAGCCTGAGACAGAGTTGCACTACATATGCCACTGCCCCGTCTACTACGAGATACGAGGTCGCTTCCATTGCTTGTTCAGAGAGGGCTTTGGACCATTCTCTAGAGTCATGCGCTACGAGGATCAAAGATGCCTGGGTTTGTTTTTGCTCAAGCTGCACAGACACAGAGAGAGCCTGATGAGAGGAGAGGCTAGCCAGTCTCAAAGACAGATCACAGACTTCTTTAGAGCTGCCACTGGACACCCGGAGGAGTTACTACCACAGCAGAGCTCGTCACCTTACACCAGAGGCACACTGATCGACCGAGCGATCGAGTTGGGGAGATCCAGACACCCACGACTGCGAAGGACTACACAACATCGACGGAGGCTGCATCAGAGGACTCGGGTCACTTTGGCTCGACATGCATGACACCCAGTCAGACTACTGACCATGGAGGAGATTGATGAGATCCACCAACAACCGATGCTGGATCTCCTGTGATCTAGCTATCCCAGCTAGCTGCTTAGTTCACACCTAGCAGTTTAGGATTCCATAGTATTTATTTTGTCATTCTATCATTTTGTCATTTTGTCATTCTGTCATTTTGTCATCTTGTTACTCTGACTTTGTATCAGACATAGTTACCCGGAACGGGAACGGGGAACGGGAACAGGAGGGTCCGGAACGGCACGGGAACGGGGAGGAGGAGGGGGGCCGGAATGGGAACGGGGCCGGAACGGTCGGCAGAGATGGGACCAACGGTGGATTCAATTTCCACCGTAGATCCCTTGACTCTCACCCGTGGCGTTTATAAACGAGGGTAGCCTAGGAAGTGTTCAGGCACCTTTGTGAGCCTATACGCAAGACGTGCATGACCAGGCACTTCAAGTAGTTGCATACCCTTTGATTGCACAACCCATTATCACTAGCATCAGTACTCAATACCCAGCATGAACCCTTTTTCCCAAAGTGCATATGAACCAACCCTTGCAGTCACTTTAATTATTAAAGTGACTTTTCATATACCAGAATCGTGGGGGCTGAATTGGGGGCTGCTCGACCCAACCTTTGCCGACTATATAAGTGACCTTGGAGTGTTAGTAGATAGCAAAAGACCCAAAGGATCATAAGCACTTGCAACAGACCAGCGGTGCCCCATCCTCTCCAGCGTTTTCTCAGCGTTTTGATCAATGTTTTCAGCCTTGTTCATCAGCGTTTTTCAGCCAGCAGCGTTTCTGCTATGACCCGGCGTACCGCAGCAGAAACACATCCGATCAAATGTCACAAGACGGGCACCACGTGCCAATAGAAAAGAACAGACTTAGCAAACTTTTAGCACTTCAATAACAACTGAATTGAAAAGAGAGAGAGAGAGAGAGAGAGAGAGAGAGAGAGAGAGAGCACACGACACGGAGTGGTGGAATTCCACCCCAGAGAGTATTGGCCCCAAACCGTGGCGCCCCTTTCGGTGTTTCTTTATATTGCTTCAACTGAGTACAATGCCGGTACTCCAATCCTTGCACCGTCACACTGTAGCATGCCAGAGAATGAGCCCTTGGCTCATATTTAAAGACCCTTGGCCATAACAAGCAATTGCATAAAAATCTTTCAAGCTCAAAAGCAACTGGTCCAAAAGCATGTTGTCAAAAAGCTGCCCAGCGTAAATTACAAAAACCCGTACAATGCCACGTCAGCACCTGTCACAAGACAGGAACCACGTGCCAATAGAAAAGAAGAGACTGAACAGACTTTTAGCACTTCAATAACAACTGAACTGAAAAATAGAGAGGGGGCACACGCAACACGAAGAGGTGGAATTCCACCCTAGAGAGTATTGGCCCCAAACCTTGGCGCCCCTTTCGGTATTTCTTTATATTGCTTAAACCGAGTACAATGTCAGTACTCCAATCCCAGCACCTTCACACTAAAGCATATCAGAGAATGAGCCCTTGGCTCATATTTAAAGACCCTTGGCCATAAAAAGTAATTACATGAAAATCTTTCAAACTCAAAAGCAATTGGTCCAAAAGCATAATGTCAAAAAACTGCCAGCGAAAATTACGAAAATCCTTACACTGCCATGTCAGCACCTGTCAGCGTGAAATCCGGGCGTTCATACAGTTGCCACATCATCATGTCAACGTAAAATGTGGGATTCCATACAACTTTGCCACGTCTTCAGCCTTTACGCAATTCTGTGTGTTGGTGAAACTTCTTTTGCTGCTTCTGCTTCTTCTAGGGTTTAGGCCCCTCGGCCGAGATCTGCAAGTCGGTTCTGTTCTCCAGTGGCTTGAGTGCCGCCGCTTGACACGTCAGCAATTTGTGACATCCCCCCTTCTTGAAAGAAGGTAATCGTTTGCGATTACAGCATATCTGCAAAACAACTCAAATTAGCTCAAAAATTTCCGAGGGACAATCAGTTTTCTCATTCCAAATCGGAACCCTTAATTTCCTGGGTCGTTGGCTTCCCAGAAGAATCTCATCCAATACGAAATCTCAATCCAAATCGGGACTCTTGATATCCTGGGTTGTTGACTTCCTAGAAGTATCTCATCCAAAAAGGAATATTCAATGGTTGGCACATCACAATGCAACACAAATGCTCACATGTGCATGTTACAAGACATAGAAACATTAAGTCGCCGATGAACGCTCCTCCCGCATAACCTAACAAGGTCCGGGCCGAGAGATATTCAACAACTCCCTCATCACTCCTCCCACATAACCTGAAAGTCACAAAATGATAACTTGGCTGCTGACGTGGACAAGCCGTATGGACAGATGTCGTGGCATGCTGACGTGGCAGACAGTACGGTGCTGACGTCACAAACTGTACGCACACCCGTAATTTGCGTTGCTAACGTGGTAGATGGTAAGGAGTTTTGCTTTTTGCGCTGGCTGCTTTTACTGTTAGATTTTGAGCCAGTTGCTTTTGGGGCAGCTTGCTTTTAAGTTTCACTGCTTTTGGGGGCTCTACTTTTAGCATCCCTTTGTAAGAATAAAAAGAACCCCCAAGGGCCTCTCACTCTGCAGTGCCTCTAGACGCAGAGTCCGAGAGTCGAGGACCCGCGGGAGTTGTAACTTTGATCAAGCATTAATATACAATAAATACCGAAAGGGGCGCCAGTCTTTGGGGCCAATACCTCTAGGCACAGAACTACGTCAGGCCATGTCGACTCAAATTGTGAAACTGTGATAAAGTTTTGAAGTATTTGAAGTGAGTCTCTCGTGTGTCGTGTCAAATTCTCTGCTTGGGGTGCCCAAGCCTGTGACATAAAAAGGTCCGGGCAGAGAGATATAGAGGTCTTTTACAACCAAACACCCCTTAGATCGTAGCCTGCATCGTTTGGAGGTGCTGAGAGTAACCACTGCTCAAACTTCCTAATACTCCCCCCGTAAATAACCATCCAGGTCCGCGCCATGAGTATGAACAAGCAGTCTCAAACATCATTTCTTAGTACTCGACCCGAGAGTAAAATCACCAATCATTGCCACCAGTATTTAAAACCAGAGTCAAATAGTTCAAATCGGCACTAAGACAGGTTCAAAACAGATACCATCCATTTCAAACAGGATCACCAAACAAGTTCTCAAACAAATTCAAACTTAAAAAGCAATCTAGACATCAGTCGAGCTCAAAAAGTCAACCGACTTTCCATCCTAAAACCTGCACCTTCCATAAGGTCGTAGCCGACCACAGCATGGTCCATCAGCTCTTGGACAGACAGTGTTCCTCTAGCGGTGATGGTAGTCCCAAGACATAGCAATCACACCGTACCTCCAAGGTTATCAGCTCGAGAAGAGACACCACCTGAGAGATCTCGAGAAATTTCAAGTTATAATCTGCTAGGGTTTCCATGGCAAGCATTTTAGGATACCCCACTCTATTAGAAGCTGCTAGTAACCATATAACTTCGGGCAAAAAAAATCTTGAAAGCTTGCCAAGTCCTTGGAGTGATCCGCTTGGTAGCTATAGACATCGACCACTGCATGGAACTACCTCTGAGAAAAACAACAGCTCGAAACAAATCTTGGATCCTTCTCTCGCAAGTGATCTTTATGGCTTATTCCCTGTAAGACAGAGCTATGAAGACGGGAGCGCACGATGAAGTAAGGGTGGGAGTGGCTGATATGTCCAAGATCGGGACACAAAGATTCCTCAAATAAAATTCCAATAGACTTTGAAAGCGCCACTTTGCTCTCTCTGCTCTTTGATGGGACCAGTATGCTTTTAGAAAAGCACACGCCTAAAGCTATAATACCATTGTCACAAGATGGGCACCACGTGCCACTAGAAAAGAACAAACTAAACAGACTTTTAGCACTTCAATAACGACGGAACTGAAAAAGAGTGAGAGAGCACATGCGACACAGAGTGGCAAAATTCTACCCCAAAGAGTATTGGCCACAGACCGTGGCGCCCCTTTCGGTACTTCTTTATTTTGCTTCAACTGAGTACAATGCCAGTACTCGAATCCCTGCACCTTCACATTGAAGCATGCCATAGAATGAGCCCTTGGCTCATATTTATAGAGCCTTGGCCATAAAAAGCAATTACATGAAAATCTTTCAAACTCAAAAGCAATTGATCCAGAAGCTATTGTCAAAAAGTTGCCAAACGTAATGATTGTTTGCACTTTGCTCAAGATGAGTGCTCCGAACTGTGCTCAAGGTTCCTTTAGTTCTTATGGAAGGGAGAGCCTTCCGTTCTTAATGGAAAGTGCTATGATCACAACAAAGTGAATGGACATTGTGCGAGCAAGTGTATGAGACTGAGAGATAGAGAGAGAAGAGAGATACGACACCAGAGACGTTGTAAAACCCTCCTTTGAAGGCCCCACTCTCGTCGGCAAGAGTGGTCTACTTATGATTGCACAATCTGGTACAAATGGAATGCATGAGACTGATGCAAGTTTAGGCTATGTCGACGATGACGACGGGGATGACGAAGTCGACCTAAGGGCTGAAATCTGCAATCTTTCTACTCCTGTCCAAAAACGCTATGGGCTAAAATTTGCTAATCTTCTATCTGCTGAATTCTGACTCTATGTCGATGACGACGATGCGACGACGACGCGCTGAAAACGCAGATGCTGAAATCTGCGTTTTCCGGGCTGCAACTGTAAACCTTGCGCTAACCGACCGTGCGGCGAGGAACTGCTGCGGGAAGGTGAGATCTGCGAGGTTCAGGACTTGATCTGCGGGTAGTAACTGCTGAAAACTGAAAACGCTGGTCCTAGGGCTGATTCTGTTGCGATAGATCTGCAAAACGCTGAGGTTGCTGGCAGATGCAAAAACGCTAGGGCTGAAAATCTGTGTTTCTATCGCCGTGGCTCTGCAAATGTAAAACGCTAGGGCTGATCTGAGGTCCTGCTGTCGCGGGAACCTGCAAGTGCAAATCGCTGGCTGATCTGGTCCAAAAACGCTAGGCTGTTGCAGTTGGAGCAAAAATGTTAGGTCACTTGGGGGGTTCTGCTGAGAAGGTGCCTGTTGAGCATGTGCTCCTGCTGCCTCTTCTGCCATTGAGTGCTAACTTGGGTTTGCTTATATATTAACTTAGCAAAATTGCCCTACCTACTTTTGTTGGAAAGTCACTTAAAAATAATAAGTGAAAAATACCAAAAATAGGGAAAATAGGCTAAATGCACTGGAAAATTCCCCTAATTGAATCTGATGGATTCTGAAGGGAATACTGATGATCATGCTGTGTGCAACCAGAGGATATGCATCTATGCTAAGTGACTGGGCATTCACGGTCTACGAATAGACTCACAAAAGTGCCAGATCACTGCTAATCTAGACTTGACTGGACTGATTGAACCCTGATCATGTTGTAGCTTGTCCACGGACACATAGGGTTGGATGTGTCCCCTCCTTTTCAAAGTGAGGTACTGGTACCGAACTGTATGGCGTCGAGGGAGATCGCCAATAGCATCCGGAATCCTGGAAGGGACTCTTCGCCGGCCCACTCTGATGTGTGGGTCGTGCGGTACTTGAACTTCATAAAGGTCTGCAATGCTTGCTTCTTTGGGCCACGCCGAAAGCGACACAAAGTCTTTTGTGGCTCCTTCGATGCTTCAACTTCGTCTAGTGTCACGCTTCTTTCGTCTTCAAGAATCTCCATGGCTGAAAATTCCTGAAACCATTTCTAACACAAAACCATGAACATACCTATTCCATGTAAAGTGAGTGGAAAAAATCTTGTCTTCCTCAAAGACTGTGCATGCAATGTAGATGAACAAAGAGACGGAGTGCCAAACTGTTCACCACACACACGCAAACAATGAGACTGAATCTTTCTCTTTTGATCTAAAGCAATCAACTGTGGCAATTCACAATGGAAATGCCCATGCTTGGTGCTCATACTTTCATGTGCTCGTTCGGAAACTGTGTCATGCCAAGGAAGAGACATGGAATGTGACTTCCTTACATACATACTTTTCAGCTTTTCATGAAAAATCCGCATACATTCGTGCTCATCCATGAGAGAAACGTGCTCAACATACAATGCCATGCCTAGGAAAAGGGATCACATAAAGAGGCTGACTAAAATACAGGAAACGATCACGAATGAGACACTCGAACAATGCGTGCGTATCAATCATGCGAACACATAATACTGCCTGTGAGGGTTCTATGGACCTAGGCTCGAGAGCCAAGATCGGTTCTTCCTGAATGATCGAATCGTCCGGTGGGGGTTCTTTGGACCTCGACTCGAAAGCCCAGATCGGTTCGTCGTGATTGATTGAATCTACAACGAGGTTAGCTTCGCTAGAAAAAGCACCCACTAACACATCATCCTTGTGAACAATCACATCTTCTTCATGCAACTCATCATGCTTGTGAGAAATCACATCTTGATCATGCAAATCATCATGCTTGTCATTGTCATCCAAATCATTATGAAAATCATTGGCATCCAAATCATCATGCTTATCATTGTCATTCAAATCATCATGCTTATCAGTGTCATTCAAATCATCATCATGCTTCACACAATCATGCAAATCCTGTGTGTCCTGCTTGGGAGAAGAAGAGACTGAGAGTGTCACAAGGCGGGCACCACGTGCCAATAGAAAAGAACAGACTGAACAAGCTTTTAACACTTCAATAACAACTGAACTGAGAGAGAGACGACATGCGACACGGAGTAGCGGAATTCCACCCCAAAGAGTATTGGCCCCAAACCTTGGCGTCCCTTTCGGTATTTCTTTATATTGCATCAACACAGTACAAGCCGGTACTCGAGACTCTGCACCTTCGTACTGAAGCATGTCAGAGAATGAGCCCTAGCCTCATATTTAAAGGCCCTTGGCCTAAAAAGCAGTTTACAGTAAAAAGCCTTCAAACTTAAAAGCTTCTGGTCCAAAAGCAAAGCCAAAAAAAAAAGCTGCCAACGCAAAACGCGGAAATCCGTACAGCCTGCCACGTCATCATGCCAGCGCAATTTTCAGAAAACTGCAACGTTGCCCTTAGGGTTAGGTTTAGGGTTTCTGCAATTTTTAGGGTTAGGGTTTTCAGAATTAGAGTTTGCAAGTTTTAGGGTTAGGGTTTTAGCAATTAGGGTTTCTAGCAGAAATTAGGGTTTCCATTCTTTGACAGGTCAGCAATTTGTTACAGAGAGAGTCTCTTTTCCCCCAATCGCTTGCATCTGTTCTTGAACTTGAGAATAGAGTCGCCAGAACTCTTTGTTTTGTCGGTCGCTCTGTTCTTGTATTGCTTTCAAGTCGTACTGACGCTCTATGGCGGCCATTCCTTCTTTGTATTCACAATCTATGGCTGCCCTTTGTTCTTCATAGGCCTTTCTTTCTGCTTCTCTTTCTTCGCCTTCTAACTTCCTTTCCATAGACAACTGCTTCAACTCCTCCATGGGAGTGAGTGCAATCCTTGATGTAGATGGGGAAGGGGGACGGTCAGAAAAACCTCCTGGTGGGGAAAATTCTTCTTCGCCTCTCTCATGCTCATCACCTCCAAGCGAAGTATCCATTCCGCTTCTAGTGATGACCATTCTGAAGTCGTGGGTTCTTGTGGGTCTTGGGTTCTTAAGTTCACGAGGAACTTGGGTTCTTGCGGGTCTTGGGTTCTTGAGGGTCTTGAGGTTCTTGAGGTTTTCTTTCGCTTGCAAACCGTGTTTGAGAAGGATCTTCTCTTCACCCGAGTTCTACTCCTTTCCGCGGGCGCACCCCTTGGCGGCCTTGCGCTCACACCAAGGTTGCTTTTTCCCATCTCACATCGATTGGCCGGCCGCTAAGTGCACAGTCCGCTCTCAATGAGTAAAAAGAGACACAAGGGGAGGCTGGACAAACCCTCTCTTCACCCGAGTTCTACTCCTTTCCGCGGGCGCACCCCTTGGCGGCCTTGCGCTCACACCAAGGTTGCTTTTTCCCATCTCACGTCGATTGGCCGGCCGCTAAGTGCACGGTCCGCTCTCAATGAGTGAAAAGAGACACAAGGGGAGGCTGGACAAACCCTTCTTTCCTGGGATTCCTGTCACTCTTCAAAAACACAATTAGGAATCGACACGTCCAAACGAACTTGGGTTCATGCGACCGCAACAAGCAAAAAAAAAAATCTTGTGATTCTTGTGGTTCTTTCCTTGAGTGATGCAGAACACTACCAAAGCTCTGATACCAATGTTAGGTGCAGCGGAATGATTGTTTGCGCTTTGCTCAAGATGAGTGCTCCGAACTGTGCTCAAGGTTCCTTTTAGTTCTTATGGAAGGGAGAGCCTTCCGTTCTTAATGGAAAGTGCTATGATCACAACAAAGTGAATGGACACTGTGCGTGCAAGTGTATGAGACTGAGAGATAGAGAGAGAAGAGAGATACAACACCAGAGACGTTGTAAAACCCTCCTCCGAAGGCCCCACTCTCGTCGGCGAGAGTGGTCTACTTATGATTGCACAATCTGGTACAAATGGAATGCATGAGACTGATGCAAGTCTAGGCTATGTCGACAATGACGACGGGGATGACGAAGTCGACCTAAGGGCTGAAATTTGCAATCTTTCTACTGCTGTCCAAAAACGCTATGGGCTGAAATTTGCTAATCTTCTATCTGCTGAATTCTGACTCTATGTCAATGACGACGATGCGACGACGACGCGCTGAAAACGCAGATGCTGAAATCTGCGTTTTCTGGGCTGAAACTGCGTTGCGGGAAGGTGAGATCTGAGAGGTTCGGGACTTGATCTGCGGGTAGTAACTGCTGAGAACTGAAAACGCTGGTCCTAGGGCTGATTCTGTTGCGATAGATCTGCAAAACGCTGAGGTTGCTAGCAGATGCAAAAACGCTATGGCTGAAAATCTGTGTTTCTGTCGCCGTGGCTCTGCAAATGCAAAACGCTAGGGCTGATATGAGGTCCTGCTGTCGCCGGAACCTGCAAGTGCAAATCGCTAGCTGATCTGGTCCAAAAACGCTAGGCTATTGCAGTTGGAGCAAAAACGCTAGGTCACTTGGGGGGTTCTGCTGAGAAGGTGCCTTTTGAGCATGTGCTCATGCTGCCTCTTCTGCCATTGAGTGCTAACTTGGGTTTGCTTATATATTAACTTAGCAAAATTGCCCTACCTACTTTTGTTGGAAAGTCACTTAAAAATAATAAGTGAAAAATACCAAAAATAGGGAAAATAGGCTAAATGCACTGGAAAATTCCCCTAATTGAATCTGATGGATTCTGAAGGGAATACTGATGATCATGCTGTGTGCAACCAGAGGATATGCATCTATGCTAAGTGACTGGGCATTCACGGTCTACGAATAGACTCACAAAAGTGCCAGATCACTGCTAATCTAAACTTGACTGGACTGACTGAACCCTGATCATGTTGTAGCTTGTCCACGGACACATAGGGTTGGATGTGTCACGTGACACCGGCCCGGCGGAGTTCCGTGCAAGAGATATTGGCCTCAAAAACTGGCACCCCTTTCAATATTTCCTTTTGTATTAAATCTGTGCTCAAAGTACAAGGGAGTGGGAGGGTCTCACTCTCATACTCTGCGTCCAGATCCTCTGCAGACGGAGCCCCCTTGGGTTTTTAATAAAGGTCACAAGGGTTGCTAAAAGCAGAGCCCCAAAAGCTTCAAAATCCAAAAGCTTCATAAAGCAATGCCTCTTAAACTAAGCTTAAAAATAAAGCAAGTTTTCCCCCAAAAGCAGCGCTAGTCTTTGGGGCCGATATCTCTTGGCAAGGAACTCCCATCGGGCCGGTGTCGAATCAAATTGTGAACTATTTTGAAGTGAATTCCTGTCTTGTTGCGGTAGATTCTTGACTTGGAGTGTCCAAGTCGGTTACAGTGGTATCAGAGCGCGGCCGATTTCTCTTCTACCGGGAAATCCGATCCTTTTTACGCGGCATTTATGGATTCAAACAAAGGACAGTCGACTTCCTCTGCATCCGGAGATGCGGGAAGAGATCACGAAGAAGATTCACGCGAGGAGTACGGCCCGCCTGGGCCTACTCAGGCGGAATTTGAAGAGATGGAACATTGGAGATTGGTCGATGATGCAACAAAGTTGATGATAAATTTTGCGAAGGACCCTAAACTTGCAAAATTTTTGACCCAAACCTCCTTCGACGAGGTGCACTCACAGTGGCAGCAAACCACGGAGCCACCCCTCAAACCGGAGCTCAAACAACCTCCTACGCCGAGGATGTTTACAGAGCAAGAATTGGAAGAGGTGGTTGATGCACGGATTAGTCAACTTTTTGACGCGCAGAACAAAGCTAAAAAGCACGACAAAAAGCAGAAGAAAGGAATTGCCTCGGCAAGAAAGCAAAAGAAGCATGTTTGATTTGAAGGAGTACCCAGTTCTTCTTCTTCTTCTTCTTCTAACAGTTCTTCTAGCTCTTCTGACTCGAGCGAAGAAGACAGAAAAGGGAAAAAGCAAAGCAAAAAAGCAACGCTTTGGAAAGGGCAAGAAAAAGGCATAGAAGTCTAAATCTCGCCTCGTCTTCGGATAGTTCGGACTCTGACGACAACAGATTTTATGTAAGGAAGAAGAATTTTTATAAAGCCAACCAGTATGACTTTTTGGAAGATAAAAGCAAGAAAGTCCGAGAGTTTAAAGAAGGTGGACAGTCAATTAAATTTGACACGTTTTCTGGATTTCGAGATGCTTCGAAGGCTTTGGCCTTCATACAGCAGTTTGACATAGCTTTCTCTGAAGGACATTATTCAAAGCACTCCAAGATTCGGAGGGCTACCTCTTACTTCAAGGGAAATGCTCGAACTTGGTGGTCCACTCTTCTATTGAAGAAGAAAGCGCCACTTAAATGGCTGAAATTTAAAAGGCTTTTTATTTCTTCATGGCTGACACAGGAGTACGAGCGCGACATACGAACTGCTTGGAACCATCTTCAAATGACCAAGAAAGATACATTGGACGCATATTGCGAGAGATTCTGGAGCTCTTTTCTACCAGCTTCTTCATTTAAGAAGATCTCGTTCAAAGAACAGATTGAGCGGTTTACCTTGAGACTTCCTACAGAGATCCGAGATCACTGCTTAGAGCAAAAGTCAGATTCCATTCAGGAACTGATGAGTCATGTGAAACGGGGTTTGCCATTTATTCAAGCAATTTAACTTACCCCACAAATGAATTCATGACGCGAAGGACCGAACAGACTTCGAACAATGAAAGTAGAAAGAAGAAGAGCAACCCAAAAGGATGCATGACCCAAGCTCACTCTTCGAGAGAGAGCTAACTACATCAAAGAGGGGAGTGCTTTGGATGCGGGGAAACTGGGCACATCTCCGCGAAGTGCCCTAAAAAGGCACCAAAAGAACAAAACGACAAAGATGAAGAAAGGCGTGAGGGTTCGAAAGCAGCTGAGGAACGTGGACGAAAAGGCAAGATGAAAGCAAGACTGGCTACAAATTGCATGGATACTGACCCAAGCACGATTGACGAGAGTACAAAACTTTGCCGAGCTTGGGACAAAGTGAAAGACCAAGAAGCCCTGATTTTCTTTGATGGAGGAGCCAAGGTCAACTTCATTTCACCTGAATTGGCGGCACAGCTTGCGGATGGGACCATTAGCAGAGGCAGTTCTAGCGGCACCCGACAGGGACGTAGCCATTACACCTGTCATTGGCAAACTTCGGTTGCATTGTCATGGGTATTTGGGCCACGAGGACTTCTACATAATCCCCTTCGAAGGTTGTGATATCCTCCTGGGAATTCCCTGGTACATAAGAACAACGCCGTGGTTGACTATTGGGAGAGAAAAGCGACTTTGACTACAGAGAAGGGCCGAACTATTGTACTTGATGTGAAACTTAAGGGCAAGTTTGTCCCTATTGTATTCACTTCTGCCGTTTCAAAATTAATGAAATCCAGTCTGTTTGTTTACTCGATCTTTTTGAAAGAGTTGAATGATGAACATAGGACAAATTTGTCGGAACTTGATCAAGAACGCCAAGATTTTCTCCACACTCATGCCGATTGCTTTTCAGAGGGCCTGCCAGGCGAGTTACCACATGCTCGTCTTGAGGATCATACCATTGATCTGATACCTGGAAGCACACCGCCGAACCGGCCACCTTACCGCGTGAGCCGAGCCCAGAACGAAGAAATTATGAACCAAGTGCAGAAAAGGGTCTTGTCCAGCCGAGTACTTCACCATACTGCTCTCCAGTGTTGTTGGTTTTGAAGAAAGACGGATCTTGGAGAATGTCCATCGTTTATAGAGCTCTCAACAAAATCACTATCAAGAACAGATTTCCGATTCCTAGGATTGATGATATTCTTGACCGACTACAGGGATCCTCGTGTTTTAGCAAGATTGATTTGAAGAGCGGATATAATCAGATCCAAATCGCGCCAAGAGATGTCTACAAGACTGTCACGTGCACATCTAACCCTATGTGTACGTGGACAAGCTACTTCATGGCATGGGTTCAGTTCAGTTAGATTAGGAAGTGATCTGGCGCTTTTGTGAGTCTGTTCGCAGACCGTGCATGTCCAGACACTTAGAGTAGATGCATATCCTCTGGTTGCACACAGCATGATCATCAGATTTCAATTAGAACCCATCAGGAGCATTTTTACAGTACAAGACCTATTTTCCTTATTTCTGACATTTTCACTTATTATTTTTAAGTGACTTTTGTTGGGAACTCGATAGGGCAATTTGACTAGCCAAGTATATAAGCAAACCTAGGGCTAGCACTTTTGGGCAGAAGAGGCAGCAAGAGCACCTTTGTTCAACAGGCACCTTCTCAGCAGGACCCCCACCAGGACCCTAGCGTTTTGCACCATCTGCAGCAGGCTAGTGTTTTTGCACCTAGATCAACCAGAGTTTTTGCACTTGCAGATTCCTGACGACAGTAGAACAACAGACCAGCCTAGCGTTTTGCATTTGCAAGACAACCGGCGACAACAGGACCCCAGACCCACTAGCGTTTTTGCAGAAGACTCCAAATCAGCCAGCGTTTTGAATTGCAGATCAGCCCCTAGCGTTTTGCAGTTTCATCGCGACAAGATCCACAGTAGCACCAGCGTTTTCAGTTTCAGCAGTCAGACATCGCAATAGAAGCCCTGAACCTCGCAGATCTCACCTTCCCACAGCAGATCCTTGCCGCACGATCAGATCCAGCACAGTGCAATTTCAGCCCGGAAAACGCAGATTTCAGCATCTGCGTTTTCAGCGCGTCGTCGTTGCATCGTTGTCATCATCGTCGTCACCGACATAGAGTCAGAATTCAGCAAATAAAGATTTGCAGATTTCAGCCAATAGCATTTTCAGATTTCTTGTCGTCGTCGACATCGTCGGCAAGTCCAAGCATTGTAGAGATTTGTGCAATCATAAATAGACCGCTCTCGCCATAGAGAGTGGGGCCTTCAGAGGAGGGTTTGACAACATTCTGGTGTAGTATTCTTCTCTCTCTCTCTCTCAATCTCATTACCTTCATTCACAATGTTTATCCACTTGTTTGTGATCACTTGCACTCTCTCACTAAAGAAACGAAAGGCTGTCCCTTCTGAAGTAAAAGGAACCTTGAGCACAGTTCGGAGCACTCATCTTGAGCAAAGTTCAACATTCACTTCCGCTGCACCGTACATTGGTATCAGAGTTTTGGCAGTGTTCTGTATCACTCAAGGAAAGAACCACAAACTTTTTTTTTTTCTTGTTGCAGTCACACGTAACCCAAGTTCTCTTGGGCGTGTCAATTCCTAATCGTGTTTTTGAAGAGTGACAGGAAACCCAAGAAAGAAGGGCTTGCCCAGCCTCCCCTTGTGCCTCTTTTCACTCATTGAGAGCGGACCGTGCACTCAGCAGCCGGCCAATCGACGTGAGGTGGGAAAAAGCAACCTTGGTGTGAGCACAAGGCCGCCAAGGGGTGCGCCCGTGGAAAAGAGCAAAACTCGGGTGAAGAGAAGATCCTTCTCTAGCACAGATTGCAAGCGAAAGAAGAATCGCAAGAACCTCAAAAACCTCCTTAACCTCAAGAACCGCAAGACCCTCAAGAACCCAAGACCCACAAGAACCCAAGTTCCTCGTGAACTTAAGAACCAAAGATCTCAATGTATGGTCATCACCCGAAGCGGAATGGATACTTTGCATGAAGGTGATGAGCATGAAGAAGGCGAAGAAGAATCTTCCCCACCGGGAGGTTTTTCTGACCCTTCCCCTTCCCCATCTGCGCCACGGTTTGCACCAAATCCTATGGAGGCTTTGGTCAAGTCGATGATGGACATGATGGCACAACAACAAGAAGCAAATCGCGTTACCTTGGAGCGTGAGCGCCAAGAAAGACATGCATTCTTAGAGGAACCGATGATTCGTGAGCGTGAACAAGCGCGCTTGGCGGACAAGGAACGAAAAGAAAGAAAAACAGAAAGAAAGGCAGCTTTGGAGCATGAGCGCGATGAAGCGCTCTTGGCGGCCAAAGAAAGACGAGTGGCCTTTGAGGCGGAGCGTGAGGTGCAAAGAGACCTACGCATGCAAGAGTTGGTCCGACAAGATCTCACCTCGAAACCCGAGCCGGCCAAAGATGTTGGTGGTTCATCAAGTTGCGCAAGCCGAGATTCGGACTCCAACAACCCAGTCACAGAGAAGTTGATTTTCAGTAAGTATGATGGTAAGAGATGCTACGATTATTCATTCTTGGTTGCATCAATTTTAATGCTTATTTTGCGACAACTAAGAAGACAGGAAATAGCAAGGTTTTGACGGCAGCTATGTACCTTGCCAGTGATGCCATTAATTGGTACCACGCATGGCAAGAGGCACAGTTGACCGCACACCTAGAGGAAGTCGAGGATGACGCGCCCCTTTCCTTCAATTGGGCCGACTTCCAAGACAAGCTCAAGGCGCGGTTTATGCCCCCACAGTATCTCGCACGGTTGAAAGACGATTGGCGCAGTCTCAAGCAAAATAGTAAGCCAGTTATGTTTTTTTCTAATCATGTTTTGCAGCTCGGCACCCAATTACGCAAATCGGATGATGAGCGCAAAGAGGCTTTCATTTTCGGGTTGGACGACTATATTAGGTTTGATGTCGAAGTCCTCGACCCAATCGATCTCAACAAGGCGGTAGCGATTGCTCTCGCACAGGAGATGAAGCACAACAAGGAAAAGCCTAAAAAAAACAAGACTTCCACAAGTACCTCTTAGACTTCTCAAAACGGTAAGAACGGTAAAAATGGTAAGAACGGTAACTCTTCTAACCAATCTTCCAATAGTCTCTCAAAAAAGAATTCTCCAAATGAACCTAAGGGTAACGCTAACACAATTGCTACGCCTAAGCTCACTCCATATGAAAAGGCAAAACAAGGAATTTTAGGAGGATACATCACGTCGGAAGAACAAAGCATTTATTTTAAGGAAGGTCGTTGTTTTCATTGTCACATCAAGGGTCACATAAAAAGAACATGTCCTAAGCTTGAATCTAATGAATCTAAAGAACCCACAGAACCCACTTCCTCTGTCAATGCAATAATTGAGAACACGGGTGTGACCCAAGTCTCTCATGATCCTCCCATTGATGAGTCTCTCATTAAGTGTTATGGTCATGTGAAGGGTCAGCGTGCGTTTTGTCATATTGTTTGACCCAGGCAGTATGCATGATTTGAATATTGACTCTCTTGTCGAAAGAGCACACTTGGAGGTTCGCAAGACATCTCCTTTCAAGGTGTCAGGCTTCTCTCTCGGTATGGACTCTCTCGTCACGCAAGAGTGCCTTGATGTTTCGTTCGCTGTCAACAAGTGTCCTTCCCGCAGAAAATTTGCAGTCTCTCCTCTTTCAGGATATGATATGCTTTTGGGCATTCAATGGTTTCGTGAGCATAACCCTCTCATTGATTGGACGGAAAATACGTTCATTTTCAATGTCAAAAGTGACTCTCCCCTTGTCATTCATGGAGAGCAAGTTGTTCATTCTTCATCTCTCATTTCTAATGTGTAGGCGAAGATTGAAACGAATCCGGAAAAGGAGACTCTCTCAGTCTCTTCTTCTCCCAAGCACGACACACACATGATGTGCATGATAATGATAAGCATGATGATTTGCATGATCACGATGTGATTTCTCACAAGCATGATGATTTGCAGGAAGATGATGTGATTGTTCACAAGGATGATGGTTTAGTTGATCCTTTTTCTAGTGAAGCTAACCTCATTGCAGATTTGATCAATCACGAAGAACCCCCACAGGAGGATTCAATCAATCACGAAGCACCGATCTTGGCTCTCGAGCCTAGACCCAAGAACCCCCACAGGAAGTATTATGGGTTTGAATGATTAGTCAGTACGCATTGTTCGAGTCTTTCATTCGTGATGCTTCCCTGTATTTTAGTCACCGTCCTTATGTGATCCCTTTTCACAGGCATGCCATATTGTACGATGAGCATGATTCACTCATGAATGAGCACGGATGTATGCGGATTACTCATGGAAAGCTGAAATGTTTGCATTCAAGGAATTCACATTCCATGTCTCTTCCTTGGCATGACACAGTCTAAGAAAGAGCACAAGACGGATTGAGCATCAAGCATCAGCATTTCCGTTGTGATTTGCCATAGTTGATTCATTTAGATCAGAAAGTCAAGATTCGACCCCATTGTTTGCGTGTGTTTGATGAACGGTTTGGCACTCCGTCACTTTGTTTATCTGCATTGAATGCACAGTTTTTTCGAAAGAATAGTTTTTTTCTAGTCACTTTACATGGAATATGTTAGGTGCAACGGAATGAATGTTGTATTTTCTCAAGATTAGTGATCTTTATTGCTCAAGGTTCCTTTTAGTTCTTAGGGAAGGAGAGAGCCTTCCGTCTTGTAGAGTGCTGTGATCACGAACAAAGTGAGTGGATATTGTGCGTGCAAGTGAATGAGACTGAGAGAAGGAGAGAGAGAAGAGATACAACACCCGAGGGGTTGTAAAACCCTCCTCCAAAGACCCCTCTCTCGTCGGCGAGAGTGGTCTACTATGATTGCACAAAGGTGTACAATGCGAATGCAATGGATTGATGCAACTTGGACTATGCCGATGACGACGACGACGACTTGATGGCTGAAATCTGAGATCTTCTAATCGCTGAATTTCGGGACTGTTTCGGTGGCTGAAAATGACTGTTTTGGCTGCGTTTTTATGGCTGAAAATGGGGGAACATCTGCAACCATCTTGGGGCTGATCTACTGCTGTGTCATAGGCTGAAAACTGCGAGAATCCAACATCAGAATTCTGCGTTTTTGCTACTGTTGAGCTGGCGTTTTTGACAAGGCTGAAAAAACGTTGAAGTGGCGTTTTTGTCAAGGCTGAAAAACGCTGGCTGGGATGTATCTGCTGAGGTTGGAAAACGCCAGGCAAGAGGACTTGTAGGCGATGGCTTGCTGGGAGGAAACGCCAAAGGGAAAGAGTGGATGGCGAGGGTCTACTGCTGAGGGGGGTACTGCTGAGAAGTTGCCTGTTGAGCGGGAAGCTCCTGCTGCCTCTTCTGTCAGAAAGTGCTAACTTGGGTTTGCTTATATATTAACTTAGCAAAATTGCCCTACCTACTTTTGTTGAAAAGTCACTTAAAAATAATAAGTGAAAATAACCAAAAATAGAAAAATAGGCTAAATGCACTGGAAAATTCCCCTGACTGAATCTGAGGGATTCTGATGGGAATTCTGATGATCATGCTGTGTGCAACCGGAGGATATGCATCTATGCTAAGTGACTCGGCATGCACGGTCTACGAATAGACTCACAAAAGTGCCAGATCATTGCTAATCTAGCTTGATCGGACTGACTAAACCCTGTTGTGGTGTAGCTTGTCCACGGACACATAGGGTTGGGATGTGTCACGTGACAGAATAGGTATGTTCATGTTTTCGTGTTGGAAGTGGTTTCAAGAATTTTCAACCTCGGAGATTCTTGAAAAAGGTAGATGCATGACTATGGACGAAGTTGAAGCATTGAAGGAGCCACAGATGACTTTGTGTCGCTTTCGGCGCGGCCCAGAGAAGCAAGCGTTGCAGACCTTTATGAAGTTCAAGTATCGCATGACCCATGCATCTAAGTGGGCAGGCGAAGAGTCCTTTCGAGGATTCCAAACCCTATTGGCGATCTCCCTCGACGCCATACAGTTCGGTACCAGTATCTCACTTTGAAAAGGAGGGGATGTCACGTGCACATCTAACCCTATGTGTACGTGGACAAGCTACTTCATGGCATGGGTTCAGTTCAGTTAGATTAGGAAGTGATCTGGCACTTTTGTGAGTCTGTTCGCAGACCGTGCATGTCCAAACACTTAGAGTAGATGCATATCCTCTGGTTGCACACAGCATGATCATCAGATTTCAGTCACAACCCATCAGGAGCATTTTTACAGTACATAGACCTATTTTCCCTATTTTTGACATTTTCACTTATTATTTTTAAGTAAATTTTGTTGGGAACTGGGTAGGGCAATTTGACTAGCAAAGTATATAAGCAAACCTAACACTAGCACTTTTGGGCAGAAGAGGCAGCAGGAGCACCTTTGTTCAACAGGCACCTTCTCAACAGGACCCCTACCAGGACCCTAGCATTTTGCACCATCTGCATCAAGCTAGCGTTTTTGCACCCAGATCAGCCAACGTTTTTGCACTTGCAGATTCCCGACCACAGTAGAACAGCAGATGAGCCTAGCGTTTTGCATTTGCAAGAAAACCGGCGACAACAGGACCCCAGATCCACTAGCGTTTTTGCAGAAGACTCCAAATCAGCCAACGTTTTGAATTGCACATCAGCCCCTAGCGTTTTGCAGTTTCATCGCGACAAGATCTATAGTAGCACCAACGTTTTCAGTTTGCAGTAGTCAGACATCGTAGTAGAAGCCCCAAACCTCGTAGATCTCACCTTCCCGTAGCAGATCCTCGTCGCCCAATCAAATCCAGCGCAGTTTGCAGTTTCAGCCCGGAAAACGCAGATGCTGCATCTGCGTTTTCAGCGCGTCATTGTTGCATCGTCATCATCGCCGTCGTCATCGACATAGAGTCAAAATTCAGCAGATAAAGATTTGCAGATTTCAGCCGTCAGCATTTTCAGATTTCAGCCCGTCTCGTCGTCGTCCTCATCGTAGTCGACATCGTCGGCAAGTCCAAGCATTGTAGAGATTTGTGCAATCATAAGTAGACCGCTCTCGCCATAGAGAGTGGGGAGGGTTTGACAACATTCTGGTGTCGTATTCTTCTCTCTCTATCTCTCAGTCTCAATACCTTCATTCACAGTGTTTATCCACTTGTTTGTGGTCACTTGCACTCTCTCACTAAAGGAACGGAAGGCTCTCCCTTCCGTAAGTAAAAGGAACCTTGAACACAGTTCGGAGCACTCATCTTGAGCAAAGTTCAACATTCACTTCCGCTGCACCTTACAAAACAGCTTTTCGGACGACTTTTGGGTTATTTGAGTTTTTCGTGATGCCTTTTGGGCTAACCAATGCTCCAGCGACATTTAACCGGATGGTGGACATGATTTTTAGAGAGTACAAACTATTTGTTGGCACTTTCTTTGGCGACATCATTGTTTTCTCCAGGATGAGGCAAAACATAGAGAACATCTGATACAGGTCTTTCAGGCATTACGATATCACAAGTTGGTGATTACTGCGAAGAAAAGTGAATTTTTCGTACCCGAGATACACTTTTTGGGACACAGTCTCAGCAACAGGAGTGCAGATGGACCCGGCCAAGATAGAGACTATCCGTGATTGGCCCGACTTAAAGAATGTCCATGAAGTTAGAAGCTTCTTGGGCTTATGTTCGTACTATAGGCGGTTCATTAGAATGTTTGCAGAGGTTGCTTCCCCTTTGCATATGTTGACATAGAAAGGAGTCCCTTTCTCGTGGGGATCCACAGAGTTGACTGCCTTTCAGACACTGAAAGAGAAATTGACTACAGGACCAGTTTTGACTTTGCTGGACTTGCAGAAGTCATTTGAAGTACATTATGATGCTTGTGGTCGTAGTCTGGGTGCGGTCTTAATGCAAGAAGGCCATGTCATTGCCTACGAAAGCCGATTGATTTCAAGGCCGGAATTGACAGCACAGATTTATGAGAAAGAGCTTTTGGCGATTATCCATGCTCTTACTCAGTGGCGGCATTACCTACTCAGAGCGGATTTTACTGTTTTCACAGACCATCAGAGTTTACGCTACTTCTTGTCACAAAAGCAACTATCGAAAAAGCAGATGCGGTGGGCGAACATCTTGTCACAGTTTCGCTTCCAGATTGTCCATGTGCAGGGACAAAAGAATTTGGTGGCAGATGCCTTGTCCCAGAAGTCGTTGGTTCTAGCTATTTCCGCGATACATCATAGAAGCTTCGACGATATGGTCGATCAGTATGCCACAGATACAGATTTTGCTGATATTTTCACTCGGATACAGAATGGGGAGGTAGTAGCGGGATATTCCATCCGGGATGGCTACTTGATGAAGAAAACCATGTTGTGCATTACACAACCATTGAGAAAAAAGGTTTTAACCGAATGCCACTATCCACCTTTTACGGGTCACCGCGGTATAGCTACCACCTTGAAAGGTGTGGAGAGAGACTTCTTTTGGCCGAGACTCAAGAAGGACGTGGACGATTTTGTACACAGTTGCTTGGTATGCCAGAAGGTCAAGTTTGACAGGCATAAAGCACAGGGATTGTTACAGCCTTTGTCCAAATCCACCCGCCCCTGGAAAAGTATTGCAATGGATTTCATTTTTTATCTCCCGAGAACACAGAGTGGTCACGATGGTATCTGGACTAAGCAAGCTCATTTCATTCCAGTGAAGAAAACAATCAAGCCGGATCACTTAGCAAGACTGTTTGTGGCCCAAATCTTCAAATTACATGGCATGCCTGAGACGATTGTCTCCGATAGGGACCCCAAATTCACGAGTTTGTTTTGGAAGGCTATTTGGGAGAACATTGGCACTCAGTTGCAGTTCTCTTCATCGTTCCACCCGCAGACTGACGGGCAATCAGAGATTGCCAATTCACTGGTACTAGATTTATTGAAGTCTTACATCTCGGATCAGAAGACTCAATGGGAAAAGTATTTACCTTTGGTGGAATTTGCCTACAATAACACGATACACTCTTCGACGGGGGAGGTGCCATTTGAGATTATTGAAGGTGCTACGAAGGTTCCACCCTTCCTAAGCACAAAAGATAAGATTTTGAAAGCCGATGAGTACACGCGTGACTTGGACACAGCTTTTGCCAAGGTCCGCGAGGCTTTGCAGAAATCCCAAGAAAGACAGAAAAAGACAGCAGATCGCCATCGTCGCGATCTGAAATTGAAGGAGAACGATTGGATGCTCTTACGTTTTGAGAAGGCACGCCTGAGAAAGAAAAAGGGAAAGGAGAGGCTTTTTCCAAAGCTTGATATGCGATACTACGGACCTTTCCAGATTTCCGAAAAGATAAATGATGTCTCCCTTAGACTGAAACTGCCCGATACTTGGAGAATTCACAATGCTTTCATGTGAGTCTCTTGAAGCCTTTTAAAGGCGATGTGCCCGAAGATGGGGAGCCTGATGAGCAGCCTGAAGTGGAAGAAAACGAGGAGATCCTTGTTCCACAACAGATATTGGCACATAAAGACAGAAAGATAAAGGGTAAAGCGATAAGAAGGTTCTTGGTTAAATTCAAGAACTATCCTGCATTGGATGCGAAGTGGATGGAGAAGGAGGACCTAGCAAATACTCCTCAGATTGTGAATCTTTACCTTGAAGCATTTGGTTTAGCATAGTCTATTCTAAATGGAACCCCGAACTCAACTTGGGCGGAATCTGGTGCAACGGGTATGCACAAGAGGAGAGTCGCTCCGCTCCTTTGTCAATAGATTGCCTCGATTTTTGATACTGAAGTCGTTGATGTCTCTTTTGAGTTTCAGGGATATTGTGAGCTGACAATATTCTGCTGTAATGACTTTATGAACTGGAATTCCCGATACTGACTTGTTCTTGACTTGTTTAAGTGCAGGAACTAATAGACGAAATGACTGCAGCATTTCGGTCTGAAAGATCTCGATAGACATGGTTGCAATAGGGATTAGTCAATCAGGCATCTATGAGGTTCCAAGTGGATCTAGATGCGATTGCTAAATATGTTGCCAATTAATCATGGTCTAAGATCCGAATGAATTTTTTAGTGTAATTTGTCATGTGATGTCCTGTGATGGCGAGTGATTCTTGTGATGTGACTATCGATTGGTACATGTGCTAGATGTGTGTTCCTAGTGCGTCGGTACTAACAGTCAGTGTCTGCTAAGACAATTTATGGCCTCTGTCTGTTTTACAAGCGTAATCAAGGGCGATTACAATGCTTTCAAGAGGGGGGTATGTCACAAATGGGTGACGTGGCATGGCATGGCCCTGGACACAATTGCATTAGGGCAGCAGTACACACACCCCCGTGGCAGTCTCAGGAGTAAAGCACGTTGAAATGCTGACGTGGTAGGCCCGCAATTTGCAGCGAAAAACACGGAAATCTGTTAACGTGGTATGCTGTACGGGATTCCACGTTTTACGCTGGGAAAAGCAATAAGAAAAGCCTACGCAATTTTTAAGGAGATTTTGGGAGAAAACTTGCTTTATTTTCAAGCCTAGTTTAAGAGGCATTGCTTTATGAAGCTTTTGGGGCTCTAATTTTAGCAACCCTTGTAACCTTTATTAAGAACCCAAGGGAGCTCCCTTTGCAGAGGATCTGGACGTAGAGTCTGAGAGTGAGACCCTCCCACTTCCTTGTACTTTGAGCACAGATTTAATACAAAAAGAAATACCGAAAGGGACGCCAGTCTATGGGGCCAATATCTCTTGGCATGGAACTTCGTCGGGCTGGTGTCGAATCAAATTGTGAACTGTTTTGAAGTGAATTCCTGTCGTGTTGCGGTAGATTCTTGACTTGGAGTGTCCAAGTCGGTTACAATGCGTAGGCAAAGAATCGTCTTTCCGCATCGTTTGATGGTTCCAATCCGTAATCGCATCCTGTTTGTACTACTCAGTTAACCATACCGAAGTGAACACTTTCTTGAACTTCACCCACGCACTCAGAGCTTTAGTGTATAGAAGCATAGAGACCAAGGAGAGTGAGCACGAGAGAGAGAGAGAGAGAGAGAGAGAGAGAGAGAGAGAGAGAGAGTCAACATTGGCAATAAATAACTGAATATTGTATACAATGGAGGTAAGGGGTTGCTTATATAGCAACCTCAGCAAATTGCCCTACCCAGATTTTGACAAATAGTAAAATAAATACCTAAAGGCCAAAATAAATAATGGGTTCACATTGTGCAGTTCACTTAAGATGCCAAAATTCACCCTCCCTGCAGCTCATAGTGGACATAAATAGTGAAACCAAGTGGATGAAGAAGCTACCAGGTAATTCTGGATACACCTCGGATTTGCTACCCTCAACTTTGTACCTTAGAAAAATGTCATCTTGAGCATCAGTTGCCTTTTTAGAAACTTTGAACTGTAGACCACACTACGTCCAAGAATCCCCATTTGTGAACTGTGAACACATCACGTCCGAAAATATTTTCCAAATAATGAACTTTGAAACACATCCTGTCCATAATCGGACCAACAACAATCGATTGGTGCACTCATCCATAGTGTTTTAGGTACGTCTGAATGATTCCCTGCCAGATGCATGTGCCTTGAACTCCGACCTATTGGATTCAAACACCGATAACTTGAACTCCAACACAAGGGTCCAAATTAATTATACGGAGCACTGTTTGCCCCTCTCACTCACAAGCCTCTAGTGGCGGCAATGGCACTTTTGACTAGAAATCTGACATCGAGGCCATCCTGGTTGCCGCCACGTGTGTCATGCCGATCTCCTCTATCAAATCTTTATTACCATAATCGTTGTCCAGATTGCCTTTGTCTTTGTCTATCTATGAGTTCCTGCTTTCGCCTTTGGCTTCAAACTCCCAAGCCAAACAAAGCATCATGTCACATTTATAACGATTGTGGTCGGACCCCGTGGGTATCGAGGCAGCTAATTGAGTACTAGTACTGCCATCCTTGTCAAGCTTGTCTTTGCCTCTATCCTCTAGCGAACTTGTACATTTGCTTTTGGCTTCACAATCTCAAGTCAAACAATCTCTCAGTTTCTTTGAGAATTGTGTCGTTGCATAGACCGCTAGCTGGATGGTTGACCTATTATCCATAGCCGCTAGTTGGTTTTGGTCGATGTCTCGCATTCGAGGAAGGGGGGGGGGGGGGGGCATGATGAAGTTGTAAGATCTGGAACTCTAGGAATCCTTCTCGCACTCCAAGGGTGGCCGCACAAACCAAGCCACAAAAATAAACCTCCAAGCTATCTCTCTCTTAGGCTCCAAACTCCACCTCAAGCCGTGCCAAAGGAGGGCTCTCAATAGCCTCCAATCTCCACTTCTACTGAGCCGCTCCTTCCAAGCCAATCCACGAAGCTTCGCTCAAAAGCTTGAGCTTTGAACTCCTCCCAAGCTGCTCTGCAAGAGACTTTTCCTGCCCCTTGAATCCAATCAACCTCGCTCCAAACTTCCAGAAGAGACTCGCCCTAACCCCTCTGCGCCTCGGAGTCACCAAGGCAAGCTAGCCACAATGTTCCAAAACGCTGGCAGTGTGGCCAAGGTGACGCGGGAAAAAAAGGGATAGCCGCTGCAACGCAGCGTTTCAACACTCGCAGGGGGAGCTTGTCCGAGCATCGTCAAAGGACCGCCAAAGGCCAGTGTTTCAAGACGCTACTGGGACCACGACACCACCATGCCGCCGGTCGAGCACTAGCATTCTAAAACGCCATTGCTGCCAAGAGGGTTCAACTACAAAACGCCAGAAACGTTAACGATGGCTAGGAAGGTCCTTTGCAGCAACGTTTTGCAATGCAGGGAGACTGCAGGGGTGAATGCCGACAACGAGGGTAATCCGCTTCTTCTCAAAGCCGCCCTTCTTCCACCAAGGCTCTTCAAGCACGGAGCTTTACCAACAACTCTGATACCATGTCAAAGTCAACGATGCAAAAGCATAGAGATCAAGGAGAGTGAGCACGAGAGAGAGAGAGAGAGAGAGAGAGAGAGAGAGAGAGAGAGAGAGAGTGAGTCTCTTGAACCAATCAACCTTGGCAATGAATAAATGAATGTGTATACAATGGAGGCAAGGGGTTGCTTATATAGCAACCTCAGTAAATTGCCCTACCCAGACTTTGACAAATAAGTAAAATAAATACCTAAAAGCCAAAATAAATAATAGGTTCACATTGGGCAGTTCACTCGAGATGCCAAAACTCTAACAGGTTGACCACCATCTCTAAGCATTTTCTTTCTGAAAAGTTGTCAACTTTCATACTTTGGAGGCTTCAGTGAAGTTGCCCCAAGAGAAAGGGGTATCAAACTGTTGTTTGTAAGAAAGGGCTCCATGCGAATCCTTGTAGCCCGAAAAAGTGCCAAACCCTAATGCTCGACTTGTGTGGCTCTCAATAGATGATTCTGCTTCCTACCATAAATGGTACCAAAAGAGTGGGTATCACTATTTGAACTATTTGAAGAGGATACGAACTCCTCTAAACTGCTAGATTGCTTACTGTGCGTTCTAGACTTCTTCTTGGCTCTGCTTTTCTTGGTCTTTCTCTGCTTCTTCCGCCTTTTCTCATCCTCATTGGAACTAGAGGAGAGGAGCCGTCAGAACTCTTTGAAGACGAAAAAGAATTGGGATATCCTTGAAGCAAGCACACTTCTTGGATCCACTAGCCACCTCAAAAGTTAATTTCCGGTCCAAGTGACCCGCAGAATCCTTTGATTTTCTTTTCTTCTCAGAGTGCTTGTTGGCTTTCATCATTTGACTGATCTTTTGTTGAAGAGCTTCGTCAAACTCTTCTTGCAAGTACAGTTTCTCCTTTTTTGCACCTGGCTTTGCTTTGGTCTTCATGGCTGACTTGATAGGTGAATGGATGGCCTTCTGCCATTAAGAGTGAACCTATGATTCTTCAAATACTTCACATAGATCATGACTTGGAGTACTTAATCATTCATTTTGCAATGTGTCAAGCTGAAGTTGACGCTTGTACTCCTTTTTATCAAGATCCTACCGAAAACTTGTCGTTGTCCTCTTCTGATTCCTTGGAAGGAGGCTTGCTTCTGTTTGAACTTTTGTTGTTTCCTTCCGTTTCTCCATTGGGAGTGGAGTGCTCTTCAACTTCCCGTGTAGTCAATGGGATGGTGTCTTCTCTGCTGGTGCTAGAAGACGTGTGCTACAGAAAAAGGATCAAATGCTTCGTAGGAGAAGAATCGTCCTTGCTTTGATACCACAATAATAGGCTTGGACCTACCTAAGCGAGAAATCAATAGCAACACACAAACAAAACTGCGACAACTGAACTTGAATAGAGAGAGAGAGAGAGAGAGAGAGAGAGAGAGAGAGAGAGAGAGTGGCGGAGTTCCACTTCCAGATGCACTGGCCCCAAAGTCTGGCGCCCTTTGATTGACGGTTCAAAAAAGAGCAACTGTCGGAGGGTCCTCATTCTGAAACTTTGCTCCCATTTGTCTGCCAGAGAGTGACCCCAGGGATCCTTATAAAGTGTACAATAGGGCACCCCAAAAAGCAAAACTTGCTAAAGGCAAAGGCTCCAAAATCTGCACGTGGGAAGATGCCAAAAACTGCCGCAAGCCTGTATGCAGGGCCTCAGTCCATGATTTCTGGCGGTTTTGCAGAACTGAATGTCACATCAGCATTACGCAAGTTTGTCCACTGCAAGGTCCACATGCTGGGTTTGTGAGAACCCTCTATATGCTAGCATGTCTCTCACTGACCTAAGCAATGAGGTCACGGCTGTCCTCCCTAGAGCTCAACTTGGTCTAGGTACGCATTACCATCTCCTCAAGGTCCAAGATTGGAGGCCCTTCATTCACCTATATGACTCTTAAGAACGTCAATGCTTCACCATTCAATCACTGCCAAGTCAGTAGCCAACATGCGACACATCAGCATGCGAATGAAAACCACCCTGCAAATGACAGTCAAAATGCAGAATGTCGCTACCTATGCCACCCCTTCCCTAGAGCCTTGACGAATATAAAAGGTCCCTTGATGACTTCCCAGCAATGCTGCTGCCACCATGGTTCCCGGCCTCCCCTCTGCCAGTCGGTATGTGCTCACTAGCATTGTAGGGAAAGCTACCCCTTAAAAATGACATGCTTCCTCCATCTTGTGCCTTCTTTTGGACTTCCGGCTTCGCATGAGGAGGAAGATTGGAAACTCAATGGTCTAGGAACCTGCAAAATCAGATGGATAACAATTGGAACTTCTCCAGAAAAAAGATATTTGTGTAGCAGGGGCTGCATAATTAATTGACTGCACTTCACATTGCAAGTACTCGTGTTCAGACACTTTTCTTTTCTGCATAATTATATAACTAGTACAAAATTGATATGTGATAAGTTCTGTAGTCGACTCTATACAAAGGTCCTTTTGAGTGCATATCCACACCTAAAATCCATCAAACCACTTGGTTCATAATGCAACCTTCCAAATCATCAGTTTTGTTTATTATTCCTGCCTACCATGGCAAGGGATGCACAATGGGTATCATTGATTGCTCCTGGGAGAGTCATAAGCTTTCAATGGTTGCACCATTCATATGCAGAGGCCTATGAGGCTTTGGAGCTGCAAGAAGACCGAAACAGACAACAAATGAGAAAATAAAAATTCAATAAAGCAGTCCGCTGCCTGCTAAAACCAAAAAAGGACAATAAACAAGGAAAACAAAAATAAAAACCATTGAAGCAGGCATCACAGTTGATACTTGCTTGATTACAGCAAGCCTTCAGGGTCGACACCTTAAAGGACGATGGTACGAGGGGAGCCAACCCCTCGTGATTAAATGGCACGAGTTCTCGAGGAGAGGAGGTCAGACGGCAACAAAAATTCTGGCCCTGTTCACCATAAATGTGTCCACATATAGTTATGTTTGTCCATGTTTACACGAGTTTACAAAATCTGTTTGAGGGCGAGCATCTCGAGGAGGTTAGACGGCGACAAAAGTTTACAAAATCTGTTTGAGGGCGAGCATCTCGAGGAGGTTAGACGGCGACAAAAATTCTGGCATCGAGTGTTTGGCCCCAGACTCGATCCTAGGCAGGTGTTGTGGCAGCCCCGTGTTCTAACCAAGTGTGTGTATACATTTCAATGAACTGGATGCGTGTCCACATATACTTATGTTTGTTCGTGTTTACTCTATAGATGTACGAGTTTACAAAATCTGTTTGAGTTTTTAGAAATCCAACGGCGTCGTGCGCCGCTGCTTTTGTGTGTGCATTTCTCCTTAGTGGATCCCATGACAGGTCTTCATTCAAGACCTTGTCTTCTTTAGTCCTGAGGGAGCCAACCCCTCACCACTATCTAATAGGCAAATTGAATGAAGTGCAAGCAGTGGGATCTACGGTGCTGAAGTGAAGCATATTTCCCGCGAAGCTCGGACGTCGTCCGATTTATCCTCGTTTACTTTTTTTTTCCATGTTTACTTTTTTGATCCATGTTTACTTTTGCCCATGTCCGAGTTCACTTGGCTTTGCCTTGGGGACAAGCAACCCCATGTGCTCGCGTGGTTAGGGCGTCGGGCTACCTACCAGGAGGTCTCGAGTTTGAGTCTTCGACGAGGGAAGGTTGTGGGTCAATGCATTGACTTTTTTCTCATTCGTCCGTTGTCCTCGAGATCCCCGCGACAAGTCCCCATTCGTCGATCCCAACGCCCCACTTCATTTAATTTGCATGTTAGATAGTGTTGTGGGAGCCCACCCACAAACAAGGGCTTAGGCACAAATAAGCAGGACCTAGAAAATCAGAAGCGAGAAGGACCCCTCGACTTTCAGGAGGTCTCATGTAGGGTTGTTATTAAGATTAGGTGTTGAAAAGAAACGGAGTTGTCATCATGCAGAGAAGTTTTGAACATATCTACAAAAAGTGTGCCTCAACTTAGCTTTGAGCCGGTTGAAAAACAAAATCAGCCTGTTGAAGAGAGGGGGAGAAGGAGAAGTGAAATTGCAAAAAATGCCATTTATTTTACAAAATTTCCTCTTTGAATCTATCCTAAAGGGATTTTTTTATGTTTGTGAAATTGATTTTTCACGAACACTACTATCGGAGATAGTGTCAGTTGTGTGGGCGTGCCCAAACTCCAAAGTACTTAAGACTTTTAAGTCCTTAACATTTGGGTGTTGTATGTCTAACCCATTTCATTGCATAAATAGAGAATAGCTAGAAACTTCGGAGGGTTTTGAGGTGTCCTACACCTTGAAGGGAATGCTTATGACTAAATATTTCCAAGCTACCACAATGAAAGGCGAATGGAGACATGGCTTAAAGCAATTTCTATAGTTTGTTGACAAGAACCCTTGTATATTTTCAAAGTCTAGAATTATTCCATTTGTAATTTCTAGAAGCATTGGTTTGCTCGGTGAAAAAGCAAACTACTGAGCTCTCAATCGGTGGATGAATACCATTGTAACCAGCCTACACCACTTGCCGATGGGAAATCACTGCAAGTGACTATATACAACAAGAAAATAATGGAAAGACTTCACATATTGATGACTTGAAGGTGACAAAAAAGAGGTGGAGTGTAATAGACCCAAACACTCCAAGTCGAGAATCTAATGCAACACACGTGAGAAAACTGAAAGAACTAAACAAACTGCAAGAGAGAGACGACACGGCACGGTGTAGTTCCCCGACTAGAGACTGGCGTCCCTTCTCGGTATTCCTTTATTATTATGCTTCACAAAGTACAATGTCTGATGGGTCCTCTTCTCTTCGTAGTGCTCCCAAACTAACCTGTGGGAGAAAGGCGGTGGCAACTTATTTATAGGCCTTGGGCCTTCCAAAAGCAATTTACATGAAAAGCATCAAGTCTAAAAACATCTTGCCCCAAAAGCAAGTGCCAAGAACTCAAAGTGAAAATCTCAAAAATCTATATGGCCTACCACGACAATAGCACAAATCGTCAGCATTCATACAACTTCCACATCATCAATCTTGTATGCAATTTTTGGGGGTGAGAGAGTGGGCCTGCCTTATTTTTAATGTCTTCCCTAGGACCCGTCGGACAAGGTCCATGGTCCGATAAGTTGGTGGGAATTGAACTTTAAAAATAGGCCACTCGGCAAGACTTGAAAGCTGGAAAAACTTCTTCTCCATCTTTCACTAGGGCTTTGACCCCTCTCTGCCCAGAGTCCATCCTTTAGGTAATGCCACATAATCACTTTGTGACAAACCCCCCTCTTGAAATAATTGTAATCACCCTCAATTATGCTTGCAAAAACAGACAAAGGACAAAAATTAGTTCAATAGACACTGACTCTAAGCACCGATGCACTAGACCACATTTATCCAACACTTGCACGAAGACGATAGCCATTGAACATTCACATCACATTCACCTAACTATCCCGTCGAGATCTTAGATGAGAATTGTGCTCATTGTAACTTATTTAGCAATCACATCTAGACCGCACTGATATCTACTATATATATGTGGTAGTGATATGTGTGAACACACTTAGGACCATCGGGGCATTTTTTCCCTCACTAGGAGGTTTTTTCCCGTGTGCATTGTATATACGCCCATCACTCTAGGGCTCTCTTATCTTCCCATTTTCACACTAAGTAATACACTCTCTATTATGTGCCTTAAGCTTCCTTCATCTTCTCCAAGCTATGTGTGTTTCCCTGCAACCGTATTTCCAACAATTGGTATCTGAGTAGGTTGCATCCTCTCGCTTAGTCACCAACATCGTCAGCACAAGCCTGCTCACTTTCTTAGATTTCAATGAGCTTTGGTGAGCATCAGCAGATCGACAAATACTTCGGTTTACTTGTGGAGCTCTGTCTCCTCAGATTTTTTATCAGGGCTCATTTCGGCCTCCGTTTCCACTATAGGCAGTGCTACGTAGGCTATTTCGTCATTTTGTGCAAAATTTTTGTTAGTGTCGTTTTTATAACACGTTCCTTACAGTCTTCTTTGGGTTCTTCTATATAGCATGCATTAGTCCCACTTTGTTTCTCCTCTTTTTCGGTTGTTTTCACATTAGGTGCAAGCATTCACCATGGTTGATAACAACACGGATGTATTCAAGATTTTTGTTGTTCAGGATAGATTGGATGGGGACAATTACCCAATGTGGGCTTACATGATGCCACATGTTCTTGTGTCAAAGGGTGACTAGAATATTGTGCAAGGCATTGATGTACGTCCTGGTTCTGTGGATACAGGCGATGTTGAGAATGTTGCAGGTTTTGGTGGCAGGATTGATGTTGCTAGAGCTGTTTTGCCTACGATTGAGCAGGTTCGTTGGGATGTAAGAGATGCGTATATTCATGCATTGATTGCGTTGTATATGAAGCACACTATTACTCCTCACATTCGTTCAGCAAAATCTGGAAAACAAGCTTGGGATATTCTAGTTGGTCTTTATGCAAGTCTCAATGAGGCTAAAATTGCATTGCTACGTAAAGAGCTGGAATCGAAGATTATTCATGAGGAAGATGAAATGGAAGCTTTCCTTTCTAGTATCAAGGATATTAATGAGCAACTTACTTGTGCAGGCGAAGTCATTTTTAACAATTTCCTTGTGTAGATTGTTCTTGATGCTTTGCCAAATTCTTACCAGACTTTTGCTAGTACTTGGAGACTTATGACCCAAGGAAATCTTGAAGTTGTCAAGTTTGATGCATTATGCACATTGTTGTTGCAAGACTCGATTTCTAGAAAAAACAAGGCTAAACAGCATACAATTGAACATGCCTTTATTGCTACTCAAAGAAAAAGTGATAACAGTAATGTAGCCACTTCTCATGGTTCTTATGCGAGTGGAAAGGCACCTGTTCCTAATGCTTCTGCTGGCAGCACTTCATCTAGGAATTCTGGTGAAAAAAGGAAAAAGAAGATGTGTTGCCATTATTGTAAAGCTAATGATCACTTGATCAAGCAATGTCCAAAATTGAAGGCAAAAGAGACTAAGAAGAAAGAGGCTAGTTCCACTACAAATGCAGCTATTGTAGAGTCTTTTGTGAAAGGAGATTGTGATGCTGATGTAGATGCAGAATGGGATTTTAGTGCAGAGTGCACTTATTATCCCTTATTTCATGATGCATGTATGTCAGTTGTTGCAGATGCTTATGTGTGGTACTTTGACAATGGTGCTACAAAGCACATTACCTCTCATCCTGACTTGTTTACCTCTCTCGAGGATGTCCGTCATGGGAATACAACCACTTGTGCTAACAATGCCTCTTATTCGGTCAAGGGAGTTGGAAAGATTGTGGTGTTGCTGCAAATGGCAGTTCTTTCACATTGGTTGATGCATTGCATGTACTTGGGATCAACACGAACCTTTTGTCTGTATCAGCACTTGCTAGACTTAGTCTTGTTGTCAAATTTGTAGATGACAGATGTACAGTTCATGATCTCAATTTTGGTGATAAAATTGTTGCATCTGGCATTTTATGTTGTGGGCTGTATAAGCTCACTTTGTATGACAAGTGTGGGTAGAATGTTATGAATGCAATTGTGAATTCAAAGGTTGTTTCAGATGCAAAACTTTGGGATGCATGCTTTGGGCATTTGAATTTTTCCAGTTTGTTGTGTTTGCAAAAATTGGATATAGTTGCTTCTTTGCTGCCTATTGAAGCATGTTTGTGAAGGCTCTATTTTGGGTAAGATGCAGCATTTCAAATTTCAAAAGGATGGTTCAATAAGGGTCACATGCAGGTTATAGCTTGTGCATAGTGATGTTTGTGGGCCCATGCAAGATTCGTCCTTGGACACTTACCTTTACTTTGTGACTTTCATTGATGATCACTCTAGGCATGCATGGGTGTATCCACTTCAAGCAAAGTTCGAAGTGTATATGTGCTTCAAGCAATTTTTGGCTATGGCTGAAAATGTCTTGAAATGTACTATGGGCAGCCTCCGTTCCAATCGAGGGGGGGAGTATATGTCTCATGGATTTAATGCATTTTTGGCTAGTCATGGGATAAAACACCAATGTAGAGTGCCGTTTATACCTCAGCCAAATGGTGTTGCTGAGAGAAAAAACAAGTCACTTACGGAGATGGCACGACGTATGGTCAAGAGTCAAGCTTTGCCACATTCATTTTGGCTTGAGGCTACCATGTGTGCCACTTATGTCCTCACAGGTGTCCTACGAAAGCTTTGCAATATATGACTCCTTATGAAGCGCTACATGATAGAAATCCTTCTATTGAGCACATGGGCGTTTTTGGCTATTTGTGTTATGCTTTGTTGCCACAAATGTAGTGCAAAAAATTAGATCATAAGGCTATCAAATACATTTTTGTTAGTTATAGTGCTAAAAGAAAATGTTACAAGTTGTACCAAACAAAGCATATCTTGGTTTCACGTGATGTTGTGTTTGTGGAAGATTTTGTCAGCCCTTGCTGTCATGTAATAGAGACAATTATGTTAGCTCATCGGACATTTACGATAGTTTGTTGCTTCTTTTTAGTGGTATAAATATGCCTATGGGGTTTTTTGAAAATGTTATAGATCAACCTATTATATTGATGCAAATGTACATGATGTACTTGATGAGGAAAGGGTAGAGAATAAGGAGATTAGAGCTATGCCAAAATGGTGCATACTTTGTGTGATACAAAATTGGATGCACCTTTGTCTAGTCGTACTCGTTCAGGTTCTCACCATGCATCTTATGCATCGGATTGTTATGCTTTGGTTGTTTCTAGCTTATGTGATATTGAGGAACCTCTGTCTTTTGTGAAGCACAAAATTTTAAAAATTGAATGGTTGCCATGCAATCAAAATATGATGCACTTATAGAAAATGACACATGGACTTTATGTGATTTTCCTCCTGGCAAAAAGGTCATTGGTACGAAGTGGGTTTACAAGAAACGTAAGCCGGATGGTGAGATTGATCGCTATAAGGCTCAAATTGTTGCAAAAGGTTATGCACAGCAGAAAGGCATAGATTATGAAGAGACTTTTGTTCCTACTTGTCATATGACTACTGTGTGCATTTTCTATGTGCATTGGCAGCTCATTTTGGATGGGATGTACATCAATCAGTGTAATGAAATTAGCCTTTTAACTTGAGTTGGAGTGGAAATTGAATAGCATATTGAGCATTTCCTTGAGCATTCCTTTGTGTGTAGATGTAGATTGAGAAAGAAAGTGCTTGGATGGAGAGAGCAACACTAACACATTACTTCATTAACATGGCATGAACAATACTTGTAAAAGAGAGTGAGAGTTTAGAGAAATTGACACCAATAGAGGACCGGATTAGTTGGAGCCGGTCCCCCCTCCAATAGGCATTTGTATTATAGGTTCTTCCATGATGGAAGACTTGTTTACAATACAACTAATTGTGTTCCTTGAGACCTTCTTGATGAGGTGAAGATGGCAAGCTTCACTCACCAAGTATTAGCATAACAACAATAAACATGATTAGCTTGAACTTGGAAAATGCCCAGCCTCAATCCCAAGACCTCAAACACCATGAAAGGTGAGGAGAGCTGGCAGGGAGTGAGGAAGAAGAGAGAAGTAGAAGTAGCTCTACGAGAAAGCAATAACCCCTTGCACATATTCACTCACAGATCTTGTAGCATAGCTTAGCATAGTGATAATGGAGATTAGAGAAATTGATAAGCAAACATAGGCATTCTCTTGTGTGGATTTGCATCCATAGCCAAGAGCTTGTGGTAGTAGGCACACAAATTCTCAAGCTTGGAGAAGGAGATAGAGTTCTTGCTTCACAAGAGTGTGTGAAGGGAAGAATGAGAGTGAGAGAGCTCGTGGGATGCTCAAATGAGAGAGAGAGAGAGAGAGAGAGAGAGAGAGAGAGAGAGAGAGAGATGGCTAGGTTGACCCCCTTTCCAAGGCTTCCCCTGAAGCTCATTGGGCCATGTAGCCCTCTAGCCCTTGGCTCCCTTTGGGGCAAGATGTGTAGTCTCTTGACAAGTGTCCTTCTTTCCCTCTTGTGAGGTTAAGCTAGCACCCCCCTTGCTTAAGCACAGCCGTTGCCTGCTTGAGCAATGTGCCTCTACACTTGACATGTGGCCCCTTTTCTTTCATAAGAGTGTGGGTCTTTTGGTCCATTGGTTAACCTTGCTCTTTGATAGACCATTTCTCATTTGGGCTCCTTTACCATTGGCCTCGTGTTGAAATAGATCTATAAGCACATCTATATCTTAACCCTTGTTCCCATTTATTCTCCCACATTAAGTAATCAGTTTAATATGAGAAAATCATTTGGGTTGGTTAGATATTAGATATGACATTACCTCTCTCTTGAAATCATAGTTTTCCTCGACTATGAGGTAGAAGAGATAAAGTCGTAGTCATTAGTCAATTTTACTTAGCGGGTAGAGGATCCCTTTTTACCCTACGACATCTTTCCAAGATGGATGACTAATCCATTTGGTGCTTGGGAGGCATAGATGCCGCAAGCATGTCTACTCTTTAGTCCATTTCATTCTCCCAAAGTAGAGTGACAAATTCTACTTGGTGTTTGAGAGACGTCGTCATCACAAACATGATTCTAAGCATGCATACTATTTAAATTTGTGCATAGTAAAAAGAGAATTAGTCTTATGAGACAAAAACATGAGTCATTTAAAAGAAATTTGTACATTTGCTTACTCTAATGTAGCATTGTAAGCATTGACAAGGTTCATACTATCCTTAAGCTGTATTCCTTGTATCCATCTAGCATCTTCAAAGGGATAATTTTTTAATTTAATAAGATACCGTCGGATAATCTTACCATGCCGTAGTACCTTGTCTTCATGCCGAAGTATAGCTTCGGGTTGTAGCACCTCTTCTTGGTCTTCAACTTCGGGAGGGTCTTCAATAATTGGTTCACTTGGTGGCTCTCCTTTGTAGGGCTTGAGTAGGCTCACATGAAAAGCATTGTGTATGAGCCAATGGCTGGGCAATTTGAGTTGGTAAGGCGTCTCATTGATAGGCTTCAAGATTTGGAAAGGACCATAGTATCTTTTTGCTAGTTTAGCATAATACTTTTGATGGCCCGTAGGATTCTTGCCCGTCGTTTGCTTTAATCGAGCCTTAGGAAACTTAAGTAAGACCCGATCATTTTGTTGGAATGTTAAGGCCCGTCTGTGCTTGTCAGCACAACAGCTTTTTGCCTTTGTTGAGAGATGGATATAGCCTCCTTAATCTTTTGAAACGATTCTTATAGGTCACTGCTATACTCATCGACGGCGAAGATCTTCCCATGTACTTTGAGTAGCAAGGGACTTTTTGGTCTTCCCTCAATGATCTCAAAAGGTGCCTTTCCCGTAGAAGAATGTACAGTATTATTGTAAGCATACTTTATAAGTGGTAAGTACTTTTCCCATTGTGAGCGTTGATCTACTTCTGTAACATAAGTCTTTAGTAGATCGAGTATCGTAAGATTGGCTATCTCACTTTGGCCATCCGTTTGTGGATGGTAGGCCGAAGAGAAGTTCAATCTTGTTCCTAGATTTTCAAAGAGACCCTTCCAGAAATTACTGTCATTCTAGAATCTCTATTTGACACACTGGATGTGGGTAATCCATGGTGTTTGAAAATCTGTGATATGAAGAGAGTTGCCATTTGGTGTGCCTTAATAGTCTTTTTTACAGGAATAAAGTGTGCTTGTTTGCTAAACCTGTCAACTATTGTCCATATTCCCGTATTTCCATGGATAGACTTGGGTTACGCAAAGATGAAATCCATGGATATACTCTCCCGTGGTGAATTTGGGATAGGCAATGGATGGAGTAATCCAGGTTGCTTCCCTCTATCATACTTGGTCTTTTGGCATACTACGCATTTTGAAACATACTCTTGTATGTCCACTTTCATGGTAGGCCAATAGAAATACGTCTCTACTCCTTGAAGAGTACGTTGAATACCTCTATGCCCTGCATAGGGAGGAGCATGGGATTCATACATAACTTTCTCACGAAGGGAATGGGTAACACATAGCCTATTGCCGTGGAGAAGATAACCATCCTGCAAGGTGAATGGTTTCTCTTTCTTCCCCAAAGCACGGGCTGATATTATGTCTCTCAAATCAGGGTCAGTAGCATACTCGTCTATCATAGAAGATAGGTCATTGTGAGTAGCTATAGAAGATAGGTAATTGTGAGTAGCTATAGACACTACATTAACTTTGGCCATCGTGAAAGTGCATCAGCCACTTGATTGTGCTTACCAGCAATGTGAGCAATATGAAAATTAAATTGCAAAAGAAAATTTACCCACCTCATTTGTTTGTCAGAGAGCTTGGTTTGCGTCATGAAATACTTGAGACTTTGGTGGTCTGTTCGTCACAGAATAAATGGAGTCCCCAATAAGTAGTGCTTCCATGTGTCTAGGGCATGTAGAACAACTAAAAGCTCTTTCTCATAAATGCCCAAGACTCGTTCATCAGTATTGATTCGTCGACTCTCATATGGTATGGAATGTCCTTCTTGAAGCAAAACTGCTCCAAGGCAATCACCACAAGCATCACATTGGACCCCAAATGGCTTTGAGAGATCGGGAAGCATGAGGACTGGTTGAGAGGTAAGCTTCTCCTTGAGCTTGTCAAAAGCATTTTGCTCCTTAGTAGTCCATACATACTTAACGTTCTTCTTAGTTAAGTCATGTAGTGGTCCTGCTACTTGGGAGAATTTTGCTATGAAGCGTCTATAGTTTGCACACATACCAATAAAGCTTCTTAGCTCATGTAGATTCCTTGGGTTAGGCCATGCTTTGATTACCTCTAACTTTGATGGATCCATACGGATACCATCTTGAGAGATAATATGACCTAAGTATTGAATCTCTTGAAGGAAAATTTCACTTTTCTTTTGGTTGAGAAAAAGCTTATTCTTCCTCAATGCTTGAAAAATCACTTGGAGATGTTGTTTATGTTCCTCCAAAGACTTGGAGTAGATGATGATATCATCAAAGAACACTCCAGTGAATTTGCGGTATGGTCTAAAATTTATCTCCATTAGACGATTGAATGTAGCCGGTGCATTAGTCAAACCAAAAGGCATGACTAGATATTCATAAAGACCAAACGTTGTACGAAACGCGGTCTTTAAGATATTTTCATCCACTATCCTTATTTGATGATAGCCACTCTTAAGGTCAATCCTACTGAAGTAGGTAGAACCTTGTAGCTTATCAAACAGATCTTCTACCTGAGGCATGGGAAATATGTTTTTGATAGTGATATGGTTTAATGCTCGATAGTCTACACACATGCAGTATGTACCATCTTTCTTTTGCACTAAAAGGACTGGAGAACAAAAGGGAGAGGAGCTAGGCCTCACCATCCCTTTGTCTACCAGTTCCTGTACTTGCCTCATGATCTCCTCTTGTTGAGCTTGTGAGACTCGATAAGGAGGCTTGTTAGATGGTGAGCTTCGAGGAAGGAGCTCAATGCGATGGTCATCATCCCCTCGTTTTGGAGGTAAGTCCATAGGGATATCATCGATGAACATATCTTGGAATCCTTTTAGAAAATTAGACAAGTCTAACTCTTCTTGATTCCTACCATTTACATTTGATGAAACATTAGGATCTTTTGGAGACTCTTTGACAAAAATCATATACGCAGAAACTGTGCTCTTCATTGATTTATCAAAAGCAGGAGAATTTACAAGTGGAATAGTGCGACCACGCTCACTAGCATCTATATACATATTCTTTCCCCTGTAAGTGAAGTAAATTATCCTTTTAGGGAACTTCATATTGGGAGCCATGCGATCAAACCATGGTGCCCTTAGGATAACATCCTCATGTTGGAGAGGAGAGATGAAGAAGTCTTCTTTGTCGACGTAGCTTTGGACATGAAGCCTCAACTTCCCAATCAAGGGAGTATCAAAGGCTTGATGTCCCTTGAAAGCTGCGGTAGCCGTTACCATATCTCCCATCTCGAAAGCTTGAACGCCCAACTTGGTGGCCAACTCCATTGATATGAAGTTGTGAGTAGAGCCAGGGTCAAACAAGATGAATGCATCATGCTCTCTTACCTTTCCCCAAGCATAGGAGAGCGATGAGCCTTTGCAATGAGCATCCTTTTTTGGAGCTTTGATGGTGGAAGCCCTAGGAGTCCCATTGCGAGTATTCTTCTTGGGGCAAGAACGATAGCCGTGTCCTTGCTCCCCACACTTGAAACACTTATGGACCTTGCGAAAAGCTTCAAGCTCTTTAGGAGAGAGTTTGTTTTTACCTTTGTAAACTCCCTTCTCCTTGGACTGATTATTGTTGTTGTTGTTGTTGGAAGTGCCTTGAGAATAATTTTGAACATTGGTCTTCCCCCTTTGCATCATTTTTGCCTTTGTTGTCCATGGGTTTGACATTACGTCCAACCCCTTGATGGAAATTGATACGTGAAGCAACCATGGTGTGATGGATTACTTCGCTAATAGTACCAGGCCGTTGAGAGTTGATGGATTTGGCCATAGCTTCAGGTAATTCCGCACAAAATTGTTGTCTTTGATCAGCAAAGTCTATCTTTTGAAAGACAGTAATAGCCTTGAGATGTAAATCCCAAAACTTGTCTACATACTTGTGGATAGACTCATGAGAGAGAAGCTTCAAGTTGCGCCATTCGGTAAGCACTTTGTCCTTTGGATCACTTGCAAGGAATTGCTTCATGATGGAAACTCGTAGAGGTTTCCATGTCTTTGGGGCTTTTTCGTTGCTACTAAGGCTAGCCCACCATTGACGAGCTGATTTTTGAAAGTGCATAGCTACATGGCATAGCTTGGAGGACTCTGTAAAGCCCTCATCTCCAAAGGTCGCATCAAATTGCTGGATGAAGGCCAACACTTTGTCGGTAGCACCAAAGGTGCCATCATAAGTGAGAAAAGAGATACTCTTTTCTCCCTGCTTGACTTCTTTAACTTTTGGGACCTTGTCCATGCAGGGAATGATTTGCGATGTCCTCCCCTCTTGTATTCTCTAGGAGAATATCCATAGCTTTCATCGGAAGAGGAGGAAGGTGAAGATGAAGGAGAAGAGGGTGACCTCTTCCTAGCCCTTTTCTTCCTTTGTTTCCTCTCTTCTGTTTCGGAATGACGAGGAGAAGGACCGTGTGTTGATCTTTTCCTCTTGGGAAGAGTAGGCGATCGTCTAGACCGCTATCTTCGTGGAGCCACATCTTTAGAGGAACTTAAATTTTCATTGCTTTCTTGCTCTTTGGATTCCTCCTCTCGTATGGAAGAGAGTCTTCTTTTGGGGGTCTCTTCAAGAGGCCTCCTAAGCTCTCTCTCCTCTTGGAGAGGAAGGGAAATTCCATAAGCACGAAGTTGTTGAGAGTAACTTCGGCTTGCAAAGCAGGGTTGCCCATAGCTTGCTGCAACCTAGTGACAAGATAATTCACAAACATGGGAGCATCATCATTAGCACCTTCATGTACAAAATCAAAGCTATCAATGTTCATTCTACTCTCTTGATTATTGTTAGCCATGTTAACAAAATTTATGTATATACTTAGTGTATGCTTTGGCAATTCAAAACCTTAGTTGCCACTCCTCTTAGCCTTCGAAAATCGGCTCTTA
The DNA here is from genome assembly GCF_014529385.1 of Adiantum capillus-veneris. Taxonomy (NCBI): domain Eukaryota; kingdom Viridiplantae; phylum Streptophyta; class Polypodiopsida; order Polypodiales; family Pteridaceae; genus Adiantum; species Adiantum capillus-veneris. The sequence goes on from NC_140937.1 coordinate 158,601,624, forward strand.
AGTATCTAAACCCACGGCTCAAAGTGGTTATTTATAGAGAGTAGAGGAGTAGGTCTAACATAGCAGAGTTCCCGAGGGCTAGCTCCTTTCGGACTTCTTATGGCTCAATAATGGTAAAGCCGTAGGCAAGTCTAAAAAGACTTCATTATTAAGTCCAAAGCTCCCGAGGTGTGCACCATACCCCACATAGTGGGCTCAACAAAACCGATAATAGATCCCAGTTCCACTTACCCTAATATAATTAACAACATCAACCATTCATAGGCTACTTAAGGACCTCTCTTCTTAAGCAAGAAAAGAGAAACCAAATGCTCTGATACCAATGTAATGGAATTAGCCTTTTAACTTGAGTTGGAGCGGAAAGTGAATAACATACTGAGCATTTCCTTGAGCATTCCTTTGTGTGTAGATGTAGATTGAGAAAGAAAGTGCTTGGATGGAGAGAGCAACACTAACACATTACTTCATTAACATGGCATGAACAATACTTGTAAAAGAGAGCAAGAGTTTAGAGGAATTGACATCAATAGAGGACCGGATTAGTTGGAGCCGGTCCCCCCTCCAATAGGCATTTGTATTATAGATTCTTCCATGATGGAAGACTTGTTTACAATACAACTGATTGTGTTCCTTGAGACCTTCTTGATGAGGTGAAGATGGCAAGCTTCACTCACCAAGTATTAGCATAACAACAATAAACATGATTAGCTTGAACTTGAAAAATGCCTAGCCTCAATACCAAGACTTCAAACACCATGAAAGGTGAGTATAGCTAGCAGGGAGTGAGGAAGAAGAGAGAAGTAGAAGTAGCTCTACGAGAAAGCAATAACCCCTTGCACATATTCACTCCTAGCTCTTGTAGCATAGCTTAGCATAGTGATAATGGAGATTAGAGAGATTGATAAGCAAGCATCAGCATTCTCTTGTGTGGATTTGAATCCTTAGCCAAGAGCTTGTGGTAGTAGGTACTCAACTTCTCAAGCTTGGAGAAGGAGATGGAGTTCTTGCTTCACAAGAGTGTGAAAAGGGAAGAATGAGAGTGAGAGAGCTCGTGGGATGCTCAAATGAGAGAGAGAGAGAGAGAGAGAGAGAGAGAGAGAGAGATTTTAGGTCGACCCCCTTTCCAAGGCTTCCCCTGAAGCTCATTGGGGCATGTAGCCCTCTAGCCAATGAGAGCTTGGCTCCCTTTGGGGATAGATGTGTAGTCTCTTGACAAGTGTCCTTCTTTCCCTCTTGTGAGGTTAAGCTAGCACCCCCCTTGCTTAAGCACAGTCCTTGCTTAAGCACAGCCCTTGCCTGCTTGAGCAATGTGCCTCTACACTTGACATGTGGCCCCTTTCCTTTCATAAGAGTATGGGTCCTTGGTGAGGTACATACTTACTACACACATCCCTCCTTTGTAGGGTTGGCCCCCCTCTTTGTAGCAAGATATTTGATCTTGGTAAGCAGGCATCCCCCCTGCTTAAGCACAGCCCTAGCTTAAGCAAGATGCCCCCTTCCCTGCTTAGACCTTAATTGACTAAAGAGTAAAAATTAAAGACTATGTCTTAAGGCTTTTAACACTTACCTTTGGAGGCTTTAATGAAGATAACCCTAAGGTCTTTTGCTCCATTGGTTAACCTTGCTCTTTGATAGACCATTTCTCATTTGGGCCCCTTTACCATTGGCCCCGTGTTCAAATAGATCTATAAGCACATCTATATCTTAACCCTTGTTCCCGTTTATCCTCCCACATTAAGTGGTTAGTTTAATATGAGAAAATAATTTGGGTTGGTTAGATATTAGTCTTATGACAATCAGATATTGTTATTGCTTTCTTGAAATGGTGACATATTTGAGGAAGTTTATGTAACACAGCCTCACAGTTTTGTTATTAAAGGGCAAGAAGATAAAGTGTGCAAAGGTAAAGAAAGCTTTGTATGGGTTGAAGCAATCTCCTCGTGCTTGGTATGAGAAAGCTGACACTCATTTGGTCAAACGAGGTTTTCATAACAGTCCACAAAAAGCACATTGTATGTAAAGTGTGAGGGAGATGTGCTTCTCATTCTTGTTCTATATGTGGATGATTTGATGATCAGTGGTCCGAATGAGGCTGATTTGTCTGCTACTTTCAAGATGAAAGATTTGGGGTTGTTGCATCATTACTTGGGCATACAGCTTAAGCAATGTGATGTGGTATCGCCTTGTGTCAGACAAGTTACATACATACATTTCTATGTAAGTTTGGACTTGAGGATTGTAAACCTATTGCCACTCCCATGGAAACACGTTTGAAATTGAGTCTTCATGATGTTGGCGATCCTATCGATGTCACTCTTTACCAAACTGGTGTTGGATGCCTTTTTTATGTATGCAACACGAGGCCAGATATTCAGTTTGCAGTCTCAAAGGTCCGCAAATTTATGCATAGCCTAGGGTTCAAGCATTGGTAGGCTGTCAAGTCAATCTTTTGCTACTTGAGTGGAACTTTACATCTTGGGTTGTTTATCCAAAGGGGGGTCATTGCCGCAAGATTTACATGCTTTTTTGGGACTTAGATTGGATTGGTTGTTATGACGCGCAAGTGTCCACGAGTGGTTTTTGTTTCATGCTCGGCAATTCATGTATATCATGGTTGAGCAAGAAGCAACATACATTGGCCACTTCCAGTTGTGAGGATGAGTATAGGGCAGTCTTCACAGGTACGGGTGAGTGTGTATGGCTCAGACTCCTTATGGTTGCTTTGGGTGTTGGACAGGACATTGTTGCCAATATCATCTACACTGACAGTCAGATCGCATTGGCAGTTGCAAGGAACCCAGTTTTTGTTGCTCACAAAAAGCACATCGAGGTGCATTACCACTATGTCAGGGAGATCCTCTCAAGAGGAGACATCAACTTGGCTTATGTGCCAACACATGACAACCTTGCAAATCTTTTCACAAAGGCATTGTCTCGTGAGAAGTTCAAAGCTTTTCACAAAGCTTTGGGCTTACTCCCCTTTGTGGACTGATCATGTCCTCATGCCATTGATAGCTGGAAATGACATGCCATATGGGGTGGTCTCTACACCACACATAGCCTGAACATCCCCAAGCATCATCTCAAGGTAGGAGTAATCCTATAGGTAGGAAGGGGCACCACCTAGCATAAATGCGGCTAGGACGCAAACATACATGACCTAGGGTAGCAAAAGTGAAATGCTCTCTAGGTAGTCAACACGAAATGGTGGTGTAACAATCGTTCACATGTAGAGAAATGCCTCATCACAAATCATTAGTATATGCATGAGAGAGATATGTGAAAAGAGCGGAACAGGGCACACTGACTGGCGGAAAAGATTGCACATGATGGAGCACAAGTAGGGTGATATACAAGAGACGAAACATCCCGTAACTATGGGAATTCAGAATAGAGGATGAACCCCAAAGATCAAGACAACATTACACCCCTTTTATTGGTGATGAAGATACTTACAAGTGGTGGTCTTGACGACTACAAACTTGGCTCTTGGCATTTGGGATGCAACATGAGATACGAGCGCCATATGGTGCACAGCCAGGTTGGAGTTAGCAGAGGGTTAGTTGAGGGAGAACAACAAGATGATGCAGCCATCAACGACCTCAATCACCAACATTGAGAGCGGGCGAAGGTGGCGTGGCGTTGATACCTTCAATCCAAGCATGCTCATGTTGCTTGGTGGAAGAGTAGCGACTACTTCACGTGCATAGAGTGATCGTGGTTTGGTAAATCATGGGAGAATGGTGATGTTGAGAATGGTGATGTTGCCAATGCTAAGTGCCCAAAGCTTGCAACCAAACATGATTCCATTAGCTCTCAAGCATGGGTGCACTACGTGCTTAGTGGTGCTTACAATGTAGAGTGCATGGAGCTAGTATGCCCCTCCTTCCTTGAGTGTTCTCTCTTGGCTGTCTTCTCTCCCCTGTGTATTGTGTGTCTATTTTGTGCTAAGCGGAGGCCTCTTTATATAGGCTTGAGAGGTGGTCCTTACCCACTAGTCATTGCAAATATTCTCTGGTCGTAGTAGAAGGCCTAGATGCCTCTCTAGTAAGAGAGATAGAGAGAGAGAAGGTAGAGATAGAGAGAGAAATATTGGGGTTGGGGGGAGTTTTTTTTACAATCCACTAGCCATGGCTAGGTTATTGGGGAAGAGTGGGGGTTTTAGGGTATTTACACGGGTTTTGTCGATGGTTCGAGTGGTCGGTGTGAGGTTTTAGTGCTGCTGGAGTCGGTTTTTGTCATGAGAAGCCGAGATGTTTGAGTTACCCCCTTTCGCTGTTGGACGGGGCATGCCTTCGGCACCTTTGCTCGTTTTGGTGTCGGCGACGCGTGCTTTGGCCGCCTTCTTTCTTTGTCGATGTCGATGTCGTTCGGGTTTTTTCTTTTTGATGCTGTTCTTGTGTTGTGTGCGTATATGTGTGCGTGTGTATGTATGATGCATGTGGGCAGGCTATGTGTATATGTGTGAGTGCGTAAGCATGAGTGTGTGTGTATATGTGTGAGTCGGCTAATGTGCGTGGGAACGGGTGGTATATAGATTATGTGTATATATATATATATTTATTTTTTTTTATTTTTTTTTATTTTTATTTTTTTCTTTGGCTGGCGGCCTGCAGCAGCAAGGAACGCGAGGATGAGTGGGGGGGGGGGAATGGTGTGTGTGTGTGTGTGTGTGTTATAGCAAGGGGGTGTCTGTGTGTGTGTGGGTGATAGAGAGAGAGAGGATTTGGATGCGCCTGTACAGGCCTGAGAGAGAGAGAGAGAGAGAGAGAGAGAGAGAGAGAGAGAGAGAGAGAGAGAGAGAGAGAAATAGCGGCCTGCTCAGGCTGAGAGCCTAGAGTGAGAGAGAGAGGGAGATGGGTGAGGGAGAGAGAGTGTGAGGGGGGGCGGGTGTGTGTGTGTGGATAAGAGGGAGAGAGAGCTCTTGTTTTTGCGTGTCTTCACAAGCTGGAATGAAAGAGAGAGAGATAGAAATGGGCCGCCTTGCTGGCTGTGGTGAGCTCCAGAGGGAGAGAGGGAGGGGTGAGGTGGTGGGTGTGTGTGTGTGTGGATAAGGGAGAGAGAGGGATAATATCTGCGCCTGCATGGGCTTTAGAAATGGGGGCGGCAGAGAGAGAGAGAGAGAGAGAGAGAGAGAGAGAGAGAGAGAGAGAGAGAGAGAGAGAGAGAGAGAGAGAGAGAGAGAGAGAGAGAGAGAGAGAGAGAGAGAGAGATGGGCCAGCCGACAAGAGAGCGAGGGAAGGGGTTTTTTTTTTTTGGCAATGAAGTGGGGTAAGGGTGTGTGTGTGGTGAGAGAGAGAGGGAATATTATCCTGGCCTGTCTTGCATGGTGGCTCAAGACCGAGGGAAGGGTGAGGGGTGTGGGGGTGAGAGAGAGAGAGATAGTTTCGGGCTATTGGCTTGCATAGAGAGCGAGGGAGGGAGTGTGAGAGGGTGATGGGGAGTGTGTGGATAAGAATAAGGGAGAGAGAGAGTTTGTATGCGGCTGTGGGCTCGACACAGAGGGAGTGCAAGAGAGAAAGCGAGAGGGGGGGGGGGGGGGGGGGGACTCGAGTCTGCTCCTGGCCGAGGGTGGCAAGTAAGGTGGGGGGAGTCATTGAGGGTCAACGGGGTGTGGATAAGAGAGAGAGAGAGAGAGAGAGAGAGAGAGAGAGAGAGAGAGAGAGAGAGAGAGAGAGAGAGAGAGAGAGAGAGAGAGAGAGAGAGAGAGAGAGAGAGAGAGAGAGAGAGATATTAGAGAGAGAGAGAGAGAGAGAGAGAGAGAGAGGATGGCCGAGCAATGCGCCACGTGGGCCGCCAACACGAGCTAGAAAGAGAGCGAGTTGTCAGAGAGAGGAGTGAATGAGGGAGAGAGAGTGTGTGCCGAGAATGGAGAGAGGGGAAGAGGGAGGTGTGTAGAGAAAATGAGAGAGAGAGAGAGAGAGAGAGTGGGATATTTCATTCGATGCCCGCAGGGCCTTTTCTCCGAGAGAGGGGAAGAGAGCTGGATCGATGGGGGGGAGAGATGGAGAGAGAGATAGTGGAGAAGAGAGAGAGAATTACGACGGCCCGCCAGGGGAATAAACAAGAGGAAGAGAGAGAGAGATGGCGGCCTACTAGGCTAGGGCATGGACGAGCTAGGGCCGTGAGGTTGGCTAGGTCATTGCCGAGCCTTCCGACGGTGTTGCCAAGGCTCCGGTAGAGGAAAAAAAATAACTTTTTTCTCTTTTTTCTTTGATTTCTAAAAATCGGCTATCAACATGGAACTTCCCTATACTCTATGTGCCAGCTCTTGTTCACCGCATCACTCCCATGGGGGATTTGTTACCACAGACATGTGGAAGTGATGTGTCTAAACACACTTAGGACCACCGGGGCATTTTTGACTCACTAGGAGATTTCCCCCCCCACTTCATTGTATATATGCCTGTCACTCTAGGGCTATCTTATATTTCCATTGCACACTAAGTAATACACTCTGTTGTGTGCCTTGAGCTTCCTTAGTCTTCTCCAAGCTATGTGTGTTTCCCTGCAACCCTATTTCCAACACTAACAGATGTCGTGATTGACTAAACCTCGTTTTACTAAGGCATATCCACGTCACCTCTCAGGTGAAAAAGAAAAAATTGTTGCAATCACTTTGTCTTTCAAAACATACACTCAAACAATACACACACATGAAAGAGCACATGTAACAGATTCATTTTAGGAATTCCCACTTCACAACACTTCTTTACATACAATCATACAACAAAATATTGCCCATTTCACAGTGCTTCTTTACATAGCATCATACAACACAATATTGTCAGCCGGTCAGTATCCCTAAAAGCTCAAAGAAATTAGTGACTTTATTCCATCGAGGTAGCATGTCACAAAGGAGTAGAGTAACTCCCCTCTTCTGTAGTCCTCATCGCACCAGATTCAACCTACTGATTTATTGATAACTCTTGGAATAGTCGGTGCTAGACCAAAAGCTTCAAGGTAAAGCTCTAAAATGTGAGTAGTATCTAATAGGTGCTCCGCCCCCATCCACTTTACATCCAAAGCCGAGTAGTTTCTAAACTTGACTAAATATCACGTGCTAGTTTACCTTTCAATTTTCTTTTCTTGTGAGCCAGGACCTGCTCTCGAATGAGAATCTCCTTTGTCTCTTCCACTTTGGGTTGCTCCTCTAGCTCCCTATCCACCAGCACTTCACCTTTGAAAGGTTTCAATAGACTCACATGAAATGCATCGTGAATCTTCCAAGTGTCTGGCAACTTTAGTCTGAAAGATACATCATTTATCTTCTCCTGAATCTAGAAAGGCCATAGTATTGCATACTCAACTTTGAAAAAAGTCACTCCTTACCCTTTCTTTTTGTAGGTGTGCCTTCTCAACCTGCATCCTCCTTTGGTTGCAAGTCACGTCGATGCTTGTTTGTCGCCTTCTTATGCCATACTTCAGACTTCTCAAGAGCCACATGCACCTTAGCGAAAGCAACATTCAAATCCCGAGTGTACTGATCTACTTAAAAAATCTCATCTTTGGTGCTTAGAATAGGTGGAACCTTCTTAACACCCTCGATAATCGCAAATGGTGCTTTCCCCGTAGACATATGAACTGTATTATTGTAGGCAAACTCCACCAAGGGCAAATACTTCTCCCATTGAGTCTTCTAATTAGAGATGTATAAATTTAACAATTCCAAAACCACTGAATTCACTATCTTTGATTGCCCATCTATTTGTGGGTGGAAAGAGGACGAGAATTATAGCCGTGTACCAATATTCTTCGAGATCGCCCTCCAAACAAGTTGGTAAAGTTGGAATCTCTATCTGAAATTATAGACTCAGGCATACCATGTAGTCGAGAAATCTATGAGACAAACAATTTAGCCAAATGATTGAGCTTAACTATCTTCTTGATCGGAACAAAATGAGGCTGCTTGCTAAGTCTGTCGACGACTGTCCAAATAATTCCATCATGCCCATCCTTAATCTTGGGATGATAAAAGATGAAGTCCATTGTCCATGGTCGACTAAGTATCAGTAAAGGTTGTCGAAGACTTGGAACCTTATGCCTATTGAACTTGATCTTTTGTCATACTAAACAACTGCGAACAATTTTGTCCACATCCTTTTTTATCCTTGGCCAATAGAAGAAACGCTCCACACATTTCAAGGTGGTTTCTATGTCGCATGACATAAAAAAGGTGGACAGTTGCACTCTGTCAAAACCTTACTCTGTAATGCTTGAGTAACACATCACGTATTCTTCCACCTCAAATACCTTCCTTAAGGGAATAGCATGCAACTACCTTCCCACTCTGCAATCAATCAAAGATGTCTTCAAATCTAGATCTGTGGCATAGTGATCTACCATATCCTTGAAGTTGTGACGATGAATTGCTGAAATAGCCAAAATCAATGGCTTGCAAGACAATGTGTCTACCACCATATATTTTCTGTCCTTCAACATGTACAATTTGAAAATGAACTTGCGACAAGATGTTTGCCCACCGCATTTGCTTGTTCAAAAGCTATTTTGAAGGCAAGAAGTATCGCAAACTCTGATGGATGGTGAACACTATAAAATTGGCTCCGAGTAAAAAGTGTTGCTACTGAATAAGAGCATGGATAATTTCCAAAAGCTCTTTCTCATAAATATGTGGAACCCATTCTGGTTGTGAAAACATTCTGACCTCGCAAGCAATAACATGGCCCTCCTGCATTAAGGTCGCTCCTAGACTGCAACCACAAGCATCACAGTAAACTTCAAGCAAGTCTAGCAATACCAACACTAGACAAGCTGTCAACTTTTCTTTGAGAGTCTTGAAGGCTGTAATCTCATATGGTCCCCATGTGAAAGGAACCCCTTTTTGCATGAAAACATGCAAAGCAGAAGCAATCTCTACAAATTTTTGAATGAATCACCGATAGTAAGAGCACAAACCCAAAAAGCTTCGAATCTCGTGAACATTCTTCAAATTTGGCCAGTCTCAAATGGTCTCAACTTTGGCTGAGTCCATTTTGACACCCTCCACAGAGACAATGTGTCCTAGAAAGTGTATCTTTGGCAAGAAAAACTCGTTGTTCTTCCCATTAACCACAAATCGATGTTGTCGCAATGCTTGGAAAACCTGTAACAGATGGTGTACATGCTCTGCCTCACTCTTGGAGAATAAAATTATTTCGTTGAAAAAGGTGCCCATGAATGACGTGTACTCTCAAAAAATCATGTCCATCATCTTATTGAATATTGTAGGAGCATTTGTGAGATCAAAAGACATCACCAAATACTCATACAATCCAAAGGATGTCTTGAATGCGATCTTGTATACATCTCAGGAGTGATCTCGATATGATGATATCCACTTTTCAAGTCGATTCTACTGAAACAGTAGAACCCTGAAGCTTGTCCACTATATCCTCAATCCTCGGTATTGGAAACTTGTTCTTGATGGTGATTTTGTTGAGAGCCTTGTAGTTAATGCACATTCTCCAAGATCAATCTTTCTTTAAAACTAACAACACTAGAAAAACAATAGGGTGATGTACTGGGGTGAATGAGACCCTTCTCTAGAAGCTCTTTCACTTGGTTTATAATTTCCTCATTTTGGCCCTGCTAACTATGTAAGGTGGCCGATTCAGTGGCGTGCTATTGGGAATCAAGTCAATGGTGTGATCTTTAGGATGTTGAGGTAAATCTCCTGGTAAGCCTTCAGAGAAACAATCACCTTGAGCTTGCAAAAAGTCTTGTCGTCAAGGTCGGACAGATTTGTCATGTTTTCTTGTCATCTAACTCATGTAAGTAGATTGAGTAAACAAACAAAATGGATTTCATTAATTTGGAAAATGGCCAAAGCCAATACAAGTGGGACAAACTCACCCTTTAAATTGACATCAAGAAGTATATCTCTGCTTTCCTTGCCCTGTAGTCGACCACCACATTGTTCTTATGGAGCCTGGGGATTCTCAAAAGGACAGCACAACCCTTCAAGGGCATGAGGCAAAAGTCCTTGTGCCCTAAATACCCTTGACAATGCAATATAAATTTGCCTATAATAGGTGTAATGGCAACATACCATCTCGGTGCTGCTAAAATTGCCTCAGCACAATGGTCCCATTTTGTTTGGCATGATTCCAAGTTGAGCCGATAATTCAATTGAGATGAAGTTGGCTTTGGCTCCTCCATCAAAGAAGGTGAGGGCCTCTTGATCTTTTAATTTTCTCCATGCTCTGTAGAGCTTTGTACTTTTGTCCATTTGTTCAAGGTCGATCCCCACAAAATCTGCTATCAATCTTGCTTTTGTCTTTCATTTTTTTGCTTGCTCCTCTACTGCTTTGGATCTCTCTGGCTTATCCTTTGACTGTTCATTAGGTTCTTTGTGGGGGAACGTGGAAAATTCATGCCCCTGTTCCCCACAACTGTAACATTTACCCTTTGTGAAGTATTTGGTGTGCTGCTCCATTGACAATCAAGGGCGTGAAGGTTTCTTTTTTTTGTTGCTTGCCCTTCCTTTTGTTACCATTGTTTGATTCTTTTCCGGTCCGAACTGTGACCAATTTTTTGGTAGGGTACTTAAGAGTGTCCCCGTACATTGCAAACCCTTGCTTGGCATGTCCAATTAGTCATTGCATGGACTCGGACTTTGTAACAGGCAATAATCCCGTATCTCTTTAGGTAGGCCACAACAAAATTTCTCAATCTGCTGCTTGTAGGCGATCTTCTTGAATGAAGAGGCTGGTAGAAAAGTCCCAGAATCTCTGTCAATAGATACCTGTGTGTCCTCCTTGGCCATCTTCATATGATTCCAAGTTGTGATCACATTGATTTCGTATTCCTACGTGAGCTATGACAAAGTAAAAACTTGCTTAAACTATAGCCACTTCATTGGTGCTTCCCTTTGTAGGAATAAGATAGACCACCAAGTTTTTGCGTTCCCCTTGAGGTAAGATGCCGCCCTCCGGATCTTGGAATGCTTTGATTAGCGTCCTTTGGAATAGGCTATGTCAAACTATTGGATGAAAGTGAGGGCCTTGTGGGTGTTCTTAAAATCAAAAAATGTATCAAACTTCCACCCTCCTTGAAATCCTTAGGCTTCTTGTCCTTATCCTCATGAAAATCATACTAATTGGCTATGTATACATACTTTCTCTTTGTTGAAAACATCGGCTCATTAGAGCAAACTTTCTAAGGAGGAAGAAATCTTGACCGAACCATCAAAATACTTCCGAGATCTTTTGTGGCATTTGCTCTTCTTTGCCTTCTTCTTGCCTGGCTATGTCTGTAAGTCTTTCTCCTCTTCCTGCTCTTTCTATCCTTGTCAGTAAAATTAGAGGAAGATTTTTTTTTTTTGATATGTCAGAAGAGGATGAGGATGAAATGGAAACACCCTTGAATCTCACACGTTTCTTTGTCTTTTGGGCATTCTCAAAGGTAGATCTCCGACCTAAGTAGTCTGGATAGTCTGTTAGTCGACTCTATTTCCACGGTTGCTTCTTAGTCTTCATGAGTCTACCGACTCACCATTCTGCTGCCTTCTCAAATTCATCCTCTGATTACACCTTTTGAGCTGGTGTTCCTAGTGTTGTTGTCTTCTTCTAGGTTGACTTTTGAGGTGAACGGATGGAGGCATGCCATTGGGAATGTATCTCGTCAAGTGGGTGAAGCATATGTTGGGCACAAGCATCACTTGCTATTGATGCTACATCTCCAATTTTTTTGTACTCAATAAGTGGAGACATGTTTTACTCTTTCAAATCTTCAAAAGGTGGACGATGTTCATTTGAATATTCATTATTCTATCCCAAACCAGAGTGGTCGGGTGCCATAGTTTCCTCCTGGCGAGATTGAATCCATGTGTGCTACAAGTAAAGGGATCGGGTCCTTTGTAGAAGAAGAATCAACTGAGTTGTGATACCATTGTAATAAACTTGGACACTCCAAGTCAAGAATCTAATGCAACACACGTGAGAAACTTGAAAGAACTCAACAAAACTACAAGAGGGAGACGACATGGCATGGTGTAGTTCTGCGCCCAGAGAGACTAGCCCCAAAGACTGGCTTCCCTTCTCGATATTTCTTTATTATTATGCTTCACAAAGTATAATGTCCAAGGGCCCTCTTCTCTCCGTAGTTCTCCAAAGATAATCTATGGGAGAGAGGCCCTGACAACTTATTTATAGGCCATGGGCCTTCCAGAAGAAGTTTACATGAAAAGCTCAATTCTATAAGCATCCCACCTCAAAAGCTAGCACCAAGAACTCCCAACGCAAATGCAAATCACGAGCATCATACAACTGCCATGTAATTAGCCTTCTATGCAATTTTTGGAGGTGAGAGAGTGGGACTGCTTTATTTTTAATGCCTTATGTCCCTAGGCCCCATCGAATAGGGTCCCATAAGTTGGTGGGAATTGAACTTTAAAAATAGGCCACTCGGCAAAACTTGAAAGTTGAAAAAACTTCTTCTACATCTTTCAATAGAGCTTTGACCCCTCTCTACCAGAGTCTCTCCTTTAGGTAATACCATGTCATCACTTTGTGACACAGAGGTTCCCCTTTGGAGAGTGTTGGTCCCCAAATAGGTGACCCAAGCGGTATTCCTTTATCATATTGATGAACTATCTTGTTAAAAATGCCCTTTGTGTGTGAGACCATTCACTCAATCTGTGTATGACTAGGGCCTTGCCTCTAGTTTATAGGCACTTGGGCCAAAAGAAACTCAAAAGTCATTGTCTTCTACAACCAAGTGCTCATAAGCACTAACATTTTAAGAATAATTGGCATTGCCACATCATCATCCATACAAATGCCATGTTAATTTGATTCACGAGGAAATTGCAGTGCATTATAGCCCACTTGGATTAGTTGTGCTCTGCTTAGGTCTAGTCAGCCTTGTTGTTCTTTGGTTGACTTTGCTCTCTTATGCTCCATCCGGTAAAGTGATAATTATGCTTAATTATCATTTTGTGATAGTAGATTCTACTCAGCACAATTGAGCATTGCCGAGGAAGTTTATGGTTCATCATGTGAGGATTGGTGGTGCTAATCCTAGAATTAAGACAAAAACTTCATACTAAGACTAAACTAAGACTCAAAAGATGAGAACACTTGTTGAATTGATTTTGCTATAGACGAAAAATGAGGCGTGCTTGTCAGATACACAAAATAGCATTCTATGAATAATAATAAATCAATGGATCTGCATACTTGGCAGATTGCACATACACCAAATCAAGAATATATATGATCTAAGAGAGGTAGAGAGAGAGATAGAGCATAAGAGTGCCTGCAAGTGCACTTCTTAGAGTCGAGTGATCCACAAGCACGACAAGAGAGGAGAAGAAAGACACAGACACTGGGTGTAATCTCTCCCCGTGCAAGAGTTAGCATTTTCCTCTTGCATGTGTTTACTTAAAAATTTCTTGAATGCTGAAAGAAATTACAACTTGTCCCTTTAGACATAAATTGACCAGTGCTCATAAAGAGCACTTTACTAATAAAATGTCCATAAACTTGCTATCCTTTCACATAGTCCATAGCTTTTGTCCCCCGTCAGCTGTAGTAAATACATATTTATCCATTTTCATTACATACGTCTCCATTAGGAAAGCTATTGCCCTCAATTGCTAAGATAAGAATCTGCAAATCATACTTATAAAAAACAATGGTTAAAATTATGTATCAAAAGTATTATGTAAAAAAATCATAACTTAAACAAATGCATTTGCTTATGCCTACGTAGTGTCATCTACATACTACAGATTCTAGTGTCCCATACCACGAGAATAAACAGTATGTGTCATATCCTGATGTATCAAGTTATTATTGGTCATAGTCATCTTTCAGTCATCAATTCTCATCTACATACTATAGATTCTAGTGTCCCATACCACGAGAATAAACAGTATGTGTCATATCCTGATGTATCAAGATATCATTGTTCATAGTCATCTTTTAGTAATCAATTCTCATTAATTTAAAATCCAATCTCATAAACACTAGCACAAAAAAAATCATCATAGCAAAAATCCAAATCCAAGTCCAAACCCAAATCCAAATTCAATCCCCTTCATACGCTTCATTAGCCTCGGGTTCAGAGCGAGTAGCTCTACTAAATGTCTCCATAAACCGACTAAACATGCTAGCACTAGGTTGTGGAGCCCCGGTGGGCGCGTGTCCTTCTTCCTCAAGTTTTTGTATAGGATAACCTTCCATCACGTCTGAGTTAGAGGAAGAGTCACTAGCTGCTAGGTGGGGGTCTTGAGTAGTACTCCCTTGGGTTCCCTGTGAGGACCTAGAGCCTAATGTAGAGGGATAATGGGTGCCCGTGTAAACAGAGGCACTCTCTATATGCTCGTGCTCTAGCACACGACCAAAGCGTAGGTGCATGTGACCTTGACACACTAGAAGTATTGGTGAGTTTTTGTGAAGGTTGATCACCTAGTTTTTTGGGTGTTTTGCAACCTGATTTTACTCTCAAATTTTTGATTTTTTGGTACTTTTTTCTGACCAAGCTATGGAATATAGAGTGTGATAGCTCAAAACGAGCGTTTCGATCAAAGGGATGTGGTGCACTTTACATCCCAAGATTTTTGCCCCCTGAAATCCTCAAAATATTCTATTTCTAGTTGGGAACAAGGCTTAAAATGGAAAGTCCAAGGGTGCAAGTGTGAAGGGGAGGGTGGAGGACTTGTCCCATATGCCCTCACTCCCTCTTGTGGGGAGAGAATATATATATAGTCATGGACCTATACTATATCATAACACTGAGGATTGAGGCCTGACTTGGGCTTGGGTTTGGGAAATGATCCCAATCATTCTTTTAATACATGCTTTTTCCATTCTTTTAATACATGCTTTGCTTTCTTTTCCTCTCTTTTAATACATGCTTTTCTTTCTTTTCTTCTCTTTTAAAAAAAAATGTTTCTTTTCTTCTCCTTTTTTCTTTTTTTTTTTATAAAAAATTTCTTTTTAATTTTTTAATTTTTTAAATTTGGGGATAAGGTTTTTAGATATGCCTTCGTGGTCATTTGTCGTAGGCGCACAAAGGTGCGTATGGTTATGTCCATGCATAGATCTGTGTGCTGCACACAGAACTGAGTTCGTGCGTGTAGACCTAGCAGAACTAGGACATAACGAAACTACATAATAGAACTAACACAGTGCATAACTAACAAAACAAAACTAAAACAGAGCTGATAGAACTAGTGAACATAGCTTAACAAGGCTTAACAGAACTGAACAAAGATTAACAAACCAGAACTTTCATGCTATTCCTAACAAACTTGTACCAAAAGTACACACACACAACAGACTTCTCCTTGTTTGAGCCTCTTTGGGATGTCTTTTGCTATCCTTGTTTTTGGATAAAATGTTTAGGTTGGTCTTTGCTATAAGTCTATGAGGTTGCAACCCCAAAATCTAGCAAGGGGACATGGATCGTGATCCATGTTCCACCATGTATGGATCCCAAATTTGGTTAGTTTGTTACTTGAAGTCTATGGGGTCCACATATCTATTTATTTTTGGATTTGAGGCCCTTTCACCTTGACAAAAGCCAATTTTGTGGATGCTTGTAGTATTTTGACTTACAACCTATATTTTAGTGTTTTGGTCAAATTTTTGTTATTTTTTGCTATGATGGCCTTCACAAAAGTTGTTCCAAATGGTATCAAATCTTTACCATTCAAATCTTAGACTCGAATGCTTTAGGGGGTCATGGATCACGATCCATCTTCTACAACATCTGGTCATGGAATTTAGTTAGTTGTATGTCCAGACCCTGTAGAGGTCAGATATTCACTTACTTTGGACACCAAAAAGTCAAAAGGCCTCAATTTTTGTCTATTTCCAAAGTTTTTTGGAGTCTTTGCCCAATTTACTTGATTTGATTTAGTTTTTGTGTCAATTTTTCTACCAAAAGGGTGTATCTAGGGATTTAGAACCCAATATAACTCCTTGGTATCAAATTCTACTCAATTTGTGTCAGGGGGCCATGGATCACAATCCATGTTCCTGCACCAAACAACATGAAAAATTCCATATTCACTCTCTAAGTTTTGGTTATGCCATTTTTGCTTTTTTTTTTTTGAGTTTAGATCAGCTTTGAAGTTCTCACCATCAAATTCTCAAATTTTCAGAGTTTATGGTCACTTTGCCCAAAATATGGTTTTCACCCTTTTTTCCTATGATCTTTTTGCCTAAACTTGATGGAGGTAGTTTCTACTTACCTTACTCTAAATTGAAACAGAAAACAAAAATAGACAAAACGGTACAAATTTGAGTCGAAACAAAAAATGATACAGTACTCTGAAAGTAATGAGAAAATAAAAAAATGAAATTCTTTTGGCTACCTCACTCATAACCCTCTTTACCTCTCGAGAGTAGATCTAGCAAGTCCTCAGCTTCTAGACTCTGCCAAGCACAAAACCCCATATTTAGCTGCCTGCCTGCTAAAGTTTAATTAATTGGAAATCAAAATCAAGGTCTCAAAGTAAAAAAGCTATGCCTAGGTCACTCACCACCTAAGGATCACTATCCCCGGCAACGACGTGCCGATGTTACTGGGTCACCGTAAGACGGGCGTCTGTAGCATAGCTATCTGGCACTAGCATAATGCCAATACTTAGGGAAGCGACTCAGATGGGGCACGGAGACTCGTTGAGGGTGTCAACCTCAAGAAGTGAACATACAAAATAACACTATCTCTAGCACATGCAAATCTATCGATCTCTCAAATTTGGAAATTTGCCTATGTCCTATGTCACCGCACTCAATCATCAACTTGTTTCGACACTCAAATGGAATCCAAATGCTATAAAATTTTAGGGTGATACCCAAGACACTTAGAGGCACTAACCTACCAAGTTTGGTCACATACCAAGGAGGTACCAAAATAAGAATCCATCATGATCAAGATCCTAGAAATTGCAACAAAACATACCAAAAAGGTCGCCCTAGGGTCTAGGAACACTCTCATATGGTCGGAATGTCAAAAAATAATCATTACTGCACTCAAATTAGAATATATGTGTAGTCTAAAATCTTAGCAAAATCAACAATGAATGTACTTAAATGAAGGAGCATAGAACAAGGAGCATACTGCAAGTTTCAAAATTGAAATGCCATTACCAGAGGTCAAGTGTGAGGTCCCCACCCCGTCATCTCAAACGATGGATCTGATGGTAAACCTGATGGTCACTAGATCTACAACAGAAACAAACAACATGGTTTTGGGTTCAACTAGCCGACGATCTCTGATCACCAAGTGAATCAAGTTCGAGCCTACTAGCATCGAGATCTAGTTCCACCTCGCAGGGGAAGCGTGTCTAATCAATTATCGATCGTCAAACCCACCTTCCAAGAGGAGAGAAGTCTCGAGTGCCTTTTTCCACATAGCTTTCAGAGGCACGTACACTCGAGACTTTGCCGCTCTTGGGGCAATGAGTAATACTAGCGTCAATTTATAGTACTATGGGGACGGAGAGTTCTCGACCAATCGGGACCACCCTTCTCGTAGGCATTGGCAACCCAAGCCAAGCCCCCACTTTCCACCCCATACTCACACTTCCTTTGTTACCTAATTACTACCACAATGGTTGTTCAACATATAAGTTCTTTGTTTATTTTTTCGATTCACAAGTTCTTTAATACAACCCTTCAACCAGTATTGCAAAGCGGCACCAAGACAATAATTCTAGTAAAAATTCACTCAAAAACTCATTCATTTAAAGTTCCAATGCTCTAGAGGCAGGAAATCCCTCAGCGAGTGTTTACTCCACCCGTTGTCGCCTAGTTGCCCATACAACTAGGTTGTCCACCGCTTAACCAGCAGTCGTGGATTCAAGAGCCCTTAACCAGGAACTCTAGCTCCTGCAAATAACTTCGCGAGCTGCCCCCTGTGATCAAGAGGGGGTTCGGACTAGATCAGCATTGGAATTGAAAATGAACTAGCTGAGCTAAATTTTCCCTAGCAACCAATCTTTCCTACTTCAGACAGTATATTCCAAAGCATTCTTTCCTACTTGAATATAAAATACAATTAATTTAAATGCCGTGGTTTTCGTTGATTTCCAACATGTTGGGAAATGTGTTTTTCATCCTACCTTATCGAATGCAATGTTGCTTTAACAAACTTGAATTAAAACTTGACCTACCTCCATAATTTCCTCGTCATTGCTTCGTGAGATGGCCGGTACTTGGTCGACCATGGGAGCTTTTCCCTTTCCATTAGTGTTGCTTGTCCCCGCCTCGCGGTTGTGGGAACCACCGAAACGAGTTCTCTTTACCGAGGCCATTTTATACTCACTACTTAATTGACAACTTGGAAAAAGAGAGCTAACATTCGAGAGTAACATACAACCATGATGACAGATTAGTTTCAATATGCAAATCCCATTGTATGAGAGATTAGACTTACTTCAAGACATAGAGAATCCCGATAGCACCATACTTGTTCTATGGGAATAGGCCCTAAGGTTAATTACTTGGCCTAAATAATTCAAATTTTTACTTAATCAGTTCTACTAGAGATGAAATAGACGTGCTTAATCACTTCTTAATGCAAGTAGAGAATTGCATATTTACTGTATGCATAGATGAGAGGATTTCTCCCTTCCTAATGATTAATGATGGATTAATTTCCCCTAATTAAATCCAATCGATTCTAATTTAATTATTTACACATTATGGAGTAATAGAATGCAATGGACCATTCCCACCTCAAAGCTGACTTGATTTTTAATCATAACGGTGACTAGTGGATGATTCCTTAAACATGCATTAAACTATGATTGAGAGTGATAATTGCTTGCATGATTACTAATTAGATTAAGATTTATGCAATAGATCATGGATACGGAGAATTAGAGAGTATCTAATGAGTATTTTGACTATGATTATGCATACTAGATGCGGAATTAAGAGGATATTAGAGAGGGAATTACAACAAGCATGAATTAAATCGAAAATTACCGAGTTTATGGCTGAATTCCTCTCGAAATTCTGATGCAAGGGCCTCCTTGAGACGAGAAACGGGCAGCACCTTCCTTCCTAGCTCTTCTTCCAAAGACTATGTCTGCCAGCAGCACCTCCTCAAGGTGTGTGTGTGTGTGTGTGTGTGTGTAGGAGTGTCTCTGTGTGTGTGTACTTAGTGTGTGTGTGAGCATATATATGTGCTTGTGTGTGTGTGAGCATGCTCTTATATAGGCTCACAAGCTCAAAATTTTGAAATCACCTGCTATGCTGGTCTGGAGTCCACTCAAGCCTTCATGAGCAGGGTTACTTGCATGGGGTGCATGGGCTGCAAAGTGTCCCATTTGCTATTCTAACTCACTCACTCACTATCTCTCAAGCTGGGAAAGTAGCGCACGAGCCGTGTGAGTGTGTGAGGGCGCCCTCTTACTGCCAAACTTAGTCTGCAGTGGCCTGGAGCCAGTTCCCACACAACCTCCGAGTCCCGGTGCCTCCCTGCACAACTTTAGAAAAATTTAATTTTAACCTAAGACGGGCAATACGAATCAAAATTTAATGCCGGAACTTGCTATACTAAGCTCTAACTAAGGCGTATTAACGTGGGTACTTGCCATATTTAGCAGCCCATCGGCGTCCAAAAAATGCATTTTTTCAAATTTGGGGTACGGGTGCAGTTTTTCGAGACAGTCAAAATTGATGGGTTGGGTGACCAAAAACTTACTATTTTTTGGAAAATTTCCACAAAAAATATTTTAATTCACTTTTGGAAGCTTTATGACATTCTAAACATCATGGCATTGACAGACTTTGAAAAACTGCTAAAAATAGTAACTTTTTCCATTATGATTGTTTCATGGTACAATGGTGTTCTTTTAGCTCGGGGTCGGAGACCTTACATCAAGATGTGATGATTACAAGTTGCAAGAGAGTAGTCACTCTTAATTGTGTGCTCACTTCAAAACTTGATAATGATAAGGTGTTCCTTTTCCACTTTACAAATTAGGCTTTATACATAGGCATTTCTTGGCCAATGGTTGAATTTACAAGACTCAGACTCTCTTGCATACTTTACAACTTAGCTTCCGAAAGCTTTCCCATTTATAATCAGAGGCTACAAGTAATTACAAGGCTTTTCGAAAAATAAATGAAGAGATATGGAAATTTTAGGCTCATGGAAGAAGGGGTCGACTCGAAGGGTGCCCGTTTGGCTTGATCGCCAACAGAGTGGTAGCTACCACTATGATAGTGATAGCCATCATTGTAATTTTTTTATAATGGTATCTACAAATCTTTTATGGTAGTGAAGCAATGGAAGATTGGTAGCTAACATTATTAGCTTGGCACCTACCTACTCAAACAATGTATTCTTTGGATCCTCCCATGGTCAATACACCGTCCCAGCCTTGTGCTTCACATATCCACTCGCCCCAAATGCATCACCACTTGCCCCACCTGCATCACTATCTGCAACACTCCCACATGCATCACCAACTTCATCAGCCCCAAAGGCATCACCACTTGCACCAAGTGCTTCACTTTCTCCAACACTTTCAGATGCATCACCAACTGCATCACACCCAAAGGCATCACCACCTGTATCACCACTTGCACAACCTGCATCACCATCACTCCCAAATGTATCACCACTACTTTATCACCAATCCACAGATGAATCATCACTGTCCTAAGTAGCTTTAGACTTTCCAACAGTGAAAGCTTTGATTTCCTTCAATAATTCACGTATACTGGCCATATTTAGCCCATGACCCACCTCATTAAGTGCCTTATGCAATGAACACAATACTGTGAGCTTCCAACAATCCCAACTTAGACCAAAACTCGTGCCCTTATCCTCTTTCTCCTCAAGAGTGCTAGCACATGGAACTTTTTCCTCAACCCTAAATGAAGTATCTATATAAGGAGGGTCTTTCACTGATGTTATAGAATTTAATATTACATCTATTATTTGATTAAGATCTTGGCAGCATCTGAGTATAAAAAATAGCAATAAGATAAAAAAAATGATAGACAGAACATCAAAAAATTCAATTTTGGCTTTCTTAATACATAGAAAATGGAGAGTTATTACAAAGCTAGGCTTTAGGAAAAATGCCAAAAATGGGGACAGGTAGCAAAGCAAAAATACAGAGACTAAGTTTGGAGTCTTTTTCTAACTCTGGTTGCAATATCACCTTTTTTCCAACATCTTTGGAACTTTTTTCTCTTATATCTGTCTATGCCAGGTCGTCCTTTGATGCCTTTGTTGGCCCTTCTACCTTCTATGTAGTCTTTATAGTAGCCTCATTTGCAATGAGGAAGTAACAATGTGTAGGATTGAACTTTAAATACTCTTATCTGCCTTAAAGGGAAATTACCACCTATCATCTTTTTGTTTCTTTTCCTTTTCATCATCCGCATGGTCTACAAGATGGAAGGACTGGTGTCTATGGCTTCAACAACAATAGTCTTCTTTGGTGAAGGATCATCTTTTGCTTCATATTCCTTCTCACCTTTATCCTTTTCTAACACACCTTTCTTCTCAACATGTACGTGCACCTCCGGAGATTGTTCTTCACAATTACCATAGTCTTATATTGTATCCTTTACTACCACACCAATTATGTGATTTAGATTTCATTGAGGCTAGTGGCAATATATGAGCATTAAAAACAATAAAAAAGAGAGAAAAAACAATGATAGTTAGGGACATTAAAAATTTTGAATTTTGGCTTTCAAAATACATAGGAAATGGTAAACTATTACAACAACAAAAAGGGTGATAGGATTTAAGAAAAATGCCAAAAATGGGTTCTCACTATGGAAGTAGCACCTTTTCTTCCAGCTTCCTTGGAAATGTTTTTTGTTGCTTCTTCCTCCGCATGGTCCTTTGATGTATCTTGGCCATCCTCTGTAGGCTTTTTGGCATCCTCATCTACAGGAAAGAAGCAACAATGAGTAGGATTTAACTTCAAGCATTATTATCTACCTTAAGGACATAACAAAACCATAAGGACATAACAAAATTATCTTTGTCTCACACACCTTTCTTCTCAACTTGTACGTGCACCTCCAAAATTGTTCTTCACAATTGTTACCTCCTACAACCTCCAAATTTCTGGCAAGATTAGCCTCTATAGTCATTACAAGTATTAAGGAATTAAGGACACTCCCTCAAGTTACATATATGGCTACAACATGACAAAGGTAGGCTACCAGGATAACATTGAGAGCTACCAGTATATGCAAGTAGCTACCAATACTATCTTGGAAGCTACCAATCATATCTTGATAGCTATCAATGCTATCATGTTAGTTGGTTGCTAGTTTAGTTGCTACCAAGCTGATAGTGGTAGTTAACATAATCAGAGCCTAACAGTAACATTTCCAAGGAGTAGCATGCCAACTAATTGTGTAAAGGTGGCTACCAAGCTAGTAGTGGTTGTAACTCTACCAAGGCAACCATAATAAACTAGTAGATACCACTATCATCTTGGTAACTACCTTGATCAAGACAGACCTGGAAGCTCTACAATTATGAGACTAGTAGCTACCACTATCACCATGGTAGCTCCTAGTGTAATAGTGGCTATCAGTACTACCATAAGGGAACTAACCAGTACCATAAGGGTAGATACCACTATTAGACTACTAGATACCTTGCTGATAGTGGTAACTACCTTACTATCAGTAGAACTTCCATGGGAGAATTTTACCTAATGGTAGCTATCTTTATCATTAATAGCATGGTAGCTACCACTATGAGGTTGGTAGCTACAAGTATGGTAGCTTCCACTACCATACTGGTAGCTACCACTACTAAACTAGTAGTTATCTTTACTAGTAATAGCATGGAAACTACCACTGTGAGGTTGGTACATACCAGTCTTGTACTGGTGGCTACTAATCTAACCTCTACTACCAATTTCATAGTGGTAGCTACATTGTCTACCAAAGGTAGCTATCACCCTAACACTAGTAGCCACCACTTTGTGCTGAGAGTGGTCTTGGAAACTACTAATCTGAAAGTGGTAGCTACCTTGCTCCATCCACATCTAGCTCTTCATTAGACACGTGTCTAATCTTTTCTTCAACTTTCCTGCAAACTAAAACCCTGTTTAACAACACCCTATTACTGCTTTCCAAGGTAGCATTGACAGTAGACATTTCAATTAACTATGATTGCAGTACCTGAAACCACTCCTCCCTCCATTGAGAAATTTTGACTAAAAGTATTTTCCTTGAATGCCACCACTTGTTTATAAGAGTCCAACTCCTCTCGCATGAGTTCTTGAGTCATAGTCAACTCCTGAACCTTCTTGTTCAAAACTTCTATTTTAGTCTGTGTCTTTTTGTCCTTTAAAGTCATTCTTTAATTTGTTTTAGTTCAATATGCAGACCATCATTCTCTCTACTCAAGAATGTAAGGTCAAGAGATCGACATATTCCTTAACCAGCTTTAGTGCAGTTTGCACTTCATCTAATGACACAATAGAAAACTGAGCCTTAGAAATTGTAGGCCTCTCCAAAATAGGATCCCCATACATTGTTACAGGTTCCTCCCCTACCAAATTTTCCTTTAATCTTCTAATCTTGAAACCTATTTTAGCATTTGTAGACATAACAAGTTTTTCAATCAAATCCACTGCAATGTCTGTAAACAAGTTCCCAAACTCTCTATCCATTTTATCCTTCAGTGCATCCAAAGAATCCTGTTTTGAATAATTTGCAGATAAAAGATCTTGAATATCTTTAGTCATTTGCAAAGACCTATAACCAATTGCAGTTTTTGTCTTTTCTCCCTTCTCATTGTAGATCTTACATCTTCAGTCATCTGTGCTGGAATTTGGGATTGTCTCCCCTGCAGAATACTTTTTATATTAACATACTAAAAGATGGCAGCTAGATAAGGCCCAAATTTAGTAGTTATTTCCTTCCTTCTCTGCTTTTTATAGATCTCAAACTTGATTATATCAAATAAGATATTGGCCCATCCCATTTTTCTACCACTTTCAGTTGCCAACAAAATGCCATAGTTTTCCCTACTGATGTATTCTGATTTCACCAGCAAAAAGACTCTCTCTATAAACCACCTCACCTGCTGTAATTTGACTGAATTCTTCATGCCTGAGAGTTGATAATAATGCCTTTCTCCCTGAGACTGACCAAAGGCCTTGGTCATATCCTTTTTAGTTGCCTTACTGACTTCATTGTCATTTGCATTAGAAAGATCGAACACCTTGGCAACTAATCTTCAGTCAAGTATTCTTCTTTGAAAACATGTCCATTATTTGTCTGCAGGTGCTTCAAGAATACTGTGGCCATCTGGTGATTTCTCCAACTTACCCAAGGCAATCTTGAAAAATCAAGCAAGTCAATCCTTCTAAGCCATGCAGTATTTGCTTCAGTATTCTCTAAATCACCTGAAGTCGAGAAAAGTGTAATAAAAAAATACTTCCTCCCTTGCACGCTGTACCATGCGGGTAGGAGTAATCATTTTTGGCTCATCATCCGAACTTGGGTCTGGCACCATTGGACCTTGATAGCGGGTCTTCCTTGAAAAACGCGTTAGTGCAGGTGTATCCTCTGTTCTTGTATTTGGACCAGCTTTTGTAGATGAATTACGAACTATCGACATGTTCACCCTCGTCATAAAATGCAAAGGTTGGTTGTACACAGGGTGGTGATTACGCCCCTTTGCATGCATAACTAGTCACTATCCCAAATTCGTCATTAATAGGATGTCCCCATTGATTCCCGACAATTTGTCCAAAAAATGGTTTGAGTCTAAATCCATTAATGGGTTTCTCAATCATTTTACCTTCCTGATCAGACAGTATGAAAGTATTTGGTCCCACTGGCCTGACTATTTGAAATGGCCCCACATACCTGAGTTTGAGTTTGCTTGGACTCAATCCCAATTTACTGTTATAGACCAACACCCAATCACTTGAAGAAAAAAATTTGAACTTGATATTTCTGCTAATCCAAGCTTGTCTTCTTTGTTGGATAATATCTTCAATATACTGGCTATGGATTCTGTCCTCTTCCAAACTTAGTAAAGCTTCCTTCATGTAACTGACTGACTCTTCAGGGGATAATTTTTCTTGAACTGCAACCCTGAGGCTCGGCACTATAAATTCCATAGGCACCACTGCTTCTAACCCATACACTAGCTTAAATCGTGTCATGCCAGTAGTCACTTTATATGCTGTCCTAAAAGCCCATAGTGCTAAGTCCAATTTCTCATCCCAGTTTGTCTTGTTTTGATTGACCAGCTTTTTGATAATCTTGACCAAAATCTTATTGGTACTTTCTGCTTGTTCATTGGCCTGGGGATAGTACACTGTTGACTTCTTATGGAATATCATATGCAGTTCAGTCAATTTACTGATCACCTTATTACTAATATGTCCTCCCCGATATCAGAAACTAGCTCAATGGGACAACCAAACCTGGTCATAATGTTTCTGTACAAAAATTTGGCTACACTTTTTGCTTTATTATCTCTTAAAGTAACTGATTCTACCCACTTTGTACAGTATTCATTTGCAACTAATATATACCTGCTCTGTGTAAATCTTGCAGGTGGTTTGATTGGACCAACAAAATCTACTCCCCACTTTTGGAATGGCTCCAAAGGCAAAATAGGTTACAATGGCATTCTATCCACATTCAATGGCCTGCCATCTCTTTGGCACAACAAAAAATTCTTACTGAACTCCTGAGCATCTTTAATTACTATTGGCCACCAAAGTCCTGCTTGGAATACTTTCCTTGCAATTACCTCACCTAAAAAATGTCATCGTGCATTACCTGCATGAGCTTCTACCAATACTTCTTTCTGCTCAAACTGAGGGACACATCTCTTTATCACCTCATCAATTCCTCTCTTATATAAGAGTCCTGCAATAACTATAAATGGTTTACTCCTCAATGCCATTCTCTTGTTGTGATCTTTGATCATTGTTTCAGGTAACACCACTTCAATAAAAAACTGAAACATATCATCATACCAATCCCCTGACTGGTCATTCACTTGAACTAAAAACAATTCTGCATTAGGTAATTGATCAATTACTCCTGAGGAATCGTCCTCACCTATATCCAATCTATTGAGATAGTCAGCCAAGACATGAAGTCTCCCAGGAGTACCACATATTCAACTTCCTACAAGAGTAGTATCCATCTGGCCCAACCTTCCTGACATATGTGGTTTGTTCACCAAACAGAAAGAGCCTAATGATCTACATGGAAGATTACCCTATTGGATAAAAGGATAATGTCTAAATTTTTGCAATGCATAGATCATTCCCAAGCATTCTCTCTCAGTCACTGTATAATTCTTCTCTGCAAGTGTCAATACCATGCTTGCATAGTAAATTGGTCTAAACCAACCTCTTTTGGTTTCTTGCATCAATGCTACAACCACTACCACATGAGATGCATCCACAAAAATATGGAATGGTAATTTCCAATCAGGAACAATTAAAATTGCTACAGTCAACATCTTCTTCAAAATCTTGAATGCTCTACCCTACTCTTCTCCCCATTCAAATACTACATCTTTCTTTGTAAGCTTTGCTAGTGGTGTACAGACATGTGTTAAATATCTGAAAAATCGGTTATGCCACTTCACTTGACCCAAAAATCTACCCAATTGCTTAATTGTCCTTCGTTCTGGTGCTTTACTGATTGTTTCCACCTTCCTTGGATCTATAGACACTCCTTCTTCAAAAATTACATGTCCCAAGAGAACTCCTCTCTTAACTGCAAGTGCACACTTGGTTGGGTTCAATGATAGTATAAATTCCTTGCATTTATGAAAACACAACCTCAAGTGCTCAAGATGCTCCTGCTTCTTTCCAAAAACACCAAAAAAATAACCCTCATAAATGTTGTAAGGAATTCAGCAAACACATATTGTACCACCTTTTGAAATGTTGGTGGAGCATTCTTTAAGCCAAATGTCATCACATTGCTAGCATAAACTCTCCACTAAGTGAAAAAAGTTTTTTTCTCCCTGTCTTCAAGTGCCATGGAGATTTGGTTGTATCCACTAAAACCATCCAGGAAACTATAAATCTCATGTCTAGTTGTTTACAGCATCCAATAGTGTATCACAAAAAGGTGATGGAAATGGATCAGTTACTGTAGCAGCATTCAGTTTCCTGTAATCTACACACACCCTGATCTTTCCATTCTTCTTGGGAACTACAACAATTAGTGACAACCAAGTAACCTCATCCAATGGGTAAATGAAACCCACAGCCAACAGTTTATCAATCTCCTCTTTAACCTGTTTGGCATAGTTAGGATTCATCCTGTACCTTTTTTGTACAACTGGAACTGCATCTGCTTTCAAGTTAATTTTGTGTTGACAAAATCTAGCATCTACTCCATTCATATCTGTATATTTCCATGCAAAAACATCTTTGAATTCTAGCAAGAATAGGCTTTAGTTTCTACCCAAACTCCTCATCTAGTTTAACTGACACCTTCACTGTTTGTGGTTCCTCCTGAGTGTTCAGGTTCAGTTCCCGCAGTTCATCCTGAGTGACCGTAGAGCAGCTCTTTCCATCGGATGTTGAAAAGCTCTTTCTGCTTTCTTTACTGCTTCAATAGCTTCCAATTCTTCTTTGTTTCCAATCTGCAAATTCTTCAACTACTCATTACCCAATTTGGTAGTTGACTGCTTACCACCGTGAGCAATCAATGCTTTTTGAGTCAAAGACTTCAACCCATCATCCTGATGCTGCAAAATATACTTAGTTACTATCTTTTGCACATCCACTTCAAAAATAGGTACCATTGATGAATTGGTTCTCAAAAATTCTTTCCCTTCTCAACAAAACCTTATGGCTGTTGCATATACACTTCTTCTTGAAGATCACCATGCAAGAACACCGTCTTGACATTCACCTGGTCAAGTTTCATGTCTTCTTTATCAACCAACACAAGTACACACCACAAAGTATTCATCTTGGCAAGAAGAGAAAATATATCATCAAAGGCAATACCCTGCTGTTGCTTAAATCCTTTAGCAACAAGTCGTTCCTTGTACTTGGGTTTATTATCATGAGGTGTATTTTTTTGCTTATACATCCATTTGCATGGTACTGCCTTTTTACCTTTAGGCAACTGAACCAACTTCTGAGTTTGATTCTTATGCAAGGAGTCATTTTTGATTGCATAGATTTCTCCCACTTCGCCTTGTCATCCATGGACATGGCTTTCTTTAGCAGGAAGGCTCTCCACAATCTTTCAACATAATGTAGTCCAATGAGGGAGAAAATCTATCAAGAGGCCTTAAAACTCTTGTTGACCTTCTAATAATTGGTTGAGCATGTTGTCCCTTAGCAACATCTTGTAGTACAGGAGGATTCTTGCCTTGTTGTCTAACATTAGGCACTTCAACCCTATTGTGAACATATCCCTAGAGTGATAGGTGTATATAAAATGCATGGGGGGAAAAAACCTCCTAGTGAGGGAAAAAATGCCTCGATGGTCCTAAGTGTGTTCACACACGTCACTACCACATGTATATGGTAACAAATCCCCCCTGGGAGTGATGCAGGGAACGAGAGCTGTCACATAGAGTATAGGGAAGTGCCATGCCCTGAGGACATGATCAGTCCACAAAGAGGAGTAAGCCCAAAGCTTTGCGGAAAGCTTTGCACTTCTCACAAGACAATGCCTTTGTGAAAAGATCAACAAAGTTGTCCTATGTTGTTCGGCACATAAGCCAAGTTGATCTCTTCTGTTGAGAGAGAGCCTGTCTCTGACATAGTGGTAATGCACCTCAATGTGCTTTGTACGAGCATGAAAGCTGGGTTCCTCACGACTGCTAATGTGCTATGCAAGTCATTGTAGATAGTGTTTGCAGTGTCCTCTCCAACACCCAAATCATCCATAAGGCGTCTGAGCCAGATACACTCAACCGTAGATGTGAAAATTGCCATGTACTCAGCCTCACAACTAGAAGTGGCCACAGTAGGTTGCTTCTTGCTCAACCATGAGATACATGAACTGCTGAGCATAAAACAAAAACCACTCGGGGACATTCATGTGTCAAAACAACCAGCCCAATTTGAGTCTAAAAAAGCATGTAAGTCTAGCATCAATGATCCCCCCTAAAACAAGCCAAGATGTAAAGTGCCACTTAAGTAGCAAAAAATCCTCTTGACAGACTACCAATGCTTAGACCCTGGGCTATGCTGAGACTGCAAACTAATTATCTGGCCTCGTGTTGCATACATAAATAAGGCAGCCAATAGTAGTTTGGTAAAGAGTGACATCGGTAGGATCACCAGCATCATGAAGATTCAATTTCAAACCTGTTTCCATGGGAGTGGCAATAGGTTTGCAATCCTCAAGTCCAAACTTACATAGTAATGTCTCTATGTACCTTGTCTAAAACAAGGCAATACCACCATCACACAGCTTAAATTGTATGCCCGAGTAATGATGCAACATCCCAAAATCTTTCATCTTGAAAGTAGCATTCAAGTCAGCCTTAAATTTAGCAATATGTCTCTCATTTGGTCCAGTGATCAGCAAATCATCCACATAGAGAACCACAATGAGAAGTACATCACCCTCACACTTTATATACAATTTGCATTCTGTTGGACTGTTACAAAAGCCTCATTGACCAAATGTGTGTCAACCTTCTCATACCAAGCACGAGGAGGTTTCTTCAACCCATACAAAGCTTTTTTACATTTGCACAATTTATCTTCATGTCCTTCAATGAAAAAACCGCGAGGGTGTGTTACATAAACTTCCTCAAATATGTCACCATTCAAGAAAGCAATAACAATGTCTGACTAATGTACATCCCAACCAAAATGAGCCGCCAATGCACATACACACAGTAGTAGTCATACGACAAGTGGGAGAAAAAGTCTCTTCATAATCTATGCCTTTTTGTTGTGCATAACCCTTTGCAACAAGTCGAGTCTTATAGCAATCAATCTCACCATCCGGCTTGTGTTCGACTTGTAAACCCACTTTGTACCAATGGTCTTTTGCCTAGGAGGCAAATCACATAAAGTCCATGTGTCATTTTTCTATAAATGTAGCATATTCTGATTGCATGGCAGCCATCCATTTTTTTTAAATTTTGTGCTTCATCAAAAGATAGAGGTTCCTCAACATCACATAAGCTACACACAGCCAAAGCATAACAATCTGATGTATAAGATGCATGTCAAGAACCTGGACGAGTACGACTAGACAAAGGTGCATCCAATTTACTGTCACACAAAGTATGCACCAACCATTTTGGCATACCTCTAGCTTGCTCATTCTCAACCCTTTCCTCATCAAGTACATCATGTACATCTGCATCAATAATAGACTGATCTCTAATATTTTCAGAAACCCCCATAGGCTGTACAATTGCCTCATTGGAATTTACATTCAAACTTCCACCACTCCATTAAGTAATCTACTCAAAAATCTATTTAGCTACGTCTTATTTTCTAACAACTGGTATATGAGCAAGGTTTGCTCGTAGCTAAATTATCTCAAGGAAAGGATTCCTTGAATTGAGTGGCAGTTATGGCGGAGGAAGGGAAGCTCAAGATTGAGAAGTTCAACGGCAAAAACTACCAACATTGGAAGATGCAGATTGAAGACTATCTCTACCAGAAGGACCTCTATTTGCCACTAGGCGGTCTTGCGAAGAAGCCCGCAACAATGGAAGATGAAGCATGGATTGTCCTTGATCGAAAGGCACTGGGAACAATCCGGTTAAGCTTGGCGTCAATGGTGGCCTTCAATGTTTCGGAGATGAAGACCACGGAGGACTTGATGAAGTCACTTGACGACTTCTACGAGAAACTATCGGCATCCAATAAGGTATTTCTTATGAAGCGCTTGTTCAATCTAAAGATGGCAGAGAATGGTTCAGTTGCAGAACACCTAAATGACTTTAACACAAACATAAGTCAACTTCGATCAGTGAAAATCAATTTCGATGACGAAGTGCGAGCTCTCCTTATACTATCATCTCTACCGGATAGTTGGGACAACCTTGTGATGGCTGTAAGTAATTCTATCTCTGGCACAAATACTCTTAAGTTTGATGATGTTGTGGGTGTTCTCCTAAGCGAGGAAATGCGAAGGAGAAGCACAGGAGAATCATCAAGTGCTGCACTATCAGTGGAAACAAGAGGAAGGCCTAAGGAGAGGTTCAAAAACCAAAAGGGTCGTGATCGCTCAAGGTGGAGCAAGTCACGCACAAAGTCAGTTCTTGAATGTTGGAACTGCGGCAAGAAGGGCCACGTCAAGAAGGATTGCTGGAGGAGGAAATCTACATGCTTCAACCAAAGGGGTATGAAGTAAAAGGTAAGGAGAAAATGGTTTGCAGATTAAAGAAGAGCTTGTATGGTTTAAAGCAAGCATCAAGACAATGGTACTTGAAGTTTGATCGATGGATGTTGGATCATGGATTCACAAGATGCAACTCGGATCACTGCGTCTACACGAAGAATTTGGGAGATGGAAAATTCATCATCCTAATGTTGTATGTTGATGACATGTTGATTGCAAGTGCTAACATGCAGGACATCAAAGACCTAAAAGAGGAGCTGTCCAAATCTTTTTCAATGAAAGATTTAGGTGCTGCAAAGAGGATACTTGGTATGAAAATATCAAGGGATAGGACGAAGAAGACAATAAAGCTATCTCAAGAAGATTACATCAAGAAGGTACTAAAAAGGTTTGCAATGCAAAATGCAAAACCAGTTTCTACACCTTTGGCTGGTCATTTTAAACTAACGAAGGATATGTGTCCAAAGACACAAGAGGAGATAGCCTATATGTCTAAAGTTCCATATGCTGCAGCGGTAGGTTCTCTAATGTATGCTATGGTCTGGACAAGGCCAGACATTGCACATGCAGTGGGAGTTGTGAGTAGGTTCATGGACAACCAAGGTAAAGAGCATTGGCAAGCTGTGAAGTGGATACTTAGGTATCTAAAAGGGACAACAACAAATGCTTTGTATTTTGGAGGAACTGATATTTTTCTAGAAGGGTATACTGATGCAGATATGGCAGGTGACAAAGATACTCGAAGGAGCACTACTGGCTATGTGTTCACGGTTGGAGGCACAGCAATAAGCTGGGCTTCAAAGCTGCAGAAAGTGGTTTCACTTTCTACCACGGAAGCAGAGTACGTAGCAATGACGGAGGCAAGCAAAGAAATTCTATGGCTTCACAGATTCTTAGAAGAGCTTGGATTCAAACAAGACAATTGTGTCTTGTACAATGATAGCCAAAGCGCTATCCATCTTGCGAAGAACTCAGCCTTTCATTCAAGGACAAAGCACATTGAGGTGAGATATCACTTCATACGCACTCTTTTGGAAGAGGGACAGCTAAAGCTAGGAAAGGTGCATACAAGTGAAAATCTTGCAGACATGTTTACAAAGGTGGTCAACAAGGAGAAGTTGAGCTTTTGCTCATCTTATATCGGCATTCAAGGATAAGAAGCCAGAATGGAAAGCAGTCACAAGTTTGGTTTGGAGATCAGTCTTCAAGTGGGAGATTGTTAAGTATGGAGCTTGATTTACCCTTGTAATTTTCTGTGGTAAAAGCGCACATTTGTAAGGCCCCCATTATGAGGAGAAGCCATCGTGCGTGAAGGAAAATCACTCACCGGAAACCAAAATTTTCACGGACAAGAATCAGGGGAATATTCCTTTTCGTCGGAATATTATGTCCGGACGGCGGCCGGAAAGTGGTCGGAAAACAACCGATCGGTTCGCCGGTGGCCGGTAGTCAATGGCCGGTGGCCGGTGGTCGGAAGTCAATGGCCGGTGGCCGGTGGCTGAATTCAATGGCCAGTGGCCAAATTTAAAAGCGGACTTGTCTTCTCAAGGGCGGCCACACATGGACGGGTTGGAGGGTCCGATTTGGACTTATTCGCACAAGAGCGGCTACACATGGCTGTCTCTCATAAGAGAGGGCAACCCTTTTGGCCTATAAAAGGAGGCCATTTCTACACACATTATAGAGTGTGAAGTTGATGCAACAAGGTGAGTGTGAGGTGGTGAGAGTGAAGCAAGGCGGGAGCTCTATCAAGGGTTTAATCCCTTTGTAAACTACTTCTTCTTTTGAAGTGCTAAAGCCATTGAGTGGCTGCTTTCCCGTGGACGTAGCCCACATTGGGTGAACCATGTATATCGTGTGTACTCTCTCTCTCTCTCTCTCTACTCTATAATCTCTTGTGTGTGAAATCTATCTCTCTCCATTAAGTAATCTACTCAAAAATCTATTTAGCTACGTTTTAGTTTCGAACATATTTATCCCACAACTAGTCAGAAATGCATTAAATTCATATAGCATATACTCCTCCCCTCGATCTGAATAGAGGGTGCCAATAGTAGATTTCAAGACATTTTCAACCTTAGCCAAGAATTGTTTGAAGCACATAAACACTTCGCACTTTGATTTAAGCGGATATACCCATGCATGCCTGGAGTAATCATCAAGGAAAGTCCCGAAGTAAAGATAATTGCCCAAGGACGGAGTTTGCATGGGCCCACAAACATCACTATGCACAAGCTGCAACCTACATGTAGCCCTAACTAAGCCATCCTTTGGAAACTTCAAATGCTACATCTTACCCAAAATACAGCCTTCACAAACATGTTTGACAGGTGCTTCAAGAGGCGGCAAAGAAGCAACCATATCAGATTTCTACAAATGTAGCAAACTGGACAAATTTAGATGCCCAAAACGTGCATGCCAAAGTTTTGCATCTGAAATAACCTTATAATCCACAATTGTATTTGCAAAATTTTTCCCACACTTGTTGTACAAAGTGAGCATATATAGCCCATGACATAAAATGCCAGATGTAGCAATTTCGTCACCAAAACTGAGATCATGTACTATACATGTGTCAGCCATAAATTTAACTACAAGACCAAGTCTAGCAAATGCAGATACAGACAAAAAATTCTTCTTGATCCCAGGTATATACAATGCATCAACAAGTGTGAAAGAACTGCCATTTCCAGCAGTAAGCACAATCTTTCCAACTCCCTGAACCGAATAAGAGGCATTGTTGGCACAAGTGTCTGAATTCCCATGAGGGACATCCTCGAGAGAGGTAAACAAGTCCCGATGAGAGGTAATGTGCTTTGTAACACCACTGTCAAAGTACCACACATGAGCATCTGCAGCAACTGACAAACATGCATCATGGACAGAAGGATCATAAGTGCACTCTACACTAAAATCCGATTCTGCATCAACATTAGTATCACAATCTCTTTTCACAAAAGACTCAACAATATCTGCATTTGTAGCGGAACCAGTATTTAAGTGGAACCAACCTCTTTCTTCTTAGCCTCTTTTGCCTTCAACTTAGGACACTGCTTGATCAAGTGATCATTAGCTTTACAATAATGGAAACACATCTTCTTTTTGCCCTTTTCACCAGAATTCTTAGACGAATTGATGCCATCAGAAGCATTAGGAACATGTGATTTACCACTCATAGAAGAACCATGAGAAGTGGCTACATTGTTGTTACCACCTTAGGGTCTTTGAGCAGCAATAAACATCCGTTCAACTGCACGCTGTTTAGTCTTGTTTTTTTTGGAAAGTGATTGTGCATAATGCATCAAACTTGACAACTTTTGGATTTCCCTGGGTCCTAATTCTCCAAGTACTAGCAAAAGTCTAGCAAGAATCTGGCAAAACATCAAAAACAGTCTGCACAAGGGAAATGTCAAAAATGACTTCACCTACAGAAATAAGTTGCTCATTGATATCCTTAATACCAGCAAGGAAAGTGTCCATGTCATCTTCCTCATGCATTATCTTCGACTCCAGCTCTTTACGCAACAATGCAATTTTCGCCTCATTGCGACTTATAGAGACCAACCAGAATATCCCAAGCCTATATTGCAAATTTCGTTGAATGAATGTGAGGAGTAATAGTGCTCTTCACGAATAACGCAATCAATGCATGAGTCTACGTATCTTTTACATCCCAACGAGCTTGCTCAGCCATAGGCAAAACAACTCTAAGAGCAACAATCCTGCCACCAAAACCTGCAACATCCTCAACATTGCCTACATCCTCAAAACCAGGACGTACATCAATACCCTGCACAATATTCCACACACCCTTTGACACAAGGACATGTTGCATCATACAAGCCCACATAGGGTAATTGTCCCCATCCAACCTCAACATCAAAAATCTTGAACACATCTGTGTTGTTGACAGCCATGGCAAATGTTGCACCTGATGTGAAAACTGCTCAAAAAGAGGAGGAATGAAGCAGGAAAAACATGTACTATATAGCAAAAACTATTGAAGATTGTAAGGGACCAATTATGCAGAAAATGGC
The DNA here is from genome assembly GCF_014529385.1 of Adiantum capillus-veneris. Classification (NCBI taxonomy): domain Eukaryota; kingdom Viridiplantae; phylum Streptophyta; class Polypodiopsida; order Polypodiales; family Pteridaceae; genus Adiantum; species Adiantum capillus-veneris. The sequence continues at coordinate 158,636,941 of NC_140937.1, forward strand.
ACTAACAAAAAATTTGTACAAAATGACAAAACAGCCTGCACAGTACTGTCTGTAGTAGAAACGGAGGCCAAAATGAGCCTGAATAAAAAATCTCCCAAAATATTTATCGACCTGCGGACGCTCGCCAAAGGTTACAGAAATTGAAGAAAGTGAGCAGGCGTGTGCTGGAGCTGTTGGCGACTAAGCCGCGGAGGATGCAACCTGCTCTGATACCAATTGTTGGAATTAGGGTTGTAGGAAAACACACAAATCTTGGAAAAGACGAAGGAATCTCAAGGCACACAACAGAGAGTATATTACTTAGTGTGCAATGGAAAGATAGATAGCCCTAGAGTAATGGTCGTTTATACAATAGACAACGGGAAAAACCTTCTAGTGAGGGAAAAAATGCCCCGGCAGTTCTAAGTGTGTTCACACACATCACTACCACATGTATATGGTACCATTGACTTAGGAGCCAACTTGCTTCGAAACTCCTTTGAAACATGGCAATACGCTTCACAGCCAAAGACTCTAAGATGCTTATAAGAAGGTGGCTTCTTAGACCAAAGCTCTTCAGGTAGCTTCTCATCTAAAGCCTTGTTAGGAGATCTATTAATAAGATGGACAGTCGTTGCTAACGCTTTTGCCCAAAACCATTAGGCAACTCTGCATTAGACAACATGCTATCAACTTCTCTTATATGGTACGATTCATCCTCTTAGCAACACCATTTTGTGGAGGGTTATATGGAACAATCAACTCTCTTATGATTCCTTTGGAATCATAGAAATTTTGAAAGGATTTAGTAACATACTCACCACCATTTTCTGACCTTAAGCACTTGACTTTCTTGCCAGGCTGATTCTCCACTAATGCCACAAAATTCTAAAGTTTTGAAAGAACTTCATCCTTCTTCCTAAGAGCATATACCCACACTCTTCTTGAGAAGCCATCGATGAATGTAACAAAGTACAATGAGCCTCCCATGGATGCGTTAGGCATAGGTCCACACACAGCATTATGCACTAACTCTAACGGATCACTTTTTTGAGTGCTTCCCTTTTTGTGTGGTGACTGTGTTTGTTTACCATAAAGACAACGCTCACAAAATAAAAAATCTAAGAAATTGAAGCCACAAACATAAACAAGCGAGACAAGATTTTCATTCCCTTTTGAGACATATGTCCTAACCGACGATGCCACAAAGAGACACTCGGCTGCTCGATTACACAAATTACACGGTTTTTAAAATTGGATACATGTTGCATGTACAAAGTCCCAGACTTTGAACCATGTGCAACCACTAAAGAACCTTTGGTGATCTTCCACAAACTATCACCAAATGTGCATGATCATCATCCAATTGTCCTCTACTAATCAAGCTTTTGGTAAGCTTCGGCACATGTCGCACATTCTGAGCATGAATGAAGAACCATTTTGAAATTTCAGCTGCACATTGCTGACACTAACTATGTCACAAGCAAAATCATTTCCAAGACGAACACGGCCTTTACGGGCTACATCATATGTATTAAACCACTCCCTGTGAGGAGTCACATGAACCGATGCACCTGAGTAAAGAACCCAATCCTATAAAGCATAGTCATCAGTGGCAACCAAAAATATTGAATCCATGGAAAATGCGAGATAAATGTCTCCATCAGAATATTCAAGAAAAACATTGTTGATCTCTTATGTCCTTACATTGCTTTCTTTAGTCTTGCCTTCTTCCAGCTTATTGTCTTTACCTTTCTCTTGTTTTCACTTTCGACAGTCTTTCTTCATATGACCCTTTTTGTGACAATGATAAAACTCAATGTCTTTTCGGCCACGTGATTTGCTACGAGATTTTCCTCTTTGATTCTGCTTGCTTTTTTCCTGTAATCGACCACGAACAACGAGAGCATTGCTCGTACCATAAGAAGCGTCAACATTCTTCCTGCTAACCTCTTCAGTGAGCAAATTGTCCTCAACATCAACACATGTTAAACCATTAGGAGGTACTGAGTTACTTATGGATGTGTGAAAAGTATCCCAATTGTCTGGCAAAAACATGTTCGTTAAAATTGACTCCCTACACAGAAAGCAGACTGAAAATTGTGTTGAACTCATTGAAATGGTTGCACATGGGTATGCCCTCATCTATCTTCACATCAACTAACTTTTTCAGCCAATGAACATGTGACGCTGAACTTTGCTTCTCATACAGATCACATAACTTCTTGTTGGGGTATAAAGCCCAATGTGGTCGCCCAGGTAAGTGGGCGGGCCGCCAGGTATGTACACATATTCTTTTGTAAAAACCTAATAAGAACTCACTATGCTCTACACATTACAGTAGAGCGAGTTCACCATATCGTCGTGCTCTTCTTCTCGCACTCTCTCTCGCGTCGCACTTCCGCTCGTACTCCTTCAACTGGTATCAGAGCTCAGATTGGAGGCTCGGGGCAGCACTGCAGGAGGCTAGAGTCACCAGCTCAGATTGGAGTGAAATTCGATAGGCAAAGACACGGCCCCAAATCTCGTGGGTGAGCCCAAAGGGCTCGGTGTTGTCAGAATTTCATTCTGAGGTCATCTCGGCCACCGTTCGGCTTGGCCAAAGGTCTGCGCAAGCCATTTTCGACTACGTGGTCTCGACGGGTGCAGATCCGACTCTGCAAATTTGGGGTTTTCGGCCTACGACTGTAGGTGCTGAGGATATCGACACTCCCAAAGTGTTGATTTGTGGCTGTCTACACATCGAAGGACGGCTCACAGTTCTTGGAGGCGTGTCACATACGACACGGGCGCATCTACACACAGTCTGTAGGTGACATCCACTAGTTGATCAGGTAGCTTGTGTTTGCTGCTTGATATTCCAGATTTCATCTTGACATTGCAGGTACTTCCACATGGGATGTATTGTTAGAGATGATGTATGTTTGTTGAGGGTTTGCTGGCTGTGAGTCACGCAACAAACAACCGCCGCAGCAGTTACAACATACAGTGGGAAATTTGTGGATGTATGACTTTGTGGAAATTCTATGTACTGTCAGATTTACTGCAGCATTTGTTGAGGGTTGAGTGAGGTTTTATTGAGCTGGGGGATTCTCGAATGTTGAGATCCTTTCGGTGATACAGGTCTTGGAGCGATCCCTCCAGCACCCTTAGATAGGCAGCTAGGATGTATTGACTGTGAGTTAGACAGTTGGGATTGCGTCTTTGCTTTACTGCCATTGAGCCATTGTCACAGTCTATGCTTATAGGACAGTGACAGGACAGTGAGAGACAGTACAGGTGCAGGACAGGTTTACCCGCAGCTTACAGTGTCAGAGAGACAATGGTTTTTTGAGCTGTTTTTTGGTCTGTTTTTAGTACACCAAAGCCATTTTACAAAGGAGACTCTGCCAAAATTTCTGCAGAATCTGAAGCTTTCTTGGTTCATTTGATAGGTTGATATTGGTTCAGAGGTCAATTTACAGGGGAAACTCTGCCGAATTTTTCCCAGGAAAGTAAACTATTGTGAAGCGTAGCTATGGCTAGATCACAGGACACTGCTCTTTACAATATCAAGAAGCTGGATGGAACCAATTTCCCATTGTGGAAGAAGCAGATTTGGCACGTGTTGGTACAAAAGAAGCAGATAAAACCTATAAAGCTCAAGGGGATAAAACCAAAAGATATGGACGAAGATGAATGGAGCGAAATGGATGAATTGGCACTTTCTACCATTATGCTGACTTTGGCAGAAAGCGTTTACTTCAATGTAGCAGACGAGATGTCGGCTTATCAAGCATGGTTAAAGCTGAGTGATCTTTATGAGAAGCAGAGTGCAGCTTCACAGGTATACTGGCTTAAGAAGCTTGTTGACTTGAAGATGAAAGAAGGGACACCTATGTCCAATCATCTGAATGAATTCAACACAATCTATAGTCAGTTGTCAGCTCAAGGTGTCAAGTTTGATGAACCTGTTAGAGCTATGTTCCTGTTGATCACATTGCCGAAAAGTTGGGACACTTTTCGCACAGCTTTGAGTAGTTCTGCACCTCCAGATGGTTTGAACATAGCAGGTGTAGAAGGAAGTCTGCTTACTGAAGAAACCAATAGAAAGACAATGGACAAAGGCAAAGGAACAGCCTTAGTTGTCAGGGGAAGGACCAAAGAAAAGTACAAAGGTGGAAAGAGGAATCAGTCTCGTAGCAAGTCCCGCAGTGCTAAAGGCAAGAGTGACATAGAATGCTACCATTGTGGCAAGAAGGGTCACATGAAAAGAGACTGTAGAGAATGGAAAGCAGAAAAAGGCAAAGAGAAAGTTGAAGACCATGGTGAGAAGAACAAGTCCTCAGTGAAGATTCAAGAAATAAATGTGACAAACACTGTTGCAGAGGATGACAGTCTAGTGTCAGGAGACATCTACTTCTTGAAGAATACAATGGACTCAGCTCTTCTTACAGCATCTGATGGAAATGCACTGAGTGACTGGATTATAGACTCAGGGGCAACACTTCATGTGTCTCCAAACAAGGAGTGGTTTACTTCTTATTTGACCACTAAAGATGATGTTCGGCTAGGCAATGGGCAGACATGTGAGATCTTAGGTGTTGGAGATGTTCAATTGAAGTTTCAGAATGGCTCTTCTTTCACGCTGAAGAATGTGAGACATGTTCCCGCAATTACAAAGAGCTTGATCATCACAGGTTTACTTGATGATGCTGTCTACGTCACCACTTTTGGACAGAACATGTGGAAGATATCCAAGGGTTTTATGACAGTAGCACATGGAGTAAAGTCTGGAGGACTTTACATGATTTATGTATCAAATGTCTCTAAAAATGTAAGCAATGTAACCGAGCAGCCGAACGTTTCTTTGTGGCATAGCCGGTTAGGACATATGTCCAAGAAGGGGATGGAAATCTTGTCTCGTTCTGGTTATTTTCCTGGCTTTTCACATAATGATTTTGAATTCTGTGAACATTGTCTATATGGTAAGCAAACACAACAGCCACATAAGCATAGAAGCAGTAGAAGAGATACACAGTTGGCACTTGTTCATAGTGATTTGTGTGGACCTATGCCTAACCTATCTCTAGGGGGAGCTTCTTACTTTATGACATTTATAGATGATTACTCGAGGAAAGTATGGGTTTACTTTCTCAAGCACAAGGATGAAGCGTTTAGTGTTTTCAAAACGTTTGTGACACTTGTGGAGAATCAGAGTGGCAAGAAGCTTAAATGCTTACGCACTGACAATGGTGGAGAGTATGTTTCAAAGGCCTTTCAAGACTTTTGTGAGTCAAAAGGTATAAAACGTGAACTTACTGCTCCTTACAGTCCTCCTCAAAATGGTGTTGCTGAGAGGATGAATAGGACCATACAAGAGAAGGTCAGAAGTATGTTGTCTAATGCACTGCTGCCAAATAGGTTTTGGGCTAAAGCTGTATCAACAGCTGTTCATCTTGTAAATAGATCTCCTAGCAAGGTTTTGCAGAAGGATGCAGTGCCAGAGATGGTATGGTCAGGCAAAATGCCCTCATACAAGCATCTCAGAGTCTTTGGTTGTGAGGCATATACTCACGTTCCAAACGAATTTAGGAACAAACTTGAGCCAGAAAGTAGAAAGTGCATCTTTCTAGGCTATGGTAATTCTGGTGAGATGGGGTACAGACTTTGGGATCCCGAATCCAGAAAGGTTGTCCGCAGCAATGATGTTCACTTTAATGAATCCAAATATCATTCTAAACCAGAGAGGGTTCAGGAGATTAGAAGAGTTATCTTCCAAGAAGATGGACCTGCACGTGCAAGACAAAATGTCAGAGCTCAAGAGGAGCAAGGACAGGATAGATTGGAACCACAGGTTGTGGCTGAGCCTGAGCCACCTATTGTGCGTAGATCTGGACGTGACACGCGACCTCCTGATAGGTTTGTTCCATCTATGAATTATGTCATGTTGACTAATTGCAATGAGCCTTCATGTTACAAGGAAGCAGTGCAAACGAAGGACTCCGGGAATTGGCAATTGGCCATGCAGTCAGAGATGACAGCTTTGCATAAAAACCAGACATGGAAGTTAGTTAAATTACCATGGGGCAAAAAGGCTCTACCCTGTAAATGGGTTTACAGGTATAAGATCACCGCTCATGATAGTCAGCCAAAGTACAAAGCAAGGCTTGTTGCCAAGGGCTTTAAGCAAGAACAAGGCATTGACTTTGATGAAGTCTTCTCTCCGGTGGTCAAAATGACTACATTGAGATGATTTCTTGCATTGGTTGCCATATTAGATTTGGTGTTGCACCAAATGGATGTCAAGACAGCGTTCTTGCATGGTGATTTAGATGTGGAAATTTACATGCAGCAGCCAGAAGGGTTTGTTGAGAAAGGCAAGGAAGATTGGGTATGCCAGTTGTTAAAGAGTCTTTATGGCTTAAAACAATCACCGAGGGCATGGTACCATAAATTCCACAAGTTTATGCTTTCTCAAGGCTACAAACGTAGTGAGTTCGATCACTGTCTATATACAAAGAAGGCTAAGGATGGCAGTTGGCTGATCCTTATTTTGTATGTGGATGACATGTTGATTGCTGGCAAGCACTTGGAAGAAATTTCAGCTTTGAAGTCAAAGATGGCAAAATCGTTTGACATGAAAGACATGGGTGAGGCAAGTCATATACTTGGTATGCGCATTGAGAGAGACAGATCAAAGAAGTTGATTTGGTTATCTCAAACAGAGTATATTGACAAGGTTTTGCAACGTTTCAATATGGAGAAGGGAAAGGCACTGAGTGTTCCATTGCCACCATATGTGAAACTTAGAAAACAAGATTGTCCTGTGTCTGAGGAAGAACAAGCTGAAATGGATAAGATTCCATATGCGTCTGCAGTGGGTAGTTTGATGTATGCAATGATTGCTACTCGCCCAGACATTGCATTTGCAGTGGGAGTAGTAAGTCGATACATATCAAACCCAGGCAAGAAACAGCGGGAGGCAGTGAAAGGAATATTGAGATACCTGAAAGCTACAAAGAGTATGCGTATATGCTATGGGTGTCAGGAGCTAAGTGTAAAGGGTTTTACAGACTCACATTATGCAGGTGACTTAGACAACCGAAGGTCTACGTCAAGGTATGTCTTTACATTGGCTGGTGGAGCAGTATCATGGCGTTCTAGATTACAACATTGTGTTACTCAGTCTACTACAAAGGCTGAATATGTTGCAGCATCAGAGGCATGCAAAGAATCAATTTGGCTTAATCGACTAGTAACAGATTTGGGAATCAAAGAAGACATGCCTGTGTTATATTGTGATAGTCAAAGTGCTATACAATTGGCTCGCAATCCAGTTTATCACTCAAAGACAAAGCATGTGGATGTGAAGTATCATTTCATCAGGGAAATGCTCGAGGATAAGCAACTTCAGCTTGTCAAAGTTCACACCACAGAAAATCCTGCTGATCTACTTACAAAAGGACTTCCCTCAGAGAGCTTTGCGCATTTTCGCAAGCAGTTAGGTGTAGGGTAGTACATCACTTCTCTACATCTCTTGTATATTAGCTTGTATAGTAGCTTCTCTCACACTTAAAGTACCACATTGGACTTTAAGTGGGAGGTTGTTGGGGTATAAAGCCCAATGTGGTCGCCCAGGTAAGTGGGCGGGCCGCCAGGTATGTACACATATTCTTTTGTAAAAACCTAATAAGAACTCACTATGCTCTACACATTACAGTAGAGCGAGTTCACCATATCGTCGTGCTCTTCTTCTCGCACTCTCTCTCGCGTCGCACTTCCGCTCGTACTCCTTCACTTCTTCCATAGCTCATGGCTAGTCTTTTCCATGTTCATATTGAAGTACACATTCTTTGACAAAGTTAGCATGATGGTGGACCTAGCAAGCTCATCCAAATCTTGCCAATCATATTTATCTATATCCTTAGGCTTTATCCCCTTCATCTTTATCGACAAGGAACAAAAGTGGTAGATCCGCTGCACTAAACAAGATGATAGAAACCTGAAAATTTTGATAGAGTCTGCATTGCAAAACTGACGTCTAAACCCAAAACAAATGTGCACAATGACTAAAACACTGATCAAAATGGCTAAACTGGCAAGATAGAATCTTAAAACATTGTCATTGTCAACGTCTCCAACTCTAGAAGAGTGTCTCTGACCAAGTAAACATTGTTAAACACATATGCATATAGATGACAACAATGACAGGTAAGTAGATGCACAACAATATTGCACTAATCGCATAAGCATACATCCTATGTCGATGCCGAGACTGTGGGGATGTCAGTGACTTGCTCCAAAACCCGTTTCACTGAAAGGATCTTCACATTTGAGAATCCCCTAGCTCAATAAAACCTTACCATGACCCTCAACAATAGGCTTTGCATATTTCCATCACAACATATAGACTACATAAGATCTTACATCAACCACAGAAACCCTTTTCTATAACTGCTTCCGCGGTTTGTCTGATTTAACAAACCCTCAAGATCTTACATCAAATATGCATGTGACAGAGATTGCAAAAAGAATCTGCAATGAAAATCTATACCATGTTGTTTGAACTATATATCTTTCAAACTGTCGAGAGTTTGCGGAAATTCCCTTTTGCAAAGTTTTAGATCTCAAAAAATCAATTGATGGAGAAAATGGGTATGAAAAGAGTTGTTTTTACAGGTCAATAAAAATTTGTACAAATCTGTACCTATGTACGCTAGACCTGCACAAAAATTGCCAAACGTACAATAAATTTGGAAAAACTCTCAACTGAAAAGTTGTAGACCACTACGTTTTCACTAAGCATAACGTGAACCAAGATAAAAATCGACCTTTATCTCAACCAAAATTCTGTTGCAAAATAGTGTTGAAAATTTCTAAGCTTCACCGCAATCTCCACCACAATGTTGCTGTGCTCTCCGCTGTTGCCATGCGCTCTGATACCAAGTGAAGTGCACGAGCAAGAGCGCGCGCGCGGGCGTGTGTGCGTGTGTGCAACAATGGAGAAGAGAGAAAAGAGGAGACACAGGTTTTGGTGGAGTCCAAACACAATGGTGTTTAGGGTTATGAGTCCTTATTGTTTTCAATGTAGAATGAATGGTCAATGTTACTTCTCGGTTAGTCTCCAGCCACCCAACACTTAGGCGCGACACATTGGGCTTTACCACCCCAACACTACGCAACCAGACTATAAGGCAAGGCACGGCTTTCGTTCCTTATAATTTTTGGGGAGACCAAGTGCCGACTTGTATGATGTGCATTATCTATAGTTTATAGCATTTTCTTGTTGCCTGACAAAAAGTTTTACTCAAATGGTTTTCTTGTAGCTTGATAAAACAATGTTCTCTGCTGTGCACACTCCAACAAGACGCCTATTCAATGATAAGAGCAATAGTCAAAGTTAATTTCTGCATTTATCTACACTAAAGTCTACTAATATTTAAACAAATTGTTTGTGACTCGCAACAACACATCAATACTAGACTGCGTCAACACATCAATACTAAACCAGATTAACAAACCGAGCAAGCCTAAGGGCAATAAAAAAAGAAGAGTTTGAAACAGCTAACTTGCTAAGAGAGAGCTTTGGGAAAGAAAAAGGCTAAACACAACCCTATCAAGAAAGCTATAACTAAAGAGGGAGTTGGTTGATGGCCACCAAAGACAAGTAGACCAGTGCCTAGTAGCTAGCACAAAGGTTGTGGCCAATGAAAGGCTACAATATTTGGAAGATTTATAAGGGACTCAATAGCAACCACATTCCCACGTCCTGACCCCCAATCTGAGACGCACATCAAAAAGCTATCACATGCCAACATTGTCATATCCCCTCCTCCCATGGAAGACATGATGCTGATGAAGGAGGACTACCTGCCCAACTGTCCATCAAACAAGCTTGGAAGCTACACTAATACTCCATCAAAGTACTGGGAGGCCTCTTCAACAATGCCCCAAAGTGGCTGAAGAGTTTGAATGCATAACCGAGCAAAACATAGAATTTTCTAGCTCTCAGCACCTCAGGAAATTTCAAATGACCCGACTTTCTACCCAATTAAACTCCACCAAAATTCAAAAGATTTTGCAGCATACATGCAGAAAGATAGTGCTTGGCTAAATCATCTAGAACGGCCACCACCAAAGAAGAGGACAACGGCAACATTACGTAACATGACCGACAAGATCGACAACATAATTGAACCACTTTGAGGTATCCCAAATTTGGCATATAGAATGCTCACAAAGATGGCCATAATGGTTGTCACAACAATCGCAACTTTTAACATCATGGAATAGATTTACAATCCCTAGACTAAATCTTTTGTGAGAATTGATTTTTTAGGTTGGCATCACCAAGGTCCTCACAGGCCTATATGCCAAAATTATCTCCTTACCAACTCACTTCCTATTTTCACAAACTTGTCTAGCTAATCCAAACCCCATGATTACTTCATTTTTTTCTTGAGCTTATAAAGTTGAATTTTTAAAAGCATCAATCACAGCCTTACAAGGGTCAACTTGATGAGTATAATTTTTTATTATGGTAGCTTCTAAAATGCAAGGTTATATTTTTAGAAGCTCCTCTAGCTAACATATTTAAGCATAACAAGAGGGTTTTCTTGAATGCACCGTCTAATGCAAGTAGCATCTGATTTAACATAAAGAAAGATACTTAAGTGTCTTGTTTTGGTACCAAACTAGTATTAATCTTCAATTATACTCGTAAACTGACAACAATCTCCCTTATTGAGTAACATAGTCTTCTATTATTGAGTAGTAACAATTTTCTATTATGCTCCTAGATTGACATCTAGTAAGGTTTAGCACTCATTGATTTTAAAAAGCAGATGTGCATAGATTTTGCACCATTCAAAATTTGTTTTGTATTAGACAACCCATGCATTTAATTTTTTTCCTAGTACATTTAAGACATCAAGTGTGGTTTTCATTTGCTCATGCTAAGTAGCTTGCAACATCAGAAATATACCTTCCTAAATTCAAATAGTCCAATCTCAAAATTATAAGAGGGAATAAAAAACTCCCAAAACTACAAAAGCATTTGATTCTTGAAATCAACTCCACACAAGAACTTCCAAAGGAAAAAAAATCTGAAGTCCAAATGTAGGCTAAATACTAAAATGAATACTACTACAAACCTACAAAAAAGACGCTGAAGATAACCAAAGAAGTACAAAGATCCAAACTTGACAATATATGACGTCAATTTGATGCTTGTCAGACAAGAAGAATAAGATTATCACCCAGGAAGCTTTCCAATGTCCTAAATCAAGAGGTCCAAGCACTAACATGAAAACTATTCAATGCATTATCCATACACACTTGTACAACATTTGCAAGCACACCAACCTCCATTATGACATGAACTCCGAGAACTTCTACTCTCCTGATGCGTCCACAGATTTACACATTACCATAAATAGAGCATGCAAGAAAATTAATGATAGGTCTCTTTCTCATGTCAAAGAACCCATCACAAACTATGCTGCATCCGTATCTCTTCCACTTACCATGTGAAGGAGTACGAGCGGAAGTGCGACGCGAGAGAGGGTGCGAGAAGAAGAGCACGACGATATGGTGAACTCGCTCTACTGTAATGTGTAGAGCATAGTGAGTTCTTATTAGGTTTTTACAAAAGAATATGTGTACATACCTGGCGGCCCGCCCACTTACCTGGGCGACCACATTGGGCTTTATACCCCAACAGTACGAGCGAAAGTGCGACGCGACTCGAGGGTGAGAGAAGAAGAGCACGACGATATGGTGAACTCGCTCTACTGTAATGTGTAGAGCATAGTGAGTTCTTATTAGGTTTTTACAAAAGAATATGTGTACATACCTGGCGGCCCGCCCACTTACCTGGGCGACCACATTGGGCTTTATACCCCAACAACCTCCCACTTAAAGTCCAATGTGGTACTTTAAGTGTGAGATAAGCTACTATACAAGCTAATATACAAGAGATGTAGAGAAGTGATGTACTACCCTACACCTAACTGCTTGCGAAAATGCGCAAAGCTCTCTGAGGGAAGTCCTTTTGTAAGTAGATCAGTAGGATTTTTTGTGGTGTGAACTTTGACAAGCTGAAGTTGCTTATCCTCGAGCATTTCCCTGATGAAATGATACTTCACATCCACATGCTTTGTCTTTGAGTGATAAACTGGATTGCGAGCCAATTGTATAGCACTTTGACTATCACAATATAACACAGGCATCTCTTCTTTGATTCCCAAATCTGTTACTAGTCGATTAAGCCAAATTGATTCTTTGCATGCCTCTGATGCTGCAACATATTCAGCCTTTGTAGTAGACTGAGTAACACAATCTTGTAATCTAGAACGCCATGATACTGCTCCACCAGCCAATGTAAAGACATACCCTGACGTAGACCTTCGGTTGTCTAAGTCACCTGCATCATTTGAGTCTGTACAACCCTTTACACTTAGCTCCTGACTCCCATAGCATATACGCATACTCTTTGTAGCTTTCAGGTATCTCAATATTCCTTTCACTGCCTCCCAATGTTTCTTGCCTGGGTTTGACATGTATCGACTTACTACTCCCACTGCAAATGCAATGTCTGGGCGAGTAGCAATCATTGCATACATCAAACTACCCACTGCAGACGCATATGGAATCTTATCCATTTCAACCTGTTCTTCCTCAGACACAGGACAATCTTGTTTTCTAAGTTTCACATATGGTGGCAATGGAACACTCAGTGCCTTTCCCTTCTCCATATTGAAACGTTGCAAAACCTTGTCAATATACTCTGTTTGAGATAACCAAATCAACTTCTTTGATCTGTCTCTCTCAATGCGCATACCAAGTATATGACTTGCCTCACCCATGTCTTTCATGTCAAACGATTTTGCCATCTTTGACTTCAAAGCTGAAATTTCTTCCAAGTGCTTGCCAGCAATCAACATGTCATCCACATACTAAATAAGGATCAGCCAACTGCCATCCTTAGCCTTCTTTGTATATAGACAGTGATCGAACTCACTACGTTTGTAGCCTTGAGAAAGCATAAACTTGTGGAATTTATGGTACCATGCCCTCGGTGATTGTTTTAAGCCATAAAGACTCTTTAACAACTGGCATACCCAATCTTCCTTGCCTTTCTCAACAAACCCTTCTGGCTGCTGCATGTAAATTTCCACATGTAAATCACCATGCAAGAACGCTGTCTTGACATCCATTTGGTGCAACACCAAATCTAATATGGCAACCAATGCAAGAAAGCATCTCAATATAGTCATTTTGACCACCGGAGAGAAGACTTCATCAAAGTCAATGCCTTGTTCTTACTTAAAGCCCTTGGCAACAAGCCTTGCTTTGTACTTTGGCTGACTATCATGAGCGGTGATCTTATACCTGTAAACCCATTTACAGGGTAGAGCCTTTTTGCCCCATGGTAATTTAACTAGCTTCCATGTCTGGTTTTTATGCAGAGCTGTCATCTCTGACTGCATGGCCAATTGCCAATTCCCGGAGTCCTTCGTTTGCACTGCTTCCTTGTAACATGAAGGCTCATTGCAATCAGTCAACATGACATAATTCATAGATGGAACAAACCTATCAGGAGGTCGCGTGTCACGTCCAGATCTACGCACAATAGGTGGCTCAGGCTCAGCCACAACCTGTGGTTCCACTCTATCCTGTCCTTGCTCCTCTTGAGCTCTGACATTTTGTCTTGCACGTGCAGGTCCATCTTCTTGGAAGACAACTCTTCTAATCTCCTGAACCCTCTCTGGTTTAGAATGATATTTGGATTCATTAAAGTGAACATCATTGCTGCGGACAACCTTTCTGGATTCGGGATCCCAAAGTCTGTACCCCATCTCACAAGAATTACCATAGCCTAGAAAGATGCACTTTCTACTTTCTGGCTCAAGTTTGTTCCTAAATTCGTTTGGAACGTGAGTATATGCCTCACAACCAAAGACTCTGAGATGCTTGTATGAGGGCATTTTGCCTGACCATACCATCTCTGGCACTGAATCCTTCTGCAAAACCTTGCTAGGAGATCTATTTACAAGATGAACAGCTGTTGATACAGCTTCAGCCCAAAACCCATTTGGCAGTTGTGCATTAGACAACATACTTCTGACCTTCTCTTGTATGGTCCTATTCATCCTCTCAGCAACACCATTTTGAGGAGGATTGTAAGGAGCAGTAAGTTCACGTTTTATACGTTTTGACTCACAAAAGTCCGGAAAGGCCTTTGAAACATACTCTCCACCATTGTCAGTGCGTAAGCATTTAAGCTTCTTGCCACTCTGATTCTCCACAAGTGTCACAAACGTTTTGAAAACACTAAACGCTTCATCCTTGTGCTTGAGAAAGTAAACCCATACTTTCCTCGAGTAATCATCTATAAATGTCATGAAGTAAGAAGCTCCCCCTAGAGATAGGTTAGGCATAGGTCCACACAAATCACTATGAACAAGTGCCAACTGTGTATCTCTTCTACTGCTTCTATGCTTATGTTGCTACTGTGTTTGCTTACCATACAGACAATGTTCACAGAATTCAAAATCATTAAATGAAAAGCCAGGCAAATAACCAGAACGAGACAAGATTTCCATTCCCTTTTTGGACATATGTCCTAACCGGCTATGCCACAAAGAAACGTTCGGTTGCTCGGTTACATTGATTACATTTTTAGAGACATTTGATACATAAATCATGTAAAGTCCTCCAGACTTTACTCCATGTGCTACTGTCATAAAACCCTTGGATATCTTCCACATGTTCTGTCCAAAAGTGGTGACGTAGCCAGCATCATCAAGTAAACCTGTGATGATCAACCTCTTTGTAATTGCGGGAACATGTCTCACATTCTTCAGCGTGAAAGAAGAGCCATTCTGAAACTTCAATTGAACATCTCCAACACCTAAGATCTCACATGTCTGCCCATTGCCTAGCCGAACATGATCTTTAGTGGTCACATAAGAAGTAAACCACTCCTTGTTTGGAGACACATGAAGTGATGCCCCTGAGTCTATAATCCAGTCACTCGGTGCATTTCCATCAGATGCTGTAAGAAGAGCTGAGTCCATTGTATTCTTCAAGAAGTAGATGTCTCCTGACACTAGACTGTCATCCTCTGCAACAGTGTCAGTCACATTTATTTCTTGAATCTTCACTGAGGACTTGTTCTTCTCACCATGGTCTTCAGCTTTCTCTTTGCCTTTTTCTGCTTTCCATTCTCTACAGTCTCTTTTCATGTGACCCTTCTTGCAACAATGGTAGCATTCTATGTCACTCTTGCCTTTAGCACTGCGGGACTTGCTACGAGACTGATTCCTCTTTCCACCTTTGTACTTTTCTTTGGTCCTTCCCCTGACAACTAAGGCTGTTCCTTTGCCTTTGTCCATTGTCTTTCTATTGGTTTCTTCAGTAAGCAGACTTCCTTCTACACCTGCTATGTTCAAACCATCTGGAGGTGTAGAATTACTCAAAGTTGTGCGAAAAGTGTCCCAACTTTCCGGCAATGTGATCAACAGGAACATAGCTCTAACAGGTTCATCAAACTTGACACCTTGAGCTGACAACTGACTATAGATTGTGTTGAATTCATTCAGATGATTGGACATAGGTGTCCCTTCTTTCATCTTCAAGTCAACAAGCTTCTTAAGCCAGTATACCTGTGAAGCTGCACTCTGCTTCTCATAAAGATCACTCAGCTTTAACCATGCTTGATAAGCCGACATCTCGTCTGCTACATTGAAGTAAACGCTTTCTGCCAAAGTCAGCATAATGGTAGAAAGTGCCAATTCATCCATTTCGCTCCATTCATCTTCGTCCATATCTTCTGGTTTTATCCCCTTGAGCTTTATAGGTTTTATCTGCTTCTTTTGTACCAACACGTGCCAAATCTGCTTCTTCCACAATGGGAAATTGGTTCCATCCAGCTTCTTGATATTGTAAAGAGCAGTGTCCTGTGATCTAGCCATAGCTACGCTTCACAGTAGTTTACTTTCCTGGGAAAAATTCGGCAGAGTTTCCCCTGTAAACTGACCTCTGAACCAATATCAATCTGTCAAATGAACCAAGAAAGTTTCAGATTCTGCATAAATTTCGGCAGAGTCTCCTTTGTAAAATGGCTGTGGTGTACTCAAAAACAGACCAAAAACAGCTCAAAAACACATTGTCTCTCTGACACTGTAAGTTGCGGGTAAACCTGTCCTGCACCTATACTGTCTCTCATTGTCCTGTCACTGTCCTATAAGCATAGACTGCGACAATGCCTCAACGGCAGTAAAGCAAAGATGCAATCCCAACTGTCTAACTCACAATCAATACATCTTAGCTGCCTATCTAAGGGTGCTGGAGGGATCGCTCCAAGACCTGTCCCACCGAAAGGATCTCAACATTCGAGAATCCCTCAGCTCAATAAAACCTCACTCGACCCTCAAAAAAGGCTGCAGTAAATCTGACAGTACATAGACTTCCCACAAAGTCATACATCCACAAATTTCCCACTGTATGTTGTAACCGCTGCGGCGGTTGTTTGCTGCGTGACTCACAGCCAACAAACCCTCAACATACATACATCATCTCTGACAATACATCCCATGTGGAAGTACCTGCAATGTCAGGATGAAATCTGGAATATCAAGCAGCAAACACAAGCTACCTGATGAACTAGTGAATGTCGCCTACAGACTGTGTGTAGATGCGTCCGTGTCGTATGTGACACGCCTCCAAGAACTGTGAGCCGTCCTTCGATGTGTAGACAGCCACAAATCAACACTCTAGGAGTGTCGATATCCTCAGCACCTGCAGTCGTAGGCCGAAAACCCCAAATTTGCAGAGTCGGATTTGCACCCGCTGAGACCACGTAGTCGAAAATGGCTTGCGCAGAACTTTTTCGAAGCGAAACGATGACCAAGATGACCTCAGAATGAAATTCTGAGCACACCAAGTCCTACGGGGACTCCCACAAGATTTGGGGCCGTGTCTTTGCCTGTCGAATTTCACTCCAATCTGAGCTTGTGACTCTAGCCTCCTGCAGTGCTGCCCCGAGCCTCGATCTGAGCTCTGATACCAGTTGAAGGAGTACGAGCGGAAGTGCGACGCGAGAGAGGGTGCGAGAAGAAGAGCACGACGATATGGTGAACTCGCTCTACTGTAATGTGTAGAGCATAGTGAGTTCTTATTAGGTTTTGACAAAAGAATATGTGTACATACCTGACGGCCCGCCCACTTACCTGGGCGACCACATTGGGCTTTATACCCCAACACCATGCACACCCATGAGCTCACGTTCAATGCATTTGACCTCATTTTCCAACTCTTTGGTATGGAATGCATGGTACATTGGAGGCACATAGAAAAGACATGCATTCCCAATTGCCTAAATCCACCACACACGGCACGGCGGAGTTCCAAGCCAAGACACATTGGCCCCAAAGACTGACGCCCCTTAGAGTATTTCTTTATCATTACTTCGCCAAAGTAAAACTCTCGAGGGTCCAACTCTGTCTGAGACTCTTAGTCCAAATGCTCTAAAGAAGAGTGACTCTCTAGGCACTTGTAAACTTACAAAGGATGCCCAAAAGCACAACCCTAAAAGCTTCACTTCTAAAAGCACTTAAATCCAAAGGCATCTGCATCCAAAAGCTTATCATGCTGTTACAAACTTATCGTCTCTTCTTTAGTCTTGCAGATAAAGAATTCATCTACCAAGGTATACAACATACTTGTAGATCTGTAGTATATTGGTAGATTTGTAATTATAATCCACTATAATCTCACGAGATCCCTTTGCTACGCGTAGTAAAGAACGCATTACTAGGGGAAAAGAACACTAGCTGCATTTCCCTCAAATATATCATGATCGCTTGTACTGTAGCATATAAACGAAAGTAATTCGACACTCAAAAGAGGTCTTTTAACGCCGTAGGAACAGTCCCAATAGACCTCAAAGATCTATCCAACGAATCTTGAACCCGAGACCTGTTACTCCACAGAGAGAGAGAGAGAGAGAGAGAGAGAGAGAGAGAGAGAGAGAACAGTTGCAAAAAGGGTATGATACACTTGAGAGCCACCCTTGAGTGTAATCTTATGGCCTTAAATTTTCATATTTATGTCCTACATAACACCTTAGTAAACCTTAAAATTCTTGGGAGCAATTGAAAGCCGCTGGATAAAGATGCGCCGTCCAAAGGAGCTAGCAGTAATCTTTCTTTTCCTCTTATGCACTGTGGTTTTCCACAAGAAAAGTTCAGAGAGATGGTAGGTCTAGACACATTTCTGCTCTAAGAATGAGCAATTATACCGTCTGATCAATATATGGTGCTGTCTTTGATGCTTCAAAACAATCGTCACAAAAATCCGGACATGGCATGCCCATTGCCCAGCTGTTAAATGACTCCAGCCCACACAATGGAGAGATTAACTCCCATAGCAAATTGAAAAAGAAAAAATCAAGATAATTACTTGGTAAAAGAGTCAAGTGCTATTTCCATGCTTGCATACTACACATTGTGTGCAAGGCCAGCAGCTTCTTCTTGAAACACATTATTAAAAGATCAGAGATCTCTCTACATTCCCTCAGGTTCTCTTTCAGGCGCTTATTTCGCTTGCAAGAACACATTCACTACATGGAAATACTGTTGGGTACACCACGGAAAGTCATGCCCACACCTCCAGATGAAGGTGTGAGGAGAGTGTATGGCATGAGAACAGGACCAGCACGGTGATGAAGGCTGGTATATGCAGCATTGCGAGCGTTAATAGCCACCTCAGCATTAGCGATGTTGCGGCAGAACTTCTCAAGGGCAGCAAGCGCACATTTGTCACTAGTCCATTGCGCATCAGGTCGCTGTCCCAAGTACTCCTCTTCCTCCAAATGATGTGCCAGTGACTCGAATGTTGCCATGGTAATGGTGGCCACTCCTTGAGAGGGAATCAAGTCCATGTAGAACCTCTCAGGATCCTCCATCATCTTCTCATACTCCTTCGTTCCCTCCTCTGGGATAAAAAGCCTTGTCATACCAGGGCTGTTAGGAACATATCTGTCCGACGCAAACAAACATAAATGTGGGTACGGGTTAGTAACAATATATACATTCACATGGATATTCACATCATTAGCAGGAACAGAGAGAGAGAGAGAGAGAGAGAGAGAGAGAGAGAGAGAGAGAAGAAGAAGAAGAAGAAGAAGAGAGAGTACCCTCCATAGGCATAGTTGCCAAAGTTCACAGATGCATGAAATCCCGATGTTACCCAGAGAATTGTGGCCATTGCCTCTTCCACATCCTCCACTTTGCTCATCTCAGACCACCAATCGGCCCCAGCATGGTCTCCATGGCCAACATTCTTAATCTCCCACCACCAGTTCTGCAGCTCTTTGTCATCTTGTACAGCCTTGTCATCCTTATAGTACAGCGGGACATAATCATGAACCCATTCCCGAATGGCCACCCATAGCTCCAGCCCGTCAGCAGCATATGGATAGTCCTCAATAAGAAGCCGAACTCCACTCTTTGTGCTTGGATCCTTGACAGCAACACCCCTGCGCCACAAGTTAAAGACCTCAGCATATCCCTCGAAAAGAGCTAGAAACAATGAAAAACGTCCATGCCCCTGAACCTTCTAAGAAGATCATTCGGCAGTGATTGCTCACTAAACTTCCACTTCTTATACTCTTGACACACCATTTGCATCTGGTATTTTCCACCCGCAAAATTCTTTTCGATTCTACCCCCCGCACTGATAAGAGCTGTCCGACCCTCTGAATTCAGATTTGCGGTATCTTTGAGGTGAGGATCCAGAAAAGCATGTAGAGGATGCATCTTGCTTAAGTGCCTTCTTGTAGACATAATAATCGGTTCCAAAGAGGCGTGCGTCCTCAGCCTGCATAATGTTGGGAGGGACCATACATGCTTAAAGTCAGCCAGCCAAAGTAAATACCTATGCAGAAACAGCAAAATTCTCACCAATGGCACACACTCAGTTGATAGGTTGTATCGACTGTCAGAACATGCGCTTTTGCAAAATGCCATACCCAGTCAATGTCCTTGCTATGATCCGGGGTAAAAACTCTTTTCCTAGCCTCTTGACCTTCTTTAGGGGGAGGAAGGGCAAGCTCAATAGCAATTGGTAGGAGGACTTCGGCCTTCGACAAGTAGAAGATTGTACGTGAAGCACAAGTTGCTCGATTTTCTGTCGCATGTATTCTGCTCAGATATGGCATATACATGTCATAATAATCAACAATGTAAAGCAATTTACGCTCCATTGCCTGCAAATTGAATACAAGGAATCAGCATTCCTTCGAATGTTACATATACTTTTCACACATAAACACTGCCTACCTCCTCTACTGAATATCCCTCCAAGTAGGGCTCGAGATGCTGAGCGGAAATGGCAGATTTTGGTGGACCATAGATTTTTTCATCCAATGTGCTCTCAGGTGGAAAAACCTGAACCATAATTAAACATCCAAAGAAAGCACTCAACAGTAGCAAGCATGCCCAGATGAGGACTGTTTTCCCGAATTTGTACAAAAAATAACATTGTTACTGAGATTCCTTGGAGATGGGCAGAAACAGACCTGTCGCCTCTGGCCCCAGAAGCCATGAGCGGGCAAGAACCCCAAAAATGTAATAATTGTTGAGCTGTGTACGGCCAGCCAGTGACCAAAGGACTATAGAAAAGTAAAACCCAAGGGTGAAAAACCTCTCTTGAAGAGAACCCTGACATCCTGGTGAGGTAAGAATGAAGAGGACTCCCAGCAGCTGCTGAAGGATAGGCAAAGTGGAGTCTCAAGTGTTACACCATCTATAGGAGCGGGACTGTAGAACACAGATGGCAGGCGCAGATAGGATGTAGAGCATACCGCAGGTGCCATGGTTCAAGGGTGGAGTCGACACACGGGACCTAAGGAGGCCATACATGGCCACAGGACTGTTTAGCCTGGCACAAAATGGCTCAGGTGATGCTTGGCCAGAGACCGACCAAGTGTGAGCAGCCCAGTCCATGACTATTTGTGCATGGGACTCTTAAGTCCTATGGTTGGGTGGCAAAACTTATGTCAGTGCTCCAATGTCAGAGAGCTCTCGAGGGAGAAACTCGCCCATAACGAAGCCTAGCCTAAACAAAGCACTAAGGGATTCAACTGAAGAATTCTTGTAAGGAGAAAATAAACGGATTACAAGCATGCTGACACAACTTAGGACACCAGGAATCCTACTTCAACACAAAAGAAGTGAAGAAGGGGCTGCAAGATTGAACACATTGTTATTGAGTATTCTGACAAAGGTCCTAGGTTATCTAGCGTATTCAACAGTGGGACAAAATCAGGCCCAACATTTACAAAATTCACATCAAGATAAGCCATGGTTGTTCGTATCAAACTTCGCTTATGTGAGAATGGAGACAAGCAGACAGGAATTGGAAGAAAATCCCTAATTCGTGCAAGTTACCCTGAGAAGCTCAATGACATGAGGATTTGATCCAGCAAGCCGTTGGCGGCCAAACTCCTGATCAGTTTTCCACCCGTCCTTGTTAACTGCAAAAGGGATGTGGCTGAGTGAGATCGTATCTTTAAAGACGACTCTCTGTAGCTCCTAAGGTACTATCACTTTCTTCGGTATATATGGAAGTGCAGGATCATAAACAAGGGATTTGTTCAAAAAAGGGCCATGAAGCCGACCTCTGACAACTCCAGGATGTGGAAAAGTGAGGTATGGAACTTCAATGGGCCCTGGAGGCATTGGCGATTTTCCGTCCGAGTTTGTTTTGAGCTCGTTGGCATACAAAGAATGGATCTCTTTTAAATTCGCAAAAGACTTGTCATTTCGCCACAGTCGTTCCATGTCAGAAATTATGCTGTGACTAAAACTCCTTATGCCAGCAGTCATGAATCTCGACTTCTTCAAAGGACTGAATCTCTCATCACGTGGCACATACGTCTTATTATATGAATTCATGTGGGCCTCATATGCTTCATCTGCTCAAACAAACAACCTTAACTAGCATCCAAAAGACATATATTGATTAAATTCGAGGAATGCTCGACAGGACAAAAAAGAAGCAGAGCAGAAAAGTCCCATACCTTCAGCCAAAAGCTTTCGACCAGTTCTAATCCTGCGAGGACAGGGGTTATCCCAAGATCCTCCCATTATTGGCCGTTTCCGGTCGAGGCTGATATCAAGGTCACACAAATCATTGTAAACTGTGTAATCGTAGATGCGCTCAGCAGAGTGCCTCTCTCCTGTTCCATCACCTCGGACACACAGTAGCTCATCTTCTCTAATCTGGCGTAGCGCAAGAGGAGTTTCAAATGGAAGGCAAAGCTGCGCAAAAGGCACAGAGGATCCTTAGACAAATAGCAGGATAAATCTTAACCTCATTATGAAAGCATCCATCGTCAGAAAAGCAAAACATGCGTTTGTGGCCAGACAAACAAACCAATTAATGCGCAAGAGTAGACAAGAATGCCATATCAGATCCAAAACAGGTAAACTTTTGCTCATGGTAAACAATCTGACCTTGTTGGAGAAAAAATAGCGTGGGCGACCCTTGTTATATTTGATGTGATTGATCCAAGAGTGACAAGGGAAGTACAGGGTGCTGTTGTCTGGGAGTGTTAAGGTGACCGACTTGAGAAAAAATTCTCCTGTGTCTTGGCTGGTCACAACAATGGCACCCGGCCTTCCAAACCAGCTTTCCACATTGAAAGAAAGGGAGATAATGGAATCCGGATCCTGGTAAACTCCACTCCCCAATGACAGCACAACTTCCTCACTCAACCTACTCTTCTCTGTAGCTGCTTTGAAATTGATAAACAAGAACAAGGTAGATCGATATGTTAAATGCGATCCATAAAGTCCAAAAAAAACCGTTGCACAGTACAGAACTACAATCTTAACCAGAAAAAACATTAAGTACAACAAGATTTATGCTTAACATGTAGGAGTGTGCATCTTTGTGACTTATTATGTGCGCATAATGCACGTTTGCTAATCAGAGATTCTTAAGAGACATAATACAATTGTCACATGCTTATAGCATGCAAAATTTAATGTAGAGGTCACAATTTCTTGCAACATTTTTATGCTTAACATGTATGTTTGTGTATCTTTGTGACTTATTATGTGTGCGCAATGCATGTTTGCTAATCAGAGATTCTTAGAAACATAATACAATTGTCACATGTTCATAGCATGTAAACGTAAATTCAACATAGCCCAGCATCAAATCCACTTAGCAAATCTCAATTTTATCCTGATTAACATTGTCACTGGACATGCTCTTTGGTAAAAATAACGTGCTTTCACCCAATAATGTGTATGAGCCTGACTTTTTCATGGAAGAAACATACAACAACCAGCCAGTATGAATGCCAAAATTCTGTCCACCTCTCAGGAATGCAAGGTAAATTCGCAAGGACAAGAATTTGAGATGACAAATGCCATCTAGACGATATAAGCAGTGCCCAAGAACAAACGCGACAGAGCAGAGATAGATGAGACCACTAATACTCGAGGCAAATGGTTTGCAGATCTGCCATGGCCCCTGACGAACTAAACTCCTCCAGCCTCCTCTTCCTACCCAAGGTCGCTTGGATTTCGTTTCTGGAGCACGCCTCTTTGCTACTAAGCTATGACATTGTTTAAATTCTATGCTCAATTACACAGGCAAGAGATGAATTACGCAGCTGTGAGCACACTAGTCATCCATGAAGAAACAGATGCACAAACAAAGAAGTTGAACTGGAGCAGAAGGCGCTGAGATGCAAGCTGTCTCTCTCTTTTTCGCTCTCCCCAAAATGGCTGAGGGTACCTGAGTCGATTTCAAGGCTGACAATCCGCAGCTTGACATTGTAGCCCAAGAGCTTGTTGAGAGTATGGGAGTGTCGAGTGAGGAAGGTCTCACTGAGGATCCTTACAGACGCCTTGATTACCACTTTCTCTTTCATCTCCACGTTATCTGATCCTCAGCAGGTTCGACGCAACTAAATGTGTAATCATAGACACGAGCTAGTACTGTGTAATAAGAAAGGGCGGGGGGAGAGAGAGAGAGAGAGAGAGAGAGTTAGTGGGTTCGGTTGCGAATCATCTGTGATGAAGAGCTAGCCTCGTGAGGAGAGAGAACAGAAATTAGTTAAAGTCGGGTTGCGGAGATGCGAGCTGGCAAAAGGAGGACGATTGCGCGGAGGCCCTGCTCCTCTACAGGCGCCATTTCTCTCTCTCTCGGGGAGGCCCGCTCGGCGCTCACATGCCAGTGCCCGCTGCGTAATCTCTCCCCTCTCTAGACTCTCACACACACACGAATAGGTAAAAGCAATAAATTGTAAATGGATGAGTTTTCAAGGGTTCAGATGTATGCTCGATCCACCGGTTCTTATTGAATCTAAGCGTAAAGTATCATCAAAATATCTACGTATAATAAACAGACATGCATGATGTGATGATGTTGATTCTATCTACATGTTTAGATTCCCAGCTTCATTTATGGGGGGGAAGTCTATGCCTCTATGAAAGAGGCTATGGTGCAGTTCACATGGTGCAGTGGTTGCGCACAAATGCTCAACTAGAAACCAGGAGCTAACAAGTTCCCATGAGGCAAAGCGAAGTCGCACAATGACCTCAAAAATTCAGAAAAAGGTTGAAAATAGCATCCAGAGCGTGAAAGGCGACGTCTTATTCCTGCACGATCTTGTCATTTTCTGCGATTGCAGGCTCACTCCATCCCTTCAACCTCGAGCAGGAATGCAACTTGTTGCCAACCGGTTGCGAGTTTTCTTTTGGCAACCACTCATGAGAACTAGAAAGGTACGCAACTGGTTGGCAACCAGTTGTGAACCCAGTACCCATGTGAACTGACTCTATGAGATCCCAGTCTGGACTCTCCTGCCATTTCAGAGTAAACATTCTCTAGGCTATCATAAAAGGCTTAAGGGGGTGGTCACACGAGGCATAATTTTGACAATTGTGCCTACTATGCTTTATTTTAAATCAAAAGCAGGTTATTGAGCTCGCTGTCCATGATCACACGCAAAATAACTGAGTTGTTGGTGTTGCCACCTAGAGGTTGAGTGCCACCACCAGACGGTTTCCCGAGAGAGAGAGAGAGAGAGAGAGAGAGAGAGAGAGAGAGAGAGAGAGAGAGAGAAGAGAGAGAGAGAGAGAGTCATTGGTGGCCACAAAAAGTTGGTGTGAGGATGCTCGATTGCAACGTCAACACTAAAATCTCTTGCGTGGGCTACACGACATCTAGGATTTTTCAAGAAGCACGCATGGGTGAGTGGTTAGCGCATTGGGCTGTCAAGCGAGATGTCATGCATTCAAGTCTCAGGTTGGGGAAGAGGGGGCTCGGGCCCGAATTTACACTTCTCACCCAAATTTACAATACAAATGTCCGACGGCCCGATTTCACCAGTGGCCATCAAATGAACCCTCACCCTTGATCCCCTCAATATCCTTGTCGTGTCAAATAGTGAGGAGGGTGACCACCGCCTTAAAGGTCCATTTCTTCCAAATGATTATTGGGCTGGCCTTTTTTTTTGGCTTTCTAAAAGAAACCCTTAGTGTTGTGTTGGGTTAGGGAGTTCAGTGCATGATGGAGACTTACCTTGCGTTTCACATCCTGGCATGTCTTTACTTTTCTTGCATTTTATTGTTTATTGTTTTAGAATGCTAAAGTGAAGCTTCACCTTGCATAATTTTAGTAAATTTCACACACACACACACACACACGTTTTTTTTTGCATTCTATTGTTTTAGAATGCTAAAGTGAAGCTTCGCCTTGCATAATTCTAAAAAAATTTATACACACACACATATATTAATTACTTCTTTTTATTTCACCTTTCATTTCACAAATTCACATGGCTTTACATTTATTGCATTTTATAGCTTGAGTCCAATCAGTGTTAACGTTCGAGAAAGTTTCTTTTATTAAGCGGTTCCTCATCGAGTTTCCTCCTCATAAAGAAGAAAACCTGAAATACTAGCAGAAATTTTAAGATTTGTAGAGTTTTTGGACGACTTTCCTCACATATTTCATTGATTTTTCTTCCGTTTACCATGGTTTGCAGCTAGCTAGTCTCTATTTTCAATCGGCTCAAGACTAAGCTGAGGCAATCCTTTCCCAAACACTGTTACCAGTTTAATTCAACTTAACAATTTTATCACTTTCTTATTGTTTTTGAAAGCCGTCGTGACGCTTTTGCTTGTTTTTAAACATTCCAAAATTTCATTTGAAGTCCTATAAATCTTGGATTAAGAGCGTGGTCACATGGAACATAGTTATCCATAAGTGAGTATGGATAACTAGTTATTCGTAAGTGAGTACTAAGCACAACTATGCCTCTACACCAGCTGCAAAAGCAAGTACACCTTGCTTTGTGTTCATGCGAGGTTTCATCCGATTCAATTATGTGAAAATTGCCACGTACAAGTGAAAGGAAGTTGGATACCAGTGTTGCAGTGGAGAGAGGGGAGAGAAAAGGTACAAGCTGCCAACACAATACCTGCTAGCCAACCATGTCATTGAAAAGCTGAAAGAATGCTCATTTTTTGCTAGTTTCTCGTAGCCTTCATTATTTTTGCCTTACATAGTTGTGCAACTAGGCTGATTTAGTGCAACTTTGCCGAAATCAGCATAGTTGAAACGTTTGTGCTTAGTAGAACTAAGCGATCTACCATGTTGCATGTGACAACCACTCGAGTATAGTTATCTGTCAGCATTACGGATAACTAAGCACCGTATGATTATTGCCTAACCTCTCCTTATGGGATGTGGGTGATAGGCGAAGGAGAAATTCAGCTTAGTACCCATATTCTCAAAAAGATCCTTCCAAAAATTACTAGTCATTCTTGGATCTCTATCAAATACTATAGACGTTGGTAAGCCATGGTATTTAAAGACCTATGAGATAAATAGGGTTGTCATATGGTGTTCTTTAATCGTCTTTTTGACCAGTATAAAATGCGCTTGCTTGCTAAACCGGTCTACTATTGTCTATATTCCCGTAGTCCTATATATGGACTTGGGTAATCCAAAGATGAAACCCATGGATATACTTTCCCATGGGGAATCAGGTATAGGCAATGGCTGAAGCAAGCCAGGTTGCTCCCCTTTATCATACTTTGTCTTTTGACTAACAATGCATTTGGCAACATAGTCTGGTATGTTTGCCTTTATTGTTGGCAAAAAAAAAAACATATATAGCTTGAATCCCTATATGTCCCATATAAGGTGGAACATGAGATTCGTACATAATCTTTTCATGTAGATTATGTGTAGCGCATACCCTATTGCCATAGAGACGATAATCATCTTGGACATTGTAAGGTTCCTCTTTCTTCCCTATTGCAATAGCTGACATTACATTTTTGAAGTTTGTATCCGTAGCGTATTCATCTATCATAGAGGATAGATCATTGTGAGTAGCTATTGATACAACATTCACTCTTGGCCTTCGTGAAAGTGCATCGGCACTTGGTTGTGATTACCAGCTATGTGAGCAATATGAAAATTATATTGTGAAAGAGTGTTTGTCCACATCATTTGCTTATCACTTAATTTAGTTTGCATCAAAAGTATTTAAGACTTTGATGATCTGTGCGTAAAATAAATGGAGTGCCTGGGAGATAATGCTTCCAAGCATCTAGGGCATGTAAGAATAGCTCTTTTTCATATATGCCTAGATTCTTTTCTTGGTCATTCAATCTCCTACTTTTGTATGCTATGACATGCCCTTCTTGAAGCAAAACAACTCCAAGGCATTGTCCACAAGCATCACATTGGACCTTAGAGGCAGTGTAATAATATTAGCACGGGTTGAGAGATAAGCTTTGCTTTTAAATTATCAAAAGCTTCATTCTCTTTTGCAATCCATAAAAACCTAACATTATTTTTAGTCAAATCATACAATGGACATGTATGAACAAGAATTTTTCTATGAAGCGCCTATAATATGCACACATTCCTATAAAAGCTTCTTAATTCATGTAGATTTGTTGGTATAGGCCTAAATATTGAATATATATTTCAAGAAAAAATCACTTTTTAAAAATTAATGCAAATCTTATTGTCTCTCAAAACTTGAATCATTACTTGAAGATGTTGCTTATGGTCTTCAATAATCTTTGAAAAGATGATAATGTCGTCAAAGAACACTCTTGTGAAGCTTCGATGAGGTCTGAAGATCCTTTCCATCATTTGATTAAAGGTAGCAGCAGGTACATTGGTAAGTCCAAAAGGGAGCACCAAGAATTCATATGGGCCAAAATTTGTTCGAAAAGCCGTCTTATAAATATCTTCAAGCACTATCCTTATCTGACGATAGCCCCTTTTGAGATCTATTCTACTAAAGTAGGTAGACCCTTGTAGCTTATATCGAATAGATCTTCTATACTTGGAACATGAAATCTGTTCTTTACAGCTATTTGATTAAGCACTCGATAGTCCACACACATTCTATAAGTACCATCTTTCTTTTGTACTAATAGAACGGATGGGCTTGGTAGCTAGCTCAACAGAAATAAAGTTGTGGATTGATCCAGGGTCAATATGAAAGCGTCATGCTCTCTTACTTTTCCCCAAGCATAAGGGAGTGGTTCTCCTTTGCAATGACCTTCCTCTTAGAGAGCTTCCACCATGGTGGCTCTAGGAGGGTCATTATGTTCATTTCTCTTAGGACATGCTCTCGAAACATGATCTTCATTTACACACTTGAAACACTTGTTATCCTTAAGAAAACGTTCAACCTCTTCAAGAAAAAGTTTATGCTTACCTTTGTAGCCCTTTTCTTTTGCCTTTCCTTTGTTGTTGTTGTTGTCTTTGCCTTTGGCTCAGTTGATTCTTTGACTTCCATTGGCTTTGATCCCTTCTTGGTCCGTTGTTGGAAATGAATCCTCGAAGCGACCATAGTATGATGTATGACCTCTGTAATAGTTTTAGGTCTTTGTGAGTTGACACACTCACTCATTTCCTCTGATAGGCTAGCACAAAGTTGTTTCTTTTGTTCCACATAGGCTATCTTTTTGTAGACAGTGGCTTTGAGATGTAACTCCCAAAAATTATCCACATACTTTTGGACAAACTCATATGGGACCATCTTCAAGCTTCTCCATTCTGTGAGGACTTTGTCTTTGGCACCCCTTGGAAGGAATTGCTTTGTAATAGCAATCCTCAAAGCTTTCCAAGTCTTTGGAGCTTTCACCCTGCCTATGTAGGCTTGACCACCATTGATGGGCCGACTTTTGGAAATGCATAGAAATATTTCAAAGCTTTGAAGATTCCGAGAAATATTCATCTCCAAAAGCCGCGTCAAATTGTTGGATAAAGGCCAACACTTTATCAGTTGCTCCAAAGGTTCTATCATAGGTAAGAAAGCTGATTTTCTTTCCTCCCTCTTTGAATTTCTTTGACTTACGTGAACTCTTCCACGCTACATAACTCCTTCGTTTACCCCTTCTCTTCTCTCTCTTGGGTGGCAAGTCATTATTCTCCGAGTCTAAAGATGGTGACGATGATGAAGAGGAAGACAAGGAAGAAGGTGAAGATGGTGATTGCTTTCTTCGCTTCCTCTTGCTTGGATTTATTTCTCCCTTCTTCAAATTAGTATGGGAGGGATTGCTTGATGACTTCCTGTTATTTTTGGGAGGAGTAGGTGACCGTCATGCCCGCCATCTTCTTGCAGCAACATCACTTTCAGAGAGGTGGAGTGTCAATTTCATACCTCTCCATTGAAAGTTCATGGCGTATGTCTTCTTCTCAAACAATTTGCCTTGGAGTTCCTTCCGGTATCTCCTCTCCATTACCGAAAGAGAATTATCTTTTGGCGATCTCACTAGGAGGCCTCGCAGGAATTCTCTCTTCTTGGACATTTGAGGGAACTTGGGCTTGGAGAGCTAAAAATTGGATTTGAGCCTCCGCTTGCAAAATAGGGGTTTCTATTGCTTCTTGTAGCTTGTCACAACAAGGTAGTTGACAACTCTGCAACCATCATCAAAAGTTATACCATGAGCCAAATCTAAGTTGTCAATATTAACTACATTCTCTTGATTATATTGAGCCATGGTTAAATTTTCTTAGATGTGTGTGGTAGCTCTTTCCTCTACACTTCCAAAACTTCGGCTTCCACTCCTCTTATCTCTCAAAAATCAGCACTTGAGTAACTAGAACCATGGTTTAGAATATTATTAATTGCAAAAAGAGTAGATGAGTGGGTTTAATGGTGCAAGGTTGGCACCGGTTCCTATCGGAAGGCTAATAGCTCAATAATGATTAAGTCGTAGGCAAGTCCCAAAAGACTCCATTATTAAGACCATAGATCCCGATGGTGTCCCTTGCACCCTGTAAACAGACATACCAAGTCCCACTTACCCTATTGCAATGAACAACTCCAACCTTTCATAGATTATTGAAGATCCCCTCTTCTTAGGCACGAAAAGAGAAATCTCGGCTCTAATACAAATGTCAGATAATCTAACACTTACTTTTAGATTCAGCAGAAATCAACAATGAAAGGAGAGAGTTTTCCTTGAAGAGAGACATGGCAAGGAGAACATACATTGTCTCGGGATGATTTCTTTACAAAAATAGACATTAAAAACAATTTAACCATGCACATGGGGCCTCTCTCGATCCACCGGTTCTAATTGAATCCAAGCGTAAAGTATCGTCAAAATATCTAAGTATAATAACACACATGCATGATGTGATGATGTTGATTCTATCTACATGTTTAGATTCCCAGCTTCATTTATGGGGGGGAAGTCTATGCCTCTATGAAAGAGGCTATGAGATCCCAGTCTCCTGCCATTTCAGAGTGAACATTCTCTAGGCTATCATAAAAGGCTTAAGGGGGTGGTCACACGAGGCATAATTTTGACAATTGTGCCTACTGTGCTTTATTCTAAATCAAAAGCAGGTTATTGAGCTCGCGGTCCATGATCAGACGCAAAATAACTGAGTTGTTGGTGTTGCCACCTAGAGGTTGAGCGCCACCACCAGCCAGTTTCCCGAGAGAGAGAGAATCATTGGTGGCTACAAAACGTTGGTGTGAGGATACTGTACTGCAGCGTCAGCACTAAAATCTCTTGCATGGGCTACACGACATCTAGCCTTTTTCAAGAAGCACCCATGGGTAAGTGGTTAGGGCATTGGGCTGTCAAGCGAGATGTCATGCGTTCAAGTCTCAAGTTGGGGGAGAGGGGGCTCGGGTTCGAATTTACACTTCTCACCCAAATTTACAATACAAATGTCCGACGGCCCGATTTCACCAGTGGCCATCAAATGAACCCTCACCCTTGATCCCCTCAATATCCTTGTCGTGTCAAATAGTGGGGAGGGTGACCACCACCTCAAAGGTCCATTTCTTCCAATGATTATTGGGCTTGCCTTTTTTTTTTGGCTTTCTAAAAGAAACCCTTAGTGTTGTGTTGGGTTAGGGAGTTCAGTGCATGATGGAGACTTACCTTGCGTTTCACATCCTGGCATGTCTTTACTTTTCTTGCATTTTATTGTTTATTGTTTTAGAATGCTAAAGTGAAGCTTCACCTTGCATAATTTTAGTAAATTTTACACACACACACATACACACACACACACACATATATATGTTTTTTTTTGCATTCTATTGTTTTAGAATGCTAAACTGAAGCTTCGCCTTGCATAATTCTAAAAAAATTTATACATAACCACACACATATATTAATTACTTCTTTTTATTTCACCTTTCATTTCACAAATTTACATGGCTTTACATTTATTGCATTTTATAGCTTGAGTCCAGTGAGTGTTAACGTTCGAGAAAGTCTCTTTTATTAAGCGGATGCTGATCGAGGTTCCTCCTCACAAAGAAGAAAACCGAAAATACTACCGGAAATTTTGAGATTTGCAGAATTTTTGGACATATGTCATCGGTTTTTCTTTCATTTACCATGGTTTGCAGCTAGCTAGTCTCGCTTTTTAATCGGCTCAAGACTAAGCTGAGTCAATCCTTTCCCAAACACTGATACCAGTTTAATTCAACCTAACAATCTTATCACCTTCTTATTGTTTTTGAAAGCCGTCGTGACCCTTTCACTTTTTTTTAAACATTCCAAAATTTCATTTGAAGTCCTATAAATCTTGGACTAAGAGCATGGTCACATGGAACATAGTTATTCGTAAGTGAGTATGGATAACTAATTACTCGTAAGTGAGTACTAAGCACAACTATGCCTCTACACCAGCTGCAAAAGCAAGTACACCTTGCTTCGTGTTCATGCGAGGTCTCATCCAATTCTCAATTATGTGAAAATTGCCACGTACAAGTGAAAAAGAAGTTGGATACCAGTGTTGCAATGGAGAGAGGAGAGAGAAAAGGTACAAGCTGCCAGCACAATACCTGCTAGCCAACCATGTCATTGAAAAGCTGAAAGGATGCTCAGTTTTTTCTAGTTTGTCGTAACCTTCATTATTTTAGCCTTACATAGTTGTGCAACTAGGTTGATTTAGTGCAACTTTGCCAAAATCAGCATAGTTGAAACGTTTGTGCTTAGTAGAACTAAACGATCTACCATGTTGCATGTGACAACCACTCGCGTATAGTTATCTGTCAGCATTACGGATAACTAAGCACCGTGTGATTATTGCCTAACCTCTCCTTATGGGATGTGGGTGATAGGCGAAGGAGAAATTCAGCTTAGTACCCATATTCTCAAAAAGATCCTTCCAAAAATTACTGGTCATTCTTGGATCTCTATCAAATACTATAGACGTTGGTAAGCCATGGTATTTAAAGACTTGTGTGATAAACATGGTTGTCATATGGTGTTCTTTAATAGTCTTTTTGACCAGTATAAAATGCGCTTGCTTGCTAAACCGATCGACTATTCCATATTCCCGTAGTCCCATGTATGGACTTTGGTAATCCAAAGATGAAACCCATGGATATACTTTCCCATGGGGAATCTGGTATAGGCAATGGTTGAAACAAGCCAGGCTGCTTGCCTCTATCATACTTTGTCTTTTGACTAACAATGCATTTGGCAACATAGTCTGGTATGTCTGCCATTATTGTTGGCAAATAAAAAAACATATATAGCTTGAATCCCTATATGTCCCACATAAGGTGGAACATGAGATTCATACATAAGCTTTTCACGTAGATTATGTGTAGTGCATACCCTATTGCCATAGAGAAGATAACCATCTTGGACATTGTAAGGTTCCTCTTTCTTCCCTATTGCAATAGCTGACATTACATTTTTCAAGTTTGTATCCGTAGCGTATTCATCTATCATAGAGGATAGATCATTGTGAGTAGCTATTGATACAACATTCACTATTGGCCTTCGTGAAAGTGCATCGGCACTTGGTTGTGATTACCAAATATGTGAGCAGTATGAAAATTATATCGTGAGAGAGTGTTTGTCCACATCATTTTCTTATGACTTAATTTAGTTTGCATCAAGAAGTATTTAAGAATTTGATGATCTGTGCGTAAAATAAATGGAGTGCCTGGGAGATAATGCTTCCAAGCATCTAGGGCATGTAAAAATAGCTCTTTTTCATATATGCCTATATTATTTTCTTGGTCATCCAATCTCCTACTTTTGTATGCTATGGCATGCCCTTCTTGAAGCAAAACAACTCCAAGGCATTGTCCACATGCATCACATTGGACCTCAGAGGTGGTCTAATAATATTAGCACGGGTTGAGAGATAAGCTTTGCCTTTAAATTTTCAAAATCTTCATTCTCTTTTGCAGTCCATAAAAACCTAACATTATTTTTAGTCAAATCATACAATGGGCATGTTATGAACGAGAATTTTTCTATGAAGCTCCTATAATATGCACACATTCCTATAAAAGCTTTTAATTCATGTAGATTTGTTGGTATAGGCTTAAATATTGAATATATATTTCAAGAAAAAATCACTTTTTTAAAATTAATGCAAAGCTTATTGTCTCTCAAAACTTGAATTATTACTTGAAGATGTTGCTTATGTTCTTCAATAGTCTTTGAAAAGATGATAATGTCATCAAAGAACACTCTTGTGAAGCTTCGATGAGGTCTGAAGATCCTTTCTATCATTTGATTAAAGGTAGCAGCAGGTACATTGGTAAGTCCAAAAGGGAGCACCAAGAATTCATATGGGCCAAAATTTGTTCGAAAAGCCGTCTTATAAATATCTTCAAGCACTATCCTTATCTGACGAAAGCCCCTTTTGAGATTTATTCTACTAAAGTAGGTAGACCCTTGTAACTTATATGGAATAGATCTTCTATACTTGGAACATGAAATCTGTTCTTTACAGCTATTTGATTAAGCACTCGATAGTCCACACAAATTCTATAAGTACCATCTTTCTTTTGTACTAATAGAACGGGTGGGCTTGGTAGCTAGCTCAACAGAAATAAAGTTGTGGATAGATCCACGGTCAATATGAAAGCGTCATGCTCTCTTACTTTTCTCCAAGCATAAGGGAGTGGTTCTCCTTTGCAATGACCTTCCTCTTAGAGAGCTTCCACCATGGTGGCTCTAGGAGGGTCATTACGTTCATTTCTCTTAGGACATGCTCTGGAAACATGATCTTGCTTTACACACTTGAAACACTTTTTATCCTTAAGAAAACGTTCAACCTCTTCAGGAGAAAGTTTATGCTTACCTTTGTAGCCCTTTTATTTTGCCTTTCCTCTGTTGGTGTTGGTGTTGTCGTCTTTGCCTTTGGCTCAATTGATTCTTTGGCTTCCATTGGCTTTGATCCCTTCTTGGCCCGTTGTTGGAAATGAATCCTCGAACCGACCATAGTATGATGTATGACCTCTGTAATAGTTTTAGGTCTTTGTGAGTTGATCCACTCACTCATTTCCTCTGATAGGCTAGCACAAAGTTGTTGCTTTTTTTCCACAGAGGCTATCTTTTTGTAGACAGTGGATTTGAGATGTAACTCCCAAAATTTATCCACATACTTTTTGTAGACAGTGGATTTGAGATGTAACTCCCAAAATTTATCCACATACTTTTGGACAAACTCATATGGGACCATCTTCTAGCTTCTCCATTCTGTGAGGACTTTGTCTTTGGCACCACTTAATAGGAATTGCTTTGTAATAGCAATCCTCAAAGCTTTCCAAGTCTTTGGTGCTTGACCTGCCTATGTAGGCTTGACCACCATTGATGGGCCGACTTTTGGAAATGCATAGAAATATTTCAAAGCTTTGAAGATTCCGAGAAATATTCATCTCCAAAAGCCGCGTCAAATTGTTGGATAAAGGCCAACACTTTATCAGTTGCTCCAAAGGTTCCGTCATAGGTAAGAAAGCTGAATTTCTTTCCTCCCTCTTTGAATTTATTTAGCTTACGTGAACTCTTCCATGCTACATAACTCCTTCATTGACCCCTTGTCTTCTCTCTCTTGGGTGGCAAGTCGTTACTCTCCGAGTCTAAAGATGGTGATGATGATGAAGAGGAAGACAGGAAGAAGGCGAAGATGGTGATCACTTTCTTCGCTTCCTCTTGCTTGGATTTATTTCTCCCTTCTTCAAATTAGTATGGGAGGGAGTGTTTGATGACTTCCTGTTATTTTTGGGAGGAGTAGGTGACCGTCATGCCCGCCATCTTCTTGCAACAACATCACTTTCAGAGAGGTGGAGTGTCAATTTCATACCTCTCCATTGAATGTCCATGACGCACTTCTTCTTCTCAAACAATTTGCCTTGGACTTCCTTCCGGTATCTCCTCTCCATTACCCAAAGAGAATTATCTTTTGGCGATCCCACTAGGAGGCCTCGCAGGAATTCTCTCTTCTTGGGCATTTGAGGGAACTTGGGCTTGGAGAGCTAACAATTGGATTTGAGCCTCCGCTTGCAAAATAGGGGTTTCTATTGCTTCTTGTAGCTCGTCACAACAAGGTAGTTGACAACTCTGCAACCATCATCAAAAGTTATACCATGAGCCAAATCTACGTTGTCAATATTAACTACATTCTCTTGATTATATTGAGCCATGGTTAAATTTTCTTAGATGTGTGTGCTAGCTCTTTCCTCTACACTTCCAAAACTTCGGCTTCCACTCCTCTTATCCCTAAAAAATTAGCACTTGAGTAACTACAACCATGGTTTAGAATATTGTTAATTGCAAAAAGAGTAGTGGAGTGGGTTTAATGGTGCAAGGTTGGCACCGGTTCCTATCGGAAGGCTAATAGCTCAATAATGATTAATCCGTAGGCAAGTCCCAAAAGACTCCATTATTAAGACCATAGATCCCGATGGTGTCCCTTGCACCCTATAAACAGACATACCAAGTCCCACTTACCCTATTGCAATGAACAACTCCAACCTTTCATAGATTACTAAAGAGCCTCTCTTCTTAGGCATGAAAAGAGAAACCTCGGTTCTAATACAAATGTCAGATAATCTAAAACTTACTTTTAGATTCAACGGAAATCAACAATGAAAGGAGAGAGTTTTTCTTGAAGAGAGACATGGCAAGGAGAACATACATTGTCTCGGGATGATTTCTTTACAAAAATACACATTAAAAACAATTTAACCATGCACATAATTCAAAGAGAATAACCAATCAAGATTGATAACTCGATGAGGACCGGATTTTCTTGGAGCCGGTCCCCCCTCCAAAAGGGCTTATATTATAATCCTCTCAAAAGAGAGATTTGCTACAATACATGTTTTTGCTCTTGCAAAGCCTTCCTTGAATCAGGAAGATGGTGTCTTCAAGATTCTATGGTATAACCCTCCTTCCCAAACCCTAAACACCCCATCGGGGAGAAAGGAACTACGAGAAAAGAGGAAGATGAAGGTGGAGAGAAGTATTTTTCAAGCAAGAGAATTAATATTCCATGTACACTTGCTCATGGGAAATCTCTTATAATAACTTAGTATTATAATAGTAGAGATGGATAAGAAGAAACTTTCATTGGTGTGGATTTGCATCCATAGCCAAGAGCTTGAGCATAGAGTCTTTTACTAGAGATCCCATGAGAGAGGGAGAGAGCTTGCTTTGCCAACTTGGTCACTTGAGAGAGAGTGTGAGAGGAGCAAGAGCCTCAAAAATGCAATGAGCCCTCTTTTTTATAGCTATACAAGTGTGCAACTAGACTTGAATTAGAATGCTTCACACTTGACCAATGAGGTGAGAACACCTCATTGATCAAGTGTGAGAGGAGCAAGAGCCTCAAAAATGCAATGAGCCCTCTCTTTTATAGCTATACACGTGTGCAACTAGACTTGAATTAGAATGCTTCACACTTGAACAATGAGGTGAGAACACCTCCTAATGTACCTCAAGCATGTTCCAACTCTTGTCCCTCTTGCCTTGCATGCTAGCCCTTCTTGGGACTCATCTTGGCAAGTAGAGACACCACACACACTCTCGCACATACTTGTCTAACTTCACACAAAACAAGCATGTGCTACCTTGAACATGTGGCCCGAACAAGCTTAGTAAACAAAGACTAGAGTCAACTTACTAAACGAGGAAGGATTGATCTAACTTTAGTCTTTAGCCTTTTCCTTTGCATGGTAGCCATCCAATCTTGAAAAGTATGTGCTTGATCAAAAGACAGAGGTTCCTCTACATCACAGAAACTAGAAATAGCCAAAGTGTAGCAATTTAATGCATAGTATGCATGGCGAGATCTGGAACGAGATCTGGAACGAGTACGATTAGACAAAGGTGCATCTAATTTACTACCATGCAAAGTATGCACCGGCCATTTTGGCATACCTCTAGCTTGCTCATTCTCAGCCCTTTCCACATCAAGTACATCATGTACATCTGCATCAAAAATTGGTTGATCTGTAGCATTTTAAAATCCCCATAGGCTGTACATTTGCCTCATTGGAATTTGCATTCAAGTTTCCACCATTGAAAAGAGGCAACAAACTATCATAAATGTCATGTGAGCTTACATTATTGTCTCTAGTACATGAAAAAAAGGGTTGAATAGAATCCTCCACAAACACAATGTCTCATGAAACAGAGATACATTTTTTTGTGGATGGTACAACCTGTAACCTTTGCTTTCAGTACTGTAACAAAAAAAATTTGCATTTAACAACCTTATTATCCAATTTTTTGCACTACGTTTGTGGAACCAAAGCATAAGCTAAACAACCAAAACGTGCATGTGATCAATAGATGGCTTCTTATCATGCCATGCTTCATAAGGAGTCATAGACTACATAGCTTTTGTAGGACACTTGTTAATTACATAAGACGTAGACATGATAGCC
The DNA here is from genome assembly GCF_014529385.1 of Adiantum capillus-veneris. NCBI lineage: Eukaryota > Viridiplantae > Streptophyta > Polypodiopsida > Polypodiales > Pteridaceae > Adiantum > Adiantum capillus-veneris. The sequence continues at coordinate 158,675,138 of NC_140937.1, forward strand.
TCGAGTCTTACCATACACCGAGCGACATTTTCCGAGCGAACCAAAATCCGAGCAAATATTTATACGGCATGGGCCCATGTTGTCCTATGTGTAGCAATTGGCACTTCTCTACTCAACATTACTAGGGCCCCATCCTCTACATGAGGGATAAGGTGGAGAGGACATGCCACCTAAGGACCATGCCTTTAGTTTTCTTCTCACTCTCTTTCTCTCTCTCTATCGCCATAGCATATGCAAAACTACCTTCAAAGCCTAATAGAATAGTGATCTATATGTGTCAATTATTGTCTTCACGTGCTTATTTGAGAGACGTGACTCGTGAGTCTTTGACTGCAAGAGTTGTAGGGAAAAGGCATGCCACATGCTCTCTGTCTCTCCTCTCTCGCATGCCCTCTCTCTTTCTTTTTTTCAAAACCCACAATAGTATAATAATTTCCAAAACATTTACATCAAAATAAAAAAACAATACCATCTAGATCCATACACCAAAAAACGGACCCATCACAGAACAACCAATACTAGCATACACCCAGAGATCACCAAACATTGGTTGAATAGGGAGCCACCCTCGAAGGAACCAACCGAACCAAAACAAGGCGAGCTTTTGCCCATGGATGCACAGGAGCAAGCCATCTCCAGGCCTATCTTTCCGAAAATGGAGAAGGCTTGAGAGGGAGGGAGCCGGTAGTATCATCGCCAACTAGATTCTCCAAATATGGAGCAAATCCTTGATGCATCCTCACACATCTACTCTTGACACCGCCGAAGACAAAGTTTAAGGCACCTCCATGCTTCCTTGAAACAATGTCCATTGGCGCCCCCATCCATGAGAAAAGACTCTTCACTTTTGCACTTGGTACAAAAAGAGAGAGAAAGTAGAAAGAAAACTATAATCGCTTTGTATGTACTACAAAAGCGATTATAAAAGAAAATTATAATCGCTTTTGTATCTACTACAAAAAGGGAGTAGGTGTGCAAAACGTTTTTTGACGTGCTTTATTAACAAGAATCTACGAAGATGCTTAGAGACTCTTTGAGGAAGGAAAAGGGCACAAATGACACGTGTAGGGGGAAAAAAGATAAGGCCGTTCATGAGCTGGCCATGAGAGAGGAAGGAATATGACGTGTGCGAGTTGGGGTCTGATAGGCAGCATGGGAGGGCATCATAGGATGTGGCAGATGCTATCCACAATCTCTCTCTCTCTCTCTATCTATCTGTGTGTGTGTGTATTTTTAGCATGATAAAAATTTTATCAATGTGGTGGTGGAAACAATAGTGATTTCATAAAAAAAGCACTGTACTCATGTTTGCCATGGCTACTCCTGTGCAAGTGCTACCTGTAGCCCATTGGCATGAGCCCTCCTCTAAGTTGAGAACATAGTCCTTGTATCTATGCCCTTTGAATGGGCAACAATTTTGACAAAGCCTTGAGGTGAAAAAGGGGGAAAATGGCACGTGGAGGAGATGGAGAGAGGTGCAAAGAGAGAAAGATGGATGTATTCTCTCCCTCCTAAGGGAGAGAGACTGGGTATATTCCATGAAAATTAGTAGGGTGAGAGAGTAGAGACAATAAAGTAAACGTGCTCATTTTTTGGTTTCAATTCTATCAAAGGGAATCAATGAAGATGCTTTCATGGGTTTCAAGAGAAAAAGGAGCCATTAGAATAAAATACCCTTATTCTTCTTTTTCTTAACTCATGAAATAAACATGGACATTTTGCCATGGCTAAAAGCTAGGGTTGGCACATGGTTTGTTGGGGGGGAGAGAGAGAGGGAGAGAGGAAGTCAGTGGGTGGGAAAAAATTGTTTCACCATGTTCATTAACGCCTTTCATGTCCTTGAGGTGAAAAAGAGGAGCAAGTGCCACACGAGAGAGAGAGAGAGAGAGAGAGAGAGAGAGAGAGAGAGAGAGAGAGAAGTAAGTCACAAGGAAGGATCAGGTGGAGTCGGGACATAGATTTTTGTGATGTGGTTCACTTGGTGCTATGTATGGGACATGTTGGTGTTTGCATCCTGCTGAGCACAGGGCCGGTCACATGGAAGTGCAGGAGAAGAATGCTGATGCAGGGTGCCTTAGTGTGGGGGGACACAAAGTATGGGTCATAGCGCTGTGTGTGTGTGTGTGTGTGTGTGTGTGTGTGGTTGAGGTAGGCGGAAGGAAGTAGGGGATGGGTATGTGGTGCTACAATCAAGAAACTCAAAGAATGATGGGAGCTTTGCGGGAGGGCCTTGTGGTGTAGAGCAGGGCATGCGATTCTACATACCAAGATAGCCATCCGTTGCATGCATTGTTTTGCAGGGTAGCAGTTTGGACCTACATCATGTTGCAGACCAAGCACAGAGCAGGGCAGCGGGGAGGGCTGCAAAGGCACAGAATAGGGTGATGGGGAAAGCTATGAAGGGTCGAGCACGATGGCGCGGTTTTCCTCTTTTCCCGTCAATTGTGGATTCCTTCAAAATCTCTATTGCTAATTAATGCGGTTACCAAGTCGACCGTGTATGTCCCTCCGTAGGGGGGTAATAGATGAGAGTATGTTTTACAAAAAAAACTCCCCCAAAGGATCTGCGCCGACGCAGATCCTTTGGAGGATTTAAAAAAAAAAACTCTCTCTCTCTCTCTCTCTCTCTCTCTCACACACACACACACACACACACACACACACATCTACTACTACTGGCATACTAAAATGTTAAAACCCTAAATCCCTTACATACACTCCTAGATTTTGTCGCCTCGCCCCCCCCAACACGTGAACCCTCCCCCTATCACCATGTGCCACCTCCATCCCCTGCTCCTACATCCCATCCCCTCCTCTCATGGCTGCAACCAAGTCCCTCGGTAGTTTGCATGCTTGCAAAACATACATCGCGCGCGCGCACACACACACACACAGATCCTCTCCACTCCACCTCCCCGGATCCCTCCTTCAGACTTGGTCGCTCGTCCCAAAACTATGACGCACAGAGAGAGAGAGAGAGAGAGAGAGAGAGAGAGAGAGAGAGAGAGAGAGAGAGAGAGAGACCTATTGGTGTGTGTGTCTAAGAGAGAGTATAAGAGAGAGAGGGAGGTCAGCTACACTACCCAAGTCAATTGTTGTGTCGCTCTCGAAAGAAACTTCACGAGCCACCTAGTGCTTTTTGCAAGACACTGACAAAGGGGAAACCTATGGAATCTACCACCACTTGGCCCCATGCAAGGGAACAAAAAATACCCCAAAAGCAAAAGTATGCAAAATAGATACACTTTTTCTAATATTGACCAACAAACTCTCTCTTAGTACATCCTTGCAATATAATCTTGAGGGGAGTAGAACATAAGAGAGAGGGTGTGTGTTAAAAAAAAACAACTCCCCAAAGGATCTACGCCGGCGGGCGCAGATCCTTTGAGGGAGTTTTTGTTTTTTTTGTAACACCCACACTCTCTCTTATCTACTACTCCCCAAAGGTGGGAATTTTTTTTTGGGAGGGTTTATTAGTGGATATCGTTGGAGAACGGAAGCAAAAGCGAAATGAGGGGGACTGGGTGAGGAAGAGTGGACACGTGGACGAGTATGTGGTGGATGCGTGGGAAAGGCGGAAGCACTGACACGATCAAGCAGCAAATGTTGAAGGTGCCAACCTGATGGGTGTTTTCTGAAGACATGCAACAACTATGTGCATGTTTGTCACCGTTTGGGTAGTATTTTTTATAATTAAGGACTCACGCTCTATACGCTAAAGAGCTTAGGGTGCTTTCATTAGCAACGTAAATTGAATGCAGCAAATGGCACTGCAACATTGAGTTTGGCTGCTACATGGAAGTTATTTTCTTCATTGAGGTCAAACCTCAAACCTGCAAGATCCAATCGCATCAACTCCCCTAAACCACTCCACTAGAAAGCGCCCACTGTCCCAGAGGGGGCACAAAAGCAAAATAAAAATATAAAAAATTTTGATTTTGGCTTTCTCGCATGCTTGATGGTCCCAGTCTGCTCCCCCCCCACACCCCAAAAGCACAATCCTCATCAGTCGCCATCTCATATTCATCGTCTACCACATTCCTGACCACCTGTTTGCCCCAACTTCTCTCCCTTGCATTGTGCGACACCTCGCAAGTCACTTTACTCTCCAATGACACTTTCCTTTTAAAATAAAGTCATGGAGAACATCTAGAAACCAAAGTGGCCGCAATTTATGAAGGTTTTTTTATGGAATGTGATGTGGGGTGCCCTAGCAACGAGCATAAAGATCTAGGAAAGAGGCATTGGGCCAGATTGATGCTTGGGATGCAGGATAGCTGGTAAGGATCTCTCCCATCCATTCATGGAATGTTAGGCGATCAGAGATCTGGTAGGAAAAATTTGCAAGTGAATCAAAAGGACCATATCAGATTCTTAAAGACTGATATGTTCCTTTGTGGAAAGAAGTTGGGAAGCCTTTCTCTACCATCTGCACTCAAACTATCAGGCACTTCTTCTTTCATCATATATGGCAAGCGAGGAACTGTCGTGTGTTTGAAGGTGATGTTGATGTGGCAAGCTTCTCAGAGATCATACAAGAAAGCAAAGTGGTGATCTATATGCTAGGACATATACAAGACTTGAAAAACTGGTATAGGGTCACCCATGTCATAAGTAAAGCCTAGAGATATAGCTCACTTACTCTTGTAAAGGTGATGATGATACGCCTCAATGAGAGGTGTTAGACATCCTGTAATCATAAGCAACTCAAGGCTTGGTATGATGTTGAGGTTGGCTTGTCATTGTATGTTGTTCCTAATACAATTCATTCACATATTGTGAGTTTGGGAAAAAAAAAAAAAGTCAAATCTCCAGTGATTCTTGCTAAACTAATGAGTTCAAAATTAGAAACACTTGAACATGATTTTTCTTTTGCTCTTCAATGTGTTTATAAAAAAAACTCTCAATAGCTTGCAAGAAAAACAAGGTAGGAGGTGAATTAGAAAGTAAAGTGCGTGGATGGATGTGATGGCCCTACGTGTAGTCCACCCCATCAGCATTGGTAGCCCTTGCTCCCTAGGGTCCACTTTTGTTTCACAAGTTTCATACGTATGAGGAGAGTGGTTGCGCTTCTATATGACAGACATGTGACTTGGGTTTTCCCTCTGTCCAAGATCGTGGACGTTCACCAAACCTGATTAGACATCTGTCATAGCCTGGTTAGTAGTTTCATGTGCTTGTATTGCAATGTGTATGATACTATTTGCCTGGTAAATGAGAGAGAGAGAGAGAGAGAGAGAGAGAGAGAGAGAGAGAATGGCTCCCTTTTCCCACTAACACAAGGATACTAGAGTCACATTCCTTAGCTCCCTATAGGTGGCTTCATCATCACATTGATTTATATGGATATAGAATTGTCACAAGGATCACATGTTGTTGTTGGTCTGATGCATATGTAGATATTGCGATAAAGAGAGGCACGATAAGATCTACTAGTTTTGTGAGGGGGTTAGAGTAGAGAACATTGCATTTCACTTGTTCTAGTTTGAGGATCAAAGATAAAGAGAGGCACGATAAGATCTACTAGTTTTGTGAGGGGGTTAGAGTAGAGAACATTGCATTTCACTTGTTCTAGTTTGAGGATCAAAGATATTACAGGTTATTTTCTTCATGCTCTAGTTTGATTTTTTTCTCTTTATTTCTTTCTCCCTCCTTAAGCACAAACACTGGCATGTTCTCTCTTACTCATCAATACCATCTACAAAAGGCTCCAAATTTCATCTACAAAAAAGATCCTAAAGTTTCTATGCGTATCAACTTCTCAATTTTGGAAGAGGCCTTCAAGATAACCCAGAGAGAGAGAGAGAGAGAGAGAGAGAGAGAGAGAGAGAGCAGTGAGACAAGTATGAAGTAGTCGATGCAACACAAACTTCTTGCCTACGTTTGACAATCAATTTGTCTTTTGGGATCTTGGTAGATTCCTCATAAAAGCTAAATAAAACTCAATGAGGATATTGATACTGGTCAACAAATAAGTGATAGTCTCAATTTGCAGCACCCTAAAATATTCACAATAGTCGGCTACTAAGGTTTCCCGATGAGAAAAGAAGAGTTAAAAAATACTAAGGCCTGCTATAATTTAGCAAAGGGTTGAAAAATACTCAAATATAGTGCAAAAGTGGTTTTTTTTTTTTGGGGGGGGGGGGGGGGGGGGGGGGGGGGGGCTGCAAGGTCGAGCGCTGATGCATAGGAAGGCTTGCAAACATCATATTACCAATTGGGAAAATTGATCTTCATAAACTTACAAAATGCCTTTGGGCAATGGATAGGCTACGTGGTTTCTTTTACTTTCTAGGAAAAAACATAAGAAAGAACAAGCTCAAGAGTTATCCAATGTCAAGCTTGGTAGCACATACATCTTGCTTAGCATAGCCATTCTTATATTTAAATGCCATATTTAGGAGGTCTAGGGTCAATTTATGTAGACTCTTGAGTGAAGAAATGAATGACTTATAGGAACTCATGGCTAAGTGCGTTTCAATAAAGTTCCTCTCATTAACTCGCTCGATTTTATCATCGCTCGAAAAAGTTCGCTTGGAGGATTCCTCGATAGCCTCAAGCCAAAATGAATGTAGCAAAGCTTGACTTTTGACCATACATCGTGCCATTTTCGTAAGTGCCCTATTTTTTCTCTCAGCAACACCATTTTGCTAAGGTGTATACGGCACTGTACATTGGTGTTTTATCCCTCGACTATCCAGAAAAGCATTAAACTCATGAGACATATACTCCCCTCCTCGAGCTGAATGGAGGGTGCCCATAGTACATTTAGAGACATTTTCAAACATAGCCAGAAATTGTTTGAAGCACGTAAATACTTCGGACTTAGCGATATACCCATGCATGCCTGGATTGAATATCAATTAAAGTCACAAAGTACAAGTAATCTCCTAAGGATAGAGTTTGCATAGGCCCACAAACATCACTATGCACAAGTTGCAATCTGCATGTAGCCCTAACTGACCATCATTTGGAAACTTCAAACACTGCATCTTACCCAAAATACAACCTTCACAAACATGCTTCATAGGTGCTTCAAGAGGCCTCAAAGAAGCAACCACATCAAATTTTTGCAAATGTAGCAAATTGGGAAACTTCAGATGCCCAAAACATGCATCCCAAAGTTTTGCATTTGAAACAACCTTTGAATCCACAACTACATTTGCAAAATTTTGCCCACACTTTTTATACAAAGTGAGCTTATATAGACCACGTAACAAAATTCCAGATGCAACAATTTCATCACCAAAATTGAGATCATGAACCGTACATATGTCATCGACAAATTTCATAGCAAGATCAAGTCATATAGACAAAAGGTTCTTTTTTATCTCAGGGGTACATAAAGTGCATCAACAAGTGTCAAAGAAATATCATTCGTAGTATACTGTCAGCACAATCTTTCCAACTCCCTTGACTGGATAAGAGGCATTGTTGGCACAAGTGACTGTAATCCCATGAGGGACATCCTTGAGAGAGGTAAACAAGTCACGATGAGAGGAAACATGCTTTGTAGCACCATTGTCAAAGTACCACACATGAGAATCTGCAGCAATTGACATACATACGTCATGGACAATAAGACCATAACTACACTCTGCACTAAAATCTCATTCTGCATCTACAACATCATCACAATCTCTTTTCATAGAAGTGGAAGTAGCCTCTTTCTTCTTGGCCTCTTTTGCCTTCAGTTTAGGACACTGCTTGATCAAGTGATCATTAGCCTTAAAATAATGGCAACTCATCTTCTTTTTGCCCTTTTTACTAGAATTACCAGACGAGGTGTTTCCAGTAGAAACATTGGAAACATCTGATTTTCTTTTTGCAAAAGAACCATGAGAAGTGGCCACATTTCTGTTCCCACTTTTTCTTTGAGCAACAATAAAAGCATGTTCAACTGCATGCTGTTTAGCCCTATTCTTTCTTGAAAAAGACTCTTGCAACAACAATGTGCATAATGCATCAAACTTGACAACATCAAGATTTCCTTGGGTCATAAGTCTCCGAGTACTAGCAAAAGTCTGGTAAGAATCTGACAAAGCATCAAGGACAGTCTACACAAAGAAATTGTCAAAAATGACTTCGCTTGCAGAAATGAGCTGCTCATTGACATCCTTGATACCAGGCAAGGAAAGTGTCCATTTCATCTTCCTCATGCATAATTTTTTTATCCCAACTCTTTACATAGCAATGTGATGTTAGCCTCATTGCGGCTTGCATAAAGACCAGCCATAATATCCCAAGCCTGTTTTCCAAATTTAGTTGAACGAATGTGAGGATTAATAGTGCACTTCACAGATTATGAAATCAATGTATGAGCTTTCACCTCGACCTGCACATCTCTAACATCCCAATGAGACTGCTCACCTGTAGGCAAAACAACTTTGCTAGTAGCAATCCTGCCACCAAAACCTGCAACATCCTCAACATCGCTTGTATCCACAGAACTAGGACATACACCAATTCCCTACACAACATTACAAACGCCCTTTGACATAAGAACATCCTTAACATCGCTTGTATCCACAGAACTAGGACATACACCAATTCCCTACACAACATTACAAACGCCCTTTGACATAAGAACATGTTGCATCATGTAAGCCCACGTTGGGTAATTGTCCCCATCCTTAGCAACAAACATCTTGAACACATCTGTGTTGTTGTTAGCCATGGCGAGTGCCTAAACCTGATGTGAAAACTACCCAAAAAGAGGAGAAACAAAGCAAGACCAACACGTGCTATGTAGCACAACCCGAAGAAGACTATAAGAGACTTGTTATGTAAAGATTGGCACTGACAAAATTTTTGCACAAGATGACAAAATTGCCTGCACAATACTGCCCTATAATGGAAATGAAGGCCGAAATGAGCCCGAATCAAAATTTTGAGCAGACCAAAGTATTTGTGTTAGCAGCATGCTAATATAGATACCACGGATACCATTTTTCGGAGTTCTCATTGTAAAAACACTTATTATTTTGATAGATCGGGAATATTGTAACTCATATTTTTTCGGATAAACCTTTTAATTGATGAGCCGGGGCTACAAGCTTCCAGATTGTATCAACCTGTCATTACCCATCTTTGGTAGAAATGTCAGATTATTAGTTTTGACCACCAAAAACCTTGGCTAAGGTATAAAAGCCAATTTTTGTAAGTTATTATTAAGTTTTGGATAATGAAATACACAAGACGCTCACTCCTCTCCTTCTCGCGCTTCCTACTCCCTCCTCGGTTGCCATATTGTAGTCACGTTTGTTGCATTGCAACCGTAGGTAAGAGCTCTACGCATTGACGTAAGCACTTCACAGTATTTCGTAGCTTTTGGCGTTGCCGATCCGCGGCCTAATTTCATCATAACTAGGAATTTACACTTTCAAATAAAAAACTAAGCATAGGCGGGGTATTGGGGAATCACTACTAAGCATTTAAACGCATTTTGGGTCGAAAACGACTAGGTCAAAAATCCACTGCTGTTAATAATCGCGATTTTGAAACTTGACCTAAAGTGGGGTTTGAGACCATAAGCATGTGTGCTTAGGTCTTATAAACATGTCCTAGAAGTTTCATTACGTTTGGATGTCATTTGATGCTGCAACGGATGTGATTTGTTTGCCGATGAGCGATTGGCTTTCAGTGATTTCTGTCACTTGAGTGTAGCATGAGTTAGATGTGAGTTGTTAGTTGTTTTCCAAGAGATTGACACCCTCTTGTAGCCTCTATGCACTAGTCGAGCCAGTTTCATTCCATGGATTGACAATTTAATCGTGGTTCTCGCTAGTACTGCAATAAGATAGGATAGTGATGTTAGACACACATCCCACATTTGGCATCGTTGCGGGGATCGAAGAGACGTAAACTAGGGAAAAACACGAGCGTCTTTCGAAGTTATCCTTTAACTTTCTCTAGGATCGCGTAGAGTTCAAAACTTTCTTTTAGAAACCGCATAGCCTAAGATTGTCGTCTTTTGATGTGTAGAGTTAGCTTGGAAGTAATCGTACTTGCTGAGTGCCTTTCGGATTGTAGGATTGTAGAAATAGATTAGGATTTTGATGATGATTGATAGACGAGACAAGTCTTAAGATTAATGCTCAAAAAAAACAAGAAAACGAGTGTTTGTGGACACTTTCCACAACCCCATTGTATGAGACTCTAGGAGTAGGGTAAGTAGGATCCGAGGTGGATTTCAGAATATTGCTCTCTCTGAAAGAATCATTGTGAGTTGTTATTGGAAGTTGCAGAATTACAAGTCTACAGCTAGAAATAAAACGAAAAGACTGCAAACCACTCAATCCGATTGGAGAGTAAGCTTAAAAGTTGTTTGAACCAGTGGATAAGCTCAAGGTCACTTTGAGGTAAAAATTTCAAGAGTTGGTCAAAAACTCAGATTATTCACTTTTTCTTGATATATTAGGCCAAATTAAGTTTTGACTCGATTCATAGGCTTAAAATAGCTCATAAAAAGACAGTCCATTGAAAAATTGCAAAAATTGGTTCATTTCAAACCTGAAGTTAATAATCACGATTCTTAACTTTTATCTCAGATTTGACCAAGGTTCATACCATTGACTCATTACATGTGTACAAATAACTTTTGTAAAGGCACAAAAGATTTGGATCACCAAATTGAAAAAAAACTGGGTAAAAACTAAAGTTTGTACTGACTTTCTGAATCTTGACTGTAAATTGGAAAAAAAAATGTCCAAACTTGTTGAAATTTGATTCATAGGCTTATAATGATGTGATAAACATGTGTACATGCTCAGTTCACCAAAAAGATGCAACAATTTACCAGTTGTAAATAATCACGATTATTTACAACTGTCCCATTTTTCAACTTTTTTGACCAAGTTGACATACCACTAGCTTTACCATGTTATATTAAGCCCACAAACCGAATTTGGTCAGATTTGGATCATTGGATTGGAGATTATGACCAAATTTGCAAAGTTAGTTTGCGGCGGACAGAAAATTGATGACCATTTGAGCAAAACTTGTCCAAACTTGTTGAAACCATTGGCTAGAGACCTTAACTTGAGGTGCTTAACAGATCTGTGTCAAAGTTGGGACAAAAATTTACAAAAATATAGTTGGAGTAAATAATCGCAATTATTTACATCTGCTATAAAAGTTGACAAATTTGAGTATACCACAAGGTCAAGCATATCATGTAACAATTACTGGTCTATAAAGCTTGTAAATAGCGGAAAATAACTTTACATAGTGAGCATTTCATTAAGAGAAAATTCTTAATGAGCATACAAGAGTGCTTGGTTGGAGATAACAACATTAGCATAACACCTAATTAGTTTGGCATAACAATACTTGAAAGAGAGAGAGAAATAGAACAATTGACAACTATTGAGGACCGGATTTACATGGACCGGTCCCCCCTCCATTAGGCATTTGTATTATAACTTCTCCCATTAAGAGAGACTTTGTACAATACAATTGTTTGTGTTCCTTGGTAAAAACTCATCGGTGCTATGAAGATGGAAGCTTCATGCACTAAACTTACATGTGATAAAACATAACATCAGTTACTCGTTGGTCTCATACCCAAGATCTCACACACCTTCGAAGATGGTGAGAGCTAGCGGGGTATGAGAGTAGATCTAGAGGAAGAAGGAGTATTCTTACGAGAAAGAAGTATTTCCTCACTTAATTACTCTTGTAGCTTTGCTTAGCTTAGTAATTAGATAATAGAGGAGGGAAGCATGGCATTGAAGCTTAGCTCTTGGTTGGATTTGCATTCCATATCCAAGAGTTGTTGGTGTAGGCCTCCATTCTCAAACTTGGAGAAGAAGATGAGCTTTCCATTAAAGCTTGGAGAAGGAGATGATTTTCTTGCTCTACACATGAGTTGTGTGAGTGTGTGTGGAATAATGCCCTTCCAAAACAGCCCCCTCTCTTCTCTTGGTTGACCCCCCTTGCCAATTACTCATGCTGCATTCTTATTGGCCCTTGAAAAGCTTAGCCAATAGTATTTGAGTATGAGTTTTACTCTTGTTGGCTTCCTATTGGCTCGTAAATAATTTGGCCAATAGCCTTTGAGAGGCCCAGTCAAGAGCCTTGTGACAAGAGTCCATCCTTTTTTTCCATTTTGTAAATGCCAAATAATTAATTTAATTATCTGCTTTGCTATTGGACCTTTTAGTCCTTTGGCCAATAGGAATTAAGAAATTTTAGGAACTGCTTAATTATCATTGGACCTTTTGACTGTCCAATAGTCTTTTAGGGAGACTATTTCTTATTGGTTATTTATAAAAATAAAATTTTAGTTTACACTAGCTAACTTCTCATTGGTCCACCTCTGTGCCCATCCAATAAGATTCAGGCAAGAATTGGGGGTTTCTTTGCATGCCTGACATGTGTCCTCTTTACTTTGTGGAAAGGGTAAGCTTAGGTGTATAGTGTGTGTGTGTGTGTATAGTCCTTATTAAGCTTTGTCATCTTCCCAAAACGTTTTTGCTTTTGTCCTCTAGGTTATTGGCCTTTTACACACACACAAAGCATCCAATTCCATTTACAATTGACCATTGGACTTTACACTTTGAAATTTTGGAACTTAACCTTTTGGAAGTCTTAATGGGCTGAACCCTAAGGTCTTTGGAGCCCATTCATTGCACATTGCACATTGCACATTGCACATTGCTCTTGTGCAGATGGTTTGGATCCCTATTGTGGGCCCCCTACTGTGACCAGTCTGCTAGCTTTACTAATAATCTAGCTTTTTCTCCCTTGGTACTTCCCCATATTAAATGATCAGTTTAACATGAGAAAATCATTTAGGAGAATTAGATATTAGTTATTATGACATTACCTCTCTCTTGAAATCATAGTCGTCCTCGACTATGAGATAGAGATGATAAAGCATAGTCATTAGTCCTTTTCTTAGCGGGTATAGGATCCCTATTTTACCCTACGACACCGTTCCACAATGGATGGCTAATCCATTTGGCGCTTGAGAGCCGAAGCTACCGCAAGCATGTCTGCGCATTAGTCCTATCAATCTTCCATAGTAGAGTGACAAGCTCTACTTGGTGTTTGGGAGACGTCGTCTCTGCAAACTTGATCCTAAGCATGCATACTTCTTAACATTTGAGCACAATAAAGAAAAAAAGAGTCTTATAAGACAAAAACATTGATCATTTAAAACATATTTACATTTGCTTACTCTAGGGAATCATTGTAAGCATTGACAAGGTTTAGGTTATCCTTTAATTGTATGCCTTGCATCCATCTAGCATCTTCAAAAGGATAATTCTTAAACTTAATAAGATACCGTCGGATAATCTTACCACCTCTCAATACCTTGTCTTTGTGTCAGAGAATGGACTCTGGCTGCAGTACCTCTTCTTGGTCTTTAATCTCCGGTGGGTCTTCTATGGTTTCTTCTTGGGGTGGCTCTCCTTGGTAAGGCTTTAACAGGCTTACATGAAAAGCATTGTGTATGAGCCAGCGGTTGGGAAACTTGAGCTGATAAGCCATCTCATTGATTGGCTTAAGAATCTGAAAGGGGCCATAGTACCTTTTTGCTAGTTTAGCATAGTATTTTTGGTGTCCCGGATTCTTTCCCGTCGTGTGTCTTAATCGAGCCTTGGGAAATTTAAGCAAGACCCAATCATTTTCTTTAAAGTTCAGGGCTCTTCTCTGCTTGTTAGCAACAGCCTTTTGCCTTTGCTGTGAGATGGATATAGCATCTTTAATCTTTTGGAACGATTCTTGTAGGTCGCGGCTATATTCATCTGCATCGAAGATCTCCCATGTACCTTAAGTAGCAGGGGACTTTTTGATCTTCCCTCAATTACCTCAAAAGGTGCTTTTCCCATGGATGTATGTACTGTGTTAGTAAGCATACTCCACTAAAGGTAAGTACTTCTCCCATTGGGATCTTTGATCTACTTCAGTGACATAAGCTTTGAGTAGATCAAGAATTGTTAGGTTAGCTATCTCACTTTGACCATCCGTTTGCGGGTCATAGGCCAAAGAGAAATTTAGCCTTGTACCTAAATTCTCAAAGAGACCCTTCCAGAAATTGTTGGTCATTCTAGGATCTCTATCCGACACTATTGACATTGGCAAGCCGTGGTACTTAAAGATTTGTGATATAAAGAGGGTTGCCATTTGATGGGCCTTAATAGTCTTTTTGTCAAGTATGAAATGCGCTTGTTTGTTGAACCTGTCTACTATTGTCCATATTCCCGTATTCCCATGGATACACTTAGGCAATCCAAAGATAAAATCCATGGATATACTCTCCCAGGGTGAATTAGGGATTGGCAAAGGTTGAAGCAAACCAGGTTGCTTCCCTCTATCAAACTTTGTCTTTTGGCAAACCACACATTTTGAAACATACTCTTGTATGTTTGCTTTCGTGGTAGGCCAATAGAAGTACATTTCTATCCCTCTTAGGGTAGCTTGAATCCCTCTATGCCCCACATATGGAGGAGCATGAGATTCATACATTACTTTCTCACGTAGTGAGTTGGTAACACATAGCCTATTACCATAGAGAAGATAACCATCTTGTAAGGTAAATGGTTCCTCTTTCTTCCCTAGTGCAAGGGCTGACATCACATCTTTAAAATCGAAATCGATAGCGTACTCATCTATCATAGAAGATAGATCATTGTGAGTTGCTATGGAAACCGCATTCACTCTCGGACGTCTTGAGAGTGCATCAGCTACTTGATTATGCTTGCCAGCAATGTGAGCAATATAAAAATGAAATTGCGAAAGGAAATTTGCCCACCTCATTTGTTTGTTGGAGAGCTTGGTTTGCGTCATGAAGTAATTGAGGCTTTGGTGATCCGACCGCAGAATGAAAGGAGTCCCCAATAAGTAGTGCTTCCACGTGTCTAAGGCATGTAGAACTGCGAGGAGTTCCTTTTCATATATGCCTAGAGCTTGCTCAACTGGGTCGAGCCTTCGACTTTCATATGCTATGGCGTGCCCTTCTTGGAGAAGCACGGCTCCAAGGCAATCACCACAAGCGTCGCATTGGACCTCAAATGGCTTTGAGAGATCCGGTAGTGTAAGCACAGGTTGAGAGATAAGCTTCTCTTTAAGCTTTTCAAAAGCAGTGTTCTCTTTGGTAGTCCATGCATACTTAACGTTTTTTTTTGTTAGGTCATGCAATGGTTCTGCTATGAGTGAGAATTTTTCTATGAAGCGTCTATAATATGCACACATACCTATAAAGCTTCTTAATTCATGCAAATTCTTTGGGTTAGGCCATGCTTTTATTACTTCTAACTTTGATGGATCCATTTGGATGCCATCTTTAGAGATAATATGACCTAAATACTGAATCTCTTGTAAGAAAAATTCACTTTTCTTTTGATTTATGCAAAGCTTATTCTCTCGCAAAACTTGAAAAATTACCTGGAGGTGTTGTTTGTGTTCGTCCAAGGAATTGGAGTAGATGATTATATCATCAAAGAACACTCCAGTGTAACTGCGGTGAGGCCTAAAGAGCTTCTCCATCATGCGGTTGAATGTAGCTGGTGCATTGGTCAAGCCAAAAGGCATGACAATGAATTCATAGAGACCAAACGTAGTGCGAAATGCGGTCTTTACAATGTCTTGATCAACAATCCTTATTTGGTGATAGCCACTTTTTAGGTCAATCCTACTGAAGTAGGTCGATCCTTGTACCTTATCAAATAGGTCTTCTACCCGCGGAACGGGAAACCTATTTTTGATAGTGATCCTATTTAGTGCTCTATAGTCGACACACATATGATATGTGTCATCTTTCTTTGCACTAATAAAACTGGTGAACAAAATGGAGATGAACTAGGCCTAACCATTCCTTTCTCAACCAACTCATGCACTTGCCGCATAATTTCCTCTTGTTGAGCTTGAGAAACTCGATAAGGAGGTTTATTAGGTGGTGAGCTTCCTGGAAGAAGCTCGATTGCATGGTCATCATCCCCTCGTTTTGGAGGCAATTCATTAGGAATGTCGTCAATAAAAACATCTTGGAATTCATTAAGGAAATTAGATAACCCTAAATCTTTTTGATTCCCTTTATTTTTATTTGATAGAACATTAGGTTCATTTTGAGAGTCTTTTACAAATATCATGTACACGGAAATAGAGCTCTTTATTGACTTATCAAAAGCTTGCTTATGTACAAGAGGTATAGTGTTACCTGACTCATTAGCATATATGTACATGTCTTTGTCCCTGTATTTAAAGTAAATTTGCTTTCAGGAAACTTGATGTTAGCCGCCATGCGATCAAACCATGGTGCCCCTAGGATTACATCCTCATGCTTAAGGGGAGAGATGAAGAAATCCTCTTTGTCCACATAACTTTGGACATGAAGCCTCAATTTCCCAATAGGGAGTAACTGGGACTTCTTCTCCCTTGAAAGCATTATCGGCTGGTAGGGGATTTCCCATCTCAAAGGCTTGGATGCCTAGCTTAGTGGCCAACTCCGTGGATATGAAATTGTGAGTAGAGCCATTGTCGAAGAGAATGAAAGCATCATGTTCTCTCACCTTCCCCCAAGCATGGCATAGAGGAGATCCTTTGTGATGAGCATCTTCTTCTTTAACTTCAATTATGGAAGCTCTAGGAGGTTCATTGTGTGTGTTCTTCTGTGGGCAAGCACGATAAGCATGCCCTTGCTCCCCACATTTGAAACAACGGTTATCCTTGCGATAATGCTCTAGCTCTTCAGGAGAGAGTTTATTTTTGCCTTGGTAGACTCCCTTCTCCTTAGCTTTGTTGTTGTTGAAGTTTCCCTTGGGAAACTTTTGGACATGGTCCTTCCCCTTAGGCTCATTATGGTCTTTGCTTTCCATGGGTTTAAGATTTTTCTTAGCCCCTTGTTGGAAGTGGATTCGTCAAGCCACCATAGTATGGTGTATGACCGCTGAAATAGTGCGAGGCCTTTGGGAGTTGACATACTCCGCCATATCTTCAGATAAACCCGCACAAAATTGTTGTTTTTGCTCTCCAAAATCTATCTTTTTGTAGACAGTGGCTTTGAGATGTAAATCCCAAAACTTGTCTATGTATTTGTGAATAGATTCGTAGGGAGAGAGCTTCAAGCTTCGCCATTCGGTGAGCACTTTGTCTTTGGCATCGCTAGCCAAAAACTGCTTCATAATGGAAGCTCTTAAAGCTTTCCATGTTCGTGGAGCTTCACCATTTGCTCGTAGGCTAGACCACCATTGCCTGGCAGACTTTTGGAGATGCATGGCTACATGACGTATCTTAGAGGACTCCGTGAAGCCCTCATCTCCAAATGCCGCATCAAATTGTTGAATAAAGGCCAAGACTTTGTCCGTAGCACCAAAGGTGCCATTGTAGGTAAGAAAAGAGATACTCTTTCCTCCCTCCTTGAACTGTTTGAGCTTGGACGACCTCTTCCAAGCGGCATAGGATTTCCTATGGCCTCTCCTTTTGAATTCTTTGGGAGCCGCACCATCACTTCCTTCAGAAGAGAAGGAGGATGATGAAGATGGAGAAGAGGGTGACCTCTTTCTCGCCTTTTTCTTCTCATACTTCCTTTCTTCATTCTTTGAATTATGATGAGAAGGACTATCCGATGGTCTTCTCCGTTTAGGGGGTGTTGGAGAGCCTTTTGCCCGCCTTCTTCGTGGTGCCATCTCCGCCGAGGTGGCGGGAGATTCACTTCTTTCTCGTTCTTTCGGTGGGGGCTCTACCATTGAGATTTGGGTTCTCCTTGGTGAGGGAGTTGCCCCATCAACTTGTAAACTTTTGGGTCCTTCGTATGGGTCCTCCTCTTCTCTCACCATAGAGAGCCCTCTTTTAGAAATCTCACTAGGAGCTTTCATAGGCACTCCCTCTTCTAGGTGAGGATATTCGAGAATCCCATGCATGCGTAATTGCTGTTGTACTTCACCTTGGAGGGATGGGTTGCCCATGGCTTGTTGAAGCCTAGTAACAAGATAGTTCACAAGCATAGGGGCATCATTAGTAGCTTGACCATTAGCAAACTCAAAGCCATCAACATTAATTTCACTTTCTCTACTATTGTCAGCCATTATAACTAAGTTTTAAGTGTAAATTTTTACTTGTACTTTGGCACTTCAAGCCCTAGTTGCTACTCCTCTTTACTTTCAAAGATAAGCACTCAAGCATCTATACCCGTGGCTCGGAATATCATTAATTGCAAGGAATAGAAGAGAGGGTTTATCATAGCCCAGTCGGCACCGGTTCCTGTCAAGCTTCTAATAGCTCAATAATGGTTAAGCCGTAGGCAAGCCCCTTGGGACTCCATTATTAAGACCATAGCTCTCGACGGTGATACCCCGTTAACTGCACGAAGCAGGCGCACCTCAAGGATAATAAATCCCTGTTCTCCTTACCCTCATGCAATTAATAATACCAACCGTTTGTAGCAAGCTTGAGGACCTCTCTTCTTGAGCAAGAAAAGAGAAACCGATAGCTCTGATACCAATGTAACAATTACTGGTCTATAAAGCTTGTAAATAGCGGAAAATAACTTAACATAGTGAGCATTTCATTAAGAGCAAATTCCTAATGAGCATACAAGAGTGCTTGGTTCGAGATAACAACACCTAATTAGTTTGGCATAACAATACTTGAAAGAGAGAGAGAATAGAACAATTGACAACTATTGAGGACCGGATTTACATGGACTGGTCCCCCCTTCATTAGGCATTTGTATTAGAACTTCTCCCATTAAGAGATACTTTGTATAATACAATTCTTTGTGTTCCTTGGTAAAAACTCGTCGGTGCTATGAAGATGGAAGCTTCATGCACCAAACTTACATGTGATAACACATAACATCAGTTACTCGTTGGTCTCAGACCCAAGACCTCACACACCTTCGAAGATGGTGAGAGCTAGCGGGGTATGAGAGTAGATCCAGAGGAAGGAGTATTCTTACGAGAAAGAAGTATTTCCTCACTTAATTACTCTTGTAGCTTTGCTTAGCTTAGTAATTAGATAATATAGGAGAGAAGCATGGCATTGAAGCTTAGCTCTTGGTTGGATTTGCATTCCATATCCAAGAGTTGTTGGTGTAGGCCTCCATTCTCAAACTTGGAGAAGAAGATGAGCTTTCCATTAAAGCTTGGAGAAGGAGATGATTTTCTTGCTCTACACATGAGTTGTGTGAGTGTGTGTGAAATAATGCCCTTCCAAAACAGCCCCCTCTCTTCTCTTGGTTGACCCCCCTTGCCAATTACTCATGCTGCATTCCTATTGGCCCTTGAAAAGCCTAGCCAATAGTATTTGAGTATGAGTTTTACTCTTGCTGGCTTCCTATTGGCCCGTAAATAATTTGGCCAATAGCCTTTGAGAGGCCCAGTCAAGAGCCTTGTGACAAGTGTCCATCCTTTTTTTCCATTTTGTAAATGCCAAATAATTAATTTAATTATCTGCTTTGCTATTGGACCTTTTAGTCCTTTGGCCAATAGGAATTAAGTAATTTTAGGAACTGCTTAATTATCATTGGACCTTTTGACTGTCCAATAGTCTTGTAGGGAGACTATTTCCTATTGGTTATTTATAAAAATAAAATTTTAGTTTACACTAGCTAACTTCTCATTGGTCCACCTCTGTGCCCATCAAATAGGATTCAGGCAAGAATTGGGGGTTTCTTTGCATGCCTGACATGTGTCCTCTTTACTTTGTGGAAAGGGTAAGCTTAGGTGTATAGTGTGTGTGTGTGTATGTGTATGTCTAGTCCTTATTAAGCTTTGTCATCTTTCCAAAACGTTTTTGCTTTTGTCCTCTAGCTTATTGGCCTTTTGCACACACACAAAGCATCCAATTCCATTTACAATTGACCATTGGACTTTACACTTTGAAATTTTGGAACTTAACCTTTTGGAAGTCTTAATGGGCTGAACCCTGGAGCCCATTCATTGCACATTGCACATTGCTCTTGTGCAGATGGTATACCCCTTTGGATCCCTACTGTGGGTCCCTACTGTGACCAGTCTGCTAGCTTTACTAATAATCTAGCTTTTTCTCCCCTGGTACTTCCCCATATTAAATGATCAGTTAAACATGAGAA